>NC_077235.1:51465894-52065894 GCF_027887165.1 Monodelphis domestica | reverse complement strand
CTCAACACCAGAACCATCAGTCTTTTGACTGATCATCAGAGAAATCTGTGATACAGGTTAAGACTAACTATTTCCAATAGAGGTGGTAGCTAATGCGAATATAATTCCAGCATGGTTGCTCTCTTCCAACCATGTGCTTGTATTCTATGTACATCTTGGTCTCTTTTTAATGAAGTCCTTCTCTACCAGCTGTGATTTTGCAGAAGATACTGTGAGTCAAGTATGTATGGGTTCATTTATTCTCTACCCATATGTCTGCTGATTTAAAATGGGTTACAAATGGTCTACTAGATGGCCAGTCATTCAAAGAGAAAAGTGGCCCCACATAGTATAAAAGGGTGATGCAGAATGAAATTGGGATTCTATTGGGGAGGAGTTGCAATCACCATGGCCCATGAATTTGGGAGCACAGGCATCCCCTGTGAATGACTCAGATATTTGTATCCAGGATATACTTTATTTTGGAAAAGAATGATATCGGGAGCAATATATGTCTCTGTTAAGGGAAGCTAGAATTTATTTCAATAAATTGAATGTATATAAATATGGGGACACTGACATCTCATTGGGACCTAGCCATGGCCTCATGAGTTTTTGTTTTTATATCTAAACAAGAGCAATAGCATATTCTAGTGTGTGCAGAATCTTCTTTCCCAGGATTTATCACACATGTGTTAACAAGCACATACATGAAAGAAGCCTACAGTGATTCACCTGATAAGCAGTGTGTCTTAATTGGCTAGAAGCTGTGTCTTCACACACACAATTTGTCCTTGTTGTGGAAAATAATTTCTGTCTTGGACCAAAGGTAAAAGAAACAGTGGATTTATTATCCTCATCTTCTCTCACCACCACCCCCCACTCCTGACTAGTCTTTCAGCTGTTTATTTGTCATGACTTTGTCTAAAATTGTTACTGTTTTAGAATCTATACCTTTAAGTCTATAGACTCTCCAGCTTCCTGGAGGAATATTAGTGGCCCTAAGACACCACAAAAAGTTGACTCAGGTCAAGGTTCCAGTGTGCCAGTGCCATAGCCATTTTGTATGCATTTCCAAAGAGGCCCTCTCTGCCACCTTAAAGCAGAGTGACTAGAGTAGTATTTATTCTACCCTTTGAGGGCAGGCAGAATGTCCTCACAGTCAATGATATGACTTTGTCTTGTTGAACTGCCATCAATATAGGCCTTGAACAGCCATTGCTCTGTCCCTATGGAGTGCCAATGGAAATTATCTCTGATCAGGGGGACCTTTTTGTAGCCCAGGAAGTTCAAGAATGGGCCCAAAGGCTGGCTTTTTTATTGGGCATATCATAGGATTGTTTGATTATAGATTTAGAGCCAGAAGGGACTCTAATATCATTTTACAGAAGGGGAAACTGAAGCCCAGAGAAGTTCAATAACTTGCCCAAAGTTATTCAAATAGTAAGTAGTACAGCTGAAATTTGAAACTGAGTCCTCTAACACCAAATCCAGCCTTCCAATCTGGGACTAAGCAAAAGGATTTCTGTGATTCTAGTGTTCCAGTTACTTATTCTGAGACTTAATCCTGTTACTCTATATAACTCCCCAGGGAAGGTAGGGGCCTCAAAAGTTATCTCAAGGGATAGTGGCTATCAATTTGCCTTAAGAAGGCAGACAAGGATATTGGTTAAATTGTTTCACCTCTACTTCCTCCTTGCCTATCTCCCCCTCAACATCTGAGAGACAGTGTGACAAAGTAGGTAAGACTGTTAGACTTAGAGGATAAAGGTCTACAGTGAGACTCCCATCTGACAGTTCCTAGCTAAATGGCCATCAGCAAGTCACTTTACATCCCTGGGAGTCACTTTTCTCCTCTATAAAATCAAAGGGTTGAATAAGATGACCCCCAAAGATCTCGTCCAGCTCTAGATCTAGAACCCCATGTGTGACCCTGGGCAAGTCTTTTCTTTCCCTGAGCCTCAGCTTCCTCCATGGTAGGACTAGATGGCTTTTGTGGTCCAACTTGAGGTTTAGAATCCTATGACCCTACCTTGATCCATTCAGCAAGCTAAAACCCAAAAGGTAGTCAAGTTGACTCAAGACTGAATAAATGTTTTGGGTACTCCAATGTGCAAAACCAATGAAGGCCAGCAAGTTGATGCTTCAACATATCATTTCCTCCTTCTTGGAGACCTCCTACTTCTAGCTAAGAGATAGTACTGTTGGGTTTTCAAAATGGAAATGAGTTCTATGAGATCAAGGTAACTTCTTAATGGGGTGACTATATCAAGGGAAAGCTATGGCAATAGTATAGTTGTATTCTGACCATCAGCCAATAAATATTTCATTAGTGTCTACTTTGTGGCAGACACTGTGCTAAGTATTAGGATACAAAAAGAGGCAGAAGACAATTCCTGCCCTCAGGGAGCTCATGATCCATTGGATAGGGGAGACTGCAAGCAAACAAATATGTACAAACAAGCTAAGTATATGATAAATAATGAAATAATGAAAAGAGGCAAGGGAATGTATTCTGGCAATTTATGTGACAAAGTCTCTCACTACATTTTTTCTAGACAAGATAGAGAGATGGAGTTTGGATGACAGGACAGAATCGGTAAATGACAGGACCCAAAGAGTGTTGATTAATGGACTGATGTAAACCCAGAGTAAAATCTCTAATGGAATACTTGAGGGGTTTGCCCTTGGCCTTGTTCTGTTCAACATTTTTTCAATTACTTGGATGAAGGCCTAGAAGGAATACTTAACAAATTTGTGGATGACATAAAGCATGGAGGGATAGTGAATACACTGGAGGACAAAAATCAGATCCAATAAAATCTTGGCAGTCTGGAGTGATGGATGAAAGTTAATAAGATGAAATTTAATTGGGATAAATGTAAAGCTTGGCACTTGGGTTCAAAAAATCAACTGCACAGGTAGAGGACATAAGAAGCATGGCTACATTGCAATTTATGTTAAAAAAAACCTTAGGGATTATAGTGAGTCAAGAGTATAATGTGCCAGTCAAAAAATAGGGTAATTCAATTTGAGATGTTTTCCATTAACTGTATCATTGTCTTGGTTTGCCCTTCAGAATGTGTCTTAACAACAGTCACATCTATAAAAGTATGCCTATGGTTTAAAATGAGGGAGGGGAAAGACCTATTTTATTGTACCGTGTTCAAACCACATATAATATATTATATCCAGGTCTGTGGATACAATTTTAGTTTGGGGCATTGACAAGATGGGAGCATCACAGAAGAGAGTGACTCAGATGGTGAGGGGAACAGACAAGGCTAAAAGATAAGTGACTGAATGAAATGAGGATGAGATTAGCCTAGAGATGAGATTATGTGTGTATATGATTGCTATTTTCAACTATTTGAAGGGGCACTCTGTGAAAGAGGTATTAGACTTGTTTTCCCTGACCAACAAAGGACAAAACTAGAGTAGAAGAGGCAGGAAAGCAGATTGTGACTCAAAGGAAGGAAAGTATATCCTTGTAATTAGGATTCTCCTAAAATGGAATTGACCGCCTTTAATAGAAAATAAATTGTATTTAAATGAATGTTTGATAATTGTCTGCTGGGAATATTTTAGGGGCATATAAACTTCAGGTAGTAGTTGGACTTAATGACCTCTGAGGTTCCTTTCAACTCTGATTCTTTGATTATTACCTGAGGTAACTATTTACACAGAGGAGAGATTAACTCAGAGTCATAATATGGAGGAATAAACCTAAGGATCTTGCCCTTGCATGAGCAAAAATCAGACCCAGCACAATCCTCTCAGGATAGAATATGAAATTCAATTGGAATAAATGTAAAGCTTGGCATTTGGGTTCAAAAAATAACTGCGCAAGTAGAAGATAGAGAAACTGGCATGTGGTGGAACCACATTCAGGGATCCCAGATCTGCACCTTTACTAATACTATGGATCATGTAAACCCTCTTAATCAAGGTAATCAGGAACTCATAGATTATGTTTCAAGATGTCCTCAATAAAATGTAGAACATTTCTAAGAATTGAGAAACTCATTCTCTTTTTCATTGGGTTAGATAAAAAGTGTTCCATAAACAATAATGTGTTACCTTAAGTGCTTGCAGGGAAGTTGAGGACCCTTTTTCGGCAGAGTCAAATGATCCAGACACTGATGCTTCCAGGGTTTCTTTGGGTGAGGATATGAGCCAGAGATATTTTGTGAGAGATATGAGTCAAAAAATAATATTCTTAGGGTTTTACTGTGTGGGGAACAAAAGAAAAATGTTACGGGAGAATGCCCCCAAACCAGCCTCAGGGTCATTCATGGGCCAGGTCCTAATTGATACATAGGCTGCTGATTGAAGACAGAAAGCCAACAACCCTGTGCTCCCATTGAATGGCAAGCATAACCCTCGAGACTTTGAGATATAATTACACTTCTGCTCTCTGATAGTATATTAATCTCAAGAAACATATTCCTTAGTTTCCTTTTCATGATTGAGGGTAATTACAAGATGTTAAAACTAGATTATAGACAATTAGACTCTATACATCAGGGAGCTTCTTTAGGTAGTCTAGAGGGAAAGTGAGGACGCAGCTGGGAAGGGTTTCCAGTGTCATTTTCCATGGTGCTCTCTTCACTGTACCTGAGGATGGGTCAATGGGAGGCAAATGCTTTCCAAAGTGTTCCCTCCCCACATAGGGTCACTTTTTTGGTCTTTATACACAATTATTATTTCCTCAGAAAATGAGATGAGGGCAAAGGAAGAGAAATGAGGTGAGAACTGGATAGCCATTGTCAAAATCCAATACAAAGATAGTTAAGCAGAATCCAGAGACTTCACAGAGGAGGAATCAACAGGTAGAACTGAGGTGATCCAAACAACTTTTCATTTTCAGAAGTCTTTCTTAAGTACCTCCTATGAGCTCTCTTAGGGGATTTCATTCAAAATAAGATATAATTCTTGCTTTCAATGTTCTTGTACACTATCTATGAGGACAAAAATACCATTCATTCACCCATCCTGTAAATATTAAGTATCAATCATATGTTTAAGTGAGGACAGAAGAAAAATGTCATGCAAAACATAGATTGAGAGTTAGACATTAAAGAGGCTAAATATTTGCATATTACATCAGTCTCACGAATGCTTTCTTTAATCAGGGGACTTGAGGCAGCTGGGTGTTAGTGGATAGGGAGCCAGGCCTGGAGATCGGAAGTTCTGGGTTCCAATCTGGCCTCAGACACCTCCTAGCTGTGTCACCCTGGCAAGTCACTTTACCCCCATTGCCTAGCCCTTACCATTCTTCTGCCTTAGAACCAATACATAGCATTGATTCTAAGATGGAAGGTGAGGATTAAAAAAAGAAGACTCAGGAGATAGAAATGATCGGGAGCACCAACAACAGTACAAAACTTCTTAAATGAGGGTCATAATAACCCTAAAAAGTTTGCTTTCACTGTCCCCTTTGTCCCAGCAAACCAAATGCATTTTAGCTCCTTGATTTTGGGGATTTGATCCTGGCATTCAAAATAAGGCACCCTATGGTAGTTGATAGAGTTAAGCTCAAAGTCAGGAAGACTTGAATTTAAGTCCCACCTCTGGCACCCAGAGTCACATGGCCATTATGTATTCTTTTTTTAAACCCTCACTTTCCTCCATCTTAGAATCAATATGTGTATTGGCTCCAAGGCAGATGAGTGGTACAGACTAAGCAAAAGAGGTTAAGTGACTTGCCCAGGGTCCCTCCCTCCAACTCCAACTCTGCTAGTCAGTTGCAAAGGGAGCTAGGTAAGGTAAATACTTAAAACCAGCTCTCTGAATACATAACACACTTATATTTAATCTGCATCATTAACATTTTATTAATCATTTCCATAACCCTGAATAATCAACAAAACAAATCAAACCCTGATTTATGGTGTTTGTGAGTTTCCAGGTATAAATGCTCACGTTGAAAATTTCATAATCCCCTATTAGTTGGCTCTAGCACACCTCTGCTAAGTGTCCAGACTGTTAGTATGGTATATGAACTCATATAACTTCTTTTTTTTCACATATCCTTGGAGTTTGAATAGATAAGATCTAAATAATAATAATTTAGGGCATGGAAGGGAGAGTATTAACAACTAAGAAGACCAGGAAAGACTGCATAGGAGGTGGCATTGAACTTATTATTATTATTATTATTATTTAGTTGTTTTCATTTGTGTCCAACTCTTCATAAACCCTTTTGGTGTTTTCTTGGCAAAGATACTGGAATAGTTTGCCATTTCCTTCTCCAACTCATTTTCTAGATAAGGAAACTGAGGCAAACAGGGTTAGATGGCTTGCCTAGGGTCACACAACTAGTAAGCATCTGAGGCCAGATTTGAACTCAGGAAGAGGGGGTCTTCCTGACTTCAGGCCCTACATTCGATCCACTGTGCCACCTAGCTGTCCTGAAAGAAGTTAGAGATTCCAAAAAGCATAAGCAGGGAGAGAGAATGTTCCAGCTATGGGAGTTGGCCTATGTAGAGACAGGGAGATAGATGATGGACTCTTTTTAACAGGGAAGAACAAGTAGGTTATTTAGCTGGAATGTAGAGTGTATAAGTGAGAATGATGTGTAACCAGCCTGGGAAGACAAGCTGGTGGCAGATTATAAAGGTCTTTAAATGCTGAATCAAGGACTTTGCATTTTATTCTAGAGGCAATAGGAGGCAGTGATGGGGGAATACTTATGCTGTAGAGCAGTGATGACAAACCTCTGGCAGGGTGCCAAAGATGACATGCAGAGCATTCTCTGTGGGCATGTGGTTACCCTACCCACCCATTCCGGAATTTGTTACTAGAAAGGCAGATGGACTCAGGCAGAGCTGCTCCCTTTCCCCTCTCCACTGTGCCTGACGACATTTTTTCACATCCCCTGGCCCTCTGATCAGCAGCCCAATGAGAGTGCACAGGGGGTAAGGTGAGTGGCTGACAGTGGGCAGAGCTAGAGGGAAGTGTAGTGTCAGGGCCACTCCCCTACCCCTCTCTATGGGTTCTAAGGATATTCTCATATCACTCTCCCCTCTTCCCAGCAGCCTAATGGGAGTGCTTCCTCCCTCCCCTGTATGGGATAAGGGGGCACAGCACCCCTGGCACTCAATGGGGGGGCCAGCATGACACTCAATCTGGGAAGTGGGGTGGGGCTTGGCACTCCTTCTTTAAAAGGTTCATCATCACTGCTCTGGAGAATCTTATAAAACTCTCATTGGAATCTGACCACATCCTGGGGCCAGTATGTATTAGTGTTACAAAGTTGGGGGTGGAAATGGGGAGAGGTAACTTGATTGATGGAGAAATGCAAAAGCTGCAGACTTAGATTCTGATGTTCTAATAGGACATTCAGATGAATGGGACTGATATTCTAGTTAACTCAAGAGACCACATGAGCATTTCACCGCCCTTGATGATCTAAGTTACCAAGCCAAGACGAACTACCTCCTCTGGTCCTACAAAAAGCCATTGAGCCACTGTCAATGATTTTTGAAAGATCCTGAAGAATGGAAGAGGTACCACAGGATTGGAGATGGGCAAATGGCATCTTGATCTTCCAAAAAGGAAAAAGGGATTCAATAAACTATAGATCAATGTGCTTGACCTCATCTGCACAAGAGGAAAGCAGGACTGAGGTTTGGAAATTGGCATAGACTTGCTCAGGTCCCAGGATGAGCCTTAAGACTATTTAGAAATGGCTTTGCTAGATTCCAATTTATAATTTTAAATGTAGATGTGCATTATTTCCCTCAAGTATTTTATCTTCAGAAACAAAGGAAGAGAAGATGGGAGAACCAACATAACAATAGTTATCAGATCTCAACAAAAAGCCCTATAAAACCAAGAATGCTAAACTAACAGGGCTTAGACCTGGTGTTATTGGGTCAACTGAGGCACCAATATGTAAGTGTGATAACACTACTATAAAGCAACAGAAAATTTTATTGCCCAAAGCCTGGACTAGGACCATAAAGGCTATGCCAATGCCTGTCTACAGTATTATAATGAGGGTAAAAATAATGAGGTGGGAAATCCAGGATTCCTGTTCCAGGAGGAGTGAGGGGAAGCAGCAATGTCTGTAGGGGTCATGAGATTGGGAATAGGGAAGACTCTGCCTTGTTGAATGGGAAGTCCTGCATTTCTGGGAGCAGGAGACATTTCAGCCACATTTTGCACTGGGAATCATTTCTCTATAACTGTTAGTTGGATCTGTGAGAGTCAATAACGCACAGAGATAAATCCAGTTTTCTTCTATGTGTCTCTAGAATGGAGGCATAATGAGATGAGAGCCTGGGAGCAAAAAGGTGCAATATGTATTTGTGGAAGATGCATGTTGACAAAATCATGGATTCTTGCAATATTAAGCTCCACTGAGTGAATCATATTTGCTTTGAGAGATCTATTCATAAGGCACAGAATTATAGGAGAGGATAATGCAACATGGTCCCAAGGAATGTTAGGAGAGCTCCCCTATTAACCCTTTTCCCAAGTAGAAGCAACAGTATCCAGAAGCCCCAAATCTAAAAGCCTGGTGTCCTGAGCTTGGGCCTATTTTAAGAAAGGATCATGGCATCATAGGCTTCTAGAGCTAGGGTTGGCAGGGGCCTCAAGGGATCATCAAGTTTTTTAACCCCTTCGTTTTACAGATGAGAAAATTAAGGTCTGGGGAGATAAAAAGACTTGGCCAAAGTCACTCAGATAATAAATATCAGAGCAGGGATTTGAATGCAAGTCCTTTGACTTCAGAACCAGCACTCTTTCCATCACCCCACAGTGTTTTTCCTTCCCCAAAGTATGCCTAATGGAAAACATTAGGTCTCCTTTCTTTGGTTCCACTGACTTCCAAGTCTCCTTACTGCTTTTTTGAAAACTTTATTCTTTAAGGCTGTATATTATGGGGTTCATCATAGGGTATAGAGCAAGGAAAGCATATTGTTGAGGTATGCCACCTAGACCACTGTGGAGATATAGAAACCAAGGTCCCATAGTAAAGGGTAACCACAAAGAGTGCTAAATTTATGGTTGGTCTTAATATATTATTGGTGGTTGCCAGAGATTTAATTACTAAATCCCAAAATGAATTACTCAAGTAAATGGCATTTATGGTAGTTTATTTTATAATAGAGGGAAGATATTAAGGAAGAAAGAAAAGGGGGGGAGAGAGAGAGAGAGAGAGAGAGAGAGAGAGAGAGAGAGAGAGAGAGAGAGAGAGAGAGAGAGAGAGAGAGAGAGAGAGAGAGAGAGAACTCCGGCTTCCTCTGAACCAGTTAGAAATTCTAAGGCACCAATCAGGGGAAAGGAGCCTCAAAATGATGGGCCTTTCTCAGAGGTTCACACCTCCAGAAAGGGCAAGGAAGGAAGTCAGCATTTACACTAAACACTCTGACTGTCTAAAAGGAAAGTAGTCTGAGGTCTCCTGCACAAGCTACTCCAGGGGTCCAGTTCCACAGCCAAGTGTCTTCAGTTCAAGTCTGAGTGTCTGTCTTCCAGTCTTTCCTCAAGTGACTCTCTTCCCTCCAGTTCTGAGGGACTATTCATGATCTTCACTCCAAGCCTGAGTGACTGATTCAATCTTCAGTCCAACTCTGAGTGACTGAATGAATGATCCCTGTGTGGCTCTCTTTCCACAGACTATTTAAAGACCTTTTTCTCTTGTGTCACCTCCCCTAAATTTTACATCTACCAATCACAGCAGAAACTCCTCTCCAGGACTGCCCACTCTTTCACACGTGGGTCACAGATGTCCCACTTAATATATGAAATGGGTGTTCATACCTTTGTGGTTAGTTCATACCTTTTTGTGGTTAAAATGGGCAGATCTACTTTAAGTACTGGGTTTACACTAGGGATTAGAATCTAAAAATAGACAGGGATTTACAATATAATCTTCACAATAAAGGAAGATTATTACAATCAGGGGAGAGCCAAATCCAATCTTCACTTGAGGTGGGGGGAACAGGTGGAGAAAGCCCACTGTTTCCCTCCTGCTGAAGAGATATTGAGGATGGTAGCCACAATTTGGGCAAAGGAAATGACAACGAGTAAAAAGAGTATCATCATCATGAAAGGGGCCAGAAGGAAGGTGACTTTTTGGCTGTCTGAGGATCATCACAGGCCAGCCTCTACATGAAGGGCCAGGTCACAGAAGAAGTGGTTGATCTCACCAGTACACAGAAGGACAACTGGAAAGTCAGGGCTACAGTGGCTACAGGGGTGACTGCCACCAAACCAAGACACACATGCAAGGCAGATACACATTTGGAGATTCATGATGGCTGGGGAGTAGAGTGGGGTCCATTTGGCTAGGTAGCAATCAGAGGATATGGCAGCCAGCAAGAAGCACTCCATCCCTGTCATGGAGCCAAAGAAATACAACTAGAGAGCACAGCCTAAGGAGGACATGGCCACTGGTCCACAAAGAAGGGTCTTTAGCATGTTAGGGGCAATGGAAGCCATGTACCAGATTTTTCCAAGAAGAAGTTGACCAGCAAGAAATATGTGGGAGTGTAGAGAGTGTGATCAAGGGACATGACTGTGAGGATGAGAATGTTTCCCAGCAATAGATGCCCAGAAATAACACAAACAAGAAAAACTGTACCCCCAAGAGGTTTCCCAATCCCAGGAGTGCAAATCCCTTGATTGTTGTGTAATTACCCAAATGCATCAGTTTAAGGTGTTGGGACTAAGGAAAAACAAAGCAAATTATTTTACTATGATATTCTCTGGGTTAAGACAACTAGGAGCTCCCTATGGGAAGGAATTGTATCTTGTATAACATTTGGATCTCTCCTATTACTAAACAGGGTGCTCTGCATGCAACAGAGGCTTGATAAGTGTTTGATGAATGAATGAATGGGGAGGCATAGTACAGAAAATGCATGGGCACTGGTGTCAGGGGGCCTTGGATCAAGTCTAGCCCTGAGGCTTATTATCTGTGTCACCTTGCGGAAGTCACTTATCTTCCTTGGGCCTCAGTTTCCTCCTCTATAAAATTAGGTAGTCAGATTTAAAATGGCCTTTCAAATCTCTTTCTAGATCTATACTGTCATGAATGGAAAATAGTGCTATCACTAAGAGAAGAAAAAAACTTTTAAGTTTTTTTTAACATTTTATAAAATTTTATTGGTTTTTGTTAAGAGAAAGAAACCAGAAAGTGACAGGTTTCCTCTTTATCATTGCTAAAATTGCATAGAATGCTTTCCAAATTTAATTCTCAGGGTAACTGTCCAGATGCTATAATAAATGTTTTTCCAAAATGATATTGGTCTATTCTAGGGAAAGGTTTTTATTCTAAATCCATAGACTTATAGCTAGAGTCCTAGGAATTCATTTTATTGCTCTTCAATGGGATGTTCATCTGGTCCTTTTAGATTGTCTTTGAAAAATACTTGCCAGGCAACTGGAGTTACTAAACATGCTTGTTTAGTTTCCCAAAATCATTCACAAGAGATAAATTGCAGTGTGTAGTTATCAGCATGGCAAGTCTGTACAGGGCAAATAAAAGGATATTTTATCTATGTCCAAATCAACACAATTATTAGTAACTTGAGAATATATGGGTTTAGACTTGAAGGTGCTCTGATTAAAGTGTGCTATAATGAAGAGAACAGTGGATATAAAGTCAGAAGACCTGATTTCCAGCCCAAGTTCATACACATCTAGCCACCTGCCCTTGGGCAAGTCATCCTCTCTGGGCAAGAGCTTCCTCATCTTTTCACGTTTCTCTTGATCTTTGTGTTTGGATATCAAACTTTCCGCTTAGTTCTGATCTTTTCTTTACAAATACTTGGAAAGCTTCTATTTTGTTGAATGCCCATACTTTCCCCTGGAATTATATAGTCAGTTTTGATGGATAGGTGATCCTTGGTTGAAGACCCAATTCTCTTGCCTTTCTGAATATCATATTCCAAGCCTTGCAGTCCTTTAGTGTAGAAGCTGCTAGATCTTGTGTGATCCTGATTGGTGCTCCTTGATATCTGAATTGTCTCTTTTTGGCTTCTTGTAAAAATTTCTCCTTAGCTTGGAAGCTCTTAAATTTGGCAATTACATTCCTGGGTGTTGTCTTTTGAGGATTTAGTGTAGAGGGTGTTCTATGAACTCTTTCAATGTCTATTTTTCCTTCTTGTTCAATAACTTCAGGGCAGTTTTCTTGGATAATTTCTTGTAGCATGATATTAAGCTTTCTGTTTATTTCTGGGTTTTCAGGTAGACCAATGATTCTCAAATTGTCTCATCGTGATCTGTTTTCTTGATCAGTCATCTTCTCAGTGAGATATTTCATGTTTCCTTCTATTTTGTCAATTTTTTTAAATTTTGCTTTATTAATTCTTGCTGTTTTGTGAGATCATTGGCTTCTAATTGCCCAATTCTGGTCTTTAAAAACTGGTTTTCCTCTATAATATTTTGATTTTCCACTATAATCTTTTGATTTAGTGTAGAGGTGTCCAACTCAAGAGCCTCAACACTCCCAGTGGGGCAGAACTAGATTAAAATGTAATTGCTATTTAGCAAAATAGATAAAAAATACAATAGAACATAGATAATGTGAATATGTGGTTTTTTTTAGTCAATCTTCAACCTTAGGGATCCTTACATATGGTTTAATATCCCCATTTCTGTTTGAGCTTAAAGCCACTGGTGTGGTGGACTTTCTCAGGACTTTCACAGAAAAAACTGTGAAAAGCAACTTTCTCTTAGGAGAGCAATGGGCTGTATACTCAGTGTTATCAGGGCAATGAGGGGAAAGTAAAGAAGGAGGAAAGGTAATGCTGATCATTACAAATACTATATATTTCTAGCACTTAAGGGTTATAAGAGCAGTGACTCTAGAGTAAGAGAACCTGGTTTCAAATCCTACCTCTGTGGTCTTTGATGACTCATTTTCCCTTCCTGAATCTCCTCATCTATAAGATGGGTGAGTTGAACTAGAAGGTCTCTAAGATCTATTCCATATCTAGATTGATGATTCCATCTTTGTCTTTGGGCAAATCACTTCTACTCCCTAAACCTCAGTTTACTCATCTGTAAAACAAGTGGGTTGGACTAGATGGCTTCTAGAGTCCTTTTTCTTTCTAGATCAATGACCTCAGATTTTAATGTAACACTTTCTACATGAGTACTCTGGGAGAAAGTTAGTGAAATGATGATTAATTCTACCTTACAGAGAAGGAAACTGAGGCCTAGGGGGAATAAAGTGACTTGTCCAAGGACATACAGCAAGTTAGTGTCAGAGTTAGTGTTGAGTCTCATCTCTCTGGACTGTTATCCAAAGAGCCTTCCTACTGCATCATAGCTGTATCTTTGGTGCAGCTAGAGACAATCCTCTAGAGAGTTAACAGCTGATTGCTCTCTCCAGGACTCCTTCACTACCCCTTCTACATGCATCTATGCATCTGTGTAACTGTACATGTGCGTGTATGTGTGTGCACACAATGGAGTAAGCCCTCATTGAAAGACCCCCAAAGTAGAGATTAAGCAGGGTCAAAGCAAGTGTGGTTTGGGTGGGCTGGGCACTCTGTACCATTTCCACCCACTCTCTTCCTAAATTCAACTTGAAAAGCCAGATTGAGATTCCATTATCCTACTGCCTTCTGATTCTTTCTCATAGGATCTTAGATTTCAAGCTGGAAGAGACCTCAGAGGTCATCTAAAACTCCTCATTTTATAGAGGAGGAAAGGCCTAGAGGCAAAGGGACTGATCCAAGGACACACCGGTAGTAAGAAGCACGGCTGGGATTGAATATGGATTTTTGATCTCCAAACCTAGTATGATTTCCATTGAATCACACTGCCTCTTCATCCAAAATTTCTTGCAACAGCTGGTTTAAGTAATGGGTAAGAGAACATTGAAACTTTGGGTACCTGTAGTAGAGGGGGCTTCAGTCAAACTCTAGGTATATATAGCTGGTGGCTTCTTCTCAGCATTAAAGACCTGTGGAAAATGAGACATGGAAAACAAGTTATTCATAAGAAATATCAGAGCAAAAACCGGTGTGTACCACCCTTCCTCCCTTTTTTGCAGGGGTGGAAAATGATGGGTATGAATTGTTAAACATGGATGATCCATTGGTTAGTCTTGCTGAACTGCTTTCCGCCCTCCCTGCCTCCTGGTTCCTCGTGGGTAAAATACGGACGATAACCAATTTATATGCGTTATCTTTAGAAGTTGCCAAGTACCTAACACATGCAGCCTCGGGGGCTCCCCCATACTGCCCTCAGAGGGGGCAGTTCCTGCCTCCATTTCCTTTTTATTCTTTGTTCTGAAGGTAGAAGAGGAGATATATTCAGAAATGAGGGTCAAAATAGGAACAAATGGTATCAATAACAATCAGATTAAAAACCTAATATATCATTAACAAGTGAAAAATAACCCTCTTCATTCAGTAGAATGTTTTCTTTCAGTAGCTTTTGAGCAGTCAGGATGGAGTGGCAATGAGCCATTCAGATTCTTACCCCAGGTTCTCTGGTGGCCCACATTCACAAATTGGGGGAAATTGGGCTTCAGTTTGGTGCAGATAGGTAACACAGTGGCTAGAGTACCAGGCCTGAGTCAGGAAGCCCTGAGTTCATATTTTAGCTGTGTGATCCTTGGCAAGTCATTTGCTCCAGTATCTTTGCCCAAAAAAATCCCAAAAGGGGTCCCAAACGGTTGGACACGACTGGGAAATGACTAAACAACTACCACGGGCTTCATTTGGATCCAGAATTCAACTTAACTCAGCTCAAATAAAGCAGACACTTGTGTGATGAACAGGGTTGGGGAGAAATGATCTCTGGACAAGGAGTAAGCCTCGATCTATGGACAAGGCTGAGGCTTGATACCTAGTCAGGGTTAGAACCCAAGTCTACGCCATGGAAGAAAACAGTGCTGACTGCTTTGGAGTCTTTGCTTTATGAACTACTATGTTTCTAGAAAAAAAGAAGGTGTGGGCAGACGAAAATGTAGTAAATCAAATGTTCCTTTCCATGTGCTAGGGGAGCTGGCTATTTAAAGGAGTCCTACTGTGAATCCTTTTGAAAGTAAAGAATCCCTCCTTAATTTATCTCTTATGTAAATCCACATTTTCATCAATCAAATTTGCTTAAAGCAAGTGTTCTTATCTCTTTTGTGTGTACCGTGGACTCCTTTGGCAGTCTGCAAAAGCCTACAGACCCCTATTCGGAATCATGTTGTTAAATGCAGAAAACACATAGGATTAAAAAGGAGACCAATTATACTGAATCATATTGAAATTCAATTACATTGAAATACAGTTATCAAAATATTTTTTAAAAGTTCACAGACTCCTGACTGAGAACCCATGGTAAAAGAAAATAATGTTTTTGGGAAGGGGGGATATGAAATTTGACAGTTCTGTGTTGGGGAATAGGGGGGATCAGTCACCGTGATTTCATCAGCATGGGGAACTCCCAGTGTGGAGGACCCCTCTGCTGATTTAGATTATCACATCATTTGCAAAAATCATAGTGAGGACAGGTTATGCTCAGGGTCACACAGACAGTATGTGTTAGGGATGAAACATGAACTCAGGTCTTCTTGGTTCTGAGGCCAGCCCCTCCCTCCACTATGCCCTGCTCTCTTCCCATAGCTATGGAATCTGAAGACAAGCAGTTGTAATGTTGTCCCTGGGGATGATGGCTGCTTTCCAATTGGGAGAATAAAGGCTACAAATGACAATATCCTATTACCATATTACCTTGCCTTCAGAGATTGCCAGCCAGAACTCTGAATGAACATTAACATCAGTCAATTGTATTAACTAAGGCCAAATCCTGTTACTTGGTAATGTAATTAGTGTAGCTTTGAGGGTGCTACGGGGGTGCTCCCAACTAAGGAAACCAGTGTTATATAGTGGAAAGATTGCTGGTTCTGAAATCACAGGACCTGACCTTCAATTCTGCCTCTAACCTTTATCTTAGTTGGCTTTATCTTCCTTCCCTATACAATGAGGAGACTGAATTGAGCAATATTAAAGTTTCCTTCCATCCATGAATCTCATACGTCCCCAACACCTCCCATCATGCTCTGAGTTTACACAAACTGGGTTCAACCCTAGTGCTGCTCCCCAAATCATTACTCTTTAGTTCATTTTGCCCCACAGTTTTCTTCACAAACTACAGAATATAGCTTGTACGCAAGTTGCCACAATAGAGGCAGAAGATATTCAGTTCTCAGGCAACCAATCAAGTTAAACATGTATAGGGGGTATATATAGGGCAGCATTTTATTTCAACCTGATGATGGAGTATAAAAAACACAAAGAAGTTTGCCGTAGCCCATAAGCCACTAATATCATTCTCCTTGCTTTCTAATGAGTCCCACCTTCTCTGCAGGAATGTATCCAGTTCTCCAGACTCATGGTGCCTTTTGGGATTATGTGAAAACTAGCTTGACTGGTAGGTCCCAATTCCTTGGATATATGTATGCTAATGGTAGTCTCTCGGTAACCGAGGATGATGATTGTCTTTGTGCATTTTCATCTATGATAGATGAGTGTGCACAAAGACACTTGTGGGTGAAGGAGATTTAAGTGGAAGAGTCGATGCACAGAGACAGTCCCACTCTCTCGGCGTTGGAAGCCTGGGTCCAATGGCACGACTGGGCATTGCTCCCTCCATTGTAACTTGCTCAAGATGGCACAATTAAAATTAAGTTTCCTGGATCCCTGCCCATTGTTACTCAGACCTTATCAGGTGTTTCAGAGAATGCCTTGATAACAAAGGTCTAGACTATCCCACTGCCTTGACCCATGTGTGATACCATATCAGATCTTTGTCTAAAAGTATATATAAGTTTGAGCTCTGACTGGCTTTTGAGGCTTTGGATTGGAGTGAGAATCTTGCTATATATGTCTGAGCTACTAACCTGCTTTTGGAGTTGAGGGACATGGTGGCTGCCCCCTTATGCTTTTCCCCTTTGGCATCTGTCGTTCTTCTATAACTGCACCACTCAACTGCTCCCAGGAAGAATAATGGCCTTAAAAACAGCAGCTCAGATATGTGAGAAGGTGGGAGGGGGTACTTCTAACTTGCTTCATTCCTGATCAGTTCCCTAAGATGCTACATGTTCAGAAACCACTGGCAACCAGATGCCCAAGGGAACAAGACAATTTGTGTCATACTGGTTTGCCATCTTTGAGAACTGGAGTTCCAGCAGAGCACAAAGATCCAAGCTTAAAATGGATACACATCCCTGATGACAAAACTGCTTCTTTCCTATTCTAAATCTCTAGTCTTATAAAGGGGCTGGTATTAAAGATTAGTGGCAATAATGGCCACATTACTTCTTTTCATTAAATATGGTGACTGCATATAACCTTGGCACAAGCAAAAAAACCAAAAACTTGGCACTCTCCTAGCGCAAACAACCATACCTAGAATCACAGAACCACAAAATGTTAGAGCTGGAAGAGACTTTAAAGATCACCTGCTTCATTACTTCCCCTTTCATTTCAAAAGAGTGGAAACTGAGGCTCAGAGAGGGAATGGGACTGGCCCAAACCAGACTTCTTCCTCCTCATTTCCTACCTCCAAAGTCTGCCATCCATGCTCTGCCAACATCTCATATTAGTAGCATGTCAGGAGGATCACTACCTTTCTGATGGACAGCCCCAGTACAGATGAGATAGACAATATCACCATTCAAAGAGAGTCCAGAGAGCTATCCATTGTCTTTTTTTAAAACCTTTACCTTCCATCTTAGAATGAATACTATGTACTGGTTCCAAGGCAGAAGAGCAGTAGAGCAGGAGGCAATGGGGGTTTAGTGACTTGTCCAGGTTCACACAGCTAGGAAGTATCTGAGGCCAGAATTGAACCCAGGACCTCCCATCTCTAGGCCTGGTTCTCAATCCACTGAGCTACCTAGCTGCCCCCAAACTGTCCATCATCTTAAACTGATCAGAATCTTCTATTCAGTGACATATTCCTTTTGGCCACTGTATGCAATGTCTTCTGATTTTTTTGTGTGTGTCCTTTCCCATCCTCAGGAGTATTCTTTTCCCAACCTCCCATCCCATAAAAACTTGTTCTCAGATCCTTCTTTTACACTAAGGTATAAATAACTAATAACCCAATTTATTGCCTTCTCATTGGGTACTGGTGTATTAACAGGACTCAAAGTTGTAATCTAAGAGGAGAACTTAATTCAACAAACAGTTATTGAGGGACTGCAGTATATGCTGTTAGGTGCTGGAGATTCAATGACAAATCAAAACAATCACTGTCATCAGGGATCTTATATTCTCTGGGGAATACAACACATAAATGAAGATGCAAAGAAATTCAAAGCTTTGTTATGAGGAAGAAAACACAGACAACCATAAGGATCAGGAAATGATTCCTATGGTGGGTGGTGCCCAGGCTTTAACCTGAAGGGGCTAGGGATCAGAAGAGAAGGGGAGGAGAGAAGACATTCATAGTGGTCCTTTGCCTGAGCAAAAGCAGAGAGGTGGGTGACAGATTCTTAGATTCAAGGAACTGCTGGCAGTCCAGAGGAGGACTGTGACTTAGCTAGTAAAGTATGATGTGAAAACCAGACTGTGGAGGGCTTAAAATGTCAGAGAAGTTTCCTCACCAAGTACATGGGCGAGAGCACCTAGCACAAGATTCTAAGTCTGCATTTTGAGTGACGTGATTCCTAAATTCCCATACAGGGGCTCATAAAGGTCTTGTTGTTGGTGTACATTATAAAGGGATGGCCTTAGAAGTAGCTATGGAATGTCCCCAATCCTATGAGAGCCATAAGGCCATCATTTTTGTTTACCATTCCATTCTATAGAGCAGAATTGTCAAACAAGCCTCCTGTGGGCTAGATATAGCCCACAACTCTCCCAAGTGTGGCCTAATCAAATTTAGATGTAATTGGGAGATATTTAACAAAATAATAAAAACATAACATGACCATTCGTTAATAAAGTCGACATGCAGGGCAAGAATCCTAATATAAGTTTATCAATCCTTTTTCTACTTGAAATTGACACCCTGTGTGGTGATGAGGGCCATTAAACCATACTTAAGGATCCCTGCTCCACACGTTGACTTAGAAAACTACATATTAAGATGATGTATTATCATATTTTTATTTTTAATGTCTCTTATATTCTATGTTCTATTGTATTTTTATTTTGCTAAGTATTTCTATTTTTTTTCATTTTAATTTTTTTAAACATTATTTTATTTGGTCATTTCCAAACATTATTCATTGGAAACAAAAATCATTTTCTTTTCCTGCCCCCCCACCTCTCCCATAGCCGGTGCATGATTCCACTGGGTATCACATGTGTTCTTGACTCGAACCCATTTCCGTGTTGTTGGTATTTGCTCTAGAGTGTTCATTTAGAGTCTCTCCTCAGTCATATCCCTTCCACCCCTGTAGTCAAGCAGTTGCTTTTCATCGGTGTTTTTACTCCCACAGTTTGTCCTCTGCTTGTGGATAGTGGTTTTTAGATCCCTGCAAGTTGTTCTGGGACATTGCATTGACCCTAATGGAGAAGTCCATCACCTTCGATTGTACCACAGTGTATCCGTCTCTGTGTACAATGTTCTCCTGGTTCTGCTCCTCTCGCTCTGCATCACTTCCTGGAGGTTGTTCCAGTCTCCATGGAATTCCTCCACTTAATTATTCCTTTGAGCACAATAGTATTCCATCACCAACATATACCACAATTTGTTCAGCCATTCCCCAATTGAAGGGCATCCCCTCGTTTTCCAATTTTTGGCCACCACAAAGAGTGCAGCTATGAATATTCTTTTTAAATAATATTTTTAAAAACCTTTCCTTTCTGTCTTAGAATTAATACTAAGTGTCAATTTAAAGGCAGGAGGACAGTAAGGGCTAGGCAGTTGGGCTTAAATGACTTGCCCAGGGTCACACAGCTAGGAAATGTCCGAGGCCAGAACTGAACATAGATCCTCCTGACTCTAGGCTTGGTGTTTTCTCTCTACTGTGCCACCCAATTACATTTGAATCCGGTTTTGCCATAACAGTGAATGTTGTGGGTCACATGGGTCAGCTTCCCTCATTTATACCTATATTGTAGAGCATACCACCTTTCCATAGCAGTTGCTACTTCAGTGATGGCAAATTTTTTTGCCAAAGTCCAATCCCAAATCCCAAAAGATCAAGTGTCAAGGTTAAGAAATGTGGATCGAGGTTCACTGTACTGACCTAGAAAACACCAAATTAATCAATGCCTAGCATCCCAGAAAGTGTCCCTATGTTCCACATTCAAGTATTGACAAGTCTTGACTCTGTAGGACTGATAATGAAACATATACCCCTCATCTTAGAAGAGAAGTGGTAAACTACTGGTGTGGAATGGGGGATACACTGACAGACCTGGCCAATATGCGGTGATGCTTTCCTAACTGTACCTGTTGGTTATAAGGGTTCTTCTATTACTGGAAAGTGGAAGTAATTTTTGAGGAAAAAAAGCATCAATAAAGCATGTTTATAAGAAGTGGGGGAGGGAGAGAAGTAAGCATAGTGGCAGGCTTTGCTAAGCACTTTACAAATATTATCTCATTTGATCCTTGTGACAATCCGAGAAGAAGGTACTATTATTATTCCCATTTTATGGTTGATAAAACTAAATCAGACAGAGGGTGACTTGTGCCAGGTAACACAGCAAGTGTAAGAGGCTCAATTTTACCTCAGGTCTTCTTGACCCCAAGGCCAACACTCTATCCACTGTGACACCTAGCTTCAACGTCCCTATACTTAAAAGTCCAAAGCCACAGAACGCCTTCTTCTAGCAGGTAATAAAATGCCTCAGCAATGATTGCTGAAATCAAGGAAGCCCCTATACAGTGTGTGAGGTGTGCTTTCTTTTGGGAGGAAGGTACAGCATGGATTTGATTAACTTTCTTTTGGGAAGGATAAAGCTGAGCTTCACAGATGTAGGAATCTCAGAAGGGTTTTTTTTCACTGAGTAGCCAGATTTTATATCTATGACTCGACTGTTCCAGGCTGGGCTCCTGTTATATAGTGCAGGTATGCTTAGCACAAAATGAGAACAGGGTGCTGAACCTCCCCTGAACACTTGCTGATGGGGCATAGTTCTAACTTTACCTTCTTCATCCTGAGCAGGCCTTCTTGGTTAGTTTTTATAGACTGTCTCCCCCTTTCCTATTGGTCCATATTCCCTGACCCCACTGCCCTGTCAGTGACATGACAGTTGCTACTGCAGGCCCTTTGTCTATAAATCCTATGTAAACTTGGGTCCCCCCCAATTTCTGTACATTTGACAGAGAAGTATGTCCCACTGCTCATCCACGCCATCATTCCGCATGCTACCCCCTGTGAAGTGGGAGCAAGAGAAGTCTCCTGACTGAATCGCCCTGGCCTCCCACAGTGTGCTTGGCTGTGAATATCAACAAACCATTGTTACCCATCGTACTGTTTGATGTGTGCCATTCACTGAACACCATATTCAAGTTCCCTTATAAGTAAGCAGCCCAATAAGACAGGACTTTTCTATAACATTTGATCTCATGAAGAAGATGTCATTGAAGAATGGTACCAAGTCTCACATCATGGTCTAATAGGTCTCCATGAAACACCTACAAATCACAGGAAGAACAAAATCTCCAAGCTAAGGAAAGGTGCTTGACTTAGGCTGCCTCTTGATAATTAATGCAGGTGCAGAGGATGACTGATGATCCGCCACGAATGAGCTTGGAAAAGGTCAGGTTTTGAAAGAATGCTTTGCCCAACAGGAATCACAAGTTGATTCCTGGCTGTGGGTATTGGTATTGTTTGAATGCCTTCTTAATTGTACACTAAAATGAACTTGGGATTGATAGAGAGGATACTCTCTTCCCCTGGGCCTTGCACCATCTTAAAGACTCATGGTGGCAGTTGAGGGTAATGTCTAGATTTGGTTCTCTACTTTAGTAGAGAACTTTGTTACTTTAGTCCCTTATTTTTAGTCCCTCCAGATTTGGGGCCATGTATTTCCCTTCTCCATTGCTGCCATCTCTGTGGTTGTTCCATTGCTTTGATGGTAGAAACTGTGGCACTCACCAGTAAGTGAGGCAGACTTTCTGGGTTCCTTGAAATCATATCACAATAGGCAGCTGCCTCCTTTCCCAGACCTGCCTATTAGTCCAGTAGAAGGATGGGGCAAGGATCAGGGTTGCTGACTATGCCCAGATTAGCCTTAGAAGGGACAACTCTTCCCCATTCTCACAGTGAAAGAAGTCTCAGCTATTGAGCTACTTTGATTAAAAGCTATGCTCATTCCTCATGATGTTCTGGGCACTTAAGCAAGCTGTAAGCTTAGGAAGAAATTTTCTTTCTTTCTTTCCTTTCTAAAATTCTTATACTTCATACAGCTGATGTTTTGATGATTGCACTTTAATGAATGAAATGTCTCTTTGGCAGGAGAATTAGTTGTGAAATGTTTATCTGTTTATATCTTGAGACCTAGAGACAAGTCTTATTGAGATGTGGGGACAAGAATTATTGAGACCAGAAGACAGATGTTATTGAGACTTAAAACAGGCGTTATCACGACCCAGAGACAGGTGTTGCTGAGACTGGGAGACAGAAATTATTAAGAACCAGCGATAGAAATTATTAAGGCCCGGAGACAGGCATTATTGAGATCAAGAGACAGGAGTTACTGTGGCCCAGAAGACAGCATCAGGGGTCCAGACAATGCACTCTGGGTTTAAAATCAGAACACAGGGTTTAGAAAACAGGCTCTGGTGGGAACTATTGATTTGACTTTGGGCAAATCCTTTCCCCTCCCATAGTCTTAGTTTTCTTATCTGTCAAATGAGTGAGTAGGACAACCTCTTAGGACCATTCCAGATATAAATCTAGGACCTTATGAGACCCATAATTACTGAGTTGCAAGTATTACTGATACCTAGAGACAGGAGCTATTAAAATATCATCATAAGCATTATTGATATTCATAAAAAATTATTTCTAATGGAATTGTAGTCTTTAGAGACATGCTTTTTTATCCTTCGTTTTACTCTTTGTCTCAGCAGACAATTAGATGAGAAGTACCTTGAACTAATGATATTATATTCTCAAACAGGGTAGGTGCTGGAACACTGGACTTGGAGTCGGGCAAACCCAGTTTCAAATCCTGCCTTGTGATGTTTACTTGCTACATGATCCAGGTGAATTTACTCTTTCTGAGCCTCAGTTTCTTCATCTGAAAAATGGAGATAATAGCACCTTCCCCCAGGATTATTGTACGGCTAAAATGAGTTAATATACATAAAACATTAGATAAGTTTTCACTGCTGTTCTGTGATACACTCAGCCAAAAAGTGGATAATGGAGAAAGTTATTAGGAGAAGTCCAAGAGAGAATTTTGGCTCATCTGTATATCTGAGGCAAAAGTGTTCAGGGAACAAAATAATGGTAGAATGGCTGATTTCCATTTTAACTTTATAATGTCACCTAAGGCTGTGACTTTACCACAATGTAAATCTGATTTTGACTGACCAGGATGGGCCATGACTATTTATACAGAGTTAATAGGCTCTTTTCAAGATCTTTATACTGTCAAAGAAGTCATCTGGCTCACAACTGAGGCTTAGAGAGGCTATAGAATAATAACTAACCTAGGGTTATAACTATAACCCAGGCATATGGAGGGAAAGAACTATAGCTTATTATGACATAGGTTGCTAACCTCAAAGGCCTGTGATCATTTTGCTCCTTCTATCCTTCTTGTACTGCTTTCTGAAGCCCCACAAAACTTCCTAAGTCATAGTAATGTGGAATCATGATGGGTTAGGGGATCTTTTGGGGCAGGGGGATGGGAATCAGTAGTTTCTACTGGCCACATACTGACTTAGAAAACATATATTAATGTTATCTATATTTTATATATTTTGATTTATTTTGTTCAATATATCCCCATTACATTTTATTCTAATTTGGACCACATTATTGTGAGTCACATACAGCCCTAACATTGTTTAACACCTCAGTTATAGTGAATAGAACACTGTATAGACTTGGATTCAAGAAGACCTAAGTTCAAATCCTGCCTCTAATAGCAACTAGCTGTGTGACCCTGGTAAAATCACTTAACCTATGTCTACCTTAGTTTCTTTATTAGTAAAATTAAAGAGTTGGACTTGATGACCCATCTAGTTTTAAATTCATCATCCAATTGCCTTATAGAAAGTAGAGGTCAAGTTCTAGAGCCAAGATGGCAGAGTAGAAGCAGGGAAGCACGAAACCATCATGAGAATCCACTCCAACCAATCTTAAAATAACACCACAAAATGAATACAGGAGTGAGAATCAACAAGGAGATAGAGTGAAGCAACTTTCAGGAAGAAAACAATTTGAAAGGTAGGCAGAGAACACCTAGGGTAAGAGGGGAGCACATCTAACAGGAGTCTACAGCAAGGAGCAATGAGTAAATAGCAAGCTCTCCTCCCACCTCATATCTACTCTTCCAGGTTCTAAACCTGGGCCCAAGCCAACATCCAGACCCTGAGACCCTACTTAGGCCATTAATAATCCAACCCAACCTATACCCATTAAACTTCCAAATAAACTTGTGGTAAGACCTGAAATTCCAGTACAGGGCAGCCTGTATTACACAGTCTGATCTGTGTGGGCCCAGAGCAAGGCCAGGAATCCCAGCCCAGCCTTATGGTGAGGATCTAGATTCCAGTTTGGGGCAGTCAGTAGATCCAGAGCTTGGGTCTGAATTCCTGGCAGGGGCAGTTCCCAGGGTACTGAATTGAGGGAGCTTGGCTGATGCTTGCCAAAGATTAAGGCAGAGCCCCAGGCAGGGCAATCTGTTGTGTACTGTGTGTCTGACCTGGTCAAGCCCAGAGTGAGACCAAAACCCTATGCAGAAGTCTGAGGCTAGAATTTGAGCTATCAGCAGTCTCAGGGGGTAATTGAATCAGCAGTGGTAAGTGGCTCTCAGAGCTCCCAGTCAACAGACTATCATTACTATCTTGGAAGAACTGCAACTTGCAGAAGCTCATAAATAAGACTAAGGGTAGCATCAGGGAAGGACTAAAGTTTAAGAAGGCTCCATAACCTCCTAGAGAACAGACACTTCCTTTTAAAAGATTGGGAAAATGAGCAAACATTAAAAAAACTAACCATAGAGATTTTTATGGGGACAAGGAGCAAGGCACAGACACAGAAAGGGACAGTGAAAGCAAAGCAAACACACTCAAAGTCCTAAAAAAATGAATTGGATTTAGATTCTGGAAGGGCTCAAAAAGGATTTCAAAAATCAATTAAGAGGGGGTAGATGGATAGATCAATGGATTGAGAGCCAGGAGGTCCTAGGTACAAATCTGGCCTCAGACACTTCCCAGCTGTGTGACCCTGGACAAGTTACTTAAACCCCATTGCCTAGCCCTTACCACTCTTCTGTCAAGGCATAATGCAAGAGTTTTTAAAAATCAATTAAGAGAGGTAGAAGAAAAACAGGGAAGAAAAATGAAAGCAATGCAAGAAGAAATGGGCTAAAAGGAAGAGGAGACTCAAAAGCTGACAGAAGAAACCCATTTCTTAAAAATTAGAATTGGGCAAGTAGAATCTAATGACTTCATGAGACATCAAGAAACAAAACAAAATCAAAAGCATGAAAAAAATAGAAGAAAACATGGAATATATCTTTGAAAAAACAAGTGACCTGGAAAATAGATACAGGAGAGACAATTTAAGAATTATTGGACTTCTTGAAAGCCGTGATTAAAAAAAAAAGTCTGGACATCACAATACAAGAATTATCAAAGAAAACTGCCCTGATATTCTTGAACAGGAGAGTAAAATAGAAATTGAAAGAATCCACAGATAGAAATCCTTAAATGACAATGCCCAGGAATATAATAGCTGAATTCAAGAGCCTCCAAGGCAAGGAGAAAGTACTGCAAGAAGTCAGAAAGAAACAATTAAAATACCTTGGAGCTACAATCAGGATCACACAGGACTCAGCAATTCCACATTAAAGGATCAGAAGGCATGGAATATAATATTCTGGGAGGCAAAAGATTGAGGTTTACAACTCGGAGTCATCTATCCAACAAAACAGATTATATTTTTTTCCAGAGGAAAAATGGTCATTCAATAAAATAGAATACTTCCAAGCATTTTTGGGGGGAAATACCAGACCTAAACAGAAAATTTGAAGTCTAAACACAAGACCCAAGAGAAGCCTAAAAAGGTAAATAAGAAAGGGAAAATTTAAGGGACTCAATAAAATCAAATGTATGCATTCCTACATAGAAAGAGGATATTTGTAATTCTTAAAAATTATTATTAGTAAGCAGATTAAGATGTAAGCTCATTAGGATAATATGTAAAAAAAATCAAGGGGTGAAAAAGAGGATTGGACTGAGAGAAAAGAGAAAAGAGAGATGGAATGAGGTAAAGTATAATATAAAGAGACATGAAAAACTTATTACAATGGAGGGGAGGATGAGGGTGGCGAACTTAAACTTTACTCTCATCATAACTGTCTCAGAGAGGGAATAACAACCATAATAACTCACTGGAGTATAGAATCCTATCTTACTCTATAGAGAAGGAAGTTGGTAATAGGAGGGAAGGGAAATTAGGAGGTGATAAAAAGCAAAATACTGGTGAGGAGGAACAGAGTGAAAGGAAAAAAGATCAGTATCAAAAGAAGA
Source organism: Monodelphis domestica (assembly GCF_027887165.1). NCBI lineage: Eukaryota > Metazoa > Chordata > Mammalia > Didelphimorphia > Didelphidae > Monodelphis > Monodelphis domestica. The sequence continues at coordinate 52,039,281 of NC_077235.1, read as the reverse complement.
AAATAAGATGGAGGGGAATAGAGAGTTGGTAATCATAACTGTGAATGTGAATGGAATTAACTTACCCATAAAACAGAAGCAGAAGGGGTCAGCTGGGTAGCTCAGTAGATTGAGAGCCAGCCCTAGAGATGGGAGGTCCTAGGTTAAAATCTGGCCTCAGACACTTCCTAGCTGTGTGACCCTGGGCAAGTCACTTGACCTCCATTGCCTAGCCCTTACCACTCTTCTGCCTTGGAACCGATACACAGTATTGACTCCAAGACAGAAGGTAAGGGTTTTAAAAAATCAGAGGCAGATAGCAGAAAGGATTAAAAACCAGAATCCTATGATGTGATGTTTATAAGAAACAAAATTTGAGGCACAGTGATACACACAGAGTAAAGATAAGAGGTTGGAGCAGAATTTACTGTGCATAATCTAAAGTAAAAAAGCAGGAAAAGCAATAATGAACTCAGACTAAAGCAAAGCTAAAGCTAAAGCAAAAATAGATCTGATTAAAGGATGAGGAAGGAAATTACATCTTGCTAAAAGGTACTATAAACAAAGAAGTAATATCAATATTAAATATATATATGTACCAAATGAGTATAGCCTCTAAATTTTTAAAGGAAAATTAAATGAATTAAATAAATTCATGAAGAAATACACAGTAAAACTATACTAGTGGGGAAACCTCAACTTCCCCCTTTCAGTTGTAGATAAATCAAAGCAAAAAATAAACAAGAAAAAGGTAAAGGAAGTGAATGAAATCTTAGAAAAGTTAGAATGAATAGATCTCTGGAGAGACTTGAATGGCAATACAAAGGAATATATCTTCTTTTCAGCAGTGCATGGCTCCTACATAAAAATTAATCATGTATCAGAGCATAAAAATGTCACAACAAAATGCAGAAAAGTAGAAGTAATAAATGCATCCTTTTCATATCATAACACAATAAAAATTATAATCAATAATGCTCCATGGAAAGATAGACCAAAAATTAATTGGAGAACAAATAATCTAATGCTAAAACAAGATGGGTCAAAGATCAAATTATAGAAACAATCAATAATTTTATTAATGAGTATACAATAAGGAAACAACATATCAAAATTTATGGGAAACATCTGTGAACCTTAAAAAATTCTCAGACCCTACTTCATAAGGTTTGGTTAAGACCATTCCCCATTTAAACAATGAAGGGACTTAGATCAGGAATGTGAGACCTCTACTCCACCCCTACTTAAGCATACTTTAGGGGAAGAAACTCCTTGCTGAACAATGAAAAATACTTAAACCCATACTTATAGTAAGGCAAAAGTTCTTAATCTGTGCCTATTTTTAGATCTTATACAAAAGGGTGCTAAGTACCTACAAAGGTCAGGCAACTTGTGAATTTACAAGGAGCAAAGAGGTGAGAACTTACTCAGAGGTTTTCTCAGGTGTGAACTTAATAAAAAGTTTAAGCCTACTTAGGTGTGAATTAAGAATGGTCTGTCCTTTGGAAAACGTCTACTGTGATTGGTAGATGTGAGAACTTAGGGGAGGTGACATAGGAGAAAATTCCCTTTAAAAGGAGATGAAAAGCTGAGAGAAGGGACTGTCTCAGAAGTACTCTCTCTGGAGATGGAGCTGGCAAAGCTGAACTGGTGTCTCTCTGAACACTAGAATTTTGCTTGGGACAAATCTTGTGGTGAGTGGATTGCAGACTGACTGATCTCTCTCTCTTAAGGCTGGCCTAAGCTGGCCTAGCCTTTTTTTCTCATTATTCCCTTTCTCTCTCTCTCTCTCTCTCTCTCTCTCTCTCTCTCTCTCTCTCTCTCTCTCTCTCTCTTTCTTTAATTCATCATTTGTATTAATTAAAATCTCTATAAAACCCAGCTGACTTGGGTATATTTCATATTTGGGAATTTTTCCCTGGCAACCACTTTATATTTTGATTTAAAACAAGGCACTGTCTTGAAACCATATTTCTGTGGTCACAATTTAAGCCAACCACTCTTTTATCTGCCACAGTTTATAACTCCCACTATTTTAATCATCACACAGCCAAAGCAATACTTAAGAGATAATTTACATCTCTAAAAACTTACATCAATAAAATAGAGAAAATGCAGATCAATTAATTGGGCATGTAACAAAAAAAACTAGAATTTAAAAATCCTCATTTAAAGGCTAAATTGGAAATCCTAAAAATGAAAGGAGAAATTAATAAAATTTAAAGTAAGAGAACCATTGAACTAATAAAGAAGACTAGGTGTTTGTTTTATGAAAAAGCAAAATAGACTGACTTGGTTAATTTGATTTAAAAAAAGGAAAGAGGAAAATCAAATAGTCAATATCAAAAATGAAAAGAGTGAATTCACCCTCAATGAAGAGGATATTAAAACAATCATTGGGACAAAATTTTGCCCCAATGAATGAATATTAACAAAATACAAATTGCCCAGATTAGCAAATGAGGAAATAGAATCCTTAAATAATTCCATATCAGAAAAAAAATTAATAAGCCATCAATGACCTCCCTAAGATAAAATCCCCAGGACCAGTTGAATTCACAAGTGAATTTTTTAAAAAAGAAACCACATGATTATTTCAATAGATGCAGAAAAATCCTTTAACAAAATACACCACCTGTTCTTATTTTTTTAAGTCCCTCCTGGTCCTTTTATTTTTTTCTCATTTGAATTAGTTTATTTAGTCAGTTTAGAACATTATTCCTTGATTACAAGAATCACATTATTTCCTTCCCTCCCCACCACCCACACTTCCCACAGCCAACATGCAATTTCATTGGGTATTACTTGTGTCCTTGATTAGAATGTATTTCCATGTTGTTGGTGTTTGCACCAGGATGTTCCTTCAAAGTCTACATCCCCAACCATATCCCTTCGACCCATGTAATCAAGCAGTTGTTTTTCTTTGTTTTTTACCCCCACAGTGTTTCCTCTGAATGTGGATAGTGGTTTTTCTTGTAGGTCCCTCCAAGTTGTTCAGGATCACTGCATTGCCACTAATGGAGAAGTCCATTACATTTGATTGTACCACAGTGTATCAGTCTCTGTGTACAATGTTTTTCTAGTTCTCCTCCTCTCACTCTGCATCAATTCCTGGAGGTTGTTCCAGTTCCCATGGAATTCCTCCACTTTATTATTCCTTTTAGCACAATAGTATTCCATCACCAACATATACCACAATTTGTTCAGCCATTCCCCAATTGAAGGGCATCCCCTCATTTTCCATTTTTTGCTACTACAAAGAGTACAGCTATGAATATTCTTGTACATGTATTTTTCCTTATTATCTCTTTGGGGTACAAACCCAGCAGTGCTATGGCTGGATCAAAGGGCAGACAGTCTTTTAGCGCCCTTTGGACATAGTTCCAAATTGCCCTCCAGAATGGTTGGATCACTTCACAACTCCACCAGCAATGCATTAATGTCCCTACTTTGCCACATCCCCTTCAGCATTCATTACTTTCCATAGCTGTCATGTTAGCCAATCTGTTAGGTGTGAGGTGATACCTCAGAGTTGTTTTGATTTGCATCTCTCTGATAAGAGGTTTAGAACACTTTTTCATGTGCTTATTAATAGTTTTGATTTCTTTAATTGAAAATTGCCTATTCATGTCCCTTGCCCATTTATCAATTGGAGAATGGCTTGATTTTTTGTATATTGGTTTAGCTCTTTATAAATTTGAGTAATTAGATCTTTGTCAGAGGTTTTTGTGATGAAGATTTTTGCTTCCCTTCTAATTTTGGATGTATTCGTTTTGTTTGTACAAAAACTTTTTAATTTAATTTAATCAAAATTATTGATTTTACATTTCATGATTTTTTTCTAGCTCTTGCTTGGTTTTAAAGTCTTTCCCTTCCCAAAGATCTGACAAGTATACTATTCTATGTTCACCTAATTTGCTTATAGTTTCCTTCTTTATATGCAGGTCATTCACCCATTCTAAGTTTATCTTGGTGTAGGGTGTGAGATGTTGATCCAAACCTAATCTCTCCCATAATGTCTTCCAATTTTCCCAACAGTTTTTATCAAATAGTGGGTTTTGATCCCCAAAACTGGGATCTTTGGGCTTATCATAGACTATCTTGCTGAGGTCATTTACCCTAAGTCTATTCCACTGATCCTCCTTTCTGCCTCTTAGCCAGTACCAAATTGTTTTGATGACCACTGTTTATAGTATAGTTTGAGATCTGGGACTGCAAGGCCCCCTTCCTTTGTATTTTTTTTTCATTATTTCCCTAGATATCCTTGATCATTTGTCCTTCAAAATGAACTTTGTTATGTTTTTTTCTAATTCCTGGTCCTGCCTTTTCTTCTTTCACTATTTCCTTCTACACCAATGTTTGTTTATAATCAGTCCCCCTAGTTCCCAGCCTTATTTTACTTCCCTTTCTACCCCCCCTCCCTTCTTATTCCTTCCCTTATTTTCCCTGTAGTCTTTCTAAAATTGCCCTCCCACCCTCTCCCTCCCTTGTAATGATTCCCTCCCCACCAGTCTGTTTGTTACCCTTCTACTCCCCTATAGGGGAGTAGAATAGGGTGCAAATCTATTCTCTGCCCCAATGGATTGGATTGTTCTTCCCTCTTTAGGTCAGTTTCAAAGCACATAAGAGTTGAGTATTTCCTATCTCCAACCTCTTTACCCTTCCAGTGTATTGATGTTTCCCCCCTCATGTCATGAGCTTCTTTGTGACATATAAATTTACCCCCATTTGTTTCTTTTCCCATTTCTTTTAGTATTAACCTCTTTTTTTAGCTCTAGTTGTATATATAGATAGATATTACACACACACACATATATGTATTTATGAATGCATATATCTATATACCTATTTATGTCTTGTCCTTTCATCCTATACAGTTTGTCACTGTTCCCTCTAATTGTAATTCTTCTAGCTGCCCAGGTGATAGCAACAATTTTTAAGAGTTACCAATGACCTCTTTTCTTATAGGGATACATATTATTTTAACTTATTGAGTCTCTTAAAAAAGTTTTTTGTTGTTGTTTTGTTTTGTTTTTCTTTTTCCCCTCTTTTTAAATTACCCTTTGATGATTCTCTTGAGTTCTGTGCTTGGACATCAGATTTTCTGTTCAGGTCTGGTCTTTTCTTTACAAATGCTTTGAATTCTTCCATTGTGTTGAATGACCATACTTTCCCCTGTAAGAATATAGTCAGTTTCGCTGGGTAGTTGACTCTTGGTTGTAGACCTAGTTCCCTTGCTTTCCAGAATATCATATTCCATGCTTTTCAGTTCTTCAGTGTGGATTCAGTCAGATCCTGTGTTATTCACCGGTGGTCCCATGGTATCTGAATGACTTCTTCTTGGCAACTTGTAATATCTTTTCTTTGGTCTGATAGTTTTTTAATTTGTCTATAACATTCCTGGATGTTGTCATTTGGGAATTAAGTACAGGAGGTGATCTGTGGATTCTCTCAATCTCCACTTTTCCCTCTTGTTTTAGAACATCGGGGCAGTTTTCTTGAATAATTTCCTGTAGTATTATGTCCAGGCTTTTTCTTTTGTCATGGTCTCCTGGTAGGCCAATGATTCTTAAATTGTCTCTCCTCGAACAATTTTCTAAATCCTGTTTTGTGAATGAGGTGCTTCATATTTTCCTCAATTTTTTTATTCTTTTGGTTTTGTTTTATAGTGTCCTGCTGCCTTGTGAGGTCTCTTAATTCTAGTTGTTGTATTCTGGTTCTTAAAGACTGGATTTCATCCCTGGCTTTTTGGTCATTCTTCTCCTTCTGGTCTGATTTTCTTTTGAGGTCATCTTTTATTCTCTTTACCTCATCTTTCATCTCTTTTGCCTCATGTTTCATCTTCTTTGCCTCATCTTTCATCTCCTTTGCCTCATTTTCCAGCTGGTTGATTTTGGCTTTCAAGACACTATTTTCTGTTTCCTGATAACTTATCTTAGTTTAAAATTTTTTTCCCAATTGTCTTCAGCCTCTCTTAATTGTGTTTTGAATTGCATTTTGAGTTCTTCCAAAGCCTGTATCCAATTCGCTGGGACTTCTGTCTTATTGTTTGATGATCCTTCCTCCTCTGTTTCATTTGCTCTCTGTTCATTGCCTGTGTAAAAGCTGTCTATTGTAATTTCTTTCTTCTTTTTCTGTTGTTTGCTCATATTTACCCCCTTCTTTACTCCCCATATTTGTATGTGCTCTTGTTCCTCTCATTTTTTTTGGTTTTGGGGTTTTCTGTCAGTGCTCTTGGAGCTTTGTCAGGACAGTGCAGTCTGTGGGGAGGGGTGTTGGAGTTTGAGCTTCCCTGTCCTCTGGAGGCTTTTGATTGGATTAAAGCCCAGCAGTCTTTGAGGGAGGAGTGTTGAAGTTCTGGCTTCCCTGATCTCTGAGGACTTTTGATGGGATTAAGTTCAACTGGGTTGAGCTGGTGTGCTCTGAGGCCAAAACCTCCTGGAAGGCTGGAGCAATATGGAGGTTCTCAGCTGCTGTGACCAGTCTGCCAGCTCTTCGCTCCCTCTCCAGCAACTTCCCCACTGCCTGTTTTCGAAGATCTGTGCCTGGCACAGCCCTGCCTGCAAGGTATACCCTCCAGGCCAGCACCTTTTCCCACCCTTAGGTTCCCACTGCCGCTGGAAGCTTAGCGCTCTAGGTGTGTGTGTGGGGAGGGGTCCTGGAACCTTCCTTCTGCCTTCCCCTTAAACCCAAGTGTTCTCAAATTCAGGCTTTGGGGGGGGGTGTACCTTTTGGATTGAGTCCAGCAGGAGGGTTCCTTGGCTCTGTCTTGTTGTTAGGTTTGATTTTCAGTCCCTTAGGAGCATTTAGTTTGTAATTGGTAAGGGAGGGTATTCAGAGGTCTGAACCTTTCCTGCTTCTAAGTTGCCATCCTGATTCCCCTCACAAGTCAATTCTATCAAAAATTTAAAGAACAATTAATCCCAATACTACATAAACTTTTGAGGAAAACAGGCAGAGAAGGCCTACCAAATTCTTTTTTTTATGAAATCAAAATGATACTGTTACCTAAGCCAGGAAGGAAAAAAAAACAGAGAAAGAAAATTATAGGCCAATTTCTTTAATGAATATAAATGCAAACATTTTAAATAAGATACTAGCAAGGAGAATACAGCAACATATCACAAGGATCGTTAGCTCTGACCAGGTGGGATTTACACTAGGAATGCAGGACTTAGAACACTATCAGCATAACTGACCATATCAATAACAAAACTGATAGAAATCACATAATTATCTCAATGGATGCAGAAAAAGCCTTTCACAAAATACAGCACTCATTACTTTTAAAAACATTAGAAAACATAGGAACAAGTGGGTCATACCTTAAAATGATGAGTAGTATATACCTAAAGCTATCAGCAAGTATCGTCTGCAATGGGAATAAGTTAGAAGCCTTCCTAATAAGATCAAGGCTGAAGCAAGGATACCCATTATCACCAATATTATTTAATATTGTATTATAAATGCTATCTTTATCAAAATCCCTCTTGATGAGAGAAATGCAAATTAAAACAACTCTGAGGTACTACTTTACACCTAGCAGATTGGGCAATATGGGAATAAGGGAAAGTAATAAATGTTGGAGGGGATGTGGCAAAATTGGGACACTAATGCATTGCTGGTGGAATTGTGAATTGATCCAACCATTCTGAAAGGCAATTTGGAGTTATACCCAAAGGGCTTTAAAAGAATACATACTTTTTGATCCAGCAATACCACTATTAGGTTTGTATCCAAAAGAGATAAAAAATGTGAAAGGACCTGTTTGTACAAAAATATTTATAGCTGCATTTTTTGTGGTAGCAAAGAATTGGAAAATAAAAGGATGGTCCTTAATTTGTGAATGACTGAACAAATTTGTGGTATATGATGGTGATGGAATACTATTGTGCTATTAGGAATGATGAATAGGACAATTTCAGAAAGAACTGGAAAGCCTTATGTGAATGGATAGAGAGTGAAATAAGCAGAACCAGTAAAACACTAACTGTAATATTGTGAAATGATGAAATGTGATAGACTTGGCTACTAACAGCAATACAATGATCCAGGGCAATTCTAAGGGACTTATAAAAAAGAATATTTACCTCTAGAGAAAGAACTGTTGGAGTATAAATGCAGATAAAAACATGATTCATCACTTGTTTACTTGGGCATATTATTTGGGGTTTTGGTTTTATAAGATTACTCTCTTACAAAAATGAATAATATGGAGATATATTTTGAGTGACAATACATGTATAATCTAGTGGAATTGCTTATTAGCTCTTGAAGAAAGGAGGGAAGAAGGGAGGGAGACAACATGAATCATATAACTTTGGAAAACTTATGTGTAAATTTGTTATTGGAATAAAATTAAGATAAAAACTTTTAAAGAAAAACTAGCTTTAGCAATAGGAATTGAAGGAATTAAAGTAGAAAGTGAGGAAACTAAACTATCACTCTTTGCAGATGATATGATAATATGCTTAGAGAATACTAGAGAACCAAGTAAAAAACTAAGTGAAATAATTAATAACTTTAGTAAAGTTGCAGGATACAAAATAAATTCACATAAATCATCAGCATTTCTAAATAATATCAAGAAAGTACAGCAGCAAGAGTTAAAAAAAGAAATTCCATTTAAAATCACTCTAAACCATATAAAATACCTGAGAATCTACTTGCCAAGGCAAACCCAGGAATTAATATGAACACAATTACAAAACACTTTTCAGACAAATGAAGTCAGATCTAAACAATTGGAAAAATATTAATTGCTCATGGGTAGGCCAAGTTAACATAATAAAAATTACAATTCTATCTACATTTATTTATTTAGTGCTATGCCAATCAAATTCCCAAATAAGTATTTTATAGAACTAGAAAAATTAATAACAAAATTCATCTGGAAGAACAAAAGGTCAAGAATATCAAGGAAACTAATGAAAAAAATGTGAAGGATATTGGCCTGGCAGTACCAGATCTCAAACTGTACTAAAAAGCAGTAATCATCAAAACAATCTAGTGGTACTGGCTAAGGAATAGAATGGTAGATCAATGGAGTAGATTAGATACACACTATACTGGGGTAAATGACCTTAGCAACCTAGTGTTTGATAAACCCAAAGATCCAGCTTTTGGAATAAGAATTCACTCTTTAACAAAAACTGTCAGGAAAATTGGAAAATAGTATGGCAGAAGCTAAGCATTGACCAATATCTCACACCCTATACCAGTGATGGCAAACCTTTTAGAGGAGTGCTGGGCCCTGCCCCCCACACTGAGTGCTGGGAATGCTCTGCTCTCACCCTTACCCCACATGGGGGATGGGGTAGAGAAAGCTCTCCCATTGGGCTGCTGGGTGGAGGGGTAGGTGATGTAAAAAATATCCTCAGGTATGGCGGAGAGGGAGAGGGGAACAGTTCCAACCAAGTTCCTCTGCCTTTCTAGTAACAAACTCTGGGGAGGTTAGTGGGGAGGCAGCCACATGCCCACAGAGAGCCCTCTGCATGCCATTGTTTACACCAGTGCCTTAGGTTCACCATCACTGCCTATACCAAGATAAGGCCAAAATGGATATATGATTTAGATATAGAGAGTGAGACCATAACTAAATTAGGGGAACACAGAATAGTTTACCTGGAAGATCTTAAGAGAAGGGAAGAATTTATGACCAAACAAAATAAAGAGTATTATAAGATGTAAAATGAATAATTTTTATTATATTAAATAAAAAACTTTTGTACAATCCAAACTAATCTAATCAAGATTAGAAGGGAAACAACAAACTGGGGGAAAACTTTATAACAAATATTTCTGATAAAGGTCTAATTTCTCAAATTTATAAAGAATTAAGTCAAATTTATAAGAAAGCAAGCCATTCCACAATTGACAAATAATCAAAGGATGTGAATAAGCATTTTTAGGATGAAGAAATCAAAGCCATCAATAATCATATGAAAAACGTTCTAAATCATTCCTGATTAGGGAAAATGCAAATTAAAACAATGCTAAGGTACCACTTCATACTTATCAGATTGGCCAATATGGCAGTAAAGGAAAGTGGTAAATGTTGGAGGGGATGTGGCAAAATTGGACACGAATGCATTGTTGGTGGAGTTGTGAACTGATCCAACCATTCTGGAGAGCAATTTGGAATTTATTCTGGAGAGCAATTTATACCCAAAGGGTTATAAAACTGTACATACCCTTTGATCCAGTAATGCCACTACTAGGTCTATCTCCTGAAGAGATAATAGAAAGGGAGAAAGGATCTACTTGAACAAAAATATCTATAGCAGCTCTTTTTGTGGTGGCAAAGAATTGGAAATTGAGGGGATGTCCATCAAGTGGTAAATGGCTGAACAAATTGTGGTACATGTTGATAATGGAATACTATTGTACTATAAGAAATGATAAACATTATTTCAGAAAAAGCTGGAAAGATCTGTGGAAACTGACACAGAGTGAAATAAGCAGAACTGGGAGAACACCATACACAATAACAGCAATATTGGACGATGATTATCTGTGAAAACTTGGCTACTCTCAGTAATGATCTGGGACAATCTTGAAAGATGTAGATGTGGTAAAATGCCCAAAAAACTGTTGTAGTTCCTAGAGAAAGGAACTGGGCACAAACTAGTTACATTAGACTTGGGTTCCTAGCTCTAGAGCATCAAGAAGCCTCAAAGGCTATCAAATCTAACCCTGCCCTGTTACAGAGAAGGAAACCAAGGCCTAGGAAAAGGAAATGATTTTATCAAAGTCACATAGTAATAAGAGTCAGAGGCAGAATTTGAATCCAGGCTTCAAAGACAGCCTTCCACAAGAACCAAGCTATAGGACACTTTTGGTTCAAGGTCAGCCCCTGTCATTCTTAATGATACCAGATACAAACTAATGGCCTTGTGAGAGCCCTATCATGAACTGTCTCATCCTGACTCTGGTTTTGTATTTGACTGAACTGTAAGCAGTAGGAGGTCCCTGTACAGGGCAGATGCTCAGTAAATATTTGTATGATGAAGGTAATTGGATGAATGATCCAGTGTTAGGCAGATAGTGACAATGATTGTGAGGAGAGTCCAAAATAAAGAATCTCATCGCCCTATTACCAGAAAAGAAATTGAAGTTGACAAAGAGTGATTAGTCCCACTCAGAAATTGGGATAGAATGGAAAATGGAAAGGATGGCTCTTGGAACCAGTGGCTCTTTGTGTGTCTATGTCTAAATCATGAGAAACAATTCTTTGTAAAGGTGGTGTTGGAAGCATCTTCCTTTTAGATGGAGATGAACAAAGTGTCCTTTCATCTCATTGTAGGGTTTCTTCATTTTCATGACCTACTTTTGTTACTTCCTGTGTAGTGACCTTGTCACTTCACTGCTTGGGGAATCAGTTCCTCATCTGTAAAATGATGGGATTGGAATCAATGGCCTCTAAGATCTCTTCCAGCAGTAAAATCTATGATGCTTTGATTCTACTCTGGGTCTATCACATGCTACCTGTGTGACCCTGGATAAGTCATTTAAATTCTCTGGGCAGCTACATGGCACAGTGAATAGAATGCCAGGCCTGGAGTCAGGAAGACTTTAGTTCAAATCTGGCCTCAGATACTTACTAGTATGTGTCCCTGGCTGGACAAATCACTTAACCCTGTTTGCCTCAGTTTTCTCTCATGAACTAGAGAAGGAAATGGTAACCTTCAGAGAGTAACAAAAGATGGAGCTGAGCTTACTCAAAGGACTATTTCCTTAATACATTTTGTATCTGCAATTTTATTGATAAGGACATTGCCTCCAGTAAGTCCCACAGCAATCTCTCTATGAATTACTACGTAGTCTTTTGAGAGTTACTGTAGTCAAAAAATGTGCCTTAGAGTCAACTTGATAGTGAGTCTGTGTGACTGAGCTAGGCTCATTTTTGGAGAAGAGATAATTTGTCAGTAAAGTAAACCTCATTCCCGAGAGGAAGTGACCCCTGGGTTCTCAAGGATTTTGCCAGTTGAGTGCAGGATCTTAGAAGGTCCTCCAAGATGGCCATGTTTCTAGTAAGAATCAAGGGATGAAAAGATGAAATATTTAAGTACACATTCTTGAATCCTAGCATATATCAGACTTCTCCAATTTATTAAGTCCCTCCTCCTATGTCAGACAAAATTTCATTTAAACTGTCACATTCAGAAAGGTATCTCTCTTGGAAGGTGGCTGCAGCCTCCCTTAGCAACTCATTTCCACTGCAACACAATCAATAATTCAAGGCAATATATGATATTAAAGAGAATCAGTGGGATGTAACAGATACACAGTTGGTCTCAAAGCTATGAAGATCTAGGTTCAAGTCTTGCCTCTCATATGTATTTGTCCTATGACTAGGCAAGAGAATTAATCTGTGGGTATTTTAGTTAATGCTCTCAGACTCTAAGTTGGAGAACAGATGTCAATTGTCATTGATAGAGGCAATTCTCTCACCTGGGAGTTTCATAGACCAGCAAAATCTCATCTATGGGATGACATTATAAGAATATTGAAAAAGAAAGAGGAATAATTTTGTGTATATGTTACCAAATGGAAGTGTAGAGCAGAGAAAGGAAGCTTGCTAAGTGATAGTCAAATTATCTCTATCTTGTCCAGATCTTTGTTGCTGTTTTGCATGGACCTTTGGGTCATTCTCTCCTCCTAAAGAGTTCTTCAGTCCCTTGTTGACTATCTTTTTATGGACTCCTTCCTAAAGATGTCTGCCTATGATGTCTGCTTCTGGTCTGCCTCACCAATACAAAGGAGTATCATAACACCTACACCTATCTCAAAACCCTTTTTTCCACCCAAATTGAACTTGGTCCAGGTATCAGAATTCCTAGTTACAGTTCTGAGGTTAAGCGGCTTACCCAAGATTACATAGAGGATCACAGATTTAGAGCTGAAAGGAACCTCCAATAGTCATCTAGTCCAACTCCGGGGTCACACAGTTAATAAATGCATATGGTTGGATTTGAACTCAAGAAGGTACATCTTCCTGACTGCAAGCCTTGTGCCATCTACTTGTTCCCTGTATAAATATACTATATAAACATTGTGTACATTGCTTTAATTGATTCCAACAATGACCATATACAATAGGAACTACAGGTCTCTGTTTTGCAGACAAGAAAACTGAGGCTCAGAGATGCTAAGGTACCTGCTCAGGGTCACAGAACTTGTAAGCATAAGAGGCAAAAAAATAGGTTTTCCTCAGTCCCACTCTATAAAATCTCTCCCAGCTCTAACATTCAATAGTTTGAAATTTCTTTTTAGGTCATGGCCAACAAAACTCTCTCCCCTCTTACCTGCCATTACCCTCTTTCTTCTCCAACAGTTCTTCAAAAAGAATATGCCCCTAGGCTTAAGCACTTTTTCTTACACAGTGAGGAGGGCACAGATTTCTGGCTTCTAGAAGCATTCCTAGCTCTAACTTCTCAGTTTAGTATGATGCCTTCTCTTCCCATTAGAGTTAATCCCTCCCTTCCTCTGGCCCCTATGATGGTCAGTTCCTTAAGTTTAGCTCCCAAGGGTATGAAGTCTTTTGGAGGGGAAAGGAATGCAGAGTATCTCTCTTGCCCCAGGGATTCCTAAACCTGAGTTCTGAGGCTTGTGGAAACATGTGGGCCAATGTCTTCTTTTGCAAACACTGGAACTGGGCAAGATTATCTTCCAAACCTTGACCAGCCCTTGTCTGACCCTCCTTCCCCTCTTTAGATGCTAATGCTGAGAAGAGATAAGGTTTCTCTAGTTCTTGATGGTTATTTAGAGTTTCCTGGCTCTCAATGCAAGAATTAACAATATAGAATTCTGGAATCTCTGAGTTGGAATGGACTGCAGTGGCCACTGGGTTCAACCTATACTCCAGTAAGAAGTCCCTCTATAACATAAGAAAGGGCTAATCCAGCCTCTTCTGAAAGATGTTTAATGAGGGGAAATTTACCAGCATCTGAGACAATCAACGGCTAGGACATTGTTAGGGGTTTCCTAATCCCAGGCCTAAACCTGCCTCTGGAAGATGCCCTTCTGTATTCCTCCTAGTTCTGCCTTCTTGGGACTAACAGAACAAGCCTAATTTTTCTTACATGCGTCAGTCTTTCCAGTACTTGAAGACAGCTATCAATCATGTCCCTCAAGGATAAACATTCCCATTTCCTTTAACCAGTCTTCATATGGCCTAGGCTAGAGGCCCTTCACCATCCTGGATACCATCCTACTTAAATGCTCTCCAGTTTATCAATGTTCTTCCTAAAACATGGAGCCCAGAACAGAACATAATACTCTAGGCATAGTCTGACTTGGGAAAAATATAGAGGGATACCATCTCCTCATTCCTGAAACCTATCTATGCCTTTCTTCATACAGCCCAAAGCTATGTTAGTTTTCTAGTCTCCCAGATGACATCACTCATCCATGTTGAGCTTTCATTGAAATCTCCAGTTCTTTTTCAGTATCTAACCATGATCCCCGCAATCTTATACTTTATTTATGAGGTTGATTTCTTAAACTCATAAGTAAGACTTTACATTTATATTTATTTCTATTCCTATTCAATTTCATGTTAATAGATTCAGCACAATGATCTAGTCTGTCAACTCCATCATCCAGTGTATTTTGGTCTTCTTTTTAGCTATTTATCATTGGCAAATTTAATAAATATTCTATCTCCTTCTTTATCCAAGTCACTGTGGTGGATGTGTGATGGGTAAAAATGAAATGGCTGAGGAAATAAAGGTTTAAGCTTTATTAAATAATGCATGCAAATTACCTAACAAATTGAGTCCAGTTATATTCCTTTGCTTTGGCACTGAACCCCAAATACAGGAGGAGACAGATTTTTATACATTAAAAACAACTGATCGAGTAAGACTAATTAGAAGAAAACTAAGCAGGATACAAAATTAGGCAATCTGATTTCTTATTGGAGGTTAAGGACTTTCCAAGTTGGGAGGGGAAGAGCAAAGAGGTAAAATTCCCTGAAATCAGAAAAAGAGGTATCCCACTCTCTCCAAGTGTTTGAAAACAATCAAAGAAACATGGAAACAGTAACTGATTAACTAGTTTGGAACAATAGTTTACAGATAAAACATGAATAATTGTGAGAAAATTCCTTGAAATCAATCTTTGGATCTGACTGGGTTTCTGGTCAGCATAGCCTAAATCCTTAGTTAAGTGTTTCTTTTTTTTACATAGAATTACATTTTTATTTTTTTTTTATTTGGAAAATTTTGTTTAATTAATTAATTTAGAATATTTTTCCATGGTTACAAGATTCATGTTCTTTCCCTCCCCTCCCCCCATGCCCCTATAGCCAATGAATAATTCCACTGGGTTTTACATGTGTCGTTGATCCAGACCTATTTCCATATTATTGATATTTGCACTGGGGTGATCGTTTAGAGTCTACATCCCCAATCATATCTCCATTGACTAATGTGATCAAGGAAATGCATTTCTTCTGTGTTTCTGCTCCCACAGTTCTTTCACTGAATGTGGATAGTGTTCTTTCTCATAAGTCTCTCATGATTGTCCTGGATCATTGCATTACTGCTAATAGAGAAGTCTATTCCCATTGATTTCCGTCTGAATGTGGTTAGTGTTCTTTATCATAGATCCCTCTGGGTTGTTCCGGAACACTGTATTGCCACTAATGGAGATGTCCATTACATTCCATTGTACCACAGTATACATAGTCTCTGTGTACAATGTTCTCCTGGCTCTGCTCCTCTCACTCTGCATCAATTCCTGGAGGTCGTTCCAGTTCACATGGAATTCCTCCAGTTCATTATTCCTTTGGGCACAGTAATATTCCATCTCTAACAGATACCACAATTTATTCAGCCATGCCCCAATTGAAGGGCATCCCCTCATTTTCTAATTTTTTGCTACCATAAAGAGCACAGTTATGAATATTCTTGTACAAGTCTTTTTGCTTATGATCTCTTTGAGGTATAAACTCATAAGTGCTATGGTTGCATCAAAGGGCAGACAGTCTTTTAAAGTCCTTTGGGCATAGTTCCAAATTGCCATCCAGAATGGTTGGACCAATTTACAACTCCACCAGCAGTGCATTAATGTCCCAACTTTGCCACATCCCCTCCAGCATTTATTACTTTCCTTTGCTGTCATGTTAGTCAATCTGCTAGGTATGAGGTGGTACCTCAGAGTAAGAGTTTCTAATCAGCAGGTAGGGATAGCTTCTCAGTCATACAGGGTTGGGTTAAAATAATGCAATTAAGTTTTTACACAATTCCCACAATTGAATAAGTTTTTCGCACATGACAGAAACTGGACTAGACACATAATTGAATAGAAAGAGACCTGCACTAACTCCAGAATTGAGTTACAAGATAAAGTCAGTGTGGCTCATTCAATTTTCACCACCACTTGCTGCTTCAATCCTCCAGATTTCTTCATTATTGACACAATTGTTAAAGAACACAGGACAAGGATCCTCAGAAGGATCAGCACACTGGCGACTTCCATTCAAGTCAACGATGGGTTGTTAATGAGTTTTCTTTGATCCTAGTCATATCATCTAGTTCTTAATACATGTAATCAATTGTACTGTCATGTAACCCATAACTCCTTTCTCTGAGAATAACATGAGTTACTCTGCCAAATCCTTTGATCAAATCTAAGAAAACAATATCTACTAGTTTAGTGACTTTGTCAGAAAAAGCAATGAGGTTGGTCTGGTGTGAGCTATTCTTGATGAAGCCTGCTGGTTCTCAGTGATTGCCACTTCCTTCTCTAAAATGTTTACTAACCTCTTTGATAATATATGCTAGAATTTTTCTGTAAGTCAAAGTCAAGCTAACTGGTCTATAGTTTGCTGGACATATCTTCTTCTCTTTTAAAAGACAATTGGGGGACTTCTGAGCTAAAATGGCCACAGAGTAGACACATGCGACTTCTTCTCCTTACCACTTACCAATATAAAGTGGCTCAAAATGACAAAATAAAAAATCAGACGAGTGAAGGGGCTCATCCCTAGAGCTCAGCCTTGAAGGTAGACAGGTAACTGTTGGTGATGGAATACTATTATGATAAAAGGAATAATGAACTGGAGGAATTCCATGTGAACTGGAACAACCTCCAGGAAGTGAGTAGAGTGAAAGGAACAGAACCAGGAAAACATTGTCCACAGAGACTGATACACCGTGGCACAATCGAACGTAATGGATTTCTTTACCCACAGCAATGCAATGACCCAAGACATTTCTGAGGAACTTATGAGAAAGATGCTATCCACATCCAGAGAAAGAACTGTGGGAGCAGAAACACAGAAGAAAAACAAATGCTTGATCACATGGGTCAATGGGGATATGATTGGGGATGTAGATGCTAAACAACCACTCTAGTGCAAATATCAATAATATGGAAATAGGTCTGGATCAATGACACATGTATAACTCAGCGGAATTGTTCATTGGCTCTGGAAGAGGAGTGGGAGGAGGGGAGGGAAAGAATATGATTCATGTAACTATGGAAAATTTTTCTACATTAATTAAATAAATAAACTTTAATTTAAAAAAAGGCAGTTGGTACATTTGTTCTTCTCCAGGTCTTTTATACCTTCCCATTCTTCAATATCTTTCAAATATTGCTGACAGTAGTTCTACAGTCACATTCACAGTTTTCATGCTATGGGATAGAGTTCACCTGACTTGAATTCAACAAGAGCAACTTAGCTCCATGCTCTCTTACAACTTCCTCGATTTTCTTGGACATCAAGTCCTTATTAATCTTTTTTACCCTGAAATTTCCAGTGCAAAGGTTATTCTCATTTGTAGAGAAAAGAACAGCAGTGTAGGATTAAGCAGCTCTCCCTCCACTTCGATGTCAGTTACCATCATTCCAGCCTCACCATGAAGTAGCTCCATCCTTTTCTTCACAACTTAAAGTCTTAGAATGTTGCATAGAGCATAGAAAACTTCAGTGACTAAGGTCACCGGATCATACATGTAGAGTTGTAAGATGTCTCCAAAGCCAGCTAGTCTAGCCCCCTTGTTTCACAGATGAGAACACTGGGGGGCCCAGGGAAGTTAAGTTATTTGTTCAAGGTCACATAGGTGGAAAGTGTTAGAGGCAGAACTCGAAGCCAGGTCTGCCTGGCCTTGGCTTTCTAACTGTAATAGAGTTAAGCAAACAAACAAATAAATCAAAATACCAAAACAAAAGCAAAAATCCTTTCTTTTTTGGTTGTCCTTAGCTTTCCTCAGTAGGCTAGGCTCATTATGAGTGTTAGCACTCCTCACATAATCTTTACACAGCTATGCTATACTTTTGTATTCATCCTCTCTTTGATCCCTATATTAAAGAGGAAAAAACTGAGACTAAGTGAAATGAATTGATTTGTCCAGGGTCCACAGCCAGCAACTGAGTTGGGAAACTAAGCCAGACCTATTCACTTGACTTGTGTTCTTTTTACTACATTATTCAACCAGGTTCCCTACACATTTTCCTGTCTCCATCTCCTTAGAGGTAACTGGTGGCAGTGAATATTGTGCTGAGGTTGGAGTCAAGAAGACCTGACTTTTGTCCCTGAGCAAGTCACTTAACCTCTGCTGACTCAGTTTTCTTAACTGTTAAATGGGAACAAAAATAGCACTGATCTCAAAAGGTTGTTGTGAGGATCAAATGAGATAGCATTTGTAAAAAGTGCTAAGCATAATGCTGCGAACATAATAGATACTATAGAAAAAATACTTATTCTCTTCCATGAGGCAGTTTAGTGTAGTAGGTAGAATGCTGGACTTGGTATCCAGAATACCTGGGCTCATAACCACCAAATTCACACACTTAGTAGCTGCATGACCCTGGGCATATCTCTTATCACTTTGGTTTCTTCATCTGCAAAACAAGTTTCATAATAGCACTTAACTCACAGGACTGTTATGAGGCTCAAATGGTTAACATATGCCAAGTGTTTTGTGAAAATTAAAGTATAAAATACATCAGCTAATGTTTTTCTTCTCTTTTACTCTCCCTTCCTCTCCTAAGTCAAGGGGGGGAATTAATTATTTTCTTTATCCGACATTCATGGTTCTGTGATAAGCACTGGGCTGACAATATAGAAAAAATAACTTTAAGAGTTTCCATTCAAGGAGTTTATCATCTAGTAGGAGAAGCACACGCACGTGTATGTGTGTGTGTGAGAGAGGCAGACAGCAGATAGACAGAGACAGAGGGAGAGATAGAGAGACAGAGACAGAGACAGAGACAGAGACAGAGACAGAGACAAAGCATACACATACAAGGCAGAATATGGTAAGTGTACAGAAGACCAAAGTGCTCATTTAAGAAGGGGGAAGAACATTCAGTTGAGCTGGGGATGGGGAGAATCAGGGAAAGCTTAATGAAAGAGGCAATCCTGTGCTGAAGGACGTGGAAAATTTCAGTAGGAATAGAAGTGAAAAGGGCATGTTCCAGGCATGGAGGAAAGCCTCCATGGACACCCAGAAGCAGGGCAGTTTGAGAAGCAATCCATTTGGCAGGGACATATATGGAACATATAAAGGTAAGCAGTGTTAAGTAGGGTGGATGAGTAATTTTGATCTAGACTTTGGAGAGTCTTAAATGCCAAGCAAAGGAGTTTCCATTTTTTATCTGTAGACAGGGGAAAGCCAATGAGTGTCTTTGAGCAATGTAGTAATGTGATTGGAGCTGTTCATCAGAAAGAATAACATTAAAGATGTGAAGCCTGAATTAGAGGAGGAAGAGACTGGGTAGAAGCAGAAATTCCTAGATACTATCCCCTTAGCACCCAATACTCTACTAGAGTTCATCTGCTCCAAGTCACAATAGTGAGTTCTGTTTTGACCAAGTAATTGTTTATATTTTAATTGATTTCCATGTTTTTCTCTGAAGGAGTGAGTTATAGAGTAAATCCAGGTTCCACAGTGGAAATAGTTGGGAGACAAGGAAGCTTTTGCTGTACCACTTATTAAAATGGAAGCCATTTCTCTTAGTCAGGGTGCTGTGGTGATGAAAAGAACCCTGGACGGTAGCCAGAAGAAACTGACTTCTGGTTTATACCACAAACTATCTGTGTGATCTTGGGAAAGCTACTTTACCTCTCATCTGGAAAATAGGTATTCTTGCTTTACCTATTAAACTGGGCTACTGTGAAGGTCAAATGAGCTAACAAATACAAAGTCTTTCAAAAATCCTAAATTGATATACAAGTGAAAGGGGTTAGAATTTTTGGAAGAGGAAAACACATCCATTTCTGCCTGACTGGCCAAAATAACGTTATGAAATTTAGAATGAGATTGCTTTATCCAATGTTCTCATTTCACAGAGGGGGCAAACTGAGGCCCAGAAGAGATATGAACCCTACCTAAGATCACACAGCTAGTTAAGTAGTAGAGTCAGAACTTCGGAGTCATTGGAAACTCAGCATTTTTTCTACTCTACCAAAGAAGTTTATTCCCATAATTCACAAGGAATGCTTGCCCATCCTTTTCAGGGGAAGTTCTTTGCCATGTTCAAGCAGGGTAGCCCAATATGATGTTCACTGGGTCAGTCTCCTTAAGGCCTCCTTCACATCCTTGTTCCTCAGTGTATAATGGGATTAAGCATGGGAGTGAACATTGTATACAATATTGAGAAAAATTTATTCATGTCAGCTGACAAGTTGGATGAAGGGCTCCCATACACAACTCCCAGTGTCCCATAGTACAGAGTAACCTCTGTGAAGTGAGATGAGCAGGTGGAAAAGAATTTCTTACTTCCTGTCATAGAAGGGATCTTCTAGATGGTATGGACAATCTGGGCATATGATACTACTGTCCACGTAAAGGGTCCTACCACTACAAGGTACATGGTAAGGAAGATAGTTGTCTCAACCTTTTGGGTATCAGTGCAGGCCAACTTGATGATAGGGCTGAGGTCCCAGAAAAAGTGTAGATTGAAAGTTAAGTTAAAAAGTTAAAAACACTGAGACAATGGGAGCCATGAAACCCATCATCCAAGAACCAAAAACTAGCAAATGTGGAGAGTTCATCAGAGCTGGGTATTAGAGTGGATTCCAGATGGCCAAGTATGGATCATAGGACATGGCAGCCAAAAGGAAACACTTTGTTGCAGCCATGGAGCCAAAGAAATAAAGTTGGGTCACACATACAGCAAAGGAGATGGCTTCATGGACTGATAACAGGGTCTTGAGCATTTTAGGAATCACTGAGGCTTTGTAGAATATCTTTAGGAAAGAGATGTTGCTGAAGAAATAGTACATATGGGTCTGGAAGTGGCAATCAGCAAACACCACAGTGATGATGAGGACATTTCCCATCATGGTGACAAGGTAGACTACCAGGATTATTCCAAAGAGCAGGAAGCATAATACATGGAGATTTTTAAATCCTAACAAGATGAATTTGGGGATGGAGGTGTGATTTCCCTTCTCAGCATGGGTCATGTTTGGGACCTGAGATATCACTTCTGATGCTGCTAGCAGAATACTCTTGCCAAGGGAAGGGAAGCTGAGCTCAGTTGTGGAGAACAAAATGCAAGATGAATCCACAGGTCATCATCTTTCAGATCTTCTCTTTTATGGGTTTTCTGTCCTAGCTCCAGAACAGCCCAGAGTTTGATTGTGGATGGGACCACACACAAATATCCTGGGGAACACAACAGATAACATGTGAATTCTTAACTATCTCTTCTAGATAAGATGGCCAGTAGCTGGGGCCATTCAAAACAAAGTCAGAGACTAGAGGGAATTCTGGACCACCATGGCCAAATCTCTGTAAGGTCACAAGAATCTTACTTTGCTCTTTCCTCCCAAAGTCTCCTATACATTGCAGAGTGAAAAAAGATGTGCTGGTTTGACAACTGTAGACCAGCATTGATTATGACGTGGCATGGTTGTATCACAGAAATGTCAGAGCTAGAAAGGAACCTTGCCCCTTAGGTCAACCATCTCATTTTACAAAAGAGAAAAACTAAGAACCTGAGAGAAATAAGAACTTACCCAAGGTCACCCAGGTAGTTAAGTACTGGAGTCAGGACTCAAACCAATGAAAACACTCAAAATCCAGTTTCCCTTCCAGAATGCTATCACACTGCTACTTAGGCTTCACTATCTCCTCTCTACTGACCCAGATAAAAAAAGAGAATCTGATGATCATCTCCAGCATGAGGCCCAAAATGAGCTCCTTTGCCCCAATAATTAGTTACTGAAACAAAGGAGAAATGCAAAAGAGTTGGATTAATTGCCATTTAATTTTCATGGCAAATAGTAGAGGAAAGGCACAATCTCAAAGTCAAGTCAGAGTGGCCAAGAGCTCTAGCATCCCTACCAAGCAGAATGAACAAGCTTCTGAAATTGGTTGTATGTTGTATTTTGGTAGATTGCGTCACTATATCAAGGACCTATGTGGGAAGGGAACTCCATTCATCTGCCTAAGGGTAGAAACACCACCTACTCAGATCCTAACCTGTCTATGACTAACAGTTGTAAAGAGTTGCTAAAGCCTTGAAGAGGTTTAAAAACTCATTCCTGGATACAGGATTAATAAATGTCAGAGACAATATCTGAACTCAGGTTTTCCTGACTTCAAGTCCAGTATTCTACCCACTGCATCTCTTGGTAAATTATACTAGGGGAAATTATTAATGAAAGGCATTCTGGGAGTGAATACTTTTGTCAAGTGAAGAATTATTTCACCAAGAAACAGTCATTTACACATGCTGCCTTCACTTCTCTACATACTTGGCATCTGGCTACCCCCTTGCATCTAGCTTCAGTCCCTTACACAGTGTAAAAAAAAAACCCAAAGTGATTAGAAAATATAGTTCGTATATGCTAAAAATCTGTTACTCTGTTCTTTTTTTAGCATCATGAGTTACACTATAACACCTTCCAAACCCTTTCCTGGGCTTTTCATGCCCTTCTCCTAGGTTAAGAATAAAGGCTCACCCTTACGTGGGCATTTCTATGTGGTATCTTTGGAAATTCATTATTTTAAATAATCCCACACAATAAACCCTGAGATATAGAATAATTAAAGTAAATTACCCAAAGTCACATGGCAAGGAAATGGCCCAGCTAGGTTTAGAAATTGGATCTCCTGGCACAGGACTCTTCCTATCATGTTTCATCATACCACCACAGATTCCTTCTACCCCCACAGCTGCTGTCCTCTTGCACTGTCACTATGCCCAGGTTGGAGTAGGAGAAATAATTATTATCATAGAGGAGTGGTCAGAATAGGTCAAAAGATTTTAAGTTTGCAAACTGGCTCTCTTTTCACAGGACAAAATATTTAGAAATGGGTGGGACCTCAGATGGAATGAGTCCAACTCTCATTTTTACAGAGGAGGAAACTGAGGCTAAGAAAGGTCACCTTATTTGTCCTTGGTCACCCAGCTGTGATATGTTAGGTACATGATTAGAATTCTTGTCTTTCTTGCTTCCTAAAACAGCTTTCTTTCCACTATCCCATACAGGGTAGGGGTGAGGGATGAGAAGGAAGGTCTTAAAAATCATTTTTTCTTTCTTTCATTTTTCTCTGCATCTGGCTTTTTATCTTTGGGATTAAAAAAAAAATAAATCCTTGAACAATTTAGTGCAAAGCAGAGAAAAACTTCATTATTTCAGTCCAATCAAAAGTTCCCCTAATTTAATGATGTCCACAGTAAAAAATAGACTCTGTTTATAGCTTCTCTCGGCTGGAGAGCTGCTTAGCAGTGACGCGCCTATCACGCACAGAAAGACACTCATTTCTCCCTGGATACATTCTTAGCCAGTCCATAGTTACAACGTCAGTGAACACGCATGAGGAGAGAGGAGGAGGGGAAGTGCTCGAATCTTTGCTGGTATCATGCAGAAAGACAGGGACTGCTTTTATCTTTGATGGAGTGCCACTCCCCGCTGACCCTTGTGCCCCTGGGTCTTTAGAGAATGTTTAAAAGGGCTTACAGAGCCTCTGCAAGTAATAATTCTAGATGATTTTCTTCTTAGAGTCTTTGTGTTCAAATTGCCCCTGACAATTAGCCTGCCAGGCAGAGTTCTCCTCCTTTCACTCCAGGGCCCAAATACCTGATTCCCTATTACCTTACAAAGAGATGCCCAGCTCCAACCTGTGGGTGGGTACACTCCGCCTAGACCCTGCACAGAGTACTGGAAGGAAAGCCCACTGCATTAGGGGCTGGGGGATGCACAGTCTAGACCTAGTTCTGCTCTCAACTAGCTGCAGGCTGATGATTCAGCTTCAGTTTCATCATTGGTCAAAGTACTGCTCTTGAGCCCTCTCCAAATCTAACTGTCTACAATTTCGTGATATACTTTCCTAGCATTAGCTCTCATCAATCATCTCTAATGATAATAGCTAACATTTATATAGTACTTCAAAGTTTGCAAAGAACTTCAGTTAGTTAGGTTACCCCATTTGATCCCTAATATGCAGGAAAACTGGACTTTCTTCACTGGTTTGTAGGGGCTCAATGAGTGTGTATGTGAGTGTGTGTGTGTGTGTGTGTGTGTGTGTGTGTGTGTGGAGAGTGCCTGTGAGTGTGAGGATGCATGTAAACATTTGTTTTCATTTGCATTGCTTGTTGCTCATTCCCATTAATCACTCTGTTTGTAACCCTTCAGGGATTTGCCCTCCTGTTCTTCCTAGTGCTTGGCATGAGGGCTGGCTTAGACTGAGGACACCTGGGTTTGGGCTCTGCCTTCTCCTGGTCCTAGCTATGTTCTCATTGCTCACTTAAGGACTCATGGTCTCTTCTTATCTGTAAAATAGGGATGATAGCTCTGCTACTATCTACCTCTCTGGACTCGGGGAGGGAAGTGTTTAGATGTGCAAAAGTCTTTTTTTCATCCTCATACCAAAAGAATTTGTGATTTCAGTATCCAAAAGACTCTCACTCAGCAGCTATGTGCTCAGGCTTTGCCTGGGGCTCCCATGGTCCCACAGGGAGATCTCTCAGGGGAAGGATCTGAACCTACACTATCCCATCTTCTAGGCCTGCACTCTGTCCATGGACTTCTCCTATTGAGTCATCCTCCTCCCCTCATTTTTATCATCCTATATGCTTGAGTCTTGGCAAGGAACTCTTCATTCCTTCTCTCCATTCTTGTCTCAGTGCTGTTTAATAGATGGAGAATAAAGCTCTCAGGCTAATCGTGTCTAGAGTTGGAAGGGATCTTAAAAATTATCTAGCCAAAGTAATATAGGATCCAGGTCCTAGAGCTGAAAGGAAGCTCAGAGGCCACCTGGTCCAATTTTCTCATTTTACAGAGGAAGAAACTGAGGCCAGGGAGAAGAGACTTAGAATCAGAGGATCAAAGAGGTAGAACTGAAAATGAACTTAGAGCTGCCTAATTTTACATATGAGGAAAGTAGGCCTAGAAACAAGTGACTTGCCAAGGTCATACAGCTAGTGAGTATGTAAAAGGGGACTTGAACTCAAGTGTTCCTGACTCCAGGCTTGGTGATCTTTCCATTTCCCCATAGATAACTCAAATGCTATCTTTGCCCTTAAGAGAGAGGTACCCTGGTTTAGTGGGAAAGCCCTCCAATATGTAGTCAGTTGCCCTGACTTGGAATCCTGGTTCTGTCTCTTGGAAGTTTTGTAGCCTCATGGAAATCATTTAATCTTACTTAGCCTCTGTTTCTTCATCTGTAAGATGATGATAATAATCCAAGTAGCAGAGTAGACAGAATGCTGAACCCAAAGTCAGGAAGACGTGGGTTCAAATCCTGCCTCACATACTTAATAGTTGTAGGACCCTGGGGAAAGTCCCTGTATCCTTTTTTTTATTTGCTTTATTTTTTATTTGCTTCAGGTTCCTCATCTAGAAAACAAAGGGGTTGGACTCAATCATCTCTAAGTTCCCTTTCAGCTTTAGACCTATAATTTTATGTGCATCTTGACTAAGCCCATTCCACTGTCTGGGTTTCAGACAGCTGTAAAATATCATCCAGTGCTAGACTGAATGCTTCTAAGGTCCCTTCCAACTCTAGACCTATGATTCCCTGATCCTATCCTCTGAGCTCTGAGTTATTGTGAAGAAAGCATTTTCTAACCTGTCAAAGAGAGGCTGTTAATTACAATCTGGTGTCCGGCTGTTTTGGACAGTCGGCACTTAAAGTTGTTGGCCCCCTGGGGTAGGTCTTTATGCTTGGCCCAGAGGGACGAGCTGATCTAAGGCTGGTTGAGGAGACTGAGATGACCATGTTTGTTATTCTTACTGACACCGGGAAAAGGAAGCTCATTAACTGTGCTTGCTCATATGGTGGCCCTGACTTTCACTCAGTCCAGCCACACTCTCCAACTTGGGATCTAACTCCCAGTTCGCACCCCTACCAGCTGCTTCTAGGCATGGATATTGAGAAAGGAAATGTATCTACCTACCCAGCTTACTTGCAGTTTCTGTAGGTATCTGATTCAGTGAAGAGCTCACAGATAAGGCTTCTCAGAGAGCTCTCCAGCACATCTACCTAGGAGTCTGGGTTTGGTAGAATGAAGCCCTCCTTAATATACTCTTAGTCTATGTAGAGATTCAGGCTGTGATGAGTATGATTTAAGAGTCAATTAGCCCTCAGCATCCACCCTTTGGCAGATTACTTCTTGTAACTTGTCGATGGAAGTTGAAGGTATCCTGTTAGGCAAAGGGCTTCCCCTTGGAGAATCATTGCTCCCTTCTCCCCACCATTGAACACTGCCAGATGGCTTCATGGCATCTTCTTGCCCATATTGGCCAAAGGAAGCAATGGACTTTCACTGAGTATTCCTCTCATCTTACCCCAACACCCCCCCATCCTTTGGGACCCTAAGGCTCTGGAAATAAGGATGGACCCAGGCAACACAGAAAGAGACAAAAGTTGTCTTTGTAAGATTTTAGAATTACAAAAGACCTCAGAAGCTACTAAATATAATTTCTCTCTTCTTTCTCCAAGCAGAGCTGGGATTCAGAACCCTCTATTTCCAAATCCAGTGTTCTTTCCACTTTATGCTGCTTCCAGCTTTCCTTTAGGAGTCTCTCAACATTCCCCCTTGCAAAGATCTTCCAAGGTACCCTTCACCCTATCAAAATTTTTTTATATATCTCTACTTCATCTCCCCTCATGGGAAGGAGTAGAAGTGGAGAAAAGAGAGGCAACTTGAGGGAGTACTGATTCTGATGATTCAGTTCTACAATAGTACCAGGGATAGCAGCTCTCCTCCTAAAGCTACCTGATTCCCTAGTAGCCCAAGCCTCCAAAGTTAATGTACTCTTCCAACTGTACTCTTCCAACTGCCCTCTTCACTTGAAGGCCTGATCCTAGGAGACCCACATGGTTGCCAAGGGAATTAGACCCCCTGCTACTCACTGGCCTTTGATAACCATATTTCATCAAAGAGAATTCTGGGAAATTGAAGAGCCTATGCTCAACACTGAAGATACTAAGGTAGGAACAAATACACCCTACTCTCAAAAAGCTTATGGGGGAGGGGGAAGGTTAGCAAAGACAAGTACACAAAAGGCTATGATACAATAGACAGTGAAAGAAGGACCAAGAACTGCAAGAATTGAAGGCAGGGGTCAAGGAGAGCTTCTATAGAGGAGGTATTGCCTAACCTTGGTCTTGAAGGAAGGGAAGGCCTTAAGAATAGAGGGCTAATGTCCTGGATAACATGTCTAATAATCCTAGCATAATTCTAGGTGAGGGTAATAAGCTAAAGAGAGAAAATGATTATTTCCCTAGTATTTAATCTAGTTCTCGTGAGACAAGAACCTTGAAAGGACTGGGGCCATGGGTTACACAGGTAAAGAAAGGTTTGACAGGTCAGTAGAAAAGAAGACATGAGTGAAATAAGCAGGAACTAGTCAAGAAGAGGCTTTAGTCTTCAACCCTTGTCTTGAGATCCTGAAACACATTACAGAATCACAGGATTATAGAAACTTAAGGTTGGGTGAATATTGATCCAGCATCTACTTGAAGATCTCCAATGAGGGAGAAGCCACTACTTTCAGAGACTATTCATTCCACTTTGGAAAAGGTATAATTGTAAGCAAGTTTCTTGTGGAGAGCCATCATACCCACACTGTCTGACAGAGTCACAGTTGTGGAATGAAGGCTGCAGAGCAAACTTCAGAAAAAATGAGGCACCCACTCAGCCCCCCCCCCCAATGTGGCTTCTCCCACCAACTTCCCTTACTAAGGAAATTGTTATGACTATACAGGAGAAATAATATGAGAGTAAATACTTATAGGGTTAACACATATATGTCCCACTTTAATCCCCCCAGATTATTACCCCCAAAAGATTATATTCACATAATTAAAACCCAAAGATCATTACTCACTACTCCTCCCTTTTCCCTATTAACAGAGCTACACTTAGATACCCCACACCCAAACACACAGGTACATCAATCACTCCTATAAAGCACAGGCTACTGACATACTTCACTAGTTTGTTATGTTTACAAAACCAGAGCAACATCACTAAGTGCCTGAGTGAAACATAAAGAAAAATGCAACTTAGAAATTAGAA
This sequence comes from Monodelphis domestica, assembly GCF_027887165.1. Lineage (NCBI taxonomy): Eukaryota > Metazoa > Chordata > Mammalia > Didelphimorphia > Didelphidae > Monodelphis > Monodelphis domestica. The sequence goes on along the minus strand of NC_077235.1, from coordinate 52,010,808 downwards.
AGATACCTAATTCTGGTCTGTATTAAATTACCCTTTAACCCTGTACATAGCTGTGAAATGTTTTGTTACCTATATCCTAAGTAATTCAGATTGATTATGAAAGCTGATCAAAAGCAACAGTGATTCTCTTAGCTGGTCATCCCACAGGTCAGGGGGAATTGATCCCCTAGCTACCCTACCTATGTCACTTATCTCTATCACATAATTTTTCTGATGCAGCAACATGGTATATGATCATAGAATAATGAGTAAGCTATTTGTTAATATTAATGGACATATCCAATTATCTGTAGATCATGTATGTTGAAAAATGACTGTGTGCCAGAAAAGCATGTACTCACTGAACTATATAATAAACATGAACCCTGAGTCAGACAGAATAGCTTTGTGACACCTGAGCTCCAGGTCTAAGCACTCAGTTGTCTCCCATCTCATCATTATTCTCCTGAACCACCACACCTAGGTAGAAGGGACCCTTAGCTTTCAGAGACCGCTGACTGGCTTTCAAAAGTATCTCCTCAAGTCACACATCTCTCCAAGAAAATGTAAACTCCTTGAGGGGAAGAATTGCTTTATTTTAGTCACCAAGCCTAGCACAGTGCCTGGAATGTAATAAATGCTTGTTAATTGATATTGAACTGTATGTATCTTTGCAATTTCTACCCATGACTCTTAGTTCCTTCCTCTGGGCAAGGAGAACAAGTCAAATCCCTCTTCTGTCACAGGACAATTTTTCAAATATCACCTTCACATGTGAGAGAAAATGCTCCATTTTACACACAATTGCTTTTTATTATATTGGAATTTCTTTCTTTTTTAATTTTTAAATATTTCCCCATGATTACATGATTCATTTTCTTTCTCTCCTCTCTTTTCTCCCCCCTCCCAAAGTTGACAAGCAATTCTACTGGGTTGTACAAATGTTATCATTTGATGTTTATTTCCATGTTATTCATTTTTGCTATAGAGTAATCTTTTAAAGTCTAAACTCCAAATCACATAGCCATATAGACATGTGATAAGTCATGTCATATGTTCTTCTTTTGCATTTTTACTCCCATAATTCTTTCTCTAAATGTGGTTAGCATTTACATGGGAATTTCACAATAACACTTCTCCAGGGTTTGTGCTATGGAAGCAATGGGGTCCAAGACAGATCTGTCTTTTCTTGAATTCTACTTTCTGGTTTCATATGGACATCGTATTAGTTATTATTGGTAATGATGTTTAAACCATCAGAGCCTTTTATTTTGTTTCCTTGAAGCATCAGTGGAAATTGTGATTAAGAAAATTGATGAAACAGTGGCCCTTGAAAGGTTCCTTTCCTCCAAGGTGTTTCAAAGTCTTTCTTCCGCCTCTCGCATAATATGCCTCTACTGCCAAATGAAGGCACATATCTATCCTCCTTTGGGGCTGGGACATCTACTGGGTTTTCTCTAACAATAATTTCCTACATTCTGGTAAGGCATGAGGACAATGTCACGAGCCAAGTTTGGGGTTTGCAGACACAAAAGAGAAGCTGTGGTACTCCGGCTATCAAGCAAGACCTTGCCAAATGTCTTCTGGCAAAAGATACACTGTCTTGTCAGAAAATTGGTTTCCAGATACTATTGAGAGCCTTATGCTCTATTTCAGTCATTTTTAGTGAAAGATGGAAAAGATGGATTATAAAGTGAGTTGAGGGAGGGGCAGAATTAGAGAGCCAGAGTAAAAATCTCAAAAAAGACATCTCAAAGATATCTCAGAAAGAACAGGAAAGTTGTAATAGGTCCTGACTGGTCAGATTTAAATTGGGATCAAGGTAAAGGAATTGAGGCAGTGCCCTGCGCAAGGCTTTGAGTCATCATACATATAGAACCTTCTTAGAGGTTAGAGAGAGTGTTCCAAACATGGCAATAGCCATTGGAAAGGTAGTATCAAGAAATGGAATGTTGTATGTGAGGAGGAGCAAGAAGGCCAGTATTGCTGGATTGCAGAGGGTGTGGAAGGGAATCAAGTAAATTGCAAAAAGCCTGAAAAAGTCAGAATGGGCCTGGGTTCGTTGAGGAGCTTTACATATTCAGCAGAATTTTTATCTAATCTTGGAGGTAACAGGGAACTGATGGAGTTTATTGAGCAGGGATGTGACATATTCAGACCCAGCACCTGAATAGATGATGGACTAGAGAGGGGATAGACTCAATGTAGGGAGACTCAACAGGCTATTGCAATAATCTAGGCACGAGGTGATGAGGACATTTACCAGGGTGGTGGTTGTGTGAGTGAAGAGACAGGCATATATACCAAAAATTTTGGTAAAGGTGTAAACAATAAGACTTGGCAACAAATTAGCTATGTGGGGCAAATTTAAGTGAGGAGTCTGACCATTAGGTTGGTTCAGAAGAAGAAATAGTTTAGGGGGGGGGAATAGAGTTGTTTGGGACTTGTTGAATTTGAAATGTTTATCAGACATCCAGTTTGACACCTCCCTAAGTAAGTCAGATCGATAGGAAAAGAACCAGGAAAGGGTAGTGAAAACCTTAAGAGAAGAGGGTGAACAATAGCACCAAAGACTTGGGAGAGTTAAAAAAAACATGAAGATTGAGAAAAATCCATTAGATTTTAGCAATTAAGAGATCACTAGCAATCTTGGAGAGAATAGTTTGGGTTCAATTATCATCCTCAGCTTCAGGTCCTGTCCTATTAATACTTACTCTGCCAATTTGAGGCAGCACAATTATTAAGTTCCTACTATTTTACTCCCCAAGGATGCAAATATAATAAATTACTATAATCTTGACCTCAACGAGTTTACAGTTTAATAGAGGATATGACAAGCACATAAATAAGCATTAGAAAAAGGTAGGATATGAGAGAGGAAAGATCCTTTCAAGGGAATTTGGAGCAGGAATAGAAACTCAGAACATTGCTTTAAGCACAAACCTGAAACAGATTTTAAAAGCATAAATTCCTTTGGCACAAGAGGGTCAAAATACTAGGTTAGGTAGATTAGAGATCAGATCTGGAGACAGAATAATGCCAGAAATGAAAGGGGCAATGCCTTTTAGAGTCTTCTGATTCCCCTTACTCCATCTCACCCATGGTATATCTTTCCCCAATGTAAGCTGTTTATCACCCCCCTGGGAGGGAACAGTATCTCAAACTTTCAGCCCTGCCTGGCTTCCTATGTTTCTCCTTTCAGCAGATCAAAGGTTGGATTTGATACTGTAGGGTCACGTGCCTTCTGCCTATGACTGCCAGACCACTATGGATGGGTCAGGCTGTATTGAGAGAGAGGCTTAAGTATAAGATTCTTGAAGTATAAGAGATGCAATCATTAGATGAGATGAGGTGAGGAAGGAAAATGATTCATCATCTCCACTGTCACTAAGAGCTCATTTCGCAGTGAATCCTCTCCTCTCCAACCCCCCCCAGTAACCATGGAGAGTGGAAAATGTCAACATAACAATCTTCAGCTATGTCTACACAATACTATTACCCTACTCTGTTTTAGAGGGGAAAAATGACCTGAATTTCTTCCTTCACTGATATTTAGCACTTATTTTATAATAATTAAAACCCCCATTTCTAGAAAGCTTTAAGGATTAGAAAAATGCTTTCTTTCCTTCACAGAAATGATGATTTTTATTTTGCAAATGGGGAAACAAAAGCTTATAAGGGTTAAATGATTTACCTAGGATCTTAACAGCTAATAAGTGTTGGAGCCAAAAGTCTAATTCAACTCTTTCTGTCTTTAACCTTTTTTTCCTTTCCCCACTCTATTCCCTCTGACATCCACCGATTTCATGTCCATGATGGAACCTGTCAGTGCTGGGGCCAACTCTCTGAAGCTGACTTGCATCAGTGGAGGGAGTTTCCATGCTGGTGAAATCAGAAGTCCAAATTGCTCCCCAATTTATTTTCAATGTTAATGCTCATCGATTTGGAACAATACCCAAAGGGCTATAGAACTGAGCACATGCCCTGACCCAGCAATAGCACTACTAAGTAGGTACCCCAAAGAGATCAAAGAAAAGGAAAAAGGACCTACCTGCACAAAAATATTGATAACAGCTCTTTTTGTGATGACAAAGAATTGGAAATCAAAAGGATGCTCATCAACTGAGGAATGCCAGAAGAAGTTATGGTACATGATTATAATGAAATATTATTGTGCTATGAGAAATAACGAACAGGATGATTTCAGAAAAACCTGGAAACACTTTCAAGAACTGATGAAAAATGAAGTGAGCAGAAGCAGAACACTGCACACAGTAACAGCAATAAGAATCCAACACTATGACTCTCACCTACTTTTCCAGACTTCTTTCACATTATTATCCTTCACACACTCAGGGTTCTTACCAAACTGACTCACTCATTATTTCCCTGTTTTTGTGTTTCATCTTTTACTCTTATGCCTTTGCATAAACAGTCCTCCATGAGGCCTCTCCTTACATCTACCTTTTATGATGCCTAGCTTCCTTTATATCCCAACCCTGGTGCTTCCTCTCCCACTTGGGACCCTTTCTATTTCTCTCCCCTTGCCCTACCCAGTACTAGAACCCTCTTTCTCTTGAAATCCATTTGCATATATTTTGTATTTACCTATTTATCTAATATACCCCTAGCTCCCATCTAATTAATTTACATGTTTACAAGCTCCTGGAGAGGTGGGACTGACTTGTTTTTGTCTTTTTACACTCCCCCCCAGCACCTAGCAGCAGTTCCTGGTGGAGAGTAGATGTTAAAGTGGATGATTTTGCTTTTTGCTTAAATCTCACAGTTTTTCTTTCTTTTAACAAAGAGTAAATTACAAAAGAATATGGTTGTATGAACTATCAATCTCAATTACTCTTCTATATTGTTTTGCTAGACAGTTTATGAGGGAGTATAATTTGTTCATGAGTTTGTTTATGTTTGTCTACATTTTAAAACCAAATGCATCTACCTCTACGTACCCCCTCCCAACCAGGATGCTTGTCAGATTATGCCAGGCTTTTATCCCCTTATTTATCCTAAATTCGAGCTTCCTGATGACCAGTTTTTTCTCTTTTGTGTCCAAACTGAAGTTCAAAAGGCCAGGGGCCCCTTGTTGCTTCCTTGATTATTTGAGGAAAGAAACAGCGATTAAGGCAAGTCTAATTGTTCTACTCTGAGCAGAGAGCCTCCAAGAGCCTAGATACTTGGAGTCCTCCATCACTAATAAATCATTCTTCCATTCTAGATTCATGATCTTTTCAAGGAGATTATAATTCAAAGACTTAAGAGTTGAAAGGGAACTCAGAAGTCATCTAGCTAAGCCCCTTCATTTTGAAAGATGCTTCATGCAAATATTTTCCCCCAATATGCGTTTTCCTTTTTCTAGATGCATGTATTTATTTGTGCCAAAGCACAAATGTAATTGAAGTAGTCTAGTTTATTTTTATATTATATTCTTTATGTCATGGCTGATGATGAATTTGTCCTCTCTCCACAGCTGCGTGAGATATAACTTCCTTGCTACACACAAACACATACATAAAGGTGGGGGGTCAGCTTTGACAATAAACCCCAACCCACTTAAAGAAAGTGATGAGCTACTCTGCCACAATACCGTGAGTCAAGGCAACAAACATTTATTAAGCACCTACAGCAGCCACTGGAGAAATAAAGAATGGAAAAACCAATTCTGTCAGCAGAGCACTTGTATACAGTCTAAGGGGGAGCCAACATTCAAATAACCATATACATACAAGACATACATTGGGTGAATTGGAAGAAATCTCAGAAGGAAGGCATTAGCATTTGAGGGGAAATGAGAAAGGCCCCTTGCAGAAGGGAAAACTGAAGCCAAGAGGTAGACGAAAAAGAGAATTGTGGGCATGAGGGACAGCCATTGCAAATGCATGAGGCTGTGAGATAAAGTATGTGTGAGGAACAACAAGGAGTCTAGGGTCCAAAATCATAGACTACAAGAGGAGGAGTAAGACATAAAAAGGCTGACAGTGTGCATGTGTCTCTGGGGGGCAGGCCATAAAGAGCTTTAAAAATCAAACAGAAGATTTTATATTTTGTTCTGGGGGTAATATGAAGCTATTGGAATTCAATGAGTGGGAGGAAGGGGTAGAGGGAGAGTAGTCCAATCTGGCTTTAGGAAGATTGCTTTGGCACCTTCATTAACAAGGAAAAACATATCTGGATTGTTCACTAGGTGTAAACAGGCCTGGATATCACTGGCATCACTAGCTACAAAAGGAAATCTGTTCAGATTGGTTGAGAAACATGGCCATTCCTGTAAGACTTGCATAAAGCCAGTGAGCGAGTTGTTGCAAATCAGGATTCAATTATCTGGAAACCTAAGGTCAGTCAAGCCTCTGAGAAGGAATCATTCAATAAGAGAGAGGAGAGTACACCAGGGTAGTGGCCTCAACCTCTTCCTCCCACTCCCCTCCCTTAGTAGGAGGAGGAGGAGGACTTTGGAAACTTCAAAGTCAGGGGAATTAAAGCTTTTTCATCTATATCCTGGCAGATTTCTCCCAAACAGTGATTCTATTGGGAACTAAGGACAAACTGGATGTGATGAGGAATGAGAGTTCAAAGCTTTTTAAGGACTCCAGCATAAAAGTAGTAAGTCTCAAGTACTATGTTAAGTGTTGGGGATACAAAGAAAAGCAAAATAACATCTTTTCTACATGAAAAATGCCAAATCTGACGTAAACCATAGCTATAGTATTGCCCTCATCTTAGAAAAGGAGAATAGTTTAGTCAGCCATGATTTTGCCCTATGATCACTGTTTCCTTTTTCTAGGTGTTTGCTAACCATCTCTTTAATAATAAATTGCAGAATTTTTTTCCAAAATTAATTAATTAATTAAGAATATTTTTCCATGGTTACATGATTCATGATCTTTCCCACCCCTCATCTCTACCCCATTCCAGAGCTGGCAAGTAATTATACATGTATATAAACTGCAGAATTTCACCAGGAAGCAAAATTAAGCTCATTGGCCTATAATTTGAAGACTATTTTATTCCTTTTTTTTAAAACTGGGGATGGCATTTTCCCTTTCCCAACATATCAGTAACTCTTCTATTTTCTAAGATCCTTCAAAGATCACTGACAGTGGCTCAGCAATCATATCTTACAATATAAGAAAGTAAAATGATGATATTAAATTGATCTGCAGATTTAATGCTAAATCAATCAGATAACCAAGGGGATGCTTTATTGAATTAGACAAAACAATAACAGGATTCATATGTAGGAATAAAAGGTTGAGAATTTATGTGGATAATTATATCTAAAGAAAATGATAAAAATAATTGGAAGGGTTTTGGCATTATCAGATGTCAAATTATATTGTAAAACAATTAATTATAAAAACTATCTGGTACTATATAAAAAAACAGAAAAGCTAATCAGGGAAATAGATTTTCAAAAAGTGAACTTAAAAGGAAATGCAGAGGGCCAGAGCTAAGATGGCCTCAGAGTAGCAGGAACTTTTTAAAATCTCCTTCCAACCAATCAATATAAAGCATTTCAAAAAGACAGAAATCAAAATCAGATGAGTAAAGGGGGTCTCCCATAGGCCACAGCCTTAAAAGCAGGCAGTGTTTCGGGATTTCCACACTATAAGGGGTGAAAATATATTTACCAAAGTGCAAGTTGATCACCTCTCCCCCATACCACCTTCCCTACCAGAGTCAGAGCAAGGGCTGGGGCAATATCTAAATCCTCCTGGGATGGCTGACACTTACCCCCAAGGACAGTGCAAGGCCTTGGAAGCAAGACATGGGACCTGAGGCTGAAGAGCTCTGAGCCTGGGCAGCAAAGTGCAGAGATTGGGCAGAAGTGGAGTTGGCACAGCAGAGGCAGCAGGGACTGGAAAAATAGCCTCAGGGCAAACTGTCTTAAAGTATGCTACACAAAGAACTTCCTGGACGATACCACCAAGCCAAAGCCCTGTGATAGAGAAGCTAAGAAAGCAATGTCCACCAACATGCACAATCCACAAGTAGCAAAAGAAATAAGCAGCAAAAAATCCCTTTTGATCCTGGATAATTTCTGTGGAGAAAAAGAGCAAACTACAGAAGCAACAGCAGAGTGTGACAAACAATCAAATACACCCAAGCTTTCCAAAAAATAGAAATTGGTCACAAGCTCCTGTGGAACCCAAAAAAAGAGATCAAGAGCCAAGTAAGCAAGGTAGAAGAAAAATGGGAAGAAAAGTGGGAAAAAGAAATGAAAGTAATTAAAAAAGAAAATAACAACTTAAAATATAAAATTTCCCCCATGGAAAAAGAGGCAAAGAAATCAAATGAAGTAATAAGCAAATTGGAGATCAGAATTGATCTGCTGGAGGCCATGAAAAGCAGGATAGACCAAACAAAAGGAAAATCAAAAGATCATAGCTGAAAACCAGTCTTTAAAGACTAGAATTGGGCAAGTAGAAGCTAATGATCTCACAAGACAGCAAGAATTAATAAAGCAAAGTAAAAAGAATGACAAAATAGAAGGAAACATGAAATATTTAAGAGACAATTAATCTAGAAAACAGATACAGGAGAAACAATGTGAAAATTATTAGTCTACAAGAAAGCCTGGGGGGACTTCCGGTTAAGATGGCGGCTTAGAGAAAGCTAAAGCTCAGATCTCCGGAAAACCCTTCCCGACCAATCTCAAACGATAAGCTCCTAAGGCGCCGAAATTCAAAACGATCAACAGCACAGACCCTGGGAACCCTCCTCCTGGACCTGGACCCGGTTCAAAAGGTACGGCTCCCCTTAAAAGCCAGAACCCGAGATCACTCGGACCTCAGGGGTAGGAGCGCAGAGTCCAAGGCTCCCGGAAGCCGCAGCCCGGCCGGGCTCAGAGAGCAGGGTCCTGGGAACAACAACCCTCAGGGCCTTCTACAGTCCCGGTGAAAGTTACTGCCTGGGGCTTCCGCTGCAGAGAGCTGGTCGAAACAACAGCAACCCTCAGGGCGGGCAAGACAGCCTCACGGGCTGGATCCTGCTATCCAAGTCTCAGGGAAAGTCCTCGCCCTCGGAGCTTGGGCTAGCTGCAGCCCATCCCCCCGCAGGCCGACGAAACAGCCTCACGGCCAGCGATTCTGAAGGCAACTTCCGGAAAGCGAGCCGGGGGGGGGGGAGAGTGTGGCCTCGTGGTCCGACCCTTCCATTCCAGTTCCAGTGAGGCATATTCAGTTTAACCCAGGGAAAGCCCATAGAACTATCTGCCCAGGACTGCCTCCGAACACCAGAAAGAGACAAGAAAAACTAATCCTCCACATTCAGAGATGACAAACTCCACAGAACCACAGAAGCCCCAAAATACCAAGAAAAATAAGAAGAAAGGGGCGACTTTGGACACATTCTATGGAGCCAAAATACAAAATACAGAGCAGACAGAAGATAATATAAAAGAAAATGCTCCAAAACCTTCCAAAGGAAATGGAAACTCTCCACAAACCTATGAAGAATTTGAATCAGAAATGACCAAAAAGATGGAAGCCTTCTGGGAGGAAAAGTTGGAAATAATGCAAAAGAAATTCACGCATCTACAAAACCAGTTTGACCAAACTGTAAAAGAAAACCAGGCTTTAAAGGCCAGAATCAGGCAGCTGGAAGACAACGATCGTGTAAAAGAGCAAGAATCAATAAAGCAAAGCCAAAATACCAAGAAATTAGAAGAGAACATAAAATATCTCACCGACAAGGTGATAGATCTGGAAAATAGGGGGAGAAGGGATAATTTAAGAATAATTGGACTCCCAGATAAGCCAGAAATAAACACCAAACTGGACATGGTGATACAAGATATAATCAAAGAAAATTGCCCAGAGATTCTAGAACAAGGGGGCAATACAGCCACTGACAGAGCTCACAGAACACCTTCTACACTAAACCCCCAAAAGACAACTCCCAGGAATGTAATTGCCAAATTCCAAAGCTATCAAACAAAAGAAAAAATCCTACAGGAAGCCAGAAAAAGACAATTTAGATATAAAGGAATGCCAATCAGGGTCACCCAAGACCTTGCAAGTTCTACTCTGAATGATCGTAAGGCATGGAACATGATCTTCAGAAAGGCAAGAGAGCTGGGTCTCCAACCAAGAATCAGCTACCCAGCAAAACTGACTATATACTTCCAAGGGAAAGTATGGGCATTCAACAAAATAGAAGACTTCCAACTTTTTGCAAAGAAAAGACCAGAGCTCTGTGGAAAGTTTGATACCGAAAATCAAAGAGCAAGGAATACCTGAAAAGGTAAATATTAAGGAAAGGGGAAAATGTTATCTTCTTCTTTTACTCAAACTCTCTTCTATAAGGACTACATTTATATCAACCTATGTATACTAACATGTGGGGAAAATGTAATGTATAAATAGGGGGTAAAGAAAGACCAAATAGAATAATCATTCTCACACAAAGATTCACATGGGAAGGGGAGGGGAAGAAAACTCCTATAAGAAGGAGAGGAAGAGAGGGGGGGGGGTTACTTAAACCTCAATCTCAGGGAAATCAGCTCTGAGAGGGAAAAACCTCCAGATCCATTGGGATCTTGAATTCTATCTTACCCAACAAGGGTAAGGAGAAGGGAAAACCAAGGGGGGGAGGGGGAGAGGGAGAACAAAAAGGGAGGGTAAGAGAGGGGGGAGGGGGAGGGAACAAAAAGGGAGGGACTAAAAAGGGAAACATCAAGGGAGGGGACAAGGGGGACTAATTCAAAGTAAATCACTGGACTAAAAGGTAGAGCCGAAGAAGAAAAGGTTAGAATTAGGGAAGGCAATCAAAATGCCAGGGAGTCCACAAATGACAATCATAACTTTGAACGTGAATGGGATGAACTCACCCATAAAACGTAGACGAATAGCAGAATGGATTAGAATCCAAAACCCTACCATATGTTGTCTTCAAGAAACACACATGAGGCGGGTTGACACCCACAAGGTCAGAATTAAAGGATGGAGTAAGACCTTCTGGGCTTCAACTGATAGAAAGAAGGCAGGAGTGGTAATCATGATATCTGATAAAGCCAATGCAAAAATAGACCTGATCAAAAGGGATAGGGAAGGTAATTATATTTTGTTAAAAGGGACTATAGACAATGAGGAAATATCATTAATCAATATGTATGCACCAAATAATATAGCACCCAAATTTCTAATGGAGAAACTAGGAGAATTGAAGGAAGAAATAGACAATAAAACCATACTAGTGGGAGACTTAAACCAACCATTATCAAATTTAGATAAATCAAATCAAAAAATAAATAAGAAAGAGGTAAAAGAAGTGAATGAAATCTTAGAAAAAATAGAATTAATAGACATATGGAGAAAAATAAATAGGGATAAAAAGGAATACACCTTCTTCTCAGCACCACATGGCACATTCACAAAAATTGACCATACATTAGGTCACAGAAACATAGCACACAAATGCAGAAAAGCAGAAATAATGAATGCAGCCTTCTCAGATCACAAGGCAATAAAAATAATGATTAGTAATGGTACATGGAAAACCAAATCTAAAACCAATTGGAAATTAAACAATATGATACTCCAAAACCGTTTAGTTAAAGAAGAAATCATAGAAACAATTAATAATTTCATCGAGGAAAATGACAATGGCGAAACATCCTTCCAAACCTTTTGGGATGCAGCCAAAGCGGTAATCAGAGGTAAATTCATATCCCTGAATGCTTATATTAACAAACAAGGGAGAGCAGAGATCAATCAATTGGAAATGCAAATGAAAAAACTGGAAAGCGATCAAATTAAAAACCCCCAGCAGAAAACCAAATTAGAAATCCTAAAAATTAAGGGAGAAATTAATAAAATCGAAAGTGATAGAACTATTGATTTAATAAATGAGACAAGAAGCTGGTACTTTGAAAAAACAAACAAAATAGACAAGGTACTGGTCAATCTAGTTAAAAAAAGGAAGGAAGAAAAGCAAATTCACAGCATTAAAGATGAAAAGGGGGACAGCACCTCCAATGAGGAGGAAATTAAGGCAATCATTAGAAATTACTTTGCCCAATTATATGGCAATAAATACACCAATTTAGGAGAAATGGATGAATATATACAAAAATACAAACTGCCTAGACTAACAGAAGAGGAAATAGAATTCCTAAATAATCCCATATCAGAAATTGAAATCCAACAAGCCATCAAAGAACTTCCAAAGAAAAAGTCCCCAGGGCCTGATGGATTCACCTGTGAATTCTATCAAACATTCAGAGAACAGTTAATCCCAATACTATACAAACTATTTGACATAATAAGCAAAGAGGGAGTTCTACCAAACTCCTTTTACGACACAAACATGGTACTGATTCCAAAACCAGGCAGGTCAAAAACAGAGAAAGAAAACTATAGGCCAATCTCCCTAATGAATATAGATGCAAAAATCTTAAATAGGATACTAGCAAAAAGACTCCAGCAAGTGATCAGAAGGATCATTCACCATGATCAAGTAGGATTCATACCAGGGATGCAGGGCTGGTTCAACATTAGGAAAACCATCCACATAATTGACCACATCAACAAGCAAACTAGCAAGAATCACATGATTATTTCAATAGATGCAGAAAAAGCCTTTGATAAAATACAACACCCATTCCTATTAAAAACACTAGAAAGCATAGGAATAGAAGGGTCATTCCTAAAAATAATAAACAGTATATATCTAAAACCAACAGCTAATATCATCTGCAATGGGGATAAACTAGATGCATTCCCAATAAGATCAGGAGTGAAACAAGGATGCCCATTATCACCTCTACTATTTGACATTGTACTAGAAACACTAGCAGTAGCAATTAGAGAAGATAAAGGAATTGAAGGCATCAAAATAGGCAAGGAGGAGACCAAGTTATCACTCTTTGCGGATGACATGATGGTCTACTTAAAGAATCCTAGAGATTCAACCAAAAAGCTAATTGAAATAATCAACAACTTTAGCAAAGTTGCAGGATACAAAATAAACCCACATAAATCATCAGCTTTTCTATATATCTCCAACACAGCTCAGCAGCAAGAACTAGAAAGAGAAATCCCATTCAAAATCACCTTAGACAAAATAAAATACCTAGGAATCTACCTCCCAAGACAAACACAGGAACTATATGAACACAACTACAAAACACTCGCCACACAACTAAAACTAGACTTGAACAAATGGAAAAACATTAACTGCTCATGGATAGGACGAGCCAATATAATAAAAATGACCATCCTTCCCAAACTTATTTATCTATTTAGTGCCATACCCATTGAACTACCAAAATACTTCTTCACTGATTTAGAAAAAACCATAACAAAGTTCATTTGGAAGAACAAAAGATCAAGGATATCCAGGGAAATAATGAAAAAAAACACATATGATGGGGGCCTTGCAGTCCCTGACCTAAAACTATATTACAAAGCAGCAGTCATCAAAACAATTTGGTACTGGCTAAGAAATAGAAAGGAAGATCAGTGGAATAGACTGGGGGAAAGCGACCTCAGCAAGACAGTATACGATAAACCCAAAGATCCCAGCTTTTGGGACAAAAATCCACTATTTCATAAAAACTGCTGGGAAAATTGGAAGACAGTGTGGGAGAGACTAGGAATAGATCAACACCTCACACCCTACACCAAGATAAATTCAAAATGGGTGAGTGACTTAAACATAAAGAAGGAAACCATAAGTAAATTGGGTAAACACAGAATAGTATACATGTCAGACCTTTGGGAGGGGAAAGGCTTTAAAACCAAGCAAGATATAGAAAGAATCACAAAATGTAAAATAAATAATTTTGACTACATCAAACTAAAAAGCTTTTGTACAAACAAAACCAATATAACTAAAATCAGAAGGGAAACAACAAATTGGGAAAAAATCTTCATAGAAACCTCTGACAAAGGTTTAATTACTCATATTTATAAAGAGCTAAATCAATTGTACACAAAATCAAGCCATTCTCCAATTGATAAATGGGCAAGGGAAATGGATAGGCAGTTCTCAGATAAAGAAATCAAAACTATTAACAAGCACATGAAGAAGTGTTCTACATCTCTTATAATCAGAGAGATGCAAATCAAAACAACTCTGAGGTATCACCTCACACCTAGCAGATTGGCTAACATAACAGCAAAGGAAAGTAATGAATGCTGGAGGGGATGTGGCAAAGTAGGGACATTAATTCATTGCTGGTGGAGCTGTGAACTGATCCAACCATTCTGGAGGGCAATTTGGAACTATGCCCAAAGGGCGACAAAAGAATATCTACCCTTTGACCCAGCCATAGCACTGCTGGGTCTGTACCCCAAAGAGATAATGGACACAAAGACTTGTACAAAAATATTCATAGCGGCGCTCTTTGTGGTGGCCCAAAACTGGAAAATGAGGGGATGCCCATCAATTGGGGAATGGCTGAACAAACTGTGGTATATGTTGGTGATGGAGTACTATTGCGCTAAAAGGAATAATAAAGTGGAGAAGTTCCATGGAGACTGGAACAACCTCCAGGAAGTGATGCAGAGCGAGAGGAGCAGAACCAGGAGAACATTGTACACAGAGACAAACACACTGTGGTATCATCGAACGTAATGGACTTCTCCATTAGTGGTGGTGTAATGTCCCTGAACAACTTGCAGGGACCCAGGAGAAAAAAAACACCATTCATAAGCAAAGGACAAACTATGGGAGTGGAAACACCGAGAAAAAGCAACTGCCTGAATACAAAGATTGAGGGGACATGACAGAGGATAGACTCTAAATGAACACTCTAATGCAAATACTATCAACAAAGCAATGGGTTCAAATCAAGAAAACATCTAATGCCCAGTGGACTCACGCGTCGGCTATGGGGGGTTGGGGGGGGGAGGAAAAGAAAATGATCTATGTCTTTAACGAATAATGCTTGGAAATGACCAAATAAAATATATTAAAAAAAAAAAAAAAAAAAAAAGAAAGCCTGGGGAAAAAAATAAAAGCCTTGACATCATATTACAAGAAATTATCAAAGAAAACTGACTTGATATTCTTGAACAAGAGGGCAAAATGGTCATTGAAAGAGTCAATAGATCATCCCCTACATTAATCAGTCAAAAGACAACCCCCAGGAATGTAATAGCCAAAATCAAGAGCTTCCAAGTGGAGGAGAAAATATTGCAAGAAGCCAGAAAGAGACAATTCAGATATCAAGGAGTTCCAATCAGGAACAAACAGGATCTGGCAGCCTCCACACTAAAGGACCACAAGCCTTGGAATATGATATTCAGGAAGGCAAGAGAATTGGGTCTACAACCAAGAATCACCTACCCATCAAAACTGACTGTATACTTTCAGGAGAAAGTATGGGCATTTAACAAAACAGATGATTTCCAAGCATTCCTAAAGAAAAGAGTAGAAGTAAATGGAAAATTTGATGTCCAAATACAAAATACAAGAGAACCATGAAAAGGCAAACAGGAAAGGGGGGAAGGGATTTAACAGTTTCAGCAAAGTTAAATTAGCAAAATAAAGCAAAATTAAATTCCATATTTTTATATGGAAAAATGATATTTGTACCTCTTAAAATTGTTTTCATTATCATAGTATTTAGAAGAATTATTCATAGGCAGAGGTTGGGGACTAAGTTGTTTAAGATGATATGTAAAAAAGGGAGGGGAATAGAGGATAGCACTAAGAGAAACTTGAAGGAAGAAGAAAAATCGGACAAATTATACCACAGAAAGAGGCACATGGGGTGGGGGTGGAAGAATACTATTATAAGAAGGAGAGGAAGAGAGTGGTAATAGGTAATACTTAAATCTTACTCTCAGTGGAATCAGTTCTGAGAAGGAAGAGTAGCCAGATCTATTTGGGGTATAGAATTCTATCTCACCCTACAGGGAAGTTGAGAGAGAAAAATGAAGTGGTGGAGTGGTGCGGGGAGTATTAAAAGGGAGGGAAGGGGGGGGTGTCAATTAATAGACCTTAAAGGAAAATAAGAGGGGAATAAGAAGGGAGGGGGTGGGAAGGAAAGTAAAATAATTGTGGGTAATAAGGGGACTGATTAAAAGAAAAATACTGGTGTAGAAGGAAATAGTGAGAGAAGAAAGGGCAGGACTAAAAGAGGAAATCAAGATGATGAAGAATACACAGGCAGTAATCATAACTCTGAATGTTCTGAAAGATGGAATTAATTCTACCCTGCCCACTTTTAGATTTAATCACCAGAAGCGTGTACACCCCCACATTGCCTTAAGTGAGGGAAGATCTGCAACCCACATGCTAAACTGGGCGACAACTCAGAAATGACTGATTGCTCCCTGGGCAGTGCTAAGAAAAATTTAAAACTGCAATTGGTCAACGTAAAGTGGAAGGAAGGCACAGGAAGTGATGCAAAGAAGGGTCTTTAGAAGTAGTTGCATCTTCCTGTGAGGAGCACATTCTCTTTCAAACTTGGCCTTGGAGGAGCTCTGGCTTGGGACCTCAGAATACTTCTGGTAAGACTGCTCATGGATCTTCTCCTTGGATTACCACATGGGTGAGTAAAAAGGCTGAATCCTTTCCTGGCTCCTGAAGGGACTAGCTTCCAGAGAGGCCCCCTGTCTTGGAGGAGGCCTCGTAGCTGGAACCCTTGCTTTACTCACCACTGGGCCCTCTGACCCATGGTCCTCTGGTGGAGAAGTAGCAAGCCCTGCCTGGTTCAAACTCAACCAGAGCAATTATTTACTGTGATAGGATAAATACTTTTTCTACCTTCTCTCTCATATCTCTACTTTCACTCATTCCCTCTATTTTATAAATAAATACTGCTATAAAGTCATTTTGTCTTGAGCTTAATTAATTTTGGCAACTGAATTTCTCATATATTTAATCCAACCTTAATTATTTTACCCTTACAATTCGAATGGGATGAACTCATTCATAAAACAGAAGCAGATAACAGAGTGAATCAGAAACAAAAATCCTACAATATATTATCTACAAGGAACACACATGTGGCAGGTAGACATACACAGGGTAAAGGTAAGAGGCTGAAGTAAAATTTATTGGGTATCAGCTGAGAAAAAGAAGGTAGGAGTTACAATCATATCTGACAAAGCCAAAGTAGAAATAGATCTGATTAAAAGAGATAGGGAAGGTAATTACATCCTCATAAAAAGCAGTACAGGCAATGAAGAAGTATCAGTACTCAACATGTATGCACCAAATGATATAGCATCCAGATTTTTAAAGGAAAAACTATTGGAGCTTAAGAAGGAAATAGATAGTAAAATTATACTAGTGGGAGACCCAAACTTTCCTCTATCTGATCTAGATGAATCAAATCAAAAAGTAAATAAGAAAGAGGTAAGAGATGTGAAAGAAATCTCAGAAAAATTAGAGTTAATAGATATATGGAAAAAATAAATAGGGACAAAAAGGAATACACCTTCTTTTCAGCAGCACATGGTACATTCACAAAGACTGACCATATACTAGGGCATAAAGACATTGCAAACAAATGCAAAAAAGCAGAAATAATAAATGCAACTTTTTCAGATCATAATGGAATGAAGATTATAATTAGTAAGGATGTGTGGAGAGGCAAATAAAAAATAAATGGAAATTAAATAATATTATTCTCTGAATTTGGTTGGTTAAAGAACAAATCATAGAAACAATTAATGATTTCATTGAAGAGAATGACAATAAGGAAATGACATAACAAAATATATGGGATGCAGCTAAAGCAGTACTCAGGGGAAAATTTATATCTCTGAGTTCATATATCAACAAATCAGAGAGAGAAGAGGTGAATGAATTGGGCGTGCAAATTAAAAAACTAGAAAGAGAACAAATTTAAAATCCCCAGAGGAAATCTAAATCAGAAATCCTAAAACTCAAAGGCAAAATTAATAAAATTGATAGTAAAAGATTTATTGAATTAATAAATAATACTAGGATTTGGTACTTTGAAAACAACAAATAAAATAAAGTACTAGTTAATCAAATTTAAAAAAGGAAAGAAGAAAACCAAATTGACAATATCCAAAATGAAAAAGGAGACCTCACCTCTAATGAAGAGGAAATTAAGGCAATTATTAAAAACTATTATGCCCAATTATATGGCAATAAATATGACAATCTAGGTGAAATGGGATCAATATTTACAAAAATATAAATTGCCTAGATTAACAAAAGAGGAAATTGAATACTTAAACAATCCCATATCAGAAAAAAGAAATTGAACAAGCCATCAAGGAACTCCCTAAGAAAAACTCCCCAGGGCCAGGTGGATTCACAAGTGAATTCTATCAAACATGTAAAGAACAACTAATCCCAATAGTATACAAACTATATGACAAAATAAGCAAAGAAGGAGTTTTACCAAATTCTTTTTATGACACAAATCTGGTACTGATTCCAAAGCCAGGCAGGTCAAAAACAGAGAAATAAAACTATAGCCCAATCTCCCTAATGAACATAGATGCAAGAATCTTAAATAGAATACTAGAAAAAAGACTCCAGCAAGTGATCACGAGGGTTATCCACTATTACCAGGTAGGATTTATACCAGGAATGCAAGAATGGTTTAATATTAGGAAACTGTCCATATAATTGACCATATCAACAAGCAAACTAACAGAAATCACATGATTACCTCAATCAATGTAGAAAAAGCCTTTGACGAAATACAACACCCATTCCTATTGAAAACACTTGAAAGTATAGGAATATATGGGCCTTTCCTCAAAATAATAAAACATTATATTTTTGAAACCATCAGCAAGCATCATCTGAAATGGGGATAAATTAGAATCCTTCCCAACAAGATCAGGAGTGAAGCGAGTATGCTGATTATCACTTCTATTATTTAACATTGTACTAGAAATGCTAGCAGTAGCAATTAGAGAAGAAATTGAAGGGATTAAAATAGGCAAAAAGGAGACTAAAGAATCACTGTAAATGATATGATGGTCTACTTAAAGAAACCTCAAGAATTAACTAAAAACCTGGTGGAAATAATGAACAACTTTAGCAAAGTTGCAAGATACAAAATAAACGCACATAAACCATCAGTATGACTATATAGTTCCAACACAAATTGGCAGCAAGAGTTAGAAAGAGAAATTCCATTTAAAATCACCCTAAAATCTATTTGCCAAGACAAACACAGGAATTATATGAACACAACTACAAAACACTTTCCACACAATTAAAACTAGATCTAAGTAATCGGAAAAACATTAATTGCTCATGGATAAGAGGAGCTAATATAATAAAAAATGACAATTCTACCCAAATTTATTTACTTATTCAGTGCTATACCTATCAAACTACCAGGAAATTTGTTATCGAATTGGAAAAAAATTATAGCAGTACATTTGGAAGAAGAAAAGATCAAGAATATCAAGGGAACTAATGAAAAAAATGTGAAGGATGGGGCCCTAGCATTACTAGATCTTAAACTGTACTATAAAGCAGTGGTCATCAAAACAATAAGGTTCTGGTTAAGAGACAGAAAGGAGGATCAGCAGAATGGACTTGGGGTAAGTGACCTCAGCAAGACAGACTATGATAAACCCAAAGATCCCAGCTTTTGGGACAAGAACTGACTATTTAACAAAAACTGCTGGGAAAAATGGAAAACAGTATGGGAGAGATTAGGTTTAGATCAACATCTCACACCAAGATAAATTCAGAATGGTTAAATGACTTAAATATAAAGAAGGAAATTATAAGTAAATTGTGTGAACATGGAAGAGTATACCTGTCAGATCTATGGGAAAGGAAAGAATTTAAGACCCAGCAAGAGACAGAGAATATTACAAAATGTAAAATGAATAATTTTGATTACATTAAATTAGAAAGTTTTTGTATCAACAAAACCAATGCAACCAAAATTATAAAGGAATCAACAAATTGGGGGGGGGGTCTTTATAACAAAAAACTCTGACAAAGGTCTAATTTCTCAGATTTATAAGGAGCTAAATCAATTGTAGAAAATATCAAGCCATTCCCCAATTGATAAATGGGCAAAGGACATGAATACATAGTTTTCAGATAAAGAAATCAAAACTATCAATAAGCACATGAAAAGGGTATCTAAATCTCTCATAATTAGAGAAATGCAAATCAAAACAACTTTAAGGTACCACCTTACACCTAGCAGATTAGCCAATATGACAGCAAAGGAAAGTAATAAATGTTGGAGAGGATGTTGCAAAATTGGGACACTAATGCATTGCTGCTGGAGTTGTGAATTGATCCAACCATTCTGGATGGTAATTTGGAACTATGCCCAAAGGGCTTTAAAAGACTTCCTTGCCTTTTCATCCAGCCATAGCACTGCTAGTTTTGTACCCCAAAGAGATAATAAGGAAAAATATTTGTACAAAAAATATTTATAGCTGTGCTATTTGTGGTGGCAAAAAATTGGAAAATGAGGGGATGCCCTTCAGTTGGGGAATGGCTGAACAAATTGTGGTATATGTTGGTGATGGAATACTCTTGTGCTCAAAGAAATAATGAACTGGAAGAATTCCATGTGAACTGGAAAGACCTCCAGAAATTGATGCAGAGCAAAAGGAGCAGAACTAGGAGAACATTGTACACAGAGACTGATACACTGTGGCACAATCTAACGTAATGGACTACTAGCAGCAATGGACAATTCTGAGGGACTTATGAGAAAGAATGCTATCCACATCCAGAGAAAGAACTGTGGGAGTAGAAATGCAGAAGAAAAACATTTGTTTGATCACATGGTTCGATGGAGGTATGATTGGGGATGTTGATTTTAAATGATCACTCTATTGCACATATTAATAATATGGAAATGTGTTTTGAACAATGATACATATAAAACCCAGTGGAATTGCTTATTGGTTCTGGGAGAAGGGAGGGAAAGAACATGAATCATGTAACCAGAAAAATGTTCTAAATTAATTCATTAAATAAAAAATTTAAAAAGAATATATACATAACATGCCTTTAATTGGGGGAGGGGGGATGTATGCACAAATCTAGTCTTTGGTAAACCCAGGAAGAAAAGGTTTGGGGAAAGAGTTCTATTCAACAATAGCTCCTGGGAAAATTAGAATACAAAAAATCAGTTTGGCCCAGCGACTTACACCATATATCACAACAAATTCTAAATGGTCAAATGAGATACACTTTTTAAAATGTTATCAAAAAGTTAAGAGGACAAGTTATATCATACAACTGTGAATAAGTGAAGAATTTGTGTGATTATTCATAGCATAAAATATTAATTAAAAATTAAACTATTTTAGTTATGTTTGTGCTTTGGCAGAAATAAAATACATCCAGCCAGAATAAAAATGAGGGGACTGTATTAGAAAAATCTTTGTAAAAAACATCCTTATAAAAATCTGACATTCAAAAATCTTTAAGTAGGGGTTGTTAACCTCGATGGACCCTAACAGTTCTATGGATAGATTACAGAGTGTTTGTGAACTTGGATAGGAAAAAAAATTACAAAGTCATTTTTACTAATCTTCAATTTCTTTTTTAATGCCTTTGCATTTTATCGTATTCATTTAAAAATTTCATCTTGAGCAGGGGTCCTTGGATTTCACCAGGCTACTTAAGGTTTCCATGACACAAAAATGAACCTCTTACCCACAAGGTATTAACACAAATCCGTATGATTGAGAACCATTCTCCAATAGATATATGGCCAAAAGATATGAAGGGATAGTTCTTAAAAGAAGAAACAAATCAACACATCTAAACAAGGGCTCAAAATTGCTAATAATCAAAATGATCCACTTCACTTGTGTCATACTGGTAATGACAGAATAATATAATATTGGCAGGAATTCAGGAAAATAGGTACACTTATTCACTGTGAGCAGAACTTTGAATTGGTCCAAACATTTTACAAAATAATTTGCAATTATACAAGAAAAGTTATAAAATTGTTCATACCCTTTGATGCAACTATTAGGTTCATGCTGACAATGAGAAAAGACAAATCCATGTAAAAATATTCATACCAGTACTGTTTATTTTTTAATACTATTTATTCTTTTTATTTTTACTTACTTGGTTTATTTTTATTTAGTTAATTAATTAATTTAGACTATTTTCCATGGTTACATGATTCCGGTTCTTTCCCTCCCCTCCACCCTCCCTTTTCCCGGAGGAAACAATTGGATTGTGTCGTACGTGTTATGGTAAGGAATTATTAGTGTTCCATAAAATGACAAATATGATAGAAATATTGGAAGACCTTTATGAAATGATAAAAGGCAATGAGGATCAGAGAGAATAAGTGATTTGCCTAGAATCACAAAGCTAGAAAGTGGAGAAAGTTAATTTTGAATCCAATGATAGAGGGTGGGGCCACAAGTACTAAATATATGCTGACTTTGAATTTGGGATATAACTTTCAGGGAGGAGATGATAAAGAGGATAGGGATGAGAGAGCAGACAGGGGTTTCAGTTTGCTGGAGGGAATATTCATCTCCATGAGATCCCAAAAGCACTGCAGTATATTGTGCCCAAAGGAATAATGAACTGGAGGAATTCCATGTGAACTGGAATGACCTCCAGGAATTGATGCAGAGTGAGAGGAGCAGAACCAGGACAACATTATACACAGACACTGATATTCTGTGGTACAATCTAATGTAATGGACTTCTCTACTGCAGCAATGCAATGATCCAGGACAATTCTGAGGGACTTAAGAGAAAGAACTGTGGGAACAGAAACCCAGAAGAAAAACAACTGCTTGATCACGTGGGCTGATGGGGATATGATTGGGGATGTAGACTTTAAATGATCACCCTAGTGCAAATATCAATAATATGGAAATAGGTTTTGATCAATGACACCTGTAAAACCCTGTGGAATTGTGCGTCAGCTACGGGAAGGGGTGAGGGGAGGGAAAGAACATGATTCTTGTAACCAAGGAAAAATATTCTAAATTAACTAATTAAAACATTTTTTTCAAAAAGAAAAAAAAAACAAATTTTGCAATACTTCTAAAACACATCCAACAAAGGGAGACATCTGTGTGGGCTATGGCATTTGTCTTACTGGGATTTAACTGGAAATTCCAGCCACTATTTGAGGTGTTTCCTGGAATCTTTGTCATGACCTTAATGAACAATGTTATGATCCTAATGGTGATATATGTTGAGCACAACCTCAGCAGATCCTTCTTGGTCATTTCTTCATCTTTGAGATCAGCTGTATTTCAAATATTATTACTGTGATATAGCAAACTTTTTGTCTGTCCAGTGAAATTATCTCCTTCCCTAACTTCATCACGTTTGGCTGCAGGGCATGTATTGAATTCTGCTTAATGATGTCTTTTAGCCATTATATAGTCATCTATACCATCCTAAAATGCTGGCCTTAAGGGTTTACACTCAGTTAGTGGGTGTGCCATGACTGATAATTTTTATTGTTCCTATCTTCATTGTTACTTTGATCATCCAACCACTACTTGAAATTCATCATTCCTTTTGCAACCAGAAATCTGTCATGAAGCTGACCTGTATGTCCATCCACAGAGATTAAAAAATGGCTTTTGGGGGACACATCCCTGTTTACAATGGCTGATTCTGGTATTCTCTGCCAACATCACTGCCCCATCCTGAGAAATCTCTGGCCATGGCATAGCAGAGGGCTTTCTCTGTCAACTCCTTCCACTTTGTAGCGGTGACGCTGTACTAGGGGACCCCGGGCACCATGTATGGTATCAGTCAGATGAATTAGTACAATCTGCTCCATGATTTATACTATTGCTACCACTTTTGAAAACACTTTCATTTGCACCCTAAAAAACCAGTCTGGGAAAGAAGTCCAGAGGAAACTAATCAAGTAAGCATCCAGAGAGGTCATCTAACTGGGAATGAGGTTTCCTAAGCCTCTAGGCTTCAAGATGACCCAGAACACAAAGTAATTACGTCAAAGCCTAGGATACTAGTTCAAATGGACCCTAAATGCCCATTCTGTATTTCCAAAGCTTCTCCCTTTTGTTTAAGTAGATAAACACCTCTATTTTAGGCAATTATTGCCTATCCAGCAGCAAAGGCAAAGGTCCTGACAGTGACATGATTGGCTAGTGACAGTAATGAAAAATAGTAAGTATTTCAGAATATTGGTACTCTAAGCCCATGTTTACAACACATAGAGCAGAAAGTTAATACAATTGTAGGGCTCTGACAAGACCTTCCCCTCAAACCACAATTTCACTTGAAAGATAATGAGCCTAAATTACATGAGGTTTCTGTTTTGCTTGAATTATCTAAATAGATCCTTCATCTTCCCTCCACATTTCAAGTATAAAAGCCACCTAAAGGGTCACCTGAAATTTAATAAAAAATATCTAAGCCTCTGGATGAAGAATTGTGCTGAAAATGTTTTGCATTGAGTATTTGGCATTATTCAAATGGCTAAATTGCATAGGCACAGTGCCTAGCATAGTAAGTGCTATATAAATGTTAGCTATTATTACTATTATTGTTATAGGAATGTCCATTTAGGAAACCTCATTAAACAAGAAACTCAGCATACCAAATCCAAGCTTTCCAAAATCATAAGTTGAGACACAATTATTCCCATTACACCAACAGATTCCTCATTTAATTACAAGCAAAAAGAAAAACAAAAACAATGACTGCTCAATGCCTTTCAAACAGAATTTTATCTTTAAAAAATGAATTTACATTAAACTTTCCAAGAAACACACTTATTAAAGGATTTCTGGAGATATCATAGAAACTCAGTTCCCCCTCATCACCTCAAAATAGCTATGCATTTACCAAATAACATGAAAGAACTATAAACCCCACAAAAGATGACAGGATTGACAATTCTCATTTTAAAATCATCACAGGAAGATTGGCAGAAGTATTGAAGAAATAGAGTAAGCACAAACAATTTCCTATGACAATGAAGAAATATTCTGGGGTAAAACAAGTGTGGGGATAAATTTCCAGATGAAGAGGATATCTAATTCTGCAACAAACACAACAAGAATCCACAAAAAAGAGCAGAATGCCCACAAGAATTCCAAAAGTTGTTGAAAAGCCCACCAAGTCAAAAAAAGATGTAAGGAATAAGATTAGAGTTCTTAAAGGAAAAACTGAACAGAATCAATGATCCGGAACAAAAGCTTGAAAATGTCTTTCTAATTTTATTTTTCTTCAAACCTAACAAACATCATTGGAAAAACAAATATTTCTATATACACAGAAGAACAGAAAATAAAAGGTTTGTACATTAAATTACTGATCTCTATTATATGCAACATGCTGCTGTTTTCAAATATAATATCACTTCAACTGTCATGCTTGTCTGTGGTTCCTCTAAGCCTTCCTTCTTTTCTCTTCCCTGCCTTTTTAAAAGTTTTGTCCCAATGACTCTTTTCTATTAAAAGATATGTTTTGCTCTTCTTTCTCCGGATTCTCTCATCCATCTCCCCCACCACTGAAAACAAAAGAAAAGCAAAGACCTTGTAACATCTGATAAGATCTGATTCTGCTCCTCTCACTTTGTATCTTTTGACACAGGTATTTGCAGGTTTTTCTGACAGCATCCATTTTGTCATTTCTTGCTGCACAGTAATATTCCAGTATATTTATAATCCATAACTTTTTCAGATATTTCCCAATAGATGGATACCTCCTTAGCTCACAGTTCTTTTGCTATTGCATAAAGAATTGCTTAAAATAAAATTGTACTTTCCTTTTTCATTGAACTCCTTGGGATATAGGTAATGCAGGGTACCAATAAGTTAAAGGATCTGCAGAGTTTAGTAGTTTCGGGGGAAGAATTCCAAAGTATTTTCCAGAGTGGTTGGACCAATTCATAGCTTCTCCAGTGGGTTATTAGTGTGCCTGCTTTTCTGAAGCCCTTTTATCCAAGGTAATTGTCATCTTTGTTAATCTTATGAGCATGAGATGAAATCTTAAAATAGCTTTAATTAGCATTTCATTTGGAGCATATTTTCACATGTACACAAAAAACTTGGATTTCTTTATTTGAAAATTGTCTGTTCATAACCTTGACTATCATTTGAAGAATGGCTCTTTTTCCTATAAATTTTAATAAATTCCTTATATATCTTGGATATGAGACCTTTATCAAAGAAACTTATTGCAAATATTTTTCTTAGTTGCCGATTTCATTCTAATTTTAACTGCTTTGTTTGTGCAAAACTTTTTATATTTTATATAATCAAAATTGTCCATTTTCTCTTTAGCAATCTTCTCTGCTTCACATTTGAAAACCCAATACTTTCTCTAATAAATTTGAAAGGAAATTTCTTCCTTGTTCCTCTAATTTGCTTATGATGTCACCCTTTATGCCTGAGCCATTTATCCATTTGGAGCTTTTATTAACAAAGTAGTGAGCACTCTGAAAAGAGAAAAGAAACAGAACTAAAAAGTACAGTAATAATAAAATTTACATGTGAAAGATAACAAAACTAGAAGAATATACAAGTTCTCCATAAGATAAACAGCTTAAAAAGATAATTTAGATATTATTGACCTTTCAGAAAAAAATTATAAAGAGCCCTATCGCTGGAGTTAGAGGGCTGAGAGGACTGTCTCTTATGATTAATACTATGAGACCTTGGGTAAGTCAACCTCCATGGGCTTTAGTTATCCTACCTATGATATTAGATGGTCTCCAAAGTCCTTTCTAACTCTAAATGATTCAGTGAACAAAATACTATATGCCATATTCAGAAAAGAAAATTTCCCAAAGGTTCTAGAACACAAGAATGAGTCAGGTTAATATAATCAATGAAATGCCAGGAGAGGATCCCCTAGTTTAACTCATCCAAAAATGGACTAAATGAGCATCCAGGTCAAAGAGCTAAATATTGCAAATGATCAGGTAGAGATACTTCAAGTATCATGGAACTCCTGTTCATCACCCAGAAGAAATGAAAGTCTAGAATGACACAACAGAAAGCAAAGGAAAATGGTTCCCTCCTAAGGATAGCTTTTCTTCCAATTGTGACATAATTTTATAAGGTCTAAAAATGGATATGTAACATAATTAATGACTTCAAAGTATTCTTGGTGAGAAGACTGAAGAATAGAAAGGGTAAGTTGCTCAAGGTTAAATTGCTAGTTAATGGTCTAGCTAGGGTGGTGCAATGGATAGGGTATTAGATTTAGAGTCAAGAAGACCTGAGTTTAAAGTCAACCTTGGATGTTTACTACCAACGTGACACTGAGCAAAACAATTGACCATTCTCTGACTCAGTTGCTTCATCTGTAAAATGGGAATCATAACTGCACATATCTCCCATGGTTGCTGTGAGGATCAAATGAGCTACTATTTGCAAACTGCTTTGCAGACCTTAAAGAACTATCTATATGCTAGGTATGAACTAAGGGTAAAACATAAGTCTGTTTACCACTGGTCCAGTACTAACATGACACCATACTAACCCTACTAATAATTGTATCATTAATGATGTTGGCATACTCAAAGTCATTTATCAAAAATTATATTTGCTCATGCACTAATTTGCTTTCTTTGTTATCCTGCTTCAGTCAGTCTAGTTAATTGGTCTACCTGCCAGAATCACCAATTCCAGAGGCTGCCTAAATTATAGACATTGTGTTTTGTAGTATGTTTTCAGTCTTTTTAGGGCTGGTCTTGCAAATCAAAATACTAACTAGCCAGAAATGCCACCCTTAATACTCTTTCAGCTTAAAAATGTCAAGTTAGAGGAAATTTTAAATTGCAGCCTAGTGGCAATCCATGAACTTTTTCCCATGCAAACTTTGCTTTTAGATGGTCTCTGATGCAATTGGGGAGGTCCATTAAGTACACATTAGCAAGAACTGTCATTTGGACTGCCCAAAACAAATTGTTCCCTAAAATTTTACATGTTCATCCATAGATGTATTTATGCGTATAAAAGTGGTTTTAAATACGTTGAAAGGTCAGTGCAGAACTTCGACTCAAATATTTTTACCTCACTGATACAAGAGACTGCATTACAATACATTAGTCAAAACTGTTTACTGTCGTGTGCAATAAAAATAACTCAATTTGATCTTACTCCTTTATAATATATATACTTAAAACACTAATAACATACATTAATGTTCCTTGACTCATACGTGAAAGTACTATCCAAAATTTTTTGTGGTCCTTAAATATTATCTTTTTTTTCAGTAATCTGCCTCACTTTAATTTCTGTTACTTTTTAGTCCTGGGTACCATAGAGTATTGAAGGATTTCTCCTCTCGGTCTTTCCTTCCTGAGAAATTCCTTCTCTTGATGTATAGTTCTATATCTTTCCAAGTTATTTTTCATTAGTGTTAATGTCCTTGTAGAAATTGTTCCCCTAGTTCTGTTTCATTCCTTCTCTACTGGTTTGTACTACTCAGGATTCTCTGCAATTGCCTTTTTCATAATTTCTTACCGGGTAATGATATTTCATTCTGTTCATATGCCACCTTTTGTTTCACAATCAATATGCACACTCCCTTCAATTTCCAGTTCTTGGCCTTATTTTTCTTTGAACAACTCTTTCCCTTCAAGATCAGAAGTTTGTTTTTCTTGTGACTATTTATTCCTTCCTCTTAACTCTCCCTCCACATCCTAGCTGTGTATGTGGACATATGTATATTCAACCTACCTTTGTACATTTCACATGAGGGAGATTCATCTAGTGCACATTCCCCCCACCTCATTCTCCATATTTGTATTCTCTGTATCTCATGTATCCTATATATGAGAAACAGCAAATTCCACTCCTCTTCTAACTTCTTTTTACATTAAAGTATTCCTTTTATTCTCCCTTCACTATTCCCCTTTTAAAACACATAGAACAGAACCAAATCATCCTCAGCTTCTCTTTTTTTTAATTTAATTCTTTCAGTAACTTTTGAAGACATTTTTAAAGTAATGGAGGGAAACATTTATTAGGTGTACTATGTGTCAGATGTGACTAGATGGCACAGTGGATAGAATACTGGACTTGGAGTCTGGAAGACTCATCTTCCTGAGTTCAAAATCCTGCCTTAGTCACTTACTAGGTGTGTGACCCTGGGCTAGTCACTTAATTGTTTGCCTCAGTTTCTTCATCTCTAAAATGAAATGAGGAAAGAAATAGTAAACCACTCCAGTATCTCTGCCAAGAAAACTCCAAATGGATATCCAAAACCAAGAGAGGACAATGTCACAGAAGTCATGGGAAGCGAGTATATGGCTATGACTGACTGAGAGAAGATCACTAAATTTAGCAGTTAAGAGATTGTTGATAACCTTAGAAAAAAACAGTTCTGCTAGCATAGTCAAGTTGGGAAACAGATTGTGAAAAAACTCGGGACTGAGTGAGTAGAGATAAGAAAATGGAGAGAACCCATGTAGATGACTTTTTTTACTAGGAGATTGACTATGAAAGGGACATGAGATGTAGCTTTGAAAATAGTGAGACGATAGCATAGCCCTTCTATACTCTACTTTGGTCAAACCACATCTAGAATACTGTGATCAATTCTGGGTACCACATTTTAGAAAGGATATTGACGGGGCAGATGGGTAGCTCAGTGGATTGAGAGCCAGGCCTAGAGACGGGAGGTCCTAGGTTCAAATCTGGCTTCAGACACTTCCCAGATCGGTGACCCTGGGCAAGTCACTTGACCCCCATTGCCTCGCCCTTACCACTCTTCTGTCTTGGAGCCAATACACAGTATTGACTCCAAGACAGAAGGTAAGGGTTTAAAAAAAAGGATATTGACAAGGAAGAGTATTTGCAGAGAGGAGTGACCAGGATGGAGAGGGAAATATGAAAAAAAATGAAATATGAGGATTCTTTGCAGAAACTGGGAAAAAGATGGGATAAGGTGCCATGATAGATGTCTTTAAATATTTGAAGTGATATCATATGGAAGCACTTAGGGAATAGGGACTGTTTCTTTCTTTGTCTTTGTATCCTCGGTGCCTAGCACAGTGCCTGACACATTGTAGATGCTTGAAAAATGCTTGTGGATGGATGGATAGATGGATGGATGGAAGAGGAATCTGACTTGTTTTTCTTGGTTTCTGAAAACAGACTACTGAGCAAAAGCTGAAGAAAGACAAATATAGAATTGATATAAAGGGAGGGGATCAATATCCTAAGAAGTAAAGCTCTCCAAAAATGTGATGTGCTATCTCAAGAGGTAGTGAGCTCTTCAATAAGAGGCCTTTAAGGCTGGATGGACTCTTGTTAGTAGGGCTGTGGAAGAGATCCCTGTTCAGATGTCAGTTAAATTCCTCCTGAGGTCCCTTCCAGTGCTGAGGTTTTGATCCTGAGAAGGAATCCTCATGAAAACTCACACAAATACATTCGCATAGACCTTGCTGAAATCAGACTTTAACTTGCTCATTCTACTTCCTGCCTAGGTCCATTAATGTAGGAAGTTTATCACAGTTACACAAGGCAGCTGCAGCAATAAATTATGTGGTCATTAATGCAGAATTGATTTTAGTTTGCTATTACAATAATTTCTCCACAAAGTCCTATTCCAATGCCTCATCACGGCACAGAGGTGACCTTGGGTTTCTAGAGATGATGCCAGAAAATCACAAACTCTGCCAGATTCTACTACATTAGATGGGCTTCTGGTCCAGGTTTAATGATTGGCTACCTCTGCTAATCAAGGACAAACTCCAAAATAAGTATGAAGACACATTGCCAATCGACTGCACACTTGGTGAATAATTCTTTGGCTGCAAATACTCAAGGAAGGAAGAGCAAAAAAGATGGCCCTTGGGTCCCCAGCATCTCCATTCTGCTTCTGCCATGACATGGTAGACTGGCAGCAAAGGAGGTAGAGGCTGCTAAGAATCACATAGATATTAACTTAGCTGTTGCTACTCTAAATTTCAGATCACTATCTAGGAGTGGCGACACATTCCTAGATGAGCAGGATCATATCAGTCTTGACATTCTCCCTATAAATGAAACCATAAGACAGCAGGAAATTGCAGCTAAATGGAAGGGTGGCTCACAGGTTCTCTTGGAGAGGCAAATAAAGGAATTAATGGAGTTGCTTTTTTCATCTATCCAAGGATAATAAGAAACATCATTTCCTGGGATATTTTGTCACCTCATATTGCAGTGGTCATGATAAGCAAGAAGACCACCACGAAAACATTTGCAGCTTATCCTCTAACATCTATTTTCAGAGAATGAGAAATTCTATGAATAGTTTGATAAGACCGTCCAAATTAAATCAACAATATAAGAGGCCACAGGGAGCTCTGTAGAGAAAGAGCTGGCTTTGGAGCGAGGAAGACCTAAGTTCATTTCTAAACTCTGATACATGCTGGGGACATAACCCTGGGCACAACTTCACAATGTCCCCAGGCAACTCTCAAACTATAAATTATAGATGAGTTTCAATTTGCAATGGTTAAGGGAGTTTCCAGACCCAGAGTTCACCATATGATGAAATCACAGATTCAAACCCCACTGAAATATGCATTTTGATACTCAGTGATAGCAATGCAAAAGGGAACATAGTGGAGAATGGCAAAAAAAAAACAGCTGAAGCCCAGAGTCACACAAGTAGTTAGAGACAGAAGCAGAATTTGAACCTAGCTCCTCTGACTCCATGTCAGTGCAAAAGGAAGTCCTATGATGGATCTGTCTTTTGGGGCCTCAATTAAGATGTGTTCTCTCAGTAAAGTGGTCATTTCTACACTTTCCATAGGTAGGTGTCTTCAGATGCCACGTTGAACAGAGGAACACATTCCATAAGCTCATTAAGCTGATTGAGGTACTCATTTAATTGATGGGTGGGAGGTATCAGAACCTCTGCTCATCCCTTCTGTACCTTCCCACGTGTCTTAACTTACAGAGTAGTATGGGGCAAAGAGGAAAGCTATTCCTAAGAGGCACAAAGTCGCTAATGCTAAATGACTTTTTACTAGGCTCAACCAGGGACAATATGTCTTAAGTTCTCGTCTTTCATATGGCTTTGAACTGTTTTCTCAATAGCTATTCCTTAATTTAAATGAAAAATGTACCTTGAAGTGCATACCCATAGGAAACTCCCCTCACATGGCAAATATTATTTATCAGTCATCTTGTTAATCTCTATATTTTGTATTCTTTCAAGAAAACACTTGAATTATTCACAAGTGCTGAAACAAATTAAATTTTTATAAAAAAAATATGGGGGAGAGCAACTATTGCACAGTAACAGTGAATTGCTCCTCCAATTCCTGTCTTATGCATTTGGCTATGTTGAAGAAAAACAAAAGGTACATAATGAGAATAGCCAAATGGTTTGTGGATGGCTAACTAATGTCTACAAGGTTAAACCTAGAGCGAAAAGGGAAGTACATACCTGAGCCACTGTCTGGTGAACTCAACCAATACTGAGAGCTGGGCTGGACAGATGATGCTTAGAGTTTCTCATCCAGATATTTAGTTTTGGCTCCATTTAGCTATGTGACACAACTCAACTCTGCTTCCACTGACTTATGTAAGCACAGGCTTGGTATATAAGCAGGTATATTTTATGTTATGTGTATTTCTATAGTGCTTGTGTAATATAAATGGATGGAAAAATATTTATGACCCACTTATCATGCGTTAGCTCTCAGGGATGCAAATACAAAAATCAGACAGTCCCTGACTTCAAGGAGACTACATTCAAATAGGAAGAATATGAAAGAGAGGAGAGTATTAGCTCTGAAAGGCAGTTTGGTCTGGGGAGTCATAGGGTTGTGAATAGGACCATAGAAGATTTGATTGCTTGCCTCTGGAGGGGGCTGGCAGAGTTTAGCATTGGTGGGAAAAATATGTTAATGGATAGCCTTTAGAACATTTATGTGAGGTAGGTGATCTTCCTTTTTCAGATGAAAAAAATGAAGGATGCCTATTCCATTAGAAGTCAATGGTTGAAACTAGCCTAGAATCCATAACTTTGTGAGTTCTGTGAGGTTGAGGGAAAGTCATATAAATATAAAAAGTTATAGGAGATAGCTCTGGGAAGGAGAGTAGTCTGTCCAAGGGACTCTTTTGTATACAAAGATTATTCTTTTTTTTCATTTTAAAATTTATTTTTATTTTTAAATATTTTCACACATTTACATAATTCATTTTCCCCTCCCTTCTTCCCTCCCCCTCACAGAGCTGACAAACAATTCCATTGGGTTGTACAAATGCTATCACTTGATACCTATTTCCGTATTATTTGTTTTTGCTATAGAGAGATTTTTTTAAAGCCTAAACCCCAAATCACATACCCATATATACGTGCAATAAGTGATACCATATGCTTTTTTTGCATTTCTACTCCCACAGTTCTTTCTCTCATTTTGGATACATTCTTTCACATAAGGCCTTCAGGAGTGTCCTGGCTTATTGCATTGCTACTAGTAGCAAAGCCCATTATACTGACTTGTTCCACAATGTTTTACTTTCTCTGTACAATGTTCTCTTGGTTCTGCTCCTTTCACTCTGCATCAGTTCGTTGACTCTTTTGCATACAGGGAGGCAATGTGGTGTAGTAGTGGATAGGGCCTCAGGCTTGGAATTAGAATAATATTCAAAAATATGTAAGGGTTTTTATAAGGTAGTTAGAAAGCACAGTAGCTAGAGGGCTAGACTGGAGTACAAAATCCTGAACTAAACTGAGTCCAAATCCTACCTCAGATGCTTCCTGGTTGTGTGATTCCAGGTGAGACATTTAACATTCCCATGTCTCAATTTCCTCATGTGTATGATGAGGGTTTACCTAAATACTCACCAAAATCTCTTCTTGCCCTAGATTTAGAATTCTATCCCTTTAACTCATCTTTCTCAGACTTGCTCTCCTATAGCATTTGGTTGTCGCTCCCATATGCTCACTCATTTTTACTCTTTACCTTCCCTACATCTTTACCGTTTACAAATATACATACTTTCCTTCTCTATAAATCAGAAATGGGAAGGGAAGAGGTTAGCAAATGCATTTTCTCAACCCTTCAGGATTTTCTTGAATTCCTTCCTTTCAGATGCTTTATCTCTTCTTCAGGTTCCCAGAGCTTTTATTATGGATAGCTTTCTTTTGGTCCTGTGGAAAGGGCATTGAATTCAGAATAAGAGGTCTTGGTTTTCAAGCCTAATTCTGTTATTTACTAATTATGCTCTAAATTTCTTCATCTGTACAAAGAGGGGGTTGGACTATATGATCTGGAAGGTAATGTATTTTCCAATTCCAAAGACTATATATACTTAACCAATGTAGTGCTCCATGTCTTTTCTGCGTACTGTCTTAGACTATTAATCATTCAATCTTTTATTGTTCTTCGCCTTGTCACATAATATCAAATCGTCCTCAAATGGATTAGAAGCTCCTTGAGCACAGATCTCACTTAACTAACTGGAATCCCCTGCTTTTCTCCTGATAAGCACTAGACAAGCATGTTTATTTCAGTTACTTGAAATTCATAATGGTTTTATTTACCATTGAACAATATGTCAATGTAGTACATATTAGAGGCAGCTGGGTTGCTCAGTAGATAGAGCACTGAGCCTGGAGTCAAGAAGACCTAAGTTCACATTCAGATTCAGACACTCACCAGCTGTGTGACTCTGGGCAAGTCACTAAATCATGTTTGTCTCCTTTTCCTCCCGGTAAAATGAGCTGGAAAAGGAAATGGTAAACTATTCCAGTATCTTTGCCAATAAAACCACAAATTGGGTCACCACTAGTGAGTTACAACTGAATGACTAAACAAAAAGTACATATTAGGTAGGACATTGAGGCCCCAGGAGGTTAAATGACTTGTCAAAGAAATAATAGCATCAGAGGCAGGCCTTCTGACTTCACTGACCCATACTACATCAACAATTGGCCTGAGATTCACAGAGTCTCAATGATTTGCTCTCCCAATCACACAGTTAGTATCAGAATGGGAGGTAAACTTAGATCTTCCTAATCCCAAGTCTAGCACTCTGCTATATCAGGATGCTTTCCCCTAAATCTTTAAGATTGCTTTTTTTTAAAACATAGCTGCTTACTAACTAACTAATCTACAACTATCATAGGGGTAAAAATTTCTTAGCTGATCTAGAGTGGTGAAAGATCAGGGAAATTATTACTTTAGTCTAGTGTGGTTCGAACTTATTTGATAAGGAGCAGCTGGGTAGCTCAGTAGATTGAGAACCAAGCCTAGAGATGGGAGGTCCTATGTTTAAATATGGCCTCAGACACTTTCTAGCTGTGTGATCCTGTCCAAGTCATTTAACTCCTAGTGCCCTTCCCACAGGACCAAAAGAAAGCTTTATCATTCTCCTGCCTTGGAACCAATACACAGTATTGATTCTAAGACAGAAGGTATGGTTTTTTTAAGAACTTATTTGATATTTTTTAAAACCAAGATACAAAATAAACCCACATAAGTCATCAGCATTTCTATATATTTCTAACACATCTCAGCAGCAAGAATTAGAAAGAGAAATTCCATTTAAAATCACCCTAGACAACAGAAAATACTTAGGAATCTATCTGCTGAGACAAACACAGGAACTATATGAGCACAACTACAAAATACTCTCCACACAATTAAAACTAGATCTAAACAACTGGAAAAACACCGATTGCTCATGGGTAGGACAAGCTAACATAACAAAAATGACAATCCTACCCAAATTAATTTACTTATTTAGTACCATACCCATTGAACTGCCAAAAACCTTTTTACTGAATTAGAAAAAACTATACCAAAGTTCATTTGGAAGAACAAAAGATCAAGGATATCCAGGGAAATAATGAAAGAAATGCAAAGGAAGGTGACCTTGCAGTTCCAGATCTCAAACAGTACTATAAATCAGTGGTCATCAAAACAATATGGTACTGGCTAAGAGACAAAAGGGAGGATCAGTGGAATAGACTTGGGGTAAGTGACCTCAGCAAGACAATCTATGATAAGCCCAAAGACCCAGCTTTTGGGACCAAAATCCACTATTTGACAAAAACTGCTGGGAAAATTAGAAGATAGTATGGGAGAGATTGGGTCTGGATCAACATCTCACACCCTACACCAAGATAAACTCATAGTGGGTGAATGACTTGAATATAAAGAAGGAAATTATAAGTAAATTAGGTGAATACACAATAGTATACACGTTAGATCATTGGTAAAGGAAATATTTTAAGACCAAGCAAGAGCTAGAAAAAAATAACAAAATGTAAAATGAATAATTTTGATTATATTAAATTAAAAAGTTTTTTGTACAAACAAAACCAATGGAACCAAAATTTGAAGGGAAGCAACAAACTGGGAAAAAATCTTCATTACAAAAACCTCTGACAAAGGTCTAATTACTCAAATTTATGAGTTAAATCAATTGTACAAAAAAATCAAGCCATTTTCCAATTGATAAATGGGAAAGGGACATGAATAGGCTATTTTCAGTTAAAGAAATCAAAACCATTAATAAGCACATGAAAAAGTGTTCTAAATCTCTTATAATTAGAGAGATGAAAATCAAAACAACTCTGAAGTATCACCGCACACCTAGTGGATTGGCTAACATGACAGCAAAGGAAAGTAATGAATGCTGGAGGAGATGTGGCAAAGTAGGGACATTAATGCACTGCTGGTGGAGTTGTGAACTGATCCAACCATTCTGGAGGGCAATTTGGAACTATGTCCAAAGGGTGCTAAAAGGCTGCCTGCCCTTTGATCCAGCCATAGCCCTGCTGGGTTTGTGCCGCAAAGAGACAATAAGGGAAAAGACCTGTACAAGAATATTCATAGCTGTGCTCTTTGTGGCGGCAAAAAATTGGAAAAGGAGGGGATGCCCTTCAATTGGGGAATGGCTGAACAAATTGTGGTATATGTTGGTGATAGAATACTATTGTGCTCAAAGGAATAATGAACTGGAGGAATTCCATGTGAACTGGAATGACCTCTAGGAATGGATGCAGAGTGAGAGGAGAAGAACCAGGGGAACATTATACACAGAGACAGATATACTGTGGTACAATCGAATGTAATGGACTTCTCCATTAGTGGCAAAGCAGTGATCCTGAATGACTTGGAGGGATGTATGAGAAAGAACACTATCCATATTCAGAAGAAACACTGTGGGAGCAGAAACATAGAAGAAAAACAACTACTTGATCACACGGGTCGAGGGGATATGACTGGGGATGTAGACTCTTAATGAACATCTTAGTGCAAACATCAACAACTTGGAAATAGGTTCTGATCAAGGACACATATAAAACCCAGTGGAATTGTATATTGGCTATGGGAAGGGGTGGGGGGAGGGGAGGGAGGGAAAGAAATATGATTCTTGTAACCAAGGAATAATGTTCTAAATTGACTAAATACATTTTTCAAAAAAAAAACAAAACAAGTTGTATGGCTATGTCCAATTGCTTCTTCCAACATCTTAGGGGCTCTTACCTCCTCTTCTGCCAGGATAAAGACGAGTTAAAAGAAAATGTTAAGAAATATCTTATTTTTTCAAGTCAACAAGAATGCTGACTTCTCTGCATTTTCTGGTAAGATTACTGTGCATCATAAGCATGGCAGTGGCAGGTCCTTTGAGCTGAAATGTAAGAACTCCTGAACTTCTCCAAATTGGTAGTTCTCACAACTCAATTTTTAAAAAATGTTACAAATAGAACATGCTTTGGGAGTGAATCCCAAAGTTTCCAAAGTTTGCTCCGTTGAATGATACATGGCAGTCTCATGGCATGAAAGAAGAAGCAATGTTTGGGGTCTGCAGACAAGTTTTCACTGAAGGTCAACTGTTATCTAGCTTTATGATTATGGACTAATTGTTTAATCTCTTTGAGCCTCAGTTTTCTGATGTATAAAATGAGAGAGTTCAATTTAACAAACATTTGCTAAGTTGGCTTAATTATTATGATGTCATGAGCAGTATGGTCTATTCTAATTCTAATGGAAGTTATAATTTAGAGGAGTAAATTGTAGGGAGGTGGGGCAAAAATTTTAGCCTCTGTCTTGGCTTCAAGTTTCATTCTTCACAAAACTAAGCTAGTTATTTAAATTTTAAAAGAAGTAGGAGAAAAAAAGGATTGACAAATGATCTAGCATTTCATTGGCTATGCCTAGGGCAATTGTCAATGAAGTTCTGGTTTCAATAATACTATGAAAACTGTTTTAAGGGAGATCTATCTCTCAGTATCAGTGAGAATGAAAACAAAAAATGGCTCTCAAGATTTTTATTTTACATATGTTGATATAAACCAAGCTGAGCTGTCAATTGCAGAGGTAACACTGGAGGCCCATTATTTTATCTTGTCAGCCTATCAGTGCTCAGATTTGAATTATAAGGTGCTGAAAAATACCTGTTTCAAAGGAGTTCCAGGTTGTCAGGCTAGAGGTACTTGTTGAAAGATTTCCAGGATCAGATAAAAATCAGGTTGAATCCCACTAGCCCAGCAATCACTGTCCTAATCAGAATAGTTGACTCTAAGCCTCAGCTTCCTGCATTTTGATGCACTCTGAAAATTCCATTGGCATCAAATGCACAGGGATGGACAGAATGCTGCTCTATGCTTAGCCACCCATTTCCTGTTGTTACCCACCTCTCTTAAGAGTCTCAGTGTTCACAAGCTAGATCATTTGGTGTGCCAGTAACTGGTCAGTTTCAAAGGAGTCTCTATCCTAAGTTGAGAAGTCATATGGTATGGTGGACAAAGTACTGGTTGTGGAGTCAAGAAGACATAGATTAAATCCTGCGTCTGACATTTATTAGCTGTGTAACACTAGGCAAGTCATTTAGCTTGACCTCAGTTTCCTTATCTGAAAAACGAGGGGGTTGTACTAGATTCACTTTAAGGCCCCTTTCAACTATAAATCTATGATCCTGTAACTCTATATTAAGTCTATATCCAACCCATGCTGTAATTCTCTTGACTTACCTGATGAGGGGCCAAGTAGTTCTGCTAAATTTCAGCTGTGATCACCTTTTCCTATCCATCCTAGGGGTGCTGGGTAGAGCAAGGTGGTGAGGGCAGTTTCCAGGATAAGAAGACTACTCAGATATTATGGGGAAAGAATTCTGGAGCATTAGAGGCAGAGCCAAGAGAGGAATGGCCGAAAGAAATAACTCTAAGATCAGACAAAATGATGGCGATGATAAGGACCTCATCACTCTGATATGATTTTGATTTGTTTCACTAAGTTCCTGAATCTTGAAAGCTTTTCAACACATGTAGTTTAGATATTATATATTAATGACATTTTTCTTCAATTTTTATGGATCAGTTACATCTGAGAAGTTGTGGGCAACAGTTCTATCTTTAATAATGCTCTAGGTCCAGAAGTTTATTTGCTGAATTTTCAAGGATATTTTAAGATATGTATTTAGTGTATAGGGATTTCTCATCTTTTAATTTATTAAAGGTAGTTAGCTGATGGTATATAATCCTAGCAATCCAATCATGCCATTCTGACCATCTGATGAATGCTCTGTTGTTTTTTTCAATCTGCCTACAATGCTGTGTTGAACACTTTCCACTACCTCATTGTGTACTCAGCATCAATCAGTAAGTCTGACTCCTTGAGGATAACTTTTCTGTAATTTCCACTGGCAATCACCTGATTCTGAATTGCTCTCTCACACCCCTTCATTTCTATAAACAAATCTGCATGACAACCACTTTCTCAATGCTTCCTTTTTTCTTCTTCTTAATAATAACAATTTACAGTCACTAAAAGTAGGGGGTAATAGATTAGCAGTATAAAGGATTGTAGTGTAAAGATCATCTATTCCAAGTTTCTTATTTTATAGCCCCTTATTTCAACTATTCTTTGAAAAAGTGTTTAAAATTGCTAATACTCAGAGGAATGCAGATTAAAGCAACTGCAGGGATATCACTGCACACCCATCACATTGGCAAATATGATAAAAGATAGAAAAATTCAATGTCTATGGGGCTGCTGGAAATAACTATGTTAATTCAATGCTGGTGGAGCTGTAAGTGGATCCCACTGTTATAGAAAGCTATAGGAATCTTAATAGATGCAAAAAAGACATTTTTTTAAAGGTACAACATTTATTTATGCTAAACTCTATGATTATATGTAATGGGGACATACAAGAAACTTTCCTAATAAAAATAGAAATAAAGCATGGATACCCATCCTTACTGTCATTATTTAATATAATTCTAGAAATGGTAGCAATGACAAGATAAAAATGTGGATGGCAAGATGGTTTACTTAGAAAATCCTAAGAAATCAGCAAGGTAACTAACAAAGACAATTAATAGCTTCAGCAAAGTTTCAGACTACAAAACAAACTCAAAAAACTAATAGCATTTTTATATACTGATAATGGAACCTAAGAAGCAATAATAGAAAGGGAAAGTCCATTAAAATAACCAGAAAATGCATAAAACATGGGAGTCAAAATATCAAAACACACACAATATTTGTATAGATCCAATTGCAAATGTTCCCTAAATAAAGAATAACTGAAATAGCTAGAGGAATATTCAGGGCTCGTGGCTATGTTGTACCAATAAAAATAACAATAATGCCAAAGTTAATTTACCGATTTATTGCTATATAGTCACACTACCAAAAGGATACTTATACAACTAGTAGAAATAATAAAAAAATTTTATTTTGTCTGCTTTAGAATATCAAGGGAACTTTTTTCTCAAAAGGTAGGAATGAACGAGAGATAGCACTTCCAGACTTCAAACTGTACTATAAAGGAGCAGTTATCAAAAAATTTGGCAATGGCTAAAGATTAAAAAGTAAAGCAATGGAACAGATTAGACAAGAGAGAATATGAAATAGTGCAACTCAAAAACCAATGTTCGATAAACCTGAAAACTCAAATTATTTAGGAAAGAACTCCCTATTTGATACTAACTGCTAGAACAACTAAAAATCAAGTGGCAGAAATTGGGCTTAGATAAATATCTTATACTATATTTCATAATAAATTCAAAATTAATATGCTGCTACCAGAATATTTAAAATCATATCATAAAACAATTAGAGGATAAGGCAGATAATATACCTTTCACAGACATGAGTAGATGTATTCTCAACCAAAAGAGAGATAGAGGCAAGATTGAAAGATAATATAGGTAATTTTGATTACATAAAACTAGAAAGTTTTGCATAAAAATAATGCATTTATGATAAGGGAAGCAGATGAAAGTGAAAAAATCTTTGCATCAACTATCTCAACTAAGGGTTTGGTGTCCAAAATATATATATACAAGTAACAGAAACAGGGAGGACCAGAAGTCATTCCCTGGTAAATAAGTAGTCAAAAGATAGGCACAAACAGTTCTCAACAGAGGAATTGTAAGCTATTATCAACTACATGAAAGAATGTTCCAAATCACTAATAATGAGAGAAATGCAAGTCCCACACAAGCTATTTGACCCAGCATGGATCAATGGCATACAAAAGATGATTATAGTGATTTAGTCAGTGATTGTGCTAAATTTATGAGTAATCTCACTGGGGTAATACTATATAGAAACTACTTGAAGGAGATTGTGCTCTTGGATCCTGGGGAGAAATGTTTGTACTTCTGTTCTCAGTATATCTTTGCAGTCTATATCTATTTGTAAAAGCTAATTAATGTTAATTGGTTAAATAGAAGCAGGGTGTTAGTCATTAGTAATTCACAATGAGGGAAGATTACAGTAATTGGGGCACAAATTGAGAGTATTATAGAAAGACATCCCTAATTCCTCAGGGATACCCTAGAACCTGGCCTTGCTCTGGAAGTCCTGAGACTCATTGTAGTGGGAATAATCAATGTGTTAGTATTTGTAGAAAGCCAGACAACATCATGTATTGTTGGTAGAGCTTTAAGTATAAGCCTTCTGGAAATAAATTTAGAATCGTGCAAAATGAAGTGGCTAAAATGACCCTTTCCTTTGACCTTTGCACTGGAGGCATATACTCCAAGAAGGTTATTGGGGGAAAGAAAAGCTCCATATACACTGAAATATCTATGGCAACATTTTTGTGGTAGCAAAGAAACTGGCAACAAAGAAGATTTCCATTTGTTGAGGAACAGCTAGACACATTGTGGTAGATGAATGTAACCAAATGTTACCAAGCTATAAGAAAGAAATGAATATGATGAATACAGAGAAGCAAGGAACAGTTATGTGAACTGAAAAGCAAAGTAAACAGAATCATGATATAATATGCACTGTGATCACATTTACATAAATAGAAAGAACAAAAACCACAAAACGTA
The DNA here is from genome assembly GCF_027887165.1 of Monodelphis domestica. Lineage (NCBI taxonomy): Eukaryota > Metazoa > Chordata > Mammalia > Didelphimorphia > Didelphidae > Monodelphis > Monodelphis domestica. Next base: position 51,968,658 of record NC_077235.1, on the reverse strand, counting down.
AAAAATGAATGTTGCAATATTATAAAGAACAAGCTTGGTTCAAAGAAAAACAAGAAAATGTATTCCTTCATCCTTTGTAGGAGTGGGGACATCCACAAGAGTAGAATATTGCATATGGTTTTATATTTAGATTACTGATTTAGATTTTTTCTCTTCTCATTTTTATTTAGAAAAAATCCTTTGTTAAAAAGGATAGGAAGCTAAATGGAAGAAGGAAGCTAGTATCTTATTCTAGTTAATGCACACAGCCTGTTATATGACAGGCTAAAACAAAATTTTCAATAAAAGCTGAAAAATACACATGTGGGGTGGGCTAAATTGGCTCGAATATTTTCCAGAAATTTTGAAAAACTTCTGTGGCTTTTATGATTATAAAAATTTGAATGTGTTCATCAAGGTGCTATAGGAGATGGTTTCCGTGAACCTAATAAATTCTCATGATCCTTGGATCTTCAAGAGAAGAAATTCAGAAAGAGCAAGAACTGAGGAAAACAACTATATGTTGACCAACCCACCAACTGGAAGACAAAACTAGCCTTTAGACAAGATAACAATAGGCTAGAGGAACAGATGGCTGCATAGTGATCATATGTTATAGCAGTGCAAAAGAATATGTTTTGATAAGGAAAAATAGTAGTAAAATCCACCTGGACTATATAGCTGGTGGGAGGATGAGAGGAGGAAAGAGGGAGTTTCACCATTTGGAGAACCAATGGTTATGAGATCATGAGCAAGAAGAAACAGAAGCCAATGAAGGACAGGCTAGTAGAAGAAACATATATGACAGTATAGAAGAGAATGACCCGGATCAGAGCATCCTAGCTTCACTTTCCCATAGCAATGATGGGAATGATCTTATTCCACTCCACTTCCCTTCACCTTATTTTCTAGCACGTACTCAGTGATCCAGTGGCACTGCCCTCCTTGTTGTTCCTCACAAGAACCTCCATATCTCAACTCCAGACATTTCCACTGGCTATCCCCATATCTGGAATGTTCTTCCTACTCATCTCAGCCTCCCAGTTTCCTTCAAATACCAACTAACATTCAACCTTCTATAGGAAGCCTTTCCTGGATCCCCTAATGTTAGAACCTCCCTCCTAAGATAATGTCCAACTTCTCCTATCAAGATATTGTTTGTAGAGAATTGCCGAATACTCTTTGCTCCCCTAAGATTTTGATTTCCTTAATATCAGGAACTTCTCTTTCCTTTCTTTGTAACCTCAAAGCATAGCACAAGACCTAGAACCATGATGGTAAACTTATGGTACACACACCAAAGATGGTACAGAGAGACCTCTCTGTGGGCATATACATTGTCCCCTACCAGAGTAAGTTACTAGAAAGGCAGAGGGACTCAGGCAGAGCTGCTTCTTTCCCCCTCTCCACTGTGCCTCCCCACCCCTTTGCCCAGTAGCCCAATGGAAGCACTTAATCCCTCCCCCTGAGCAGAATTCCTGGGCCACTCCTCCTTTTCTCCCACCCCTGGGATAAGGCAGCAGGGGTAGGGGTACTGGGTCTCTGGTGGGGGGAACGGCACCCAGTCTGGGGAGGGAGGGTGGGGAATAGCACACAGTGTTTAAAAGGTTCACCAACACTAGCCTAGAACATAGTAAGCACCTAAATAAATGCATGTTGACTTGATAACTTAATGATTTAAACTAAAGGTCTTCAAACATTTTGGGACTGCAGTGGGTGAAAGACAGGTGTGGTTGGACTGGTGACATTGTCTATGGCAAAGAAAGTCAGATGTGACCAATATTCCTCCCTACTACTTGGCTCATCATATACACCTTGGCATTAAGCTAAAGTCTCCAGGGGCCCCTCTCCTAGTACTATGGAGACCATTAGTCTAAACAAACACACAAAACGTCCTACACAGCAGGATGTAAATTCAGTTCAGGATTGATTAAAGTTCATTTCAATACCATCTACACCTTCTCCTCCATTGTCACAGGCTTAAAAATAATTGGGTCTTAGATAATTTAGGTAAACAACCTCCTAAATCAGCATCAATTCGGGGACTCTCACCACTCCAGTTATAACAGAGGAAGAGACAAGAAAAAGAAAGATGAAGAAGTGAAAGCAAAGAGAGGATAAAGTCAAGGAGGGGCAGTGAGGTAGAAGAAAGAGATAACGGAGAGAAAAAAAAAGATAGCTAACATCCAGCTGGCCCCTTAAAGCTTGCAAAGTAGTTTATGTCATTTGAGTCTCACAAAGCCTGTGAGGTTGTTGATAATAATATTATATGTATTTTTTAAATCTTATATTATTTTATAAATTTATATCTCAGGAAACTGAGGTTCAGAGTATTCAGGGACTTCTTCATATTCCAGCAAGTGAATATCAAAAAATAAAAATTAGGGGAATAAAAGAAGAGATTGAACAGAATTAAAGAGAAGGACGCAAGAGAGAAAGATACAGAAAGAGTGGGAGAGGGAAGGCAAGAAGTCTAGAGAAGATAAAAAAGAAAAGCATAAGAAAAGGTGATACTGGGAGATTTGGGGCCCCTACAATGGAGGTAGGATAAATTTAGGCCTTCAGGAGACTTTCAGGGGCCTCTTGCCTCTAACTCCTTTATTGCCAAACGTAATCCTTGGTGTTAATATATGTATGCTAAAATATATAATTTATATAAAATAAATTTATATAAAATATATAAATTGTCTAAGTAAAAGATGTCGTTCACAAGTGACATAAATATATATGATCTTGGATCTGGCTTGCCTTTGCAGAAGGGATAAGGGAATGATTGGTTGGCACCACTAGAAATGGGGAAGGTAGGCAGGATCCAGAATTGTCAAGCTGGGCAATCTTTCTTCCAGTCTCAAAGAAAGGTTTGGGGCTAGAAATATATCTCTTTGCTAAACCTCAACTATATCTAGTCAAGGGATACAAGGCTGGCTCATGGATTAACTCAAAGGGAAAGGTAGTTTTTAGTTCACGTTGCCATCTTAGCTCCTCCTTGCCCAATGCTGGTTACCAAACAAACACACACACAATTAGTAAACCCATTTATCCAAGCAAAACAGTAAATAAAATTTGTGAAAGTTATACAAATTAGAATAGACCAAAGAGCACACGATAGTTATTTGGGTAGGAGTGAGATAGAGAAAACACCTCAACTAAACCAAGAGGAAAGGGAATGATTTCACCAAGGGGAATCCACTCTATGTTTGCCAATGCTGGAAGCCAGGGGATATGACCAGTGCAGATTTCCTGGTATATCTGTGGCTCTGGGGAGCTCCCATTAACCATTCAAACATTTGCTTCTTACTTCTCTTGATCTGTCTCCGTCAAATTCCTCTCTCAAAGCGCATTTCCAACAAACTCCTTCACACAGATACATAATGTCCAACTTAGCTTTCTCTCAGTCAATCAGGAGTCATATTTCCCTTCACATACATAGTGCATGCATATCCCTCAGACGGTGAAAACCATCCATCTTACCTGGGTAGTGGTGGGTGATACATATACATAAAAGGGGTGAGAATAGATGTGTATACTACATGGTTTCAGCTTAACAGATCCCTCTACTTCTCACGTGGATAGAGTACTATATATGGAATTAGGAAGATCTAAGTTGAAACTTTACCTTAGATACTGGGCAAGTCACTTAACTTCTGTGAAATAGAAATAATAATCATACTTACCCCATCGAGTTGTGATGAGGATAATAAGCTATTTTGTAAATCTTAAACTGTTATACAAAAAAGCCACTTTTAGCTCTTTTGAGAAGTAAATCCCAGTTCAGTTGCACCCATTTAGCTAGAAAAGCCCTTCAATATGTGTTTAAACATTTCTTTTGCTGCCTGCCACTCAGAGTTTCATAGTTTATAGAATGATATGAGTTATGGTAAAAAAAAATTCTTTTCTTATATATCCAGGAGATGCAGATTCAAGTCTCCTTTGAATCATCCTTGGAAATCCATTTAACAAAACTGCAAAAGTGGAGGGTGGAGTTGCATTCAGCTAAATCCTCCTACTTGCCATAGAAATAAACTCAGAAGAAAGACTAAAAAGGGGCAGGTGGAATTGGTGATCTTGGCCTTACTTTTCACTAGTTTCACACATCCTCAGGAAAGAATTTGCAGTCCTGGCAAATCATGTCTAATGCATAGATACCATTCACAGAAAAACATCATAAACAACCATCATTCCAATTATTTTATAGACTCAGATATGCATCGCAAATACCCACCACATTGTATTGAGCAATTTATAATACGATATGTGGCTATAACTTTTTCTGCCTCCCAAATTGTCTCCTTCGTCCTCAGGCCAAATCTTGATCTTCATCCACTTTTGAAGTCAACTCCAAACCAAGGGGAGGGGAAGGCAAGTAGTTGTATATAAGGCCCTGTGTCTGCTAGTATAGCAAGAAGAGAGAATAGCATAGCTACTCATGGAAGTGGCTCAAGAAGCTAGTGGAAACTCATGGGCTGTACTCATCACTCTCCGTCAGAGGGATATGAATGAGGCTCTATCAGTCTGTTTTAGCGCCTCACAGGAAAGATTTCTGCCTACACCATCTCAGATACAGAGTGGGTAGCAGCTCAAAAACACATAGATATAGTCATATTGGGACTTCTGACCAACTCCAACTTCTCTCCTTTTTTCCTAATGTACTTTTAAAGAAATTTCAAGCTGTGAAATGTGTATGCATGCTTTATTGAAACCAAATCTCACTAATTACACTCACATCTTGGGAAATCTGTGTTGCAGACATTGTTATCCAATCAGAGTTTACATTTAGGCTGTGTTGTAAGTTGCTATGCCCTTTGCAATAAGGAAGAATTTCCTAACAATTGAAACAAATCCAAAGGAGAATGAACTCCTTTGGAAAGTAGTGAGTTTCCCCCATGTTGGAGATTTTCAAGGGAGAGACTGAATGACTGCTTATTAAGCATATTGTCATCAAGATTCTTTGAAGGGTACAGATTTTGGTTCTGTGGCAATTCTTTTAATACCTTCCCACCATCTCCAAGCCACTCTGCTCCTTCTTTCTCCTTATTCCACCAAAACTCAGACTTCCAGACTTGAATCACTAGTTTCTGACTGGTGATCTTTCACTTTCTCTGATCACAGACTGACCAAACCACTTCCTTGGAAGCTCCAAGATAGGCCCTCTAAGTGAACTCTGACCTTCCCTTCCCTCTGATTTCAATTCGAGATCCTGTGTGTGTGTGTGTGTGTGTGTGTGTGTGTGTGTGTGTGTGTAGGTGTAATTCCTCTTTAGAACATAAGCTCCTTGAGGGCAAAGACTATCATGTTTACTTGTCTTTATTCCTAATACTTAGCACAGTTCCTGGCACACAGATACTTAATACTATACGTTCATTCCACGCTTAGTCTTTTCCTCAGGTAAAAGATGCATAGTCTGTAGCTGAGCTAAAACTCAGAGTTATTCTATCTTGTAAGATCAGACACAATGTCTAAAAATTCAGGTCACTATCATGCTATGGTGAGACACTTATGAAGGGATACATGTATTAAATTAGTAAACAAATGGGAACAAATGTTCAAAGTCCATATAGTTGTGGGGAAATGGGTGTACTATAATTGAGTCTTTCTGAAGAACAATCTAGTAGTATATAACTAGAGCTATAATGGTACATGTAGCTTTTGACCTGATCTTTAGATTATGAGATGAGTCCCAAAAGAAGAAATGCTAAGGGAAAGTAATTTTATGCAGATGTTCACCATATCATAGAATATGAAAGCAAAAAGGACCCTTAGAGCTTACCTAGTATAGTCTCCTCACTTTGCACACTGAAAAAATGAGGCCTCAAGAAAGGAGGTGACTTGCCTAAGGTCACAAATGAGTTAGTAGAAGAGCTAGAGCTCAAAATCATGAGGCTCAAGTTCTAATACAGAACTTATTAGCCATGTATAATCATGAAAAATAGGACTCAATCAATTCATAATAGAAATGGCTAAGAAAATGCTGGCATAATTAAATAAATGAACACTATAAATCTTTTAAAATGGCAAGACTATGGACATATCACATGAGCATATGCATGTGAAATAATGGCAAGCTGTTATAGTAGATACACAATGGTCACAGTTCCATAGAAACATCTGGTGGTTCATTAACAAGAAATCAGAAGAAAATTCAGATCAAGGCAAACCTAGAGTTTGATATTCAGAACACTCTGGAGGGGGTAAAATTGTTGAGGTTCATAATTTTTTAATAAATGAGAAATATTCTAAACTGAAATCCTCCTTGAATTACTCCCTGTGGTAGGGAGGTGACCCTGGGCTCTAAGACTATGCTAATGGAACAGAAGACCTAATAACTCCTTCAAAGCTGTAAAGGTTTTGAGTATGAACCCAGCAAAGGATTGCACATCTATTATCTGAGGACCAATCTCTCCAAGTTCAGAGAAGCTTATCACCAAAGGTATGGGTAATTAATTTTTGGCCAGAGCAACTCACTGAGACAATCTACTAAGGCATGCGCCCTTTGTACTGCTGGGGTGAGTCCCAGAAATGAAGAAATCATGGATCCTTGAAGTATCTGAATAGGCAATAGAGCTACATAAATATCAGGCATTAATATTATACTAAGCTAGCATTATCACAAGATGACTGAATGATTACAACTCAGCCCACTTTGTCATCATCTCAAAACAGTGACAAATCCATCAGATAAAGTTAGTAAACAACAAAGTAGGGAAGAAATAAAATCTTCCTGTGAAGAGTGAATCAACCTCTCTTTGTCTATCAATCAATAACTTTTAAGTTAATAAATCAAAAACTTAGTACCTTACCAGTCACTTAAATATAAGAGTTCACAAGTCACTTGCTAGAGTGGGTGACAACTCCAGAGGCCAATGCCCCTCCTTGGTTGGTGCTAGGCAAATTTAAAGACTATGATTGGTTCCTGTAAAGTGGGGGAGTGACAGGAAGTGATATTGAGAAAATTGCTTTAAAAAGGCCAGCCTGAGGATTCAGTCTCAGACTCTGAATCAGTGAGCCAGACTGGAGGAGGAGACTCTTTCCTTGGATCCCATGTGAGTGGAGTGATTCCTTCCTTGGTTCCTTGATGAGGAGACCCTCTCTGCTTGTTGGCACTTCAGTGGGACACTCCCTTCAGTATGAGTTCTGGTGATATTCTTGGTGGTCTCAGCCTCTTGTGCACTGATGGTTCTCAGTGGATTCTTCAGTGTTTCCTGGCTCTTCAGATTTTGGATTCCTAATTAGGACTTTGGATTCTGGTTTGATTTGCTTTCAGATTCACATTTGGGGTCTGGAAACATTAAGAATAAACTCAGGGTATCTGTAGCTATGCAGTACTTTCTGTCTCTTTATCTACATTTTTCTACTTTCACTCTACTTCTTTGTAAATAAAGCTGCTAAAAGTCATTTTGACTTAAGCTGTAATATTTTTAAATCAGGCAACTACAATGTTACTTTAGAACTTTCATATTAGCATAAAAATATAAATTTAAATTCTTATATTCCTAAGAAAAAACAAGAGAAGGAACTTCTGTCCAAGATGTTACCTTAATGGAGGCAGAAAGTTATTGTTGAATAGTGTCACATTCTTCATGGAAAAAAAATACTAGAGTAGTTTTCCATTTCCTTCTCCAGTGTGTCCCTATTTTGCAAAGGAGGAACTGAGGCAAAAAAAAGGTTTTAAGTGACTTGTCTGGAACCTCACAGCTAATAAGTGACTGAGACTGGGTTTGAACTCAGATCTTCCTGACTCCAGGACCAGTGCTCTATCCATTGCATCATTCTGTTGCCCTTAACCAAATACTTACTCAAGTAAAAAACCCTAAATTCATACCTGACCAAGGAATAATCAGGAAATCTGAGAAGAAATTGAGGGGATGTCCATCATTTGGGGAATGGCTGAACAAATTATGGCGTATGTTAATGATGGAATACTATTGTGCAATAAGAAAGGATGAAGAGGATGATTTCAGGAAAAGCTGGAAAGACCTACATGAACTGAAGCAGAGCAAAAAAAAAAGGAGCACCAGAATATAGTACACGGTAACAGCAATATTGTACGATGATCAACTGTGAGAGACTTAGCTACTTTCAGCAATACAATGATATAGGACAATTCTGAAGGACTTATGACAAAGATTGCTCTCTACCTCCAGAGAAAGAATGTGGGAATCAGAACACAGATCAAAACATACTATCTGCCACATGTGTTTATTTATGGTTTTATTTTGGAGTTTTTGTTTTATATGAGTATTCTCTTATAACAATGACCAATATTGAAGAATATTTTTGTATGATAACACATGTATAACCCAGGTGAAATTGCTTACTATATATGAGAGGGGTAAGGAAGGTAGGGATGGAGATAATTTGGATCTTATATTTTTAGAAAATGTAGGTTGAAAATTGTTATTATATGTCATTGGAGAAATTAAATTTTTTTAATAAAACAAGAAAGAAACCCAATGAGAAACTATAGTAAGTGATCTCTTCAAATCCAGAACTACACAACATATCAGAGGAGTAGTAGAAAAGGAGGGCATCAAGAAAGAGAGCACCACAGCAGATAAACAATCCCAGTCTTCTAAGTATGGCCAGACACCAGTCAGAGATGTGTGTAGCCTACGCAGCTCTGTGAGTGCAGGTAGTAAGAACAGAGAGTTCCCCTGACAAAGCTCCAGAGTGGTTGGAAATACAATGGAGACACTGGAAGCCACTCAAAGTGGTAGCAATTAGTGGATTATAGCAGTGCTCAGACCAGGACAGCTCAGATGCCCAGAGATTCCAAGATTCCTAGTATTTCTTGCCTAAGGAAGCATAGAAGTCTTTGAATATGAGGCACTCTAAGCCCTAAAGAAGGAGGGAGATGTGGGAAGAAGCAAGACTAATCCTAGGAGGTTGGGGGGTGGGGTCAGAAGTGAGATGTCTCGGGGCAAAATAAGCAGGACCAATTATCCCACCCAAAAGTAGAGCAGAGCCTGACCATATAAGAAAGTCCAAATCCATGAACTAAATTTAGGTTGGTGAGATGAATAAATTAAAGATATTAATATTTTTTAAATTATTATAGATCTAGAAATACCCAAAAATCCAGCCTAGAAGAAAACATCTTCATAACAACTGCAAGCCAAGACCGAAAGGAAAAAATGAATTTTCCACAAATATAACATTGATACTTGGAAGAAAATAAGAGATTTTTTTTAAAAAATCAAATAAAAGCTCTGTGGAAAAGAATTTTAAGGAGAATGGCTAACTTAGAAGAGAACATGGTATGAGACTCCCTGAAAACTACAACAAACCGCACACCAATGACTCCATGAAAAAAGAAATATTAGAATAAGATGAAAACACCAAAAACATAGAAGAAAATATAAGATCATTTATATTTTTAAAAACTAACTTGGAAAACAAGTCAAGGAGAATTTAACAATACTTGGACTCCCTGGAAACGATGGTTAAAAAAATAAAGTCTGGATGAGTTATTTCAAGAAATAAAAAAGCCCAGATCTATTAGAACCAAAGGACAAAATCAAAATAAAAAGACTCTACTGATTACTTCCTATAAAGGTGTGGATGGGTGGGGTAGGTCCAGAGCTTCCACATCAAAGAAAAATTACTGCAAGTATATATAAAGAACCAGTTCAAATGCAAAGGATTCAAATTAAGGATCACATAAGCCCCTGGAAGCATCTATGGAATTGAGAAGAAAGCTAGGCATGGAGATGGGAAGTCTTAGGTTCAAATCATTTGGCCTCAGATACTTCCTCGCTCTGTGACCCTGAACAAGACACTTAATTCCAACTTCCTAGCCCAGTGATGACAAACCTATGGCACGGATGCCAAAGATGGCATGCAGAGCACTCTCTGTGGGCGCATGGCCATTCTCCCCCCCCCAACCCCACAGTTAATTACTAGAAAAGCAGAAGAACTCAGAGCTGTTCCCCTCCCCATCTCTACATTAGCTGAAGACATTCCTCCTCACTTCACCCCCCCTCTCTGCCAGATTTGTATCACAGATTTGTATCAGACCAGATTTCTATCACAGAAAGAGTTTAAAAGCCCTTACTTGTCCTACTTTTGGGAATAGGTTATATAATATTAGAACTCATTTTTTCTATGAATGTTTGATAGAATTCACTTGTAAATCCTTCTGTAGTTCTTTTCTTTGGGAGTTCATTTATGGTATGTTCTTCTGTTAATGAGAGTATTTTATATTTTGGTAAATATTCATCCCACTTTATCTAAGCTGGTTTTATTGGCATATATTGGACAAAATAATTTGTTAGTTTCTTTTATTTCCTCTGTTGTGAATGCAAATGATTTTGTTTTCCTCTGTTTTTGTCTGTTTTTGTCACAACAGACTAGCTATTTATTTTATACTTCTGACCACCAAAAAAATCTTCTAGTTTTATTTATAGGCTTAATGTGGGGTTTTTAGGATTTTATTTTGCTTTTAGCTTTTAAAATCTCCTCTTTGATCTTTAGAGTTTCTATTTGGTGCTGATTTGGCAGAATTGTTTGATTACTTATTACTTTTCTAGTTTTTTTTGTTTGAATGTCCCAATTCATTGATTTGTGTTTTTTTTTTCTTTTTTGTTGATGAATGTGTTGAGAGATGTAAAATTTTCCCTAAGGACTGATTTAGCCACATCCCGTAAATTTTGGTATCTCAGAATCCCAGGCTCTCTTTATGGGTTTTGTTCATTGGAAATCGATTGACAACATATGACAACAGGCATCCAAACAAAAAGAGAATGGAGCCCAGATTCTCCTATTGCTGAGTCAAGCCCGAAGGTTAGACTTTACACAGGATATTCTTCACCTCCTTGTTCTTCAGAATATAGATAATGGTATTTGGCATGGAGATAATCACAGTGCAGAGGACAGAGATCATCACACAATCCTGGTTCAGGGAATAACTAGTTTTTCCAGGGCTCTAAGTACATGAAGATAATGGTTCCATAAAACATACTGACAGCAGTCAGATGAGTCACAAATAGAAAAGGCATTGTGCTTGCCCTCAGTTGATCAGATTCTCAGGATGGCAATGATGATCTACAAAGAGAAGATCAGAATGATGGAAAAGGAACTCATCTGGATGAAACATCCAAAAGCAAAGATTAAGAACTCACAAAGTGAGACAAGGCCACATAGCACACAATCACCCAAAGGACACAATGACAGAATAGAGCAAGGACTGCACATGGCAACATAGCAGTCATATCCCCTGGAGGCCACTCAGCCAAGGCAAAAATGATGAAGGGCTTCATTTGTGCCACACATATGGGAATCCATTGACTATGTTCTGACAAGAAGTCAGCCAATATCTTCAGGACTGTAATACAGGAGAAGCAGAAGTTGAGGCTGATGAGGAAGAAGTACATGGAGGTGTGGAAAAAGAAGTTGATCTATATCAGGGTGATCAACCCCATGTTCCCTATTACAGCAACTAATTAAATAACAAGGAATAAACCAAAAAAGGAACCCTGCTGAGCAATGTCTTCTGTGATTCCCAAGAAGACAAATTCCAATGGGGATTTTTGGTTCCTTTTCTTCGTTGTCCCCTGCTTAAGAGAGGGTAATAGAACTGGTGAGTATGAAGGCAAATAGAGCACTGTTAAGATAAAACAAACTCCCCAAAGTAAGCCATGGGTGCCCTTCCCCCATGCTAACCTCCTTGTCCCTTACCCCTGGTCCAGGCCATCTCAGAACCCATCTAGGTTGCTTAACCGTTGGCACAGCTTGGATGAGAGGAGAGTTGACAACTCTTTTCCTTCAAGTGAGATAAAGGACCATCATACCTTATCACTAGCCCTGCTGCTGCATCCTAAGGCCCTCTTGGTCTTGCTGTGTATCCTCTCTACATTCTGAAGACTCTTGATACTCTCTTTTGATGTATGGACAACCTCAAGACTCCTGGGCCTTGCTAGCTGCTCCTTTGTTAAAAAACCGGGGCTTCTGGGTTTTTCCACTCACCCCTTTTTTATGTGATGTCTCCCCCAATTAGAGTGTGAGCTCCTTGAGGGCAAGAACTGTCCTTTTTCCTATTCTTTTAGCACAATATTAGCACTTAAATGCTTTAAAAACTTATTTCATTCCTTAGATGTGAACTGAACCTGTGACTTCACTGGAGTAGGGAACTCTTAGATGAGGAAATTATCCTTGCCAAGGAAAGTAGGCATCAGCAATATATCATCCTAGAGAGTTGCCTGGGTCACTGAGAGGGACAGTGACTTGCTTAGTCACACAGCTGGTATGTGTCAGTGGCAAACCTTGAACTGGTTATGAAATCAGCTCTCTCTCCTTTATACCATGTTGCTTCTCTGGATAGCACCATAGATATAACAGACTGAAACTGGAAGGGACCTGAGAGGTCATGTTGGTCCAACTCTAATTTGTCACATGAAACAGGAGGAAAGGGATTTGCTTAAGACACATAGAAAAATAACAATTAGAATGTCAACACTAAAAGATACTATAAAGATTTAGTCCAATTTCCTCAATGTATAAATGAGGAAACTAAGGCACAGGGAGGGAATCCCGTATTATAAGTTAGCTTCAGAGCTGGTATTAGAAGTTAGATCTCTGGATTCATTGCCCAATACATTTTTTCACTATTCCAGGCTGATTGATAGTTTCCTTTTCTCTCCCTAACAAATTCAAGCCCCTTATTTCCTTCAAAATTGGACTTAAATGCCACCTCTCCAAGTAGCCTATCCTGATTACACCTGCCATTAACTATCTGTTAATTGGCCTACCTGATGCTCTCTAAAGACTAAAGGCTTCATGACTTATAGCTATTTAGTCACATATCCCTACCTTGCTCTGCAAATATGACCTTACTTGTTTCTATCTCTAACTCCTCAGAGTCAAAAACTTTGAGGGGTGGCACAATACTCATTAGTTCTAGGAACTGAGAGAGGTACAAAATTGAAATAAGACATTGCCCCTGCTTTCATCAAATTCACATCATATCAAGGACTAGGAGTCAGGGTGGAGTAGGAATAGAGACACCAACATAGCTGCCTATAAAACACAACATTATTACTTGACAAGTTCACAAGTGAGGTGCTAAGTGATACATAAGGTTCCACAGAGGCTATAACCAATCAAAGGGGATCATAGAAGGCTTCAAAGAGGAAGTGACATTTTATACAATTTCAGAGTTGGAAGAGACCTCAGAAGCTATCTAGTTCAACTCATATCTGAAAAAAAAATTTTTTTCGTACCACAGACCAGACAAGTATAGAACTCCAGTGATGGGAAAATGACTCCCTCCCAGGGAGGCAGGCCATTCCACTTGGAGCTAAGCTCTAATTGTTTGGAAGGTTTTCTTAATAAATCTAAATTTTCCTTTCTGCAATCCCACCTACTGCTCCTAGTTCTTCCCTTTGGGGCTAACTAGAGCCAATCTAATCCCTCTTCAACATGACAGCCTTTTAAATGCATCAAGACAACTATCTTGAAGGATCTCTCTCTCCCAGTGGTCTCAGAGAAAGTGATGCAGAGCAAAGTGAGCAAAATCAGAACAATTTGTATAACAACAACAACACTTTAAGGACAAACAACTTCAAAAGCTTTATGATCTCTGAGGATCATGGCAGGGCAGTGGCTAACCATGATGTCATAGAATTGATGAAGCATACTCCCCATGTCCTGGAGAGAGGCTATGGATTCAGGATGCAGAATGAGATATGCCTATTTGGACATGACCAAAGTGGGAATTCGTTTTGTTTGTTTATTAATATTTTCTTTTTCATTATAAACTGGAGGGGGAGGTGATAATGAGATAAAAAACAATTGCCTGTTAGTTGAAAAGTAAAATAAAATTTAATTTAAAAAAGATCAGTCTCCTATTCTTCTCTTCTCCAAGCTAAATATCTTCAATTCCTCCAATATATCCTGATATGGAACAGACTTGAGTCCCTTCATTATCCTGCTTGCCCTCCCTCTGGGCACTCTCCAGATTACTAATGTCCTTGTTAAAATGTAGAGACTAAAACTGAAGATAGTACTCTAGATGTAGCCTGCCTTATGACAGTAGAACATCATCTCCCTACACTTAGTCACCCATACCTCTTAATGTATTACACTAGTTGTTGATTTTTTAAATTCAAAGGCTTTTGGTCTTTCAGAGCCTCCTATTTAAGTACCACTGGGGGAAGTGTTTAGTGCAATTTAGATGAATGGTACAGCAGAGAGGGTACTGAATTGGGAGTCAAAGGACCTTGGTTAAAAGCCAATAGAGGAAGGAGACCTAGTCTGAAATCCTAGCTTGAATACTCTCGAGTTATATACCCTTGAACAAGTCACTTTTCCTCCATATACTTCTGTTCTGCCACCTATAAAGTCAAGAAAATCATTTTCTCACTGATATTAAAGCCCTACTAAAGTAATGATAGTTATCAATAGCTAATGACATAGCAAGGATAAGTTAGAAGAGATTCTCCATGCCCTTTATTTCTAGGAAAAAGAAGAGGCAAGGGTAGCTAGGTGGCACAGTGGATAGAGAGCCATACCTGGAGATAGGAGGGCCTGAGTTCAAATCAGGCCTTGTCCTAGCTGTGTGACCCTGGGCAAGTCACTTAACCCTGCTTGCCTAGCCCTTAAGACAGAAAGTAAGAGTTTTAGAAAAGAAAAAAGCACTGGTGGGAAGTATGAAGCAGGCCAATTTTGCCCTGGGCACTGTGTATTGCCATCACAGAGTACCTAGAGGCATTGCCCTGGATAGACAAATCTGCCAGGTCAGACCAGGGTTCTTCTAATTTTTCATAGTGAGAACCACTTTGTTGAGTCAAGGGGATCCCAGGGCTTTTTTAAAATCCTCACCTTCTGTCTTGGAACCAATACTGTGTATTGGTTCCAAGGCAGAAGAGTGGTAAGGGCTAGGCAATGGGGCGGGTAAGTGACTTGCCCAGGATCACACAATTGGGAAGTGTCTGAAGCCAGATTTGAACCTAGGACCTCCCATCTCTAGGTCTGATTCTCAATCCATTGAGCTACCCAGCTGCCCCCAGTCCCAGAGCTTTTGGCCGACCTACTTTCACTGGTTTTTATTGAATAAGACAGTCTTTAGGAACACTAGGCTAGGCATTTACTGCAATACTTCCAAAGACTCAGCATCCCTTGGTTTTGGTGCTCCTGCTGCCATACTCAGCTCCTAACCTCTCCATCTCAGTGAACGGGTCTCAGAATTTCTGTAGCCCAAAGGGTTTCTCTCTGGTCTGCTGCCAGCTTTCTGTTGAGGAGCATTACTACAGTTGACTAGGCTGGTCCTTGAAATGTTAGACATATATAATCCTTCCCTAGACCCACATTCAAAACCCAGTAGGATCTGCCCATGTTTGACTCAACCTCAACATAAAACATTGGAAACGAAAGAAATTGGTTACTTGGGTTATTCTCCACCAACCATCAGAGCTATATTTTTAAAAAGACAAGGATGGGGAGAGAAGTAATAAGTCTTGCTTATTTAAGACCAGGTTAAATGATAATTGAGGTTCAGTGTTATGCTGGTGAGAATATAGGATTTACAGTCCATTCTGTAATTTATAGTTCCTTGCTAGAGATGAATTGACTCCTAAAACTGGAGAAAATCTCAGAGGTCATATAGTCCAATCCAAATTTAACCAAGTATGTCTTTTAAGCAACTCCTGATAATAGATTTCTATTGATGGGTAGATCACTGCCTCTCAAGGCAGCTCATTTCACTTTGAACTAACTTTCATTCTTGGGAAATTTTGCCTTAAATCAAGGTGAAATTTGTCTCTCTACTTCATCTACCTATTGTTCCTAGTTCTGTCCTTTCCTACACGAAAGCCCTTCAAGTATTTAAGGTAGACCATATTACCATTGGGTTTATTCCCCAAAAAGATAATAAGGGGAAAGACTTCCACAAAAATATTTATAGCTGCATTCTTTGTGGTGGAAAAAAACTGGAAAGTCAGGGGGTGTCCATCAATTGGGGAATGGCTGAACAAATTGTGGTATCTGATGGTGATGGAATACTATTGTGCTCAAAGGAACAATGAATAGAGGAATTCCATGTGAACTGGAACGACCTCCAGGAATTAATGCAGAGTGAGAGGAGTAGAACCAGGAGAACATTGTACACAGAGACTGAAACACTGGTACAATAGAATGTAATGGACTTCTCTACTAGCAGCAATGCAATGGGCCCAGGATAATTCTGAGGGACTTATGAGAAAGAATGCTGTCCACATCCAGAGAAAGAACTGTGGGAGCAGAAACACAGAAGAACAACTTCTTGATCACATGGTTTGATGAGGATATAGATCATCCTAATGCAAATATCAATAATATGGAAATAGGTCTTGATCAATGACACATAAAAACCAGTGGAATTGCAGGAGAGAGGTGGGAGGAGGGGAAGAAAAGAACATGAATCATGGAACTAAATTAATTATTTAAAATTTTAAAAGTATTGACAGCAGCTATTAAGTCCCTTTCACTTGTCTAGCCAAGCCTCTTTTCTTGGGCAAATATCCCTGAAAGGAACTGAATCTTGAACTTGGTGTCAGTGCCAAAGGTTTGCTTCTTTTTATTGTATTAAATAATTTTGTGCTCCCAAGAATGGGCCACTGTTACAAGTGTTACAGCAAAGTGAAGAGGCTTCCCATTTATCCTGGTCCCTGAGGCAAAGATGGTCCCTCCCCTCATTCACCAATGACTGGTTACTTGAGAATTACAATCTATGCACAGTTTATGAACCCAGTTATCCTAATTATTCAAGCAGTATTTAGCCAATCAAAACGGCTCCTCACATCCCTTATCCCTTCACTCATTCTTTATATATATATATATATATATATATATATACATATATATATATATATATATATATGCCTTCTCTGGATGCTCTTTCTTCTGTTACTGTCTTTTCTAATATGGCCAGAATAAAACACAGAGGTACCCAAAGGCTCTACCAGCAGCATTGAAGTCTGGCAGATCCTACCAAGTCAGAAAGGTTTTAAACATGGACCTAGGGTTGGGTTGTGTGTCTAGCAATCAAGGACCAGCCTAAGTATGGTAAAGCTCATTACCAGAGAGCTAGCAACCCAGGAAGAAACCCTTCTGGCTACAGCAGCTCTGAAACCTGTCTTCTGAGGCATCCAGATGTGGTCTGACTAGAGCATAAAACAATAGGACTATGGCTTCCTTTGAACTGGACCTTGTGCTTTTATTAATGCAAATTCAGAATTTGTGGGGTTTTTTGGCTGCCATATCACACTGGTGAGCTTTGAGTTCACTAAATCCAGTCACCTCAGTCCCTAAACCTTTCCACATGAATTCTTTTCTAGCATGCTTGAAAGGTACTCTCCCAGGATATCCCCAACAATGTCTTACCAACAGGCTAAGCCTCTCACAAATGAGCTCACTCCATGCTGGGAATCCAGAAATTTTATGCAGTATACATCCAATCACACATATACACATGCATACATGTGCATACACACTCTTCCTCTCATACACACACACACACGCACATGCACAATGCAGTCATTTATTTCTCAAAAAGAATTTGTTTTCGAATGACTGACACTTGACTTATCTCTGTCCCAAGTCATCCAACTATATCTAGAGTCACAGAATCTAAGATTTGGAAGGAATCTGAGCCCATTTTATCCAATCCATATGTAACGAAGAATTGCCTCCATAGTATATCTGGCAAGTGGGCATATAGCCTTTGCATGAAGCCATCCAGTGAGGGGGAGCTCATTACTTCCTGAATTAGTCTTCTCTGCTTGTAGATAGTCATAGATTTTTGGAAATTTTTCCTTCATCTTCATCTCAATCTCCACAATTGCACCCAATTATAAGACAACAAAATCGATATTTATAGAGATAGGGAGCATGTCAGAGATTATCTGGTCCAGGGATCCTTAACCTCTTTTGTGTCATGGACCCTTTGGTCAGCTGGGTAAGCCTATAGATGGACCCCTTTTCAGAATGATGTTTTTAAATGCATAAAGTAAAATTCATAGGATGACAAAGGAAACTACAGGTTAATGAAAATAGAGATCTCATTTTTTCCCATCCAGGTTCATGAACCTCTTGAAACCTATCCATGTACCCAAGGTCCATGGACCCCAGGTTAAGAACCATTGATCTAGTTTAATCCTTCATTTCAACAGATGAGGAAACTGAGGCCAAGAGAAGGGAAGGAAGGATAAGGTTGCACAAGGCCAAACAGGTAAAAGTAGTAATATTGTCCAGGTCAAGTCTTATTTTTCCTATGGAAAATAACAAAAAAGAAACCAAGCCAAACATTTGTTACTCAGGATGCCTACGACAAATGGTGAGGCATCTTCTTTTTCCAGGGATTGAAAGAATCCTTATCACAAAGGCTCCTGTTTCTATATCAATGTGCAGCTTGCAAACTCTTTTCCTTTACAACGCTCAGCACTCTCATAGGGAAGGCACTTGGAGTATTATTCTCTCCATTTTACAGATGAGCAATTAGAAGCTCCACAAGGGGAAAGTGTCACCTGGTCCAAGGTCACCTGGTTAGAAAATGTTTTGAAGCTTTGGCTCAAACCCAGGTTTTTTGGTCCTAAGTCCAAACCTCTCTCCATTAAATCAGCAGGCTCTAATTTTTTGGTGTTTTTTTCTGATAGCAACTGTGTCCCCATCTCACCTTCTCTAGGGGAAAGAGCAATAGAGCCTTATACAGATTTCCTAAGTTGCTGGTGGATATGTGAAGGCAGCTGCCTCAATTTTCGGCTTTTAAAAACTGCCTTAAAAACAAACAAACAGGCTTTAGGATGTCAAATACCAATTGAACAATTGTTCCCGGACTTACAAATCTCCTCTGGGAAAGGCCAAATGCCCAGGAAAAATGAGACAATGGATGAAGGTCTTAGTGATCTGTTCCCTAGATGAAATGAGCAAAGCCAGGCAGACTGTAGCAGTGCGTGCCCGGCTGCCTTTCCCCTGGATGCCTAAAGCATCAGTGCTCTGGTCTCCCCAGGAAGCAAAGACAATTCTTCCTATTCTTTGGCATTTAGACACAGACATTTCCCTAGTACCTGGGGAGTTGCATAGGTCTTCCCAGTTTCCTGGGCCAGGGAGTTGTATCCCTGAGAAGCATCAAAGGCCTCTAAGAAAAAAGGCAATTAAAACTCCCCCTCCATCCCCTCCTTTCCCCAGCCTTCTGCCACAATGATTTAATTGCATAAAAATGGAGCTTTCTCTTCACTTCCCCCCCCCAATAAACAAATAAAAAACTCTTTCACTAGAAAAAGCTAGAATGACAGAATATATGATCATGGGGACTGATAGCTTTTGCACCAAATGTGAAAAATCAGTTTGATAAACAAATTAACACTGTAATCAAGATTGAGAGGGTGAATGTTAACTCACCTTAAAGCTGGATGCCAACTATTGAAGCAAAATGATGTATGAGACTCAGAGTTCTTAACCTTTTCTGTATCCTGGATGCCTGAGGCAGGCTGGTGAAGTTTATGGATCCCTTCTCAGAACTGGGCCTGTAAACAAATAAAAGAAAATACATAGGGGACCAATTATTTTGAAATGCAGTCATTGATATTTGTATATATTTTTAAGTTAACAGACCCTTAGGTTCAGAACACCAGTTAGAAAGACCATTGCATTAGAGGTCAGAAGCTCTGCCTTTGCATACTGATTAGTACCTGAGTAAATGACCTTACCTCTCTGGGTCTTCTTTCCCTCTTCTGTGAAATGGGGCAGGAGAGGTAGATTAGGTTATCATTAAAGTCCATTCCAGGTCTAAATGCTATGGAGCCTGGTCCCTTTTTTAAGTACTTTAAAAAACAACTTAGTGTTCCCAATTTGCATGCAACATATGTGCTAATTACAAATACTTCTTACTTAATAAGAGCCATTCTTCAATTTATAAATGATAAAAGGAGAGGAACAGGTAGTTTTCAAATGAAAAAAATCAAAGCTATCCACAGCCATATGTAAAAATACTCCAAATTACAAATAATTAGAGAAATGCAAATTAAAGCAATTTTGAGTTCCACTTCACATTCGTCAGATTGCCAAAGATGACAAAGAAAATGACAAATGTTGGAGGGGCTGCTGGCAAACAGGCACACTAATGCACTATTGGTGGAGCTTGGAATTGGTCCAGCCATTCTGGAAAGCCATTTGGAAGTTGGCCCAAAAAGTCACTAAATTGCATACCCTTTGACCCAGTACTACTGCTACTACTACTAGATTTACACTCTTAAAGAGATCAAAGAAAATGAAAAGGACCTATATGTACAAAATATTTACAAGTTATTTTATAGCAGTCAATAATCAGTAGCTAAGGGGCTACCCATAAGTTGGGGAATAGCTAATGAAATAATGGTATATAAGTGAAATGGAATACTATTGTATTGTAACATGATAAAAGGGAAGGTTTCAGACAAACCTAGGAAAACTTGTATAAACTAATGCAGAGGTAAGTGAGCAGAGCCAGGAGAAAACTTATTCAACAACAGTGTAGAGAAACAATTTTGAAAGATCTAAGAATTCTGTTTAATTCATATCACCCCAAAAGACTGATGAAAAACATGTCACCCACCCAAGAAACAGAATGATTTTGGATGTGACCAATGTGGGAACTGTTTTTTTCTTGATTGTGCATATTTGTTACCAGGATTTTGTTTTTCCTCTTATTTTCACATTGAGGGTTTGGGAAGGAAGGAAAATTCATGCTTGTTAATTTTTAAAAGTAGTATTTTTAAAAGTTGCATTCTTAAAAACTATATTATTCTAATTTACTCCTGGAGAGCTAGGAAGATCTGAGTTCAAATTTTGCTTCTGATATACCCTGGGTGTGTGACTCTGGGAAAGTCATTTAACCTCTCAATGTTCTAAACAACTCTCTAAGACTATATATAACTCTCTAAAAAATTAAGATCTTCTCTTGCAGAGAAGGTGCCAACCTATATTGGTAGATGGAGTTTCCTCTTTTGGGAGTGCCTTTTATCAATTAAGTCACAGGTCCAATCCCTATCCCTAATACTTAAAACATATCTGTATTGAGGAAACCTTTCACGGTGATTTTTTTTTTGCTTATCCAATTATACTGAAATGCAGTTATGGGGCAGCTATGTAGCACAGTGGATAGAACACCAGGCCTGGACCAGTTGGGAGGACATGGTTTTAAATCTGACCTCAAATACTTCTTAGCTGTGTTACCCTGGGCAAGTTTTGCCCACTCTCTTCCCTTCTCTTCCACTGGTTACTAAGATAGAAGAATAATGGGTGGATATTACTAGATGGAGGACTTGTAAGAAAAAACTTCCTAACAATTAGAATTGATGCATCTATTACCCCATGTGTTAATTCTGCCTCCCCAAATTTGTTCCATCTGCAAATCTGATAAGCATGCCTTCTGTGCCTTTATGTTAAATAGCACAGATCTCTGGAGACCTCCTTCTGAGTCATCATCAAACCAATGATTACTCTTCGATTCCAGTCATTCAACAAGTTCCAGATCCAATGAATTATACCCTAGGCCACATCGCTTCATCTTTTCAAACATTTTGCTAAAATATAGATAAATTATATCTATGCATTTCCCTGCACTATCAGCTTAGTAACCCTGTCAAAAAAATGAAATAATGTTTGTTGACCATGGCCTGATTAAAATAGCCAAATCTTTCACAGTTGATCACTGTTACCATATTCTATTACTTTACAAATTGTTCTCCTAGTTCTGTTCACTTCACTTTGTATCAGGCCATATAAGTCTTCCCAAGTTTTCTGTAACCATAGCATGCCAGTATTTCATCACTATCACATCCCTTCTAATTTATCTTAATTTGAGGAAGGAGAAATCATTGTCAGATAGGGGCATCATGCAAACCTCCATAAAAGAGGTGGACTAATAACACAAAATAACTTCTTGACTTGCCTTAATGATAATTTCCATTCAATATGAGGTAAAGGAACCAAGAAAGGAGAAGTTGTTTCTGGATCTTATTCTTGACAATTGGAAGGGACTGATTGCTAAAGTAGAAATGATGGGATTCTTGGGAGGTTACAACTGTCAACTAGAGTTTGCAATAGAGAAGAGAAAATCCTAGTATAATCTGACATTTACTCAGCATATAGATAAGTTGAAGAATGGATACCCTGAAGATAAAAAAATGCTCAGAGACTCCTGGGAAAAACAATTTTGAAGGGTTCAAAGGAAGGATAGGTAGGAACTCATAGATTAAAATTCTATAGGAAAAGTTTGCCAAGGACAGTTGGAAAGCTTGAAATTCAGGAGGCACAAAGAGAAATAATTCTGATAAAGAACAAAAACAAGAGTTGTCTATAGAGACTAATGTGTAAGCCAAAGGAACTCACCAACTAAGATTCTTAGAAAATTGAACAAAAGTTGGGAGTAAGGTAAAAGAAAATGAATACAAAAATCACAGCACAGTGGCATAAGAACAATGTCAGGGATGCTAAATTTCAGAATGAATTGAGTCTGGCAAGAGCTAAAGACATCAAAAAGAGTTATTTACTCTGCATTAGAGAAAACTAGACAGTCAAAGAAGGGCTAGAGCTGTTGTTCATGGTAGCTGGGATGATGACAGCTGAAAGAAGAGAACAGCTCAGTTATTATTTTTCATCTCTTTTCTTCCTCCAAAGAGAAAAATGATCTGTGGGCTAG
The DNA here is from genome assembly GCF_027887165.1 of Monodelphis domestica. Classification (NCBI taxonomy): domain Eukaryota; kingdom Metazoa; phylum Chordata; class Mammalia; order Didelphimorphia; family Didelphidae; genus Monodelphis; species Monodelphis domestica. Next base: position 51,946,031 of record NC_077235.1, on the reverse strand, counting down.
AAAGAACAGAAAAAAACAGCTAACACAATAAACAAGGAGAGAGTAAGAGAGTACTTAGCTCTTCCTAATGAACTCAAGTCTCCTGGCCACAGAAGAACCATAACGCCAGGTACTAAAAGAATTGAGTTGAGATTGCTGAACAAGAGAAAGGTTGCAAGATAGGGGAGCAGTTTCATTGTTCTCTCAATTTTTTTTAAAAAGGAAAAGAGAATAAATTCTGCAAATTCTTATTCTAGGCAAAATGACCTCACTAAATGGTTAGTGAACATCTAGGAAAGGACATGGTGATTATAAAGTACCATCAATGGCAAATCATGCCAAATTCACCAGTTTTATGGATAGACTTACTAAATCAGTAGGCCAAGGGAGTGCCAGACATAGTGTTTATCCAGGTTTTAGCAAAGTATTTGACAGCCTATTCTGTGTCATGCCTTTAGAAAAGATGGATCAAGTTGGAACTGGTTGAAAAGATATTTAAAGTTTGAGTGATATCAACTGGACTGGTTTCCAGTGAACTGTCCCAGGGATCTGCACTGTTTCACATTTTATCAGTGACTTACATAAAGGCAAAGACATTAGACTTATCAAATTTTTCAGGTGACATATGGGAGAGATAGCTAATATACTGGAAGAGAATATTCAAAAAGTTCTTGGTGGGCTAGAATATTGGGACAGGCCTAATAAGATGAAAATCAACAGGGATAATAAGTAGGAAGCCCTACACTTGAGTTCCCAAAAATGATTTCACATATTCAAGATTGGAAGAAGTATGTTTAGACAAGAAATTTGTCTGAAAAGGGGATCTGGGGGCTATTGGTAGACTGTAAGCTCAGTATAAGTCAACAGTATGACTCAGCAGTCAAGAAAAGCTAATGAGATTTTAGACTACATCAGAAGAATTATAGCTCCCAGGAATAAAAAGCTATCTGTACTGTGACCTGGTCAGGCCACATCTGGGATATTATGTTCACTTCTGGGTACCACAGTTTAAGAATGACGTGGCTAATTTGGAGAGCTTCCAGAGAGGACAAAGGATAGTGAAGAAACTAGGGATGTTTAACCTATAGAGGAAAAGAGAAAAGAAACATTATTAGACTTGTTTTGTTTGGACCATGAGAACAGAACTAGCAACTACAAAGATGAAAATATAGGCTTGATATGAGGAAAGGATAAGGAAAGAGACTGGACCTATGATTTCATTAGAATAGGGAATTCCTATGGGAGAAAACTCCTTCTACCAATGTAGGTTGACACATTCTCTAAAAGCTAGAGACTCAGAGAGCTCTCTAGAGCACTGAGAAGAGAAATGACTTGCCCAGGGTTACACAGTCAGTATATGTCAGAGGCAGGACTTAGATTTTTCTGGCTTTAAGACCAGCTCTACATTTACAATGTCATGCTGCTTTTCAGTGACTGGAAAAACTTCAAGCAAAGACTGGATGACCACTTTGGCGTATTTTGTAGGGCAGAGGTTTGGGGAGCAGAAATTGAACTAAATTGCCACAGATGTTCCTTTCATTCTAAAATTCTCTAATTCTGGAATTTTGTAAAGACAGTCTGGGGATAGGATTAGGGTTTGTTCAAGGATCACAATTAGTGGCCAGAGTAGGTTTGGGATTAGGGCGGCTCAATTTACATTCTTAAGACTTGGGATCATTGTATGTTTGGGGTTGGTCTATGACTGGAGTTATTGCTATGTTTCTGGTTTGGGATATGAATTAATCCCTGAGTGGTACTAAGGGTCATACAGTACTTGGTTTGGGGGATTACCCTTCAGCTGGATTTAGGAATCAGCATCAGTCTAAGGCTGAGATCAGTTGACAATTTGAGGCCAAGGTTATGGTTTAGTCTGGGAACTAGGTTGGGAGTTAGTATGGGGCTACAGTGGAGGATTATTTTGCATTCAGAGGATGAGATAATGGCCCAGTCTGTGTCTACAGTGAGGATTCTACTGCTGTGGTTAAAACTCAGTTTATGGCTAGAGTTTAGGTTCAGACTGCATTTGGGAATGGAGTTAAGAATTGGTCTTTGGCTGTGGCTAGGAATCAGTTGGGAATAATACTCTTTGAGCCAGAGACAAGAATTGAATATGGGTTTAGAATCAGGAAGACCTGTGTAAAAGTTAAAATTCAATCTCAATAATAATATTATATTTTAAGAGACTTATTAATGATCATTAGAAATCAAAAAATAAAGAAGATATAAAATAAAGACTACATGCCCATGGCTGGTTAGCCATTTTTTAGTCAACCCCACTCACTACTATCAATGCTGATTCTACATCAGAGAGAGGGAGCCTCCAAAGCCCACACCCTTTATCCTCTGTCTACAGGAAGTACGTAATGACAGGAAGTCAGTGGGCTCTTGGGATATGTAGTTCTTTTTTTTAGGGTAATAAATTTTCAATCATACATTCCCCCCTGACACCCACAGAAGACTAGTCTCTCCAATGGATCTTGTAAACATACAGATTTTGAAATTGCAATAATTTGAGGATAAGAGGAAAAGAGAACAAAACCAATAATTGCTAGGCACATTGACAAAATGCCAGTTAGGGGGCAGTCCCCTTTTGGCATAAGAGTATACATTCAAATTAAATGTTCAATCAACCTTCAGTTCAATCAACCACACGCAAAGTTCATTCTGGATCTTCTTGATGTAGCTTGTGGTCTGTGGAGGCATCTTCATGGTGCCTTCTAATAAGAGTTCACTTTCTGGGATTTGGAGAGGTATCATGTTTCTTAACCTAAAATTACTCTCAAAAAGAATTTAAAATTTTCAATTTAAAATAATAATAATACATTCCCCCCTGAAGAGGATTTTGAAAAACATAAGGATCACTTAGGGATGCATGGATGAGTTATGAGATATATGAATCAATTGGCGAGAGAAATAAAAAATATTTTAAAAATCCAAATATAAAAAAATAAGTTCTGGATTAAATATAGACTATCAAAGTCTTATGTGTAAAAATTCTAAGTAAAGGAAAAATAAATCCATAACAGGTCCTTGAATCAGGGCCCAATTAAAATGATTTAAGCAATTATGCATTCACCCAATCAGAAGCCAGGACTACAAAAAGTTTGCCACACCATGAAAGGCAGAAAAGGGACTAGATCATAGGAGCCAGGCAGGAGCAAAATGTGAGATACTTGGTAGAATGTGGAACTAGGAAGACCTGTCTTTAACACATGTTAAACAGCTGCAACCTCGAACCCCAAACAAGTTCAAGTCCTCTTGTCTTGGCTCAAAATTTTCATGAATTCTATTGGGATTAGTTGGTCTCTTAGACCTTGTGCTCGATAGGCACTATGCAGTTTAGCTTTGTGCTTCTTTGGCACTGTGCAATGGTCCTTTTTGTATTCTCTTGTCCTAGAATCAGACAGAATCATTAAGCAAAGTTCCATAATTCTTTTTTAAACAATCAGTGGCATTGTTTTATAGTCTCAAGCTTTGGGGGCATGCATTGACATTATAGCAAATATATTTTAAACTTATATTACTGCAAAATCAAAAAAGTTAAAGAAAATATCAATTCTGGTGACATGTGCTTCAAATACAAAAAGGAAAGAAAAAATAAAACTGAAATAGTATATTGCACATGCAAGCAAAAACAATAATAAAAAAGTTATATATAGCTTACAATTATTGACACTCTGTCAGCTAAGGAAATGTAGAATACAAAGATTTCTCACCAAAAATGAGATCCATTTCCTCTTCAAACCTGACCATGATCCACTGTGAGTACAAGCAAATGATTTTCACAAAGTAACAGTTTTTTTTAATTTTTTGTAACAATTTTTTATAAAGAACAATAGTACAACATGTAAAAAATATCAATATCCCCAGAGTTATAATAGCCCATTTAATTACAATAGCAAACAAATCCACTATCATATTTCATATAAGTTGCCCTATGACAAAAAAATCAAACAAACTAGGAACTGATGGATATTTGTCACAATTTTTACAGATGTAGCAAATCTTTCAACCTTGGCAAATATATTTTTAAACAAAGTAAAACTTATTTGGGTCTAGAACATCACCAAGAAATCTAGATTGTTCTGGTGTAAGTAAATTAAACTGAAGAATTTTGCAGGAACTCTTTTTGGCTTCCTGCTTCATAAAAATACCTTGGTATTTCTTGGTAGGAACATTCCTTTGTTTCTCTACCTTTAATACAACATTCTTTAAAATATGAATATAAAAAAACTCATCCATTCAGAAACCACTAGTTAATTAAAATTATTTCTCCAAATCCAGAAAATGAACTTTTCTTAGAAGACACCATGAAGATGCCTCCACAGGCCCCTTAACATTACAATTAAATTCTTAGCTTATTAAATTCTCTAAAAGTTGTTAGCCAGGTTGAGTCCATCCATCATCTACATGACAATTAAATGCAAAATGGAAAAAAAGACTTTATGGGTTTTTACAATATTTTGTTCAGTAGTCATAAGGGAAAGGTAACAGAATGTATCTAATAGTTAAAACACAGTAGATTAAAATGATTCAGTGTAACAGAATAGTATCAAATACATTTAATATATGAACTTAAAACAACAAAATTAAATCTTAAAACAATCAGCAAAATATAATAAGATACAGACTTTCATTTTTAAAATGGAGTCTGAAAAGGCTTAAAATTTCACCTCCAGACCCTTTAAAGTTCCTTTTTTTAAAATTCAGATCCCTATTGTCAGCACTGTCGGATCTCCCATAGTGAGGGAAAATGTGGGTTTTAGGAATCTCAAACTGGGCAGGCCCAAATGGCAAAGGGTTGGAGTGGGATGAATTTTTCCCCTGAATCTCAGGCAAGATAATTGAAAGGATAAGTGGTAGAAAGAAAAAACATCCTAAAGCTGGAAGCTGTTTGAAATAGGTAATGCTGTGCTCTTTCATAGAATTGCCATGATTGTAATCAATTTCCTGTTTAGAAGAGTCCCTTCCTTCTCTCCCTGTCCCCCCTGAGGTAAAGTGCTAGTTTCTCCAGAGGGAGTTAGGAGGCTAATTGTTGCCTAAGGAAAAAAATACCCTGGTTTTTTCTGACCATCTGCCCTGAGGAGGGACTCCAAGGACTCCTAGCTTCTTGGTGGCAGCAACCAGCCCAGCAGAGGCAGCAACAGTGATCAGGGTCAGGGTGGAGGCTAATTTAGGATCAGAGCTGAAGATCAGGAGGAGGATTTATGGAGGCTGGGGGCTGGGGGCTGGGGTTGGTTGAGCATTCTGAGTCCAGAAGATCAGGAGGAAGCTGTATCAGCAATGCAAGAGTCAGCAGTGAGGAGGAACAAAGGAGGAAGGAGGAATGAAGGACTCAAGCAGTTGGAGGAGAGAAGCTGTTTATTTCTTCTTCAACAAGAGTCCTCCCAATAAAAATAGCCTGGCCAGTAGGGAGAGCAAGCAACTGGGCAAAAAGTAGTAAAGAAAAACGTAGCAGCTCCAAAGAGAGTTGGAGTTTGCGAGGGTGGGTGGGGTGGACAAAAAGCCTTGGCAGGAGAAATGTGGATTAAAAAAATTTTATCTAGGCTATTTTAAAAATTTGAGAGGTTCTTCTTCAACTAATGGTTGCCATCAATGTAAAAGTTAAAATTAAATCTCAATAATAATATTATATTTTAAGAGATTTATTCATGATCATTAGAAATCAAGGAATAAAGAAGATACAAAATAAAGACCACGTGCCCATGGCTGGTTAGCCATTTTTTAGTTAACCCCACTCACACCCTCAATGCTGATTCTACATCAGAGAGATGGAGCCACCAAAGCCCATACCCTTTATCCTCTGTCTACAGGAAGTACGTAATGACAGGAAGTCAGTGGGCTCTTGAGATATGTAGTTCTTTTTTAGGGTATCAGATTTTCAATCATATACCTGAGTTTGAATGTCACATCTAGCACTTAATAGCTATTTGACTCTGGGCTAATCGCACAACCTCTCCAAGCCTCATTTTTTTCATCAGTAGCATGAGGACAATAATACCTGTAGCATACACACCACAGGGTCGTAGGGAAGTGAAAATAAGATCATATCTGTAAAGTGCTTTGTAAAGCTTAGAGCATTAAATAGATGCTATTCTTAGTGGGCAGTGGGCAGCTTGGCTTAGGGTTCAGTGTGTGCTCAATCTTAGGGTTCAATCTATGACCAGACCTGAGCTCTTACACTGTGACTCAACACCAGAACTCTTTTGAATCTTCTCTCCAGTGTTACCAGTGATTTTTTACCTTCCCAATATGATGATCTTTCATCAATCATCATGTTACTTGACCACTCTTTGGTTTGACCCCATCAACCATCCCTTCATCTTGTATACCATCTCCTTTGATGTCTAGGACACTGGTCTCTTCTAGTAATTGCTGGACTTCTCCTCAGTCTATTTTTTGGATCATCATCCATGTCTAACAATGGGCACTTCTCCCAAACCTCTTCTGGGACCTTGTCTATCTTTCCACCCTCTGCCTCAAGGATCTCATTACCTCCCATGGGTTAAACTATCATTCCTGTGCAAATAATTTCCAAATATACATGCCCAATCTTAATCATTCCTGACATTACCATCTGCTTACTAAATTATTTCCACCAATAGGTATCTCAAAATGAACATGTCCAAAATTGAACTTATCATGTTTTCCCAAAAGTTACTTTTCTTCCAAATCTCCCTATTTTTTGTTAAGGGAACCACCAACCTTCTAGTGATCCATGTTTCCAAATTTACAGTGATCCTTGTCCCCAGTCCATTTCCAATCAGTTGCCAAGTTTTGATTCCACCTTCACAATATTTTTCAACTCTCTGCTCCCCTTCTCATATAGCCACTTTTCTAGTTGAGGGCCTCATCACCTCTTACCTATTCTATTACAATAACCTCCTAATTAATTGGTTTTTCTACTTCCTACAGTCTCTGCTGGCTTTGGCTTATCTTCCCCCATAGCTGACAAATGGATAATCCTAAAACACCAATCTGACAATGCTATTCTTGTACTCAATAATCTTCCATAGCTTTCTAATTCCTCTAGGGAAAAAACACCTCAACCTGTCCTTGAAATCCCTATACAATCTGATTCCCACTTACCTTTTTAGTTGTATTTCATATTACTCCCCTTAATACACCATTTGTCCAGGCAAAGTGGACTACTATCTTTTCCCTATGCAATGACATCCTTCCCCAACCCTTTGCATAGGTGGTCCCTCATGCATGGCATGTGTTCTCTCCTCACTTCTGACTCAAAATGACTTTGTCTATACTTTTTATATTCTTCTCAGTAGACACATCATAAACTGATAGAATGTAAGCTTCTTGAAGGCAGAACTGTCATTTTTTTTCTTTCTAGCCAATATCTTGTGCATAGTAAATGTTTATCTCTTCATCAATCTAAAAATAATCTTCCTAAAAAATAAAAATAATCTTCCTAAGATAGAGAGATAACTACATTTCCCCCCTGATGAAAAATTTCCCTATTACCTTCAAAATAAAATCCAAACTTCTCAGCCTGAGAGCAAGGCAGTATATAGTACATCAAGCACTGGATGTAGAATCAGGAAGACCTGAGTTCAAATCCCACCTGAGAAATTTATTATTTGACCCTTGGCAAGGGTTTATTTTACTTTTCTATGCCTCAGTTTTGTCATTTGTCAAATGAGGGTATTAGACTGGCTAACCTCAGAGGTCCCTTCCAGCTTTAGATCTAAGGTCCTATATCCAGAGGAAATGAAATCTTATTCAGGGTATTCATCACTAACATCTCCTAATTCCTCAAACATAAAATATGAAGATGACAAATGCATAAAATATAAAGACAGCCCAGTTGTCAAAGAAGAATTTTAATGATAAGAATTATTCACATCTCTAGAGAGTTTTAGGGGTCTCCAAAGGGTTTTTTCATAACTCTTATTGTCATCTTTCTGCAGAGAAAAGGAACAGGTTCAGAAAATTTAAGTGACTTGATCCAAGTCATATTGCTGCTAAGTGTTATGTCTGGGGCTCTTAAATGTGCCCTAAGGTTGACAGAACAGAGTCTCAGACAGCCACTATCTCAGACATCCAGTTTGAGCTGTCTCAAGAAGATTTGATCATCACAGATTATTGTAATGGCAATTGATGCTTATTTGGTGAGACATTTGTAACCAGGGTGCTTATATAAGATCTTGATGGCAGAACTGGGACCCAAACTCAGGGCTCATCAACTCATATTAGACCGAAAGAAAATATTTACCAAGAAACCTTTCTATTGAACCTTACCAAAGGAACATTCTATTAGATGAAAGGAAAATATTGATCAAGTGCTCGTTAGTGGGTTTCTTTGCCAGACTGGATTTAAAACTCAAAAGAGAAGCTAGTTCATGAATTCTATGACTTTCCTATTTCTTAATATATAGCTAATGAGGTTTTACCTGGAAACATCAACATGTAGGAAATGGACACTATTTTGGGCTAAAAGTGGACTGAACCTGCAAGAAAATAAGGGTCCTATAAAAGAGGCTGATAGCAATCAAAGAGGAGGATTTTAATTTACCTGTCGTCAAGTAGATCTTCAGGATAGGAATGATGGCAGCAGTGGATCCATAGAAGAGCAAAATGATCATCAGGTAACTTATCTGGAAGATAAAGGAACTCATTTAGGTATATCTTCCACTCACTATCATCCTCAGTTCCCTCCTCTGTAAAGCTTTCTTTTGAATGGCCTTGACCAATATAGAATATTTCTTTGTGCTGCCTTCTACAACCCATTACATACATACATACATACATACATACATACATACATACATACATACATACATACATACATATACAAATGATAGTTTGGATGCCACTACTCACAATGTGTTTTTATGTGTAGTTGATAGATCTGGCCTCCTTGATAAGAGTTTAGGCTTCTTGAGGCCCCTGCCAGGGGAGAGACCCTGTCTTAGGATTTTATGTCACTTCTAAAGCATACAAGGTCAGAGAAGTCTTAGATCATAGACAGGCTTCTTGTGGTCACCAATCCCCCCAGCTTCCTGTGGGGTCCTTTACTCCATATCCCCTGTTTGAGAAAAACCACAATTTCCTATGTCCCTGAAAACAATATAGCAATTTATTAAGTGTTTCAAAAGGCATTTCATATAAAGCCCTACAAAGAGATTCTATGGTATGGAGATGGAGCATTGCAACAGATGTAAAGGTTAATGATTTCACAGACAAAGGTTCTTGTCATTAATCTTGAACTTCAATAGTTACAGAACATTTGTCTCTTCCTTAAGTTCCCTTCTGCCCAACTTTCTTCTGAAAGGTCTTGACCTTAATATCAACTCAGCCCTTGTTTCCTTGCTATGGATTTGGCTGCTCAGGCTGCTGTTTTTTATCCTTTGGAATCTTCTCTATTCCATCAATCAATATGGAGCATGGGTGACCAGAGACAGGCAAACCCTGTCCACTCTTAGGCCTGTATTCCTTCCCCTTCTCCATCAATCATTTCCAGGATACCTCACTTCAATTCCTGGCTAAGGTGTGGAATAATGACTTCCACAGGCATAGACAGTCTGAACAGCCTTGAAAATTACTGATCCAACTTATTAACTAAAAAGAAAAGCAAGCTGATGTTATAGTTTTGCAGTCTTGTGTGTGGTCCTCCTTCCCTTTGTATATGGAAATACCCATTTTGTTTGGGTGTTTCTTATGTTCAGAATAAAAATAAAGCATTCCTCAGCTTCCAAACTCTTCAAAGATGCTCAAAATAGAGGTAATAAGTTAGTGAAGGGGAAGAGGACCTGGTCAAACTTGAGACCCCCTCCTTCCCTCTAATGTGATTTCGAATCAGTGGTATTCTAGATAGTCACATGCTCAGATTTCTGGAAAAGCTTCCCATTTCAGCATACTCAATACATTCATACTAGATCCAGAGGGTATAATGAAATCCTGAAGCCAAGTGGAATCAATAAGATCACTTGTCAGTCATCATTTCATCAAATGTTTTTCAAAGACTTTTCAAACTTAGTGGCATATTCATGCACTACCTCCCCTACCCCTAACCCCAATAAAATCTCATAAATGTATGGCCTTAGTAGTTACTTAAAAATTCTTCCTTTGTTCTTTCTCTCCTTCCTTCTTTGCTCTTCCTTTCCTTTCTTTGTTCCTTCTTCCTTCTCCTCTTCCTTCTTTCTTGCCTTCCTCCCTCCCTCCTTTTGTGCCAAGAAGAATACTCTAGAGACCAATGATGACTTGGTGCTAACCCAGTTCTACCCCAGCAGAAACCCTTGTAAGGATCCATATTGCCAATAGAAAGTCACTGCTACCCCCAACAGATAATGTGTCCTTTCTACTTTTAAACCAACCCTTGGAAAAAAAATATTAGCTCTACGGAATGTGGATGGAAAAGTGGAGCCAGCACTTACAAGTTAAATAAGAGAATGTGATCCATGCCAGAAGAATGAAACAGAAATGAAAATAAAGAATCCTTTATGTAAGAGTGACAAAAACTATGAGGACCAGCACTGATGTGAACACCTGCTGGCCCAGTTATTACAGCCCTTAGCAGCTCGATTTTTTCATTGGTCTACTCTCACAAAAGACTTAGAGTAGACAGGGCCCTTAGAAATCATCTACTCAGTGCTGGTGGAGTTGTGAATTGATCCAACCATTCTGGAGTGCAATTTGGAACTCTGCCCAAAGGAAGCTAAAAGACTGCCTGCCCTTTGACCCAGTCATAGCACTGCTGGATTTGTACCCCAAAGAGATAATAAGGAAAAAGTTTTGTACAGGAATATTCATAGCTGAGCTCTTTGTGGTGGCCAAAAATTGGAAAATGAGGGGATGCCCTTCAATTGGGGAATGACTGAACAAATTGTGGTATCTGTTGGTGATGGAATACTATTGTGCTCAAAGGAATAATAAAGTGGAGGAATTCCATGGAGACTGGAACAACCTCCAGGAATTGATGCAGAGTGAGAGGAGCAGAACCAGGAAAACATTATACACAGAGAGTGATACACTGTGGTACAATGTATGTAATGGACTTCTCTATTAGTGGCAATGCAGTGATCCTGAACAACCTGGAGGGATCTATGAGAAAGAACACTACCCACATTCAGAGGAAAAATTGTGGGAGTAGAAACACAGAAGAAAAACATGATCACATGGATCGAGGGGGATATGATCAGGGATGTAGACTCTAAACGATCATCCTATTGTAAACATCAATAATATGGAAATAGATTCTGATCAAGGACACATGTAAAACCCAGTGGAATTGAGTGTTGGCTATGGGAAGGATGGGAGGAGGGGAGGGAAAGAATATGATTCTTGTAACAAAGGAATAATGTTCTAAATTGACTAAATAAAATTTAAAATAAAATAAAATAAAGGTCATTGAATAAAAAAAAAAAGAAATCATCTAGTCAAGACCTCACATTTTACAAAGGAGGAAACTGTGGCCCAAAGGATTGAAGTGACTTACCCAAGGTCACAAAGCCAACAAGGAGCATAGTCATAATTCAAACCTATGTCTTCTGATTCCAAATCCATTATTCTTGCCTCTGTACCACACAGTTAATTCATCTCACTGAAGAGCACAATGTTGGCAACTCTGTCTATGTCCTGGTGTAAATTCCCTAGAGAGGGCCTGTTCACCCAATACAGTGGATGTAATGCAGAGAATATGAGTACTGGAGAATGTAGAAGGCCATGGTAAATAAACATGTGTGGCTAAAGAGGAAGGATGCATAGGAGACTAACTCAGGGATTTAGGTATTTTTTTAAACTTTGCTTTTCTGTTAAATATTTTAGAAAATTGTTTTATTTTTTAAAAATGGACCACTGAAGAACTGGGGAAGAAATTAAAATGACTGTCATTCTGGACTGCCACAAAAGAAATGGGTGATACTTAATTCTCTAGACACTCAATTTGTGCCTTTATTCCAGTAAAATCCCTGTGCACCTACCCCTAATCAGGAGCAGTTGCATGGGGGGGGGGGGGATAGTGACAGGGAAAATTGGGAAGGTTTAGGGCAGATATATCCTGTCCACTCCAGGTACATCCTCTAACTCTGCATTCCATATCTCATGCCCTTCCAGAAATCCCTAAGAAGAAGAAGGCATTTAGGTGTCATAGTGCATAGAGCACTGGACTTGACATCAGGAAGTCCTGAGTTCAAATCTAGATTCTGACACATTATCTGTGTGACCCTAAGCAGGTCACTAATTTCTCTGTGCCTAGATTTCCTCATCTGTGAAATGGAGATAATAATAACACATCCCTTCTGTGGTTATTATGAAGATCAAGTTGAAATATTATTTGTAAAGTCCTGTGCTAGCTATTATTTTTATTATAAGAAGTTATAAATATATCATGCTTTTTATTCTCTCTTATAGCTCAGTATGAAAAATCATATGCTTAGTCACAAAGGAATTATTCTGCTGCAATGACCCAAGGTTATACAAAGAACCACTTACTCCAGGATCATGATGCTAATCAGACATGAAATTAAGTGGCTTTTTTTTTGAATCAGGAATATAAGCATTTTTCAACATTAATATGACAATTAGTCTGGTTAGTCATATTAATAAAAGAAGTTACAAAAATGACATGATCATATCAGTAGATGCAGAAAAGTCTTTAATGAGATACAGCATTCATTCGTGTTAAGAATTCTAGGAAGCAAAGAGATGGAATGACTTTTCTGTAATATGATTGAAAAGGTTTAATTAAAGCTAAGACCTATCATTATTTGTAAAAGAGAAATTCTGGAAGCTCTCCATATAAGATCAGGGATGGAGCAAGGATATTCAGTCTCTTTTTCTGACTACACTTAAAATGTCAGCTGTGTCAATAAGAGGAAAATTAAATGAAGAGAATTACTTTTGCCAATGAAAGGAAAATATTAATTCCTTCTGTGGACAATCTCAACTAACTATTTCTAATTTTTATGAAAAATATTAACCAGCCAATTACAAACAACAATTTTTTATTAAATGCCCACTATATGCCAGACACTGGACTGGTTCCTGGAGATATAAAGACAGGAGCAAATTAGTCCTTGCCCTTACATTCTATTAAGAAAAAAACAATATATATACTGATTATGATGATAATAATAATAGTAGCAGCAGCAGCAGCAGTAGTAGTAGTTGTAGTAGTAGCAATAGCAAAAAATGCATTGTGCTTTAAGGTTTACAGAATGTTTTATATCTGTATTCTCTCATACAAGGTAAATACAAATTTATTTGAGAGGGCACTAGAAGCCAGGTGAATCAGGAAATGCTTCATTTAGGAGATGACCCTTTAATTGAGTTTTGAAGGGAATGAGAAATCCAAGAGGCAGATATGAGAGAATAGTACATTTCAGGGAGCTGCCTTGAAAATGTCTGGAAATGGGGGGCAGTTATATGGCTCAGTGGATAAAGAGCCAAGCCTGGAGATGGGAGGTCCTGCGTTCAAATCTGACCTCAGACACCACTTTCTAGCTGCCTAGCCTTTGCCATTCTTTGCCTTGGAACCAATATTTTAGTGTGAATTCTGGGACAGAATGCAAGAGTTGAAAAGAAAAGAAAAGAAAAGAAAAGAAAAGAAAAGAAAAGAAAAGAAAAGAAAAGAAAAGAAAAGAAAAGAAAAGAAAAGAAAAGAAAAGAAAAGAAAAGAAAAGAAAAGGTCCAGAGATGGGAGATGGGATGTTGTATTAGAAGAAAAGCACATGGTCCAGTTTGATCAGAGTAAAGAGTACATGAAGGAAAGGAAGGTCTAATAGCCCTGTGAATATGGACTGGAACCATATTATGAATAGCTTTAAATTCCAAATGGAGGAGTTTGTATTTTATCCTAATGGCAATAGAGAGTCCCCAGAACTTTGGAGAAACAGAATGATGAGGTCCAAACTGTGGTTTAGGAATATCATGTTGGCAGTGTGGACTGGAGAGAGCAGGGGTTTGTAGTAAGGAGTCCAATTAGGAGGCTATTGTATATGTGAGAGAAGATAAGGGACTGAACTGGAATGGTGGTTATATGAGTAGAGAGGGAAAAGCTAAAAACAGTATTGAGGAGATCAAATAAAGAAAACTTGGCAAATAATCAGGAGACTGCATTGGTCAGCAGAAAGAAGACTGGCTTTGGAATCAGAGGACATGGACTCAAATTCCACCTTTACCACATTCTACCTGTGTGACATTGCCCAACATAATGTTAATCATACATGGGTCTCACTTCCCTCATTTTTATAATGAGAGTACTGGACTAAATGACCTTTAGATCTATGATATGATGATTGGATATGGGGCATAAAAGAGTAAAGATATAAGAATGAGTCCTAGGTTGTGAAACCAGATACTTGGAAAATCTAGTACAGAACATATCAAGAGAAATGATTTGGCAGTCTACTTAGAAACTCCTAGGAAATCATGCCCCGCCCCTTACCCAAAGCAATCAAGACAATAGCTTTTCGGCAAACTAGGAGACACAAAATCATTAGCACTTCTGTATATTATTAAGAAATCAAGAGGGAACACTAGAAAGAGAAGTTCCACTTAAAATAACAATGAACTGCATTAAATATATGGGAAAGAACTACGTAGACACACAGAGAACTTATACAACTACAAAACGATTTCCACAGAAATTAAGGGAGACCTATAAGTAGAAGTATGTTCAGTGTTCATGACTAGACTGTGCCAATATGTAAAAAATGTTTATATAGCTCAAATTAGTTTATAGATTTTATGCCACACCAATTAAATTATCAAGGGGATTCTTTATTAAATATGAAAAAAATCACGATACAATTAATATGGATTTTTGAATTCTATTATTATAACAGAAAAATCTCCCTTTCACAAATTAGATATCCATATATTTAAGATGGCTAGCATGCTCCCTATGCCCCCAGCAAGTCTTCCCTTCTCTATGTTAAATATCTTTAATTCCTTAAAACAGTTTTCATATAGTATGAAATATATATAGTATGGTCTTACCTATGTTGTAGTATGAACTTGAATCCCTTTGCCATCTTGTTTGCCACCTCTCCCTGCATTTGCCACACATTTTACAGATTATAAATGTCTTGCCTAAAGTATGGTATTCATAACTGAACATGGTACTAAAAATGTGATCTAGACAGGACAGAGAACTGCAAGATAATCCCGGATATTATATCTCTCTTAATGGAGCCTGAGATTGCATCAGGAATTTCTCATTTTAATCTTTCATATCATATTATATTACATTAAGGTTCTGGTCTACGTAGACCCCCTAAATCCAGATAAACTGCTCTCTAAACATGTCTCTCCCTCTGTAGATCTGTAAAGTTGATTTTTTTCAACTGCAGTCACCACATGCAAATTATTTTGTTTTTATTATTGCCATGAATTAATCAAGAAGTTACAACTGGATGAAGATATAATAGTTGTCTTGTTTAGATAAATCAGTGATTATGCCTGGATAGGAGAGTCCTTATATAGGATCTTCTTCAGGGCCTGTTTCACTTCCTGGTTCCTCAGACTATAGATAATAGGATTCAACATAGGTATGACCATTGTATAAAAGATAGAGACCACTTGGTCCTGATTTGAGGCAGAGTTGGAAGTAGGCCGTAAATACATGAATATAAGTGTCCCATAGAACAGGCTGACAGCAGTCAAATGGGAGGCACAGGTGGAAAAAGCTTTGCGTTTGCCTTCAGCAAGACGGATTCTCATAATGGCAGTGATGATGAATGTATAAGAGACCACAATTACAAGTAGTGAGCTCATCTGGATAAAGGCCCCAAAGGCAAAGACCAGGATATTACAGACCTCTGTGTCAGAGCAAGATAGAGCCAGCAGTGGCCGAATGTCACAGAAGAAGCTCTTGACCATGCTGGCCCTGCAGAAGGAGAGCCTGGATATAGAACTCGTTACTGTCAAAGAATTGATGATCCCAGCAATATAGCAAGCAATCACAAGGGTAGTGCAGGCCCAAGAGGACATGAGTACAGGGTAAAGCAGTGGGTTACAGATGGCGACATAGCGATCATAAGCCATGGAGGCCAAGAGGTAAAGTTCTGCAGTGGCAAAGACAATGAACAAGCCAAGCTGTGTCATACACCCAGAAAAAGAAATTACTTTGTCCTTGGAGAGCAAATCTGCCAGCATTCTGGGAGCTGTGACTGAAGAGTAGCAAGAATCAAGGAAGGAAAGGTTGCTAAGAAAGAAATACATGGGGGTGTGGAGCTTGGGGTAGATTCTGATGAGAAAGATGAGGCCCAGGTTGCCGACCAAGGTTATGGTGTACATGAGTGAGAAGAGACTAAACAGGAGTTTTTGCTGCTCAGGGTCTTCAGAAATCCCCCAGAGTACAAAGTCTCTCACTGTGGTCATATTACCATCCTCCATGTGACTGGATTGCATTATCTAAGTGAGGAGAGTCCGAAAAATCATCAGCAGTATTCATTCCTACCTAACCTCTGACACTGCTCCCCACCAGCCACCTGGCTCTAATCACCATCCAAGAGAGACAGTACAGAATAGAACAAAGAGACCATTCTACAGTCAAAAGACCTAGGTTCAAAAATCTTACAGTGTGATCTTGGGCATCAATTAATCTCTTTTGTCCTCAGTTTCCTCCTCTATAAAATGAGTAAGTTGGATTAGACTCTGGAGTCCCTTCTAGCCATAGATCTAGGATTCTACATGTGACATGGGGCATAATATCTCCCCTTCCTAGACCTCAGTTTCTTCATCTGTAAAAGGATAGGGTTGGACTAGATGGTCTCTGAGGTCTCTTCTAGCTATAAATCTAGAATCCTAAATGTGACCTTGAGCAAATCATCTCTCCTGGATGGGCCTCAGGTTTTTTTTCCCTCGAAATCTCACATCCAAGGCACTCAAAACTTTCTTAGACATTTTCAGTCTCAGCAAGAGGAACCTTTGATTTGGTTCTTGATGTGCCTGGTGATTTTTTCCCTCTTTGTCACTATCTCAGGGATTAAGAAGGCCCATCAAGAGTTTCTTCATTTTGAATCATGACCCTCCTCCTGCCCCCCCCACCCTACCGCATACATGAATATATACCATGTACCTTACTTTCCAGGAGTCCACCATTCCCATGACACATGTCTGGTCCCTATTTTGCCTTTCTACAGCCCTACTCTATTTGGAAGTCAGCAATATCACTGTGGTACTGTTTGTGTTTGGTAGGTCATGGGCCCAAATGTGCCTCAGTTTTTTCTCAATAGCAACACCGAGGGGGCTGAAATTTGGAATATTTTGTTTTATTTGAGGTTCACTTGGCAAAGATACTGGAGTGGTTTGCCATTTCCTTCTCCAGCTCATTTTACAAATAAAGAACTGAGACAAACATAGTTCAGTGACTTGCCCAGGGTCATACAACTACTAATCATCTCAGGCCAGATTTGAACTCAGGAAGATGAGTCTCACTAACTCCAGGCCTGGCACTCAATCTCCACTGTATCATCTTTTGGGTGAAAAAAAGTTAATCGGGGTGGTGACATTTGTTTTTCAAGCTACAACTTCTCACCAATATGTCATTGGTCAGAAAAAAATGTGCCCTTTTGTAACTGCCTCTATCTATGGATTTTGTCTATGCCCACAAGTTGAAATAAAAAATGGGCATAATAATCCATACACCTCCTTTTAACTGAAATGTCCCATTAACTGAGAAATTAAAGAGTTTAATTTTCATTTTGTCCTACATACACATAAAGGCTAGAAGTTAACTTCAAAAACCATATAATCCAACTCTTCCATTTTACTGAGAGGGAAACTGAAGTCCAAAAAGGAGAAATGACCAGTCAGGATTCTTTCAACATTTGCAAAGCACTTTCTGCACAACAAATCTCTAAGGTAGGGAGTGAATTATCCCTGTTTTACTTTGCCTCAGAGAGGGCCAAATGAGGAAATAGATCTCTGAGAGATCATAAAATTAAAGATGAAAAGGACCTTAGAAATTCTCTAGTCTAGGACTCCTTGTTCCAGGATCACTGAACTTGTAAAAAAAATTTTAAAATAACTATTTCAGTATAACTGGTTTCCCTTTAAATCCTAAATGTCTTATTTTATTCATTTACAAACATTATTATACAAAGGGGGCTTCACCGGTCTGCTAAACGGATCTAGGATCCCCCAAAGGTTAAGAAACCCCATGCTTATAAAGAAGCAAATAGAGACCAAAGAAGTAATGTAACTTCCCTAAAGTGGCATAACTTATAGCCAGATCTCCTGACTATCAATCCAGAGGTCTTATCTCTCTACCATTCCATTTAGATAAATGAGCCATTGTCTCAGGTACTACCTATCACTACCTAGTATTCAAATACTTCCCCTTCAGAAGTGAGAAAGTCAGTTTCTCTAGAAACATTTGGGATTTCATAAATTATTTCACTGAATCCATTTAAAAAAAATAAACCTAGATATTTGCTCATACATAAACACAGATCTATTAGGATTCTTGGTAAATTCCTGAAAAACAGCAAACCATGTGGGATGAGGGAATGGGATGAGGGTTTGGGAGTTCAAAGATTCAAGGCCCACCTCTGATGTTGACTTACTTGATGATCTTGGTCACATTACTTTGATGTGAAAGGTAGAATGGTAAAGGATAAGCACTGGAATTAGAGTTTGTGGACTAGTGTTTGAATCTGTCTCTGCCACTTATAATATGTGTAACATTGGATAAGTCACTTCACCTTTCTTGCCTTCTCAGCCTCAGTTATTTCATCTGTAAAATAAATGGAGAGGTTTGGACTGAAACATTTAAGTCTCTTTTGTATCTAATTCTGTGATCTCTCTGAACCCCAATTTTCTCCTCTGGATTTTCTAGTGAAAATAAAAATAGAAATAATGTGTCCCCTTCCTGACAGCTGGATTGTGCAGAAAGTATTTGGAAAATGTGGCAAGAGCTCTGAATTTCAAGTCAGAGGCCCTGGGTACAGATCCTATATATCTGCTCCTCACTACCTAGGTGACCCTTCACTCATCTATAAGATGAAGGCTCGGTACTATGATTCCCTGAAAGACATTTTCATCTTGAAATCCTATGAAATATAAGTCAAAGGTACCTTTTCCAATGGCCCTAGGTTTCAGGAGTCTTCTTGTAAATTTTCAGCAAAGAGAAATGATCCTCCTTGGGAAATCATTTCAAAAAGCTTTGTAGGAATTCAGAGGTCAAAGAGTCTTTGGTGAACATCTTGTCCAACACCTGATTTTTTAGAAAGGAGCCAACTGAAGTCCAACGGAGGGAAGTGACTTACTTGCCCAAAGTCACAAAGGCAGTGTCAGAGGAGGGCTTTAAACCTAGGTCCTCTGATTGTGGAATCTGGGTTTTTTCCATTAGATAACAGGAATTTCTAAATCAGACATTCAGTTTTAAGATGAAAAACACCAGTCTACCTACTGAGACCCTCTGAGAGTACTGCAGAAGCAAAGAAGCAGAAGTAGCAGATGCTCAACAAGGAAGGAAGGAAGGAAGGAAGGAAGGAAGGAAGGAAGGAAGGAAGGAAGGAAGGAAGGAAGGAAGGAAGGAAGGAAGGAAGGAAGGAAGGAAGGAAGGAAGGAAGGAAGGAGGGAAGGAGGGAAGGAAGGAAGGAAGGAAGGAAGGAAGGAAGGAAGGAAGGAAGGAAGGAAGGAAGGAAGGAAAGAAGGCAAGGAGGAAGGGAGGGAGGGAGGTAAGGAGGAAGGGAGGGAGGGAGGGAGGGAGAGACAGGGAAGAAGGACAAAGAAGTAAACAAAAAGCCCACAATACAAACCTAAAAGCTTTGGAAGTAAGTCTCAATTCCAAAAGATTCTTCTCTGGCTCAATTTATATTAATCAGGTATGCATGTGTGTATATGTATGTGTGGGGTAAGGAAGAAGGGAGGGCTCAAGTTTGTGTCCATGTGTGTGCCTGACTAAATGGGGGGAAATCTGTTGACAACTCTCCCTTTTGTCCTTCAGCATTGGTGGAGGGGAATTTGTCCCTGATGTCTTTAACTCAGAATCTGGGGTCACTGAGGGAAAACTCTGTGTCAACCTTGGTCTCTTTGGATTAAAAGCTAATTGCCTTGAAATTGGCCAATAACAAAAAGAAGGGAGGACTTTTAACCTCTCCTAGCAAGAAGGGCCAAAGCCAGAAGACTCTCGAGGTGGTTTCCACCCACTCTGCACAGCAGGGAATTCATCATGTCCAAAGCATCTCTGGGATGAAAACATACTGTAGGATTTTCCAGACTTCTTCAACCCCTCAAGGATCCATGATTTCTAGGGACATTCCTTCCTTCACACCTCAGAAGGTCGCCTCATTAGTTGCTAGTGAAAAATCCATTCCCTGGTGGCCAGTCTTGTGGTGATGAACCTTTCCATGAGTATCTGAGTTTAGCTAGGACAGACACAGAGGCTTGATAGGCTGTACTCAAAGTCTCTCTAGCTTGGCTCCAGCCCAGTATCACTTCCACACCCGGGAGGACTCTTAGACTCTAAACAATAACAATATAAAAAAAGTCCAAAAAATGCAAGATCCAGGAACTCTCAGATAAATATGTAGGTGATAAATTCATAAGGGGCAATTAAGGAAAGTTAAGAATATCCCAGCGTAAGCCCATTTCAGACCTTGAATGGCAACCAAAAGTATTACATTTATAGACTGTAATGGATACAAAATTTGGAGTGGCCCATTCACAGCTTGTAAAGAGTGTGAAATCTTAGTGCTTATACCCCAGTGGCCTATTCAACAATTATAAAGGGTGTGAAACTGGCCCATTCACAGCTCGTTAAAGAAGTGTAAAGACATATTAACACTTGCTCCTTTAGGAAGAAAGTAGAATATCCTTAATGAAAAGAGGTCTGGACCTGGAATCAAGAAGACCTGAGTTCAAATGAGGCCTCAAACATTGTGGCTCTGTGACTATAAGCAGGGAAGTCACTTAACCTTCTTCTGCCTTGGTTTCTTTAACTGTAAAATGAGGGTAATAAAAGCACCTACCTCCCAGGGTTGTTGTGAGGATCACATGAGATAATATGAGTAAAGCACTTTGCAAGCTTTAAGATTCTATAGAAATGTTAGCTATTAACATCATTGTAATAAGACCTTAGCTACTGGATGAATCTGACACCATAAGAAGCTTCAAATGACTGGCTGATTGCCCATGCCCTTGGGCTTATATTATATTATGTGTGTGTAATAATCCAAATAATTATATGTTATATATAGATGTAAAATAAGTCACCAGGTTCTGCCAGCTGAGAAGAAAGCTGTGGAGGTAGAAGCTAGCTAATAAGAGGATATCACTCTTCAATCTTGTCCTTTGTGCCTCTTTTAGAATTGTACTACAGAGAAGACTTGGGGAGTCCATCTGAATTACATTCCCAGCATAGCAGTGATCTCAGGGGGAAATGTGTAGACACCTGAGACGATCAAGGACAAAAAGGGACCTGTAGTGCTGGAGGTATGACTTGGCTGCCTCTAGTATTTCTGTTTGCCTCTCCACTAGGTTATTCTATGTGGGTCAACCCTTCCCATTTATTCTGCATGTACTTGTGGGAAAATAGACCCTACGTTATTGTGTGTATGAAGGGCTATGCATTTTGTTTCTATTCTTCATGCCATGCTATTTCCATAAATACTTTTGCTTTGAGTTAACTTTGTCAATTGGCTCATGAATAAATCAATGAAGCTCAAAATCACAGAGTATCTTAAACCCTTAGTAGCCATTCCCTAGGGCAGAGGTGTCAGTGCAGCCTGCAACACTTCAGAGTGCTACCCAAACAACATTAAAATGTCCTTGGGAAATATCTAATGAAATAAATATACAATAGAATATAGATAATGTTCATACGTGGTTTTCTAATTCAATATTCACTCTCAGGAAGCCTTATATATTGTTTAGTGGTTCCTATTTCTATTTGAATTTAATACCATTGCCCTAGGAGACTCAATTCCCAAGTGGAAGTAGAGACAGAGTAACTCAAAGAGGGTACTACATTAATAGGTCAGTTCCAAGCTCTCCCTCCAACAGACAGAATTTGGAGTTCAATGAACCATGGGTCTGACTCGGTGTAGCATTTCAGATGGTCTTATTCAAATAATGGTATGAAATTAAGGAATTCCAAAGAAAAGGAATTCTGTACTCTTCTTAGAATGTTCATAGGATGTCAGAGCTAGATAAGACCTTTGAGCTCATCTAGACCAACACTCTCATTTGTCAGAGGAGGAAACTGAGGCCCAGAGAAGATAAGAAACTTGGAAGAAGAAGAATACAGCATAGAATGGCTGGACTGGAAGGGATATCAGGGAACTGTCTTATTCAACTGCCTCATTTAAAAATGGGGGGAAAGTCCTAGAGGAGGCAAGTGACTCACCTAAGATAACACAGCTTAGTTCTGGCAGAACCAAGGCCTCACCTCAGACCTTAGTCCTAAGCAAAATGACTTTATTTTAAAAAGCTTTCTTGCTTTGAGAAATCTTTTGAGAAACTTCATGGCCAAACTATTTTTTAAAGTTGTACTGATACCATTTTTTCTTTTTATACCAGTTATCCCTTGATCTAGTTTCTCCCCTCAATGAACCCTCTCTTGAAACAAATCATAACAGTGAAGCAAACTAAACCAACAAAATGACCACATTTGACAGTATGTGCAACTTTACACTCAATTAGTCACCCTCATCTCTCTCCTGAGCCTCAATCCCACATGGCAAACTACTACCCAGACATCACCATGTGGATGATCTACAAGCATCTCAAATTCAGTATGTTCAAAATAGAATGCACTCTTTCCCCCTAAACTACCACTTTTCCTAACTTTGTCATATCTGTTGAATCTCCTACTATCTTTATAGCCATCCAGGTTCACATGTGTGGAGCCATCTTCAACTCTTTACTGTTTTATAATCTCTTTATCAAGTAGATGTCAGCTCTCTCTTAACAGCATCTCTGTAATTACATAGCCACCATCCTAGTTCAGACCCTTATCACCTCTCACCTTGACGATGGCAATCGCCTACTAATTGGGTTCTCTGATTCCACTCCTTCCTCTCTCCAATCCATCTTCCACACATCTGCCAAATTGATATTCCTAAAATACAGGACTCACTGTGTTAATCTTCTGCTCAAGAAGCTTTAATAGCTCTTTAGGATCTCTAGGGAAATAAAAACATAACTTTTCTCTTTGTTATATAAAGCCTTCCACAATCTGGTACCAAAATATCTTTTAACATTTAAAATTTTTTTTCAATGAAAAATTATTTTTTCCTCCCCCTCGCAAGTGAACAAAAAGAAGTAGGAAAAAGAAAGCCCTCATTACAGATATGCACAGGCAAATTAAGCAAATTCCATCACTGGTCATATCCCCAAATGTACATCTTATTCTGTACCATGAGTCCATCGCCTCTCTATCAGACAGTAGCTAGCTTGCTCTGTATTCTAGAATTGTGGTTTGCTATTTCTTTGATTAGAGTTCTCAAGTCATTCAGACTTATTTTCTTTGGAATGTGGTTGGTTGTCACTGCTACTTCATGCTTACTCTATCAATTCATGGAAGTCTTATCTGAATCTGTCCATTTCATATGGTGCTATAATATTCCATTACATTCATTTACCATAATTTGCTTAGCCATGCCCAATCAGTGGGCATCGCCATTGTTTACATAAGCTTTCTTTCCAGATTGGGTTCATGTTGTTACCCTTAATGGACCATTAATGTCCTTAATACTGCCAACTTGGTCCCACGTATTATTCCCCATATGTGGCATTCCATCTTCTACCTCCAAGTCCTTGAACAGGTTACTTCCCTCCCATACCTAGAATACTCTCCCTCTTCAAACCTATCTCTTGGAATCCCCAATCCCCTTCAGGGTTTAACTTAGTTATTACCTCTTACATGAGAAATTTCCTGACAGCCCCCCACCCACCTTATGAGTTCACAGTGTTCTCACCACTCACCAACTTGCCTTTAATTTATTTTATATTTATTTAACTATGTACATGCTGTCTCTTCCTAGTAAAAGGTAAATCCTTGAGGGCAGGGAGATATAAGATGGAACGTCAAGTTTGAAGTATTGTAAGCCTGCCACTATTCCTGGCTAATATTGCCTGGAGAAGAATAAGGTATAAGAAGGCTGTAAAGGTAGGAAGGAGCCAGGTTATGAAGGTGTTTAAATGCCAAACAAATGTCTTTCTGGTTTGCTCTTGGAGATAATCCAAAGTGTATAAAGCCTTTCAAATAAGGGGGTGACACGTGATCAGACCTGTGCCTTTATAAAGCACTTGGTCATCTAAATGTAGGATGGACTGGAGCTGGGAGAGAGAAGGCTGGCAGATCCATCAGCAGGCTTTTGCAGTAGTCCATGTTAGAGAAAATGAGGGCCTGCACTGGAATGGTGACAGTGTCAGGGCAGAGAAGGAGGTATATTTGAGTGCTGTTATGAAGGCAAAATCACCAGGCCTTGGCAACAGATTAGAAACGAGAGGTGAGAAAGAATGAGGAGTCAAGGATGACACCCAGGTTGCAAGTCTGAGTGACTGAGACCATGGTGGTGCCAAAGGAAAGTTAGGTGATGAGGACTGAACAAGGATTGTGACTGGTTGAGTGGAAAGAAGGGGGCCTACACTTGATGTTGTCAATGGAGGTCACAGGTGCACCTTAGTAAGATGATTTTGGAAGCTAGTAGCAGATGGATGCGTGAGAGAAGAAATTGGAAGCCAGGAACCTAACTAAGAGATTCCTATAAGGGGTAAGGAGTACTTGAATTTAAATGGTGGCCATGTGAGCAGGGAAGGGAAAGACTTGGCAATTGATTATACATGGGCAATGAAAGAAAGGGAAGAGTTGAGGCAGACACCAATTCTGCAGATCTGTGTAACTAAAAGAATATTAGTGTCTTTAGCAGAAATAAGGAAGTTTGGAAGAAGGGAGGGTTAGGGAGGATAATATAATTAATCTGTTCAAGTCATATTGCAAGGGGTTGAAAAGTGAGTGGGAGGAAAATGGAGGAAATGAATGTAGAAAGCTTTTACTAGAAATTTGTGAAAGCAAAAAGGGATTAGAGGGTATCTTACTAATTTAACCAATTATTTTTGCTAATTGGCTGCTAATTAGGTGATATTTGGCCTATGAAGAGGTGATAGTAGGGAGGTGGAAAATACTGATTCATTTCCCTCAGTCATTACTATCTTTGTCCACTGGCACAGAGATATTGGATCCAGCCTATCCACAGGCAAAGGGTAGCAAAGGGCTATAGACCTCCACTGAAATATGAAGAGGGAGTGCACAGCTAGGTAGCACTGTAGAAAGATTGTCAGGCCTGGAGACAAGAGGTCCTGGGTTCAAAATTAGCCTCAGACAATATTTCCTAGCTATGTAACTCTGCGCAAGTCACTTAATCCTGATTGCCTAGCCTTTGACATTCTTTTGTCTTAGAATCAGTATTAAGACAGAAGGTAAGGATTTTTTTTAAATGTGAAGGGGTGAGAGCATGAGAGAGTGGGTGCTCACCAGGCTAAGCAGAAGCAAGCCTAAGTAGTTTCATTGCATCCCATCATCTCCATATCAGGAAGGAGGAAGTTACAGAAGATAGTATACCCTTGCCAGGCTAAGTGTTGTTCTACCCTTTTCCCAGGAACATTCCCAAGCACCTATATCATCCTCCTACTCTTTAGGAGATCCATCAGGGTGGGGAAAATATGGATTCTCCTGAGATGGGAGCTTAGGGTAGACCTTTCCTACCTAGTCCCTCAGACATAATAATCACCATTGATTTCAGAGAGGTCACAGGCTACCAAGGTCAGACGAGGTAGAGAAATGAATCACAGAGGCTTTGCCTAGAGCCATCCAGTTTGGGATAAGGCAACCTCATGCTTTCCACCCACTTTTCCTTGCTTTCCCATATGCTCAAATAGCCTGTTGTTCTCCTATATAGAGATTTAAAGACTTCGCATTTGCTCCTGGTCCCATCTGTTCTCTGTAAGGTATGTGCATCTAACTGTATGTTGTTAATTTTATGGTTGGACTGAATATTAAATTGATTTCCAGGGATTTAATTTCTAAATCCCAAAAATGAATTACTAAAGTCAAATGGAATTTATGGTAGCTTATTTTACAATAGAGGGGAGATATTAAGGAAGATAGAAAAGGGGGAGAGAGAGAGAGAGAGAGAGAGAGAGAGAGAGACAGAGACAGAGACAGAGACAGAGACAGAGACAGAGACAGAGAGACAGAGAGAGACAGAGAGATTGAGAGAGACAGAGACAAAGAGAGGGGGGAGGGAGGGAGGGAGAGACAGAGGGAAGGAGGGAGAGAGACAGAGACAGAGAGACAGACAGACAGAGAGAGAGAGAGAGAGAGAGAGAGAGAGAGAGAGAGAGAGCGCTCTGGCGCTTCTCCTGACCCAGGTAGCAATTCTAAGGCCCCAGCCAGGGAAAAGGAGTCTCAAGCCTCCAGAAAGGGCAAGGAAGGAAGTCAACCTTTATACTCACCATGGTGACCATCTAAAAGGAAAGCAGTCTGAGGTCTCCTGCACAAGCTCCTCCAGGGTGGAGTTCCATGGCCAAGTCCAAGTGTCTCCTCTGTATGTCTCTGCTTCCACTTTTAAAGACCTTTTTCTATTGTGTCACTTCCCCTAAATTTTACGTCTACCAATCACAGCAGATGCTCCTCTCCAGAACTTCCCACTCTTTCACACATGGGTCACAGACCTCCCACTCAATGTATGAAATGAGTGTTCACTCCATACTCAACTTTAAGTACTGTGCTTTACACTTTGGGGATTAAAATCTAAAAATAGACAGGGGATTACAACTTGATCTTCACAATCAAGGAAGAGCTAAGTACCTTCATTGTTACAATCAGGGGAGAGCTAAATCCAATCTTTACAATGTCAAAGACTGGACAATATCATTCTATGTTCCTTAGCTACTTCTATTTTCCTATGTGGATAATTAATGTGAACTCTTCAGAATTGTTATGGATCTATTTGGGAGTGCTTCAATGTTCTAGGCCAGTGATATTGACCCTTTTAGAGACCAAGTGCCCAAACTGCAACCCTCATGCTACATGTGATGCCCCCACCTTTGCCTAGACAGGGGAGAGAAGAAGCATTCCCATTGGGCTGCTGGGCATAGGGGCAGGTCATGTGAGAACTGTCCTCAGGCACGTGTGGAGAGGGGGAAGGAAGCAGTCTCCTCTAGCACAATAGGTTTATCAACATGGTTCTAGGGTTTGAAGCAACTGGCATAATATGGTACAGTGGGAAGTAGGCTGAATTTGCAGTCAGAAATCCCACCTCTAATGCTTATTATATATGAAGTCACTTCCCCTTCATGGGCTGCAGTTTCCTTCTCTGTAAAATGAGAAAGATGGATTCAATGGCCTCTAAGGTCCCTTCTAGGTCTCAATCCATGATCCTTCCTGTTAAACAAACAAGAACATCTGGAGGACCTGGCTGCTTACTAAGGAGTCTTCCATTGACTTGCCTCTGCACTGAATTTCTTTTAAGATAGTGGCATACTTCTCCCTGTTTCATGTCTCACTTGATATTAATATTCACAGGATTGTCACAAAAGGTTCTCTTTTTAGATCTTTCAAGAAATCTTAATATTTTTGACATATGCCAGGAAACACTTTGTTAGAGTACTGCCATCAAAGTAGCATTTTTGTTCTCCAAGATCCAATGTTCTTTCAGACAACAATCAGCACCATTGAATCTTATATTCACCGCATCATTCAGTCAATTCCATGATGGGGAAAAACAATAAACAAATACTCATTAAGTACCTCAAATGTGTCCTCAACATGCTAGATGCTAGGAACATAATAACAAAAATGAAATCATTCCTGCTTTTAAAGAGTTTACATTCTATTATCGGCAGGAAAGGAAGGAACAGCCTACATATAAATACATAAATATATACAGCCTATACATAAAAACAAAATAATTTGGGGGGAGGGAAAGAACTAGCAAGTGAAGGAGTTAGGAAAGACTTCTAATAAGAGGTAACATAAGAACTGAGCCTTTAAGGGAGCGAAGGATTCCTAGAGGCAGGAATCAATAATGAGAACCTCTATAATGGAGGCTGGCACAAGAAATGCAATTATTTTCATAATAGTCTCTTTGTAATTACTTATCCTGCACACTATGACATGAGATGACCATATGTCCCATGGGTGGCATAGTGGGGAGAATGCTGCACTTGAAGTCAGAAAGACCTGAATTCAAATCCTGTCTCAGACACTTACTAGCTGTGTGAGCCTGGGCAAACCATTTAGCCTCTCTCAGACTCAATTTCCTTTTTTTGCAAAATAGCCAAATACCTGCTCATTGCTGTTTGAACAAGAATCTCACATTTCAAGTACTGACAGCCAAGTTCAAGTTTACAGATGGTCTAAAAACTGTGATTCTTAATACCTTCTGCCTCTTTTTCTAGACATGCCACCTATTACTAGAGAAGTGGACGGAGACCACAAAGGACTGAGTCTACTTTTATTTTTCATTGTTCCATAGGTTGCCATAAGCCAAAGAATTCATTACTATTTTTCCAGCCACAGAAAAGTGTTGAATCTCTCTGTTCTTAGAAAGACTGGTCCTTGGAAACCAGACACAATCTGTTCCTGAAAGCCTTTCTAGCATAAATGAACCTGCAAAACTTTTACTTCATTGATATAGCCTTTAAAAACCAAGCTTCATCGGAGGCAGCTAGGTGGTTCAGTGGATTGAAAGGCCTAGAGATAGGTAGTCTTGGGTTCAAATTTGGCCTCAGACACTTCCTGATTGTGTGGTCCTGAGCAAATCACATAACCCCCATTGTGTAGCCCTTAACAGTCTTCTGCCTTGGAACCAATAAACAGTATTGATTCTAAGATAGAATATAAAAAAGTTTTTTAAAATCCATCTTTACCTGTATGATCCTTTAAGGCATTAGAATAGGAGTTTATGGAAGATTCCATTTGGTGGTTTCCAATAATTCTTTTTATTTCTTCTCTAATCACTGTAAATTCATCTCGTTTATTTTTTTAGTTTGCTAATTTTATTTTCTTCTCTTTTTGAAATCAAGTTAGCTAATGGTTATTGGTTTTTGTTAGTCTTTTAAAAATAGCTTTGTTTTATCACTTCTGTCATCTTTCTGTTGTCAGTTGTATCTAATTCTCCTCTAATTTTTATGATTTATTCTTGTATGTCTATTTTGGACTCATTTGTTTGCTTTGTAGCTTTTAAAATTCCATGCTCAGTTCATTAACCCTCTCTTTTCTATTTTGTTAATGCATGTTTTTAGAGATATAATTTTTCCTGTGAAGACTGCTTTAATTGTATCTTCAAAATTTTATTGCGTCATTTTTGTCATTTTCTTTAATATACTTATTTTTTATGACTTCTATGACCCATTAAAGCTCTTGCTTTTTAGTCTCCATTTAGGTTAGCATATTTTCCATATGCTCCCTGAATCTTGTTACATTATGATGCATAAAAGGTATTTCTGCCCTTTACCACTTATTTTCTTATATTAGATATCTTATATTTCCACTTATTATTTTCTTATATCTTATATGATCATTTTTATAAAATCATTTTCCACAATAGACACTCTAGGTGTGTCCTCACCCTTCTCTAGAATGTGGTGATGGGGAACATGAACCTTATTCAGGCAATGAGATCTCCTCTCCCGAATACTGACTACCCCTTAAAATTATACCCACTGTGAGGCACCTATCACTCTCCCCTACATCCCCTGGAATTTACTTTAAAATACCCCTCCTCTCTCCCTCTTAGAGTGAGACCCAAATCCAAAGCCTCTCCAACTCTCCTCTCAATTGTTTTGAACCTACCTTCTCATAGCCTTCTAGTCAGGTCAAGACACCATTTCCCCATCTCCTCTTGAATTCATTCCAGATGGGAGTATATGTCCAGCTCTCTATACCTCTTGTTTCCTTTCTCTGTGTGATTTCCCTCTTGTTGTCCTTCCTACCCTCATAAATATACTTATTTACTTGTGAAAGGAGCTAGATTTTAGTTCATAGACTATTCAATTCTTTCTCTTTCCCTCCTCCTGACTTCTTTAACTCCTATAAATCTTTTAGTCCCTTAGATTATTTCTCTCCCTTATAATATATTCACTCTTCATCCTCCTTTGATACTCAACCAGTGTGAGTGGTTAAAAAAATAACTTTGTCCTGGCCTAGAAAAATGAAAGCACTGATTTCATTGTTTATTCTTTTCTCCTTAACAGCATTTATCTGTTTTTCTTATGTTCTTTTTGCTTGAAGTGTTTAGATATCAAAGACCCTAATCACCTCCAATTTCCTAACTTAAATGATTTTTTTTAAATTGGGGATTGGTTTCAGCTTTCCAGGATATATTATTTTGGAGGTACAACCCCACCTTCTTTTCTTGGAATACCTTATTCTAATCTCATATTTAATTTTTCCTAGACAATTTATAGAACTAATTTTCTTTGATATCTGAAGGCTTTTTCTCTTGGCTACCTGCAGGAGATGTTTGACTTTGAAATTCTGAAGTATATAATGTACTTCTCCATTAGTGGCAATGCAATGACCCTGAACAACTTGGAGGAACCTATGAGAAAAATCACTATCCAAATCCAGAGGAAACACTGCGGGAGTAAAAACACTGAAGAAAAACAACTGCTCGAATACATGGGTCGAAGGGATACGGTTGGGGATGTAGACTCTAAATGAACATTCTAGTGTAAACAACATCATTGAAATAGGTCCTGATCAAGGACACAAGTAATACCCAATGAAATTGGCCGTGGGAAGGGTGGGTGGAGGGGAGGGAGGGAAATAATGTGATTATTGTAACCAAGGAATAATGTTCTAAATTGTCTAAATAAACTTATTCAAATGGGAAAAAAAGAAATTCTGAAGTATATCCACTAACTTTCTTAAAGGTTTGAATGTGGATTTTCACTGTCAACAGTCTGTCTTCTATCATTCCTTACTTTGTTCACTTTACAATATTTGGGGGCATTTATTTTGTATTTTTCCTCAAGTATGGAATTCAGGCTATTTAATTCATCATTGCTTTTTTTGGAGGGGGATGTATGATGCCTTAATTATGTTTACACATCTTATCTCCAGAATTAGTCACTCAAACAGAATTTAATATTTCCAATGTTCTTATCTTTTGATTCTGTTCTCTCATTTTTCTTCCACTTCTATGTTTTTTAATTCCAACTGCCATTTTCTTTTTTCTGAGCCTCTTCTGTTATGCAGCATCACAGCCATCTGTTCTAATTTTTCTGCTTTCCCGTCACCTTCTTTATTTGTCTTACTTATTCCTTATTTAAAGCTTTGCTTTCTACTCTAATTCATTCTTGGGATCCTTTTATTTCTCTTCTGAACCATTCCAGAGTTTCTGGTTACTGTTTCATTATTTCTTTTAGTCTAATAGAATTTATTTATTGTCTGCATATCTTTTTCAATTGGGAGTCACTTTTGTTCACTGCACACACTCCTTGTACCATTTGTCTCTTCCTCTATCCACTGTCACTCATTTGATACTATCTAGGCTGAGAAGTCCTAACTGGCCACCTCAAACTAAGGCATATGGGTTTGTATGCATCAGACAAAAGGTTTGGCTGGATCTCAACACATAAAAAATCCAAAGGGAGATAAATGAAATTGAATTTGTATCCCCTCCACCTTCCCTTGGCAGAGAAGTCTTTTAACTCTGCAGTGCTGAATCTCTTTCCCTTCCATTGCTTCCCATCTTCTCCATTGTAAGATTAAGTGAGTACAGAGCTCTCTTTCACTGAGGGTTGCAGGTTAGTGAGATCAGACTGAAGTATTGAATAGAAGCCACCACATAAAAAGACTGAGTTGCAGAACTATTAGGTTCAGTTACAATGGGAAGACTAGGTAAGAGACAAGCTAGGTATGGAAAGGGAGAATGAGTCCTCGTAGCTCTCTGTTACTAATTTTGAAGGTTTTACATTGTTTTGAAGTATTTCTTCTCTTCTCATAAAATTAATTATTTGGTTAATTTATTGTTTGCTTTATGGTCATGAGTGCGGTTGAGAGTTCAGCTGCGATGCAATCAACCACTCAACTCCTCCTTCTTACAGAAGTCTTCCAAACTATTTTTCTAGAAGAATTTTGCCTAAGTGTTAGTTCTAATAAATAGGCACCCTAGGTGGTTAGGACTGGTGGGATAATCTTGACATGGAAGGCAAGAGAGCCACCTCTGGAGCTGGGACCTTCAAAGATTCAGGAAGGGTTTCAAATATCTGGCTTGGCATCATGGATTCTCAGAGAGAAGTTCTCCAGTGGTATAAAGACCTGGATTCAAAGGTTCAAGATAGTGATGGAGGCATTCTGCTGTGGTGCCTGAGCTGAGAATTGTTTCTGAGAAACCAGTTGTGTTCTGTCCCGTCCAGCAGAGGGTGGTGTTGGCTACAGAATGGACACTTTGTCATGGATGCCTAACAGCTTCCATTCCTAGGGTGCTCTGAAATTGCACAAAAACCTTTGCTCACATCTACCCTGACATAGGTTCCTAACTCTAGAGTCTGAACGGACCTCAAAAATCTACTAGTCCAACCCCTTCTGTTATAGATAAGGAAACTAAGACCTAGAGAGAGGAAGTGACTTGTCCAGGGTAACAAATGTATTTGTCTAGGCTGTATTTGAAACCAGGTACCCATGACTCCAAGTTCATTGTCCTATGGGCAATGCCAAGGGCAGTAAAAGGATTAGAAACAATAGGAGCAGATCGCATTTTTAAAGGTTTTATGTCTCCATTTTGCAGATAAGGAAACTGAGCTTCAGAGTGGGAAGGCAGACTTTTCCAAGATGAAATGGCTAGTAAATACATAAGTGTCTCCAGTTTGTCACAGGTAGAAAGGACTTTGGAGATCATTCTGTTCACCCCCCCCCTTACTTTTTAGATGAGAAAACTGAGTCCTGGAGGCCACTTCATTGCTTCAGAACCTTTCAATATTGATTCTCCACTTATTAAGAATCTCTCTGCCCTTACCATAGCCCATCCCTTCTCCTTAATTAGCTGTGCTTAGAGACAATGATCTTATCTGTGTTCCTCCTCCTCCAAAATGGTGCCCATTTACTATGTTTGTTTCAGTGGAAACATGGCTGATCTTGGAGCCAATAAGACTTGGGTTCAAGTTCTATCTCTAATTCTTATTAGCAGTGTGTAATAAACACTGTTTACTCATCTGTAAAATGGAGGTAATAGCATGTGTGCTGTCTGTCTCAGAGGTGAGGAAAAGCTTTACTCATGCCCTCAGAGATTCTAATAGATCCTGTTGAAGTGGACTTTTCCTCCATTGGTGCAGATAGTAGCCCATCCAAACCTGCCCATCCTGCCTGAATCTTCCCATAAATTCACCAAAGGGAGCCTTTCTTGTTTTTTTTTTATATCATGACTGGTTGCCAGTAGGCATGAGCGATATTCATTGGCTATTTCTCTTGCTATGTGATCAGCCCATCTGCTTTTACATTCACACATTTACTTTATAAAGGCCTTTGCTCCAGGTCTTAGTTCCTTGCATGCTGTGAACTGTTGCCTGTTCACATTCATCAGGTAGATAAGTATCCTCCAAGGGCAATGGAGAGACACAATGTCCAGTGTGAGCAGGCTCTACAAAGAATAAGAATATGCAATCAATGGAAGTTATTGTCAACTCTCTTTGGAATGAGAAGACTGCTTTACTAAATACATGATGTTAGACGTTATTTTGAAAAATATCTTTGACCTCTTCAGAAAATAGATGGTGACATCTTATTGACAAGCTGAGCCAGCTAAGTGGTATTATAGATTAGAAGAAAGGAAGACCTGAATTCAAATCCTGCCTCAGGTACTTGCTAGCTCTGTGATCTTACATGAGTCATTTAAGCTTTCTCAGCCTCCATTTCCTTAACTGTAAAATAAGGATAATAATAGCTCCTACTTTGCAATGTTGCTGGTAAGGATTAAATGAGATATTTGAAGAGCACTTAGCAGTGTCTGGCACATACTCAGGTGTTTAATATTATTTTCTTCGTCCTAGCTTCCTTTCTTCCTTTTTTCCATAACCTCTCATTTTATGAAACAACAATCAGAAAATAGCTTAACCTGATCATATCCCATCAATTAATACTATTTAAGGAAACAGGCATAATGCTAATCCTATACCACCCCACCTCTCTCTGAGGAGAACAGAGTGTCCTCCAGACCCAACTTCTTTTTTTTTCTTTTTGTAACTCCTTCTTTTATTTATTTTTCCCATTTGAATAAGTTTATTTAATCAATTTAGAACATTATTCCTTGGTTACAAGAATCACATTATTTTCCTCCCTCCCCTCCACCAACTCTTCCCGCAGCCAACACGCAATTTCATTGGGTATTACTTGTGTCCTTGATCAGAACCTACTTCCATGTTGTTGTTTACACTAGGATGTTCATTCAGAGTCTACATCCCCAACCATATCCCTTCCACCCATGTATTCAAGCAGTTGTTTTTCTTCAGTGTTTTTACTCCCAGAGTGTTTCCTCTGGATGTGGATAGTGGTTTTTCTCATAGATTCCTCCAAGTTTTTCAGGGTCATTGCATTGCCACTAATGGAGAAGTCCATTACATTTGATTGTACCACAGTGTATCAGTCTCTGTGTACAATGTTCTCCTGGCTCTGCTCCTTTCACTCTGCATCACTTCCTGGAGGTTGTTCCAGTCCCCATGGAATTGCTCCACTTTATTATTCCTTTGAGCACAATAGTATTCCATCACCAAACATATACCACAATTTGTTTATCCATTCCCCAATTGAAGGACATCCCCTCATTTTCCAATTTTTTGCCACCAATGACCCAACTTCTTGCTTCCCCTTCGTGCAGTAATTAAAATTTTCCATGGAGAAGGATGGGGCAAAAAGAGGGCTACAGATGTTTATTCTGTCTCCTTTTGAGCCACACAAAGACACCACCATGCTGATGTCAGGGGATAGGCCTTGTAACACATGGGCTGCACTACACACATCTTTCTTTTCACTCCTTTCCTTTCCTTCCTTCTTTCTTTTCTTCCTTTTTCTTTTCCTCCCTTCTTTCCTTCATCTTTGACTTCATCAGTATTGGTACTCTCTTTCCTGATATAGATAAAAATTTCTCTCTACCTTTGTAAAGTTATCAAGAAGGGGAATCTGGGGGCCCCGTGAATTGAGAGCCAGATCCAGAGATAGGAGGTCCTGGGTTCAAATCTGGACTCAGACACTTCCTAGCTGTGTGACCTTGGGCAACTCACTTGACCCCCATTGCCTAGCCTTTACCCCTCTTCTGCCTTGGAACTCATAGACAATTCTTGATTCTAAGACAGAAGGTAAAGGTTTTTTATAAGTTATCAAGATCTGCTATGGCCAAAAACCCTAAAATGACCCTGAGGGCACTAACATGACTAATAAGGGGTCTTCTAACCTCTTCTTGAAGACCTCCAATGAAAAGGAACTTTTCCGGGTTTAGGTTCTGCTTCCTCCACATAATGTGAATGTGTGAGTATAGCAGGGGGTGGGGAGAAAGAAGGAAATGGGTGAAAACAGTGAAAAGGAATGGGGAGACTCCTCAGTGTCCAACAATTATATTTTTCACCATAACTGACCAACGCTTGTCCATCCAATTTCTTTCCTCCATGTTTATGTGAGTCCTAAGTGCTGGCTTAGGCTCAAAGATGAATTCTACAGTCTCTAAGCTGGAGATTGTAAGGTCATCCTGAGTATAAGCAAGAAGAGAAGGCATTACTATTCATCTAAATGACTGTCATGGTCTCCTAACTAGGATGCTGATCTTTATCCTCTCTTCCATCCAACCCAACCTGCCATACTAATTTTCCTTAAATGCCACTTGCACCCTATCATTCCTTTGTTGGAAATCTAATAATGGTTTCCTACTACCAACAAGTTAAAGACTGATCTCTAATGTGTGGCCTTTCGAGCATCTCCACAATCTGGCTCTACTCTACCACATTTTCTACTATTTCCAACTATCTTGGCC
The DNA here is from genome assembly GCF_027887165.1 of Monodelphis domestica. Taxonomy (NCBI): domain Eukaryota; kingdom Metazoa; phylum Chordata; class Mammalia; order Didelphimorphia; family Didelphidae; genus Monodelphis; species Monodelphis domestica. The sequence continues at coordinate 51,910,116 of NC_077235.1, read as the reverse complement.
CTTCCTTTACTACCTTTCACATATACAAAGCCTATCCATCTCCCAAAAAGGTAACATGGTATAGAAAAAAAAGTAATTAAGTTGGATCAGAAGTTTATCTATTCAACACTTCTACTACGTATTGCCTGTATGACCTTGGGCAAGTCACTTCTCATAATCTATGCCTCAGTTTCTTCATGAAAGGGTAGACTAAATACTTCTTTAGGCAAGAGAGAATAATTGTAAGATTTCTAGTTAAGAACTGGCACAGAAGATTCAAGAATCCAATGAGCATTTATTAAGTGTATAGTATGTACAAAGGCCTGATGCTAGGCACTAAAGATATAAAAACAAAAAAATCTATCCAATCCCTGCCCTCAAAGAGCTTATATTCTATTGGATGATGGAACAAGTTCACAAATAAGTAAATACAAAATAATTTCAGAAGACTGTGTTAATAGCTGGGGGTGGGAATCAGAAAAGGCTTCCCATAGGAGATAGCACCTGAGCTGGATTTTAAAGGAAGATGGGAATTCTAGGAGGCACAAGTGAAGAGGTTTCTATTCTGTGTATATGAATGCAGATGGCTGTGAAAGTGGTGATACCATTGATGGAGAGAGGGATGGGAGAAGAAAGAATGAAGGTGATAAGTTTGGTTGTATTTGGTTGTATTCATTGGCCTTGTTGAATATGATGAATTTGAGTAATGCTACACATAGAAAAGGTCTAGGTTAGGGATATAAAACTGACATTTGGATGACTGACCTAAGGTCCTTACTAGCTACATGAACTTGGTCAAGTCACTTAACTTCTTTGTGCCTCAGTTTCCTCATCTGTAAAATGTGGATAACAAAAGCACCCATATCCCAGAGTTATTCGGAAGATAAAATGAGATAATATCTACAAATTGCTTTGTAAACATTAAAGTGCTAGCTATTATTATTACAGGGCAAGAATGGAATTATAGATTTGAGAGGCAGCAGCAGAGGGTTAAAGATTAAGGTCTAAAGAATTAATGATTTCTACAAGGACTAGACTTTAGAGATACAAAAGCAGGGAGATCAGAATTGCTTTGGGGGAACACCCACAATTAGGAGAGGAAAAGGATTAATAAAACATTTATTAGGTAGGAAGGAAGACAACCAGTTAAATGTGCCATGAAAGACAAGTAGAGAGAAATTCAAGGAAAGAATGGTAAACAGTAACAAAAGCAGAAGAGAGGTCAAGGAGAATTAGGACAGAGAACATACCACTGGATTTGTCAATAAAAAGATCACTGGTGGCCTTGAATAGTGCCATTTCAATGAAATCATGAAGGTGGAAGCTAGCAGACATCAACATATCCAGGCTGTTATTTCATCAGTGTGAAATTACAAGCTATTAAGAAGGGTAGGAGCTCTCTAAGCTTTAGAAAGTACATGTGACTTGCCTGTGGTCACAGAGATACCTAGGATACTCAGAGGAGGGATTGCAACCCAGGTCTCCCACAACATTAGGGCAAATATGATGTCCACTCTAATTTAGTCCCTGATTGCAGGGAGAGAATACATATGGAACAATGCAAGCTGCAGATCGCTAGAGATTGCTCATTTGAGAAGACTAGATGAGAGGGTATGTATATGTGTGGTGGGGGGAGGAGGAAGAAGAGGAAGAGAAAGGATTAAAAACAAACTTCCTCTGGGGCTGGGAAGAGATAGGATTAAGGACACATATGGAGGTCCATTGTTAGAGTAGGGACACATCTTACTATTAGCCTGGTTCTAAGGATGGAGAAGGGTGGAGAACAGGAGGGGGAAAAGGAGGGAGGGAGGGAAAGAGAGACAGAGGTAGAGAAAAAGGGAGAAAGAGAGAGAGAGAAAGTCAAGATTCTAGTTATTTGTGAATTCTAGTCACATGGTCTCTCCATCAGCAGAGTGAAAGATGGATGTCTTTGTTAATTTGGTCATATGTTAAAAAGGTTTGGGCATCACCAGCTCATAAAAAGGGCAGTGAGGAGGCCTTCTGCAATATGAATCATCACTCCCACCTCAATTGATTTGGGATGAAATTCAAATTATCTTGTGACCAGTTTCTTTAGAGCAATGCCCACTGATTCCATGGATATGGCTGCCAGTGAAGATCAAATAAAAGGGTCTAAGTACAGAGGGTCAGAATGCAGAGTGTGCTTTATTTTGGAACAATCAGGCCATGGCTTGAATTTCAGTAAGCTAATTCAGCTTCCAATAAGGCCCAGGCAGAAAGATGATACTTCCTAGTTTTTAAGTTTGTTTACCTCAACTCTGAGTGTGATAGTAGAGATTATTATGCCAATTTTTGTTGTTGTTGTTTGTACCTGTGATTTCATCAGTGTAGGGAGCTCTTAGTGAGAAACCCCCTCTACTAATTCAACATAGCATTTTCTCTATAACTGATCATCTTAAAGAATTGCCTGGGGGCCACAGAGAGATGAGATGCAACTAGGTGGTACAGTGGAAAGAACCGTTGGCCATGGAGTCAGAATGACCTGAGTTATTGGCCTCAGACACTTCCTACCTCTGTGACCCTGGGAAAGTCACTTCACCTTGTTTCCTTCAGTTTCCTCATCTGTAAAATGATCTGGAAAAGGAAATAGCAAATCACTGGGGAATCACTGCCAAGAAAACCACAAAATGGGGCCACAAACAATCAGACATGACCAAAAATAATTGAATAACAGCAAGATGAAAGGACTTGGTCAGAGTCTCTTAGTCAAAACATGTAAGAAGCAGGCTTTGTACCCTCTGGGTCTTTCTGACTTTGAGACCAACTCTCATTCCACAATACCTGGATGCTTCTACTCTCTCCCCCATTTTATGAGTGCTAATATTGAAGTCCACAGTTGTGAAGGAACTAAGGTGAGATGAGGTAAGGTAAAGTAAGGTAAAGTGCTAGCTGAAGTTGGACTCTGAACCCAGCTCTCCTAATTTAAAATGGGGCTCTTACAAGTCTCATAACCTTCTTAGGCGTCAGCTTCCTCATCTACAAAATGAGAAGACTAGATTAGAGCAGGGGTTCTAAACCTGGAATCCATGGATTCAGATGGGAAAAACATGGCATCTGGGTCTTTGCTAACCTCTAACCAAAATCTAGCATAAGCATGAATGATTTAAAAACATTATGAGAAGGGGACCATTCATGGGCTTCAACAGATAGCCAAAGGGGTCCATGATGGAACATGAAAAAGATGAAAAACTGTTGAACCAAATGATCTCTGAGGACCCTTTAAGTTCTACCATTATATGAGCTCAGAAGTTTTCAGAGTTAACCCCATACTTTTTAGAGGGGTGGAGAAGAATTGGTCTTACATTTTTTTAGAACATCTACTTTGTTCTAAGCAAAGTTTCTCCTGTCTCTTTGCCAGGGAAAGTTCTAAATTTTCCCCACTGGTTACAATTAGCAAGTCATTCATTACTGAGCTAGAAGTTTCCAGTGAAGCCCAGAGCCATGCCTGCCAACGCTCTTAACAATGCCCAGTGTGGCATCTTTGGGGTTCGCAAGAAAGTTGCTTTTAATTGCTCAACTTGGAATTGTATGTTAAAGCTAACAAAGCCCCTTGAGCCCATTCTAATCTCAGAGCCACAGAGTGATTAGGAGTGTGATTCTTTTATTGTTTGTGTCCAACTTCATGCAAACCAACATGGCCAAGAGCAGAGAGTATCAGCTCCTAAGTATCCCATTCTATAGCTCATCAGTGAGATGCCAATGCTAACCCTTTTTCCTGTTGTGCCCCCTTTGTCTCATAGAGTACATTCCATGACCCATCATCCCTTGGATTATAAACTTCTAAGATAGACTTGTGGATTTGTATCCTTCAGCCCTGAGCTCAGAGCCTTCAACAGAATAGTTTTTTCTTGAATTGGATAAAATTGATTTTAGGACCAAAGTGGGAATGGAGTTCCCTTGCAACTAATCTAGCCAGAGCATAGCAGAGTAGACCCATTAAACCATTTCCAACTACACATATTACTTCAATTTCCAGAGTCTTGTTGTATGGGGTGGTATCAAGAGTACATAGTCAACAAGCACTGTGCTTACTATATATAAGAGAAGTAAAAATTTGGTCCCTGCCCTCAAACTCACATTCTTTTTTTAAAAATTGTTTGCTGCAATTAACAAATATAGTTTTGCTCTCCTCACTTGCTTTGGGGGAAGGGGAGAAAAAAACATAGTATTGTAACAAATATAGTTAAGCAAAACAGATTCCCAGACTGGCTACATCAAAAAAAAAGTCTCAATTTTCATTGCAAGATCATCACCTCTGTTAGAAGGTAAATAGCATCAAGGATTCTCTGGAATCATGGTTGGCCATGTCATTGATAGGCGTTCTTAAGTCTTTCAAAGTTATTTGTCTTTATAATACTATTGTAATTATAAAATTGGTTCTCTTTGTTCTGTTCACTTCACTCTATGTCAGTTCTTACAAATCTTCCCTGGTTTCTCTGGAACTGTCCCTTTCATAATTTCTTAAGACCTATTATTAGTTAGTAATTATTTTAAAATTATATGTATATATAATAATTAATAGTATTCTATTACATTAATGTAACAACATTTGTTCAGCCATTCCCCAATTGATGGCTATGTCCTTAGTTCTTTATCACTACAAAAAGTTGCTATAAAGCTTTTTGTACCTATGAGTCCTGTTCCTCTTTCTTTGATCTCTTTTGAGTATAAGCCTAGTAGTGGTATTGGGGTCACATTCTAATTGGAGGCAAGAGGCAAAAAATTTTACAGACAAGACATATGCAACACAAATGGAAGATAATCACAGTGAAAAGAACATTGCAGTAGGAGTCAGATGAAACCAGACTTTAAATCCTAGCTCTGACATTTATTAGCTAATATGATCTAGAGAAAGTCACTTCTCTCTGAGTTTCAGTTTCTTCCATAAATTGAGTTGGATTCATTGGCCTCTGAGGTCCCTTCCAGCTCTAGATCTAGGATCCTATAGGTGACCTTTGGCAAGTCAATCAACTTCCCTGAGACTCTGTTTCCTCTTCCATAAAATGAAAGATCTGGACTCAAGGATCTTTAAGGCCCCTTTTGTCACTACATTTGTCTATTTTTGTTCAGGCTACAGGCATACAACCCTTACATTAATAGTCTACATTTTCATAGACATTTCCTCCAACAGAAGGCAGAGCAAGAATTATGATTCTCATTTTACAGCAAGGAAAACCAAGGCTTGGAGAGGTTAAAGGAGTTGTTTAAGGTCCTATTACAATTAGCAAATGGATCAGAGGTAGAGCTCAGTTATTTAATGGTATTGGCCTTCATACTAGGATTACTAAGCATGGAGTGATACATTGGAATGAATCATACTTTCAAAGTCAGAGGTCTTGGGTTCAAATCTTGCTTATATCACTTTCTAAGTTGCCTTGGACCTCTGCTTAACCTCTCTTGAGTCTTAGTGTCCTCTATAAAATGTCATGGTTACACTTAATCCAGGGTTCTCAACTTGGAACCCATGAACTTGATTCAAAAAATTATTTATCTCTATTTAACATAGTTATCAAAAAAGATTCCTTTGTAATCCTATGCATTATATTCCATGCATTTAAAACAGTATTCTGAGAAGAATCCAATAGATTGTCCAAGAGATTCAGGGCACAAAAACATTCTGGATTCCTTGACTAGATAGTCTCCAAAATATCAGCTAGCTTTTGCCTAGGCTTCAATAATTGAAATATGAGAAGAAATAGACTTAATGCCTATGTGGCTTTGGACAAATAAACCATCTATCTGTGATCCTGTGACATCAGCCCTGAGCTATAGTATTTCCAAGTACCCCTCTCCTTATTCCTTACCCTCTACTTTTTTTCTAGTTCAAATTTCTTTCCTGCTTAAGTTTATAAAATAGTCATCACTTATCTAAATTTACACAGGTCCAAAAAATTGTTCCTCTATTTTGTCTTTTAATAAATCCAAAGCCAAGATGGTAGCGTAGAAGCATGGAAAGCTGGAACTATTCTGAGAACTCTCCAACCAACATTTAAATAGCACTTCAAAATGAATACTGAAGTGACAGGACCAACAAGGGGACAAAGTGAAGGAACTTACCTAGAGAAAACAACTTGGAAGGTAGACAAAGAGAGTCTATTTCACTGGGAGAAAGAGGGGTATACAACTGGCAGTAAAACTGCACAGCCCACAAGGAGTACCAGTGCAAGCCAACAGCAAGCTCCCACCTCCCACCTACTGATCCAGGTTTTAAACCTGAACCCAAGCCAATTTTAAGATTCAGAGACCCTGCTTAAACCAAGAGCAGAGTATACCATGCCCACTCCTTGAAGTTCCAAACCCTAGAACAAGCTTGAAGTGAAGTGTCAAACACAGGGCAAGATAATCCACAGCGCATTTGAACCATTCAAGTCTAAGGGAAGGCCCAGAGCCCCTGCCCAAGTATTCAGTGAGGCCCCAAACTCCATTGCAAGGCAGCCCACAGTATGCCTGGCTGGTGTAAGCCCAGAGACTCCAAACCCCTGTCCAAGTCTTCAATGAGAACAATAACCCCAGCATAGCCCTGGTACCTGTGGTGCGCCTGGCTGATACTAACTTAAGGGGAGGCCCAGGAGCCCTGCCCAAGTGCAAGGCAGTCCAAAGTGTGCCTATGTAAGCCCAGAGTGAGGCCTGTAGCCCCTGCTCAGGCTTGAGGTAAGGCCCTGAGCCCCAGCACAAGGTAACGCACAGTGCTCTGTTCCCTGCAAGCCATCAGTAGTCCTTAGAAGAGACTGAATCAGCAGTGGGAGGTGACTTTCAGAGTTCCCAGCCCACAGGCCATCATACCACCATAGAAGAACTGAAATTTGCAGAAACTCAGAAACAGAGCTGAGGGTAAGTAGTAGAAAAACTGAAGTTTAAGAGAATGCCCTCTCTACCCTGAGAACAGAGCTCACCTTTAACATGAAAGTAAAAGTATAAAGACTGGGAAAATGAACAAACAGCAGAAAACAAAAATAAAAACAAAAAACACCTAACCAAAGAAAATTATTAAGGATACAACAAAAGAGCAAGGCATAGACTCAGAAGGGAACAGTGAGATCAAAACAGCTATGTGGAAAACTTCAAGGAAAAATGGGAACTGGTCTCAGGCTCTGGAAAAGCTCAAAAGAAAATATAAAAATAAAATAAGAGAGGCAGAAGAAAAATGGGGAAGAGAAATTAAAATAATTCAAGAAGAAAACAAAAGCTTAAAAATCAGAGTTGACCCAATGGGAAAAGAGGTACAAACATCTAATGAAAAAAAGAGTTTTTAAAAAATTAGAATTTTCCAAATGGAAAATTTGGTTCAAAAATTCAAAAGAGACATCAATAATTCAGCAAATAGAAGTATTAACTACATGAGACCTCAATAAACAATAACACAAAATCAAAAGAATGAAAAATAAAAGAAAAATATTAGTCATATCATTAAAAAACCACTGACCTGTAAAATCAATCCAAGACAGACAATCTAAGAATTATTGGACTACCTGAAATTCACAATAAAAAAAGGCTAGACATCATATTACAGAAATTATCAAAGAAAATTGCCCTGATGCTCTTGAACAAGATGGCAAAATAGACATTGAAAAAATCCACAGATCACTTCCTCAAATAAATCCCCAAATGATAACTCTCAGGAATATTATAATAAAATTCAAGAGCTCCCTGGTCAAGGAAAAAATACTACAAGAAGCCAGAAAAAAAACAATTCAAATATCATGGAGCCACAGTCAGGATTATATAGGACTTAGCAGCTTCTACATAAAAGATTTGGAAGGCTTAGAATATGATATTCTGGAAGGCCAAGGAACTAGATTTACAACCTAGAATCACCTATCCAAAAAAAACTGAGTATATTCTTTCAGAGGAAAAAACAAGTAATTTAATAAAATAGAAAATTTCCAAGTATACCTGATTAAATGACCAGATCTAAAGAGAAAATCTGATGTTCAAATGCAAGACTCAAAAGAAGCATAAAAAGGTAAATAGGAAAGAAAAAATGTAAGGGATTCAATAAGGTCAAGTTCTTTATATTCCTGCATGGAAAGATATTTGTAACTCTTAAAATTTTTTATCATTATCAAAGCAATTAAAAGAAGTATACCTAGATAGAGGGTGCAGAAATAAGCTGATTAGGATGACATGCTATGCATTAAAAAATCAAGGGATGAAAAAGAAAATTGCACTGAAAGATAAAGGAAGAGAGATGTAGAATGGGGTAAATTACCTCACCTAAAGAGGCATGAAAAACTACTACAGTTGACAGGAGGATGAAGGTGGTTACTCTCATTAGAAATTTCTCAGAGAGGGAATAACAACCAAACTCATTTGGGTATAGAATGCTATCTTACCCTATATATAAGTAGGAAGAGAATAAGATAGGGGCAGGGAAAGTAAGAAGAGGGAGGAGAAAGTGGAGGAATGATTAAAAATAGAACACTGGTGAAGAGAGAGAGCAAAAGGAGAGAGAAAGAGCAGGATCAAAAGGGGAAAATAAGATGGAGGGGAATACACAGATGGCAATCATAACTGTGAATTTGAATAGGATAAACTCACCCATAAAAAGGAATCAGATAGCAGTCGATTAAAAACCAGAATCTTATGATATGTTGTTTATAAGAAACACATCTGAGGCAGGAAGACACAGACAGAGTAATGTAAAGAGCTGGAACATAATTTATTGTGCATCATCTGAAGTAAAGCAAGCAAAAGTACCAATCATGATTTCAAACAAAGTTAAAATAAAACTGTATCTAAATAAAAGATAAGGAAGGAAATTACATCTTGATAAAAGGTACTATAGATATTGAAGGAATATCAGTTCTAAACATATATGCACCAAATGGTATAGCCTCCAGATTTTTAAAGGAGAAATTAAATGAGCTTCAGGATGAAATAGACAGTAAAGCTATACAAGTGGGGGACCTCAAACTTCTTCTCTCAGAACTAGATAAATGTAACCACAAAATAAACAAGAAAGAAGCAAAAGAATACTTACTATCTTAGGATCTTAGGAAATCTCAATAATATAATGGTTAAATTGGGATTTTGACTAAATAAGGGAGTTATAAAAAGTGGTCTCTGATTATTATCCCTTAAGTCAGGAAAACTATTATCAGCTTTTAACAATTTTCTTTAATTGGAATTTTAGTAAAAAGAGGGAAATATGGAAGGGAAAGAGGTAAGAAGACTGCCTAGCCTACCCTAAATGCTGATCTAGTTAAATGAAACTCGCTCCCCAACAGAGTTCTAATTTCCATGTGGGAATCCTAATCACTCACCAGCAAGCCGGGCAGGATCCAGGCAAGGTCCCAAATGCAGAAAAACCCTTATGAGCTAAGCTCACTGAGGCAGCAGTGAACCCAATCAGAAAGCCCCCAATTCAAAGAACCTCCAAAGCCAAAAGTCAAAGTCCCAAAGCTAAAAACTCCCATCGAAAGGCCCAAAGCTCCAAGTCGAAGTCAAAGTACAAAAGCTCCAAGGAGCTGCCCTCGAAAGAAGTCTAAAGGAGAAGAACCCAAGGACCAAAGACTCCAAGAAGAACTCCCAAGGAGAAGTCCCTTAGACAGGAAATTCAGGACATATTATATTCCTTTTCCACATCATTTCCTTTCCCTTCCCCACTTTATGGAAACCAATGCAGCCTTTCAATTTGCCTAGCTGGGGGGTGTGGCCTCTAGAGTTGTCACCCACTCAAGCAAGCAACTTGTGAACTCTCATACTTAGTGACTGATTAGGTACTAAGTAGGGGTACTTAAGTTTTTGATTGATTAACTTAAAAGTTGCTGATTGACAGAGTTTGATTCACTCTTCATAATAATATTATTATTTTTATTATATTTGCCCATGCTATCCATGAACAATTAATAATCTTTCTAATTAAATTCTCTTTTGTTTCATTAAAGATTGAATACCCAATGGAGATCACTATGGTTACCTCAGGGCCTGGATTTTTCTTGATATTTACTTCCCTTTTCCTTCTAGCACAGGGGCCCATGGACTTGATTTTTAAAATATATTTTGCTAACCTTTTCAGATCACAATGCAATGAAAATAATAATTAGTAAGGGTACATGGAGAGGCAAATCAAAAATTAATTGGAAATTAAACAATATAATTCTCCAAAATCTGTTAAAGAACAAATCATAGAAACAATTAATACTTTCATTGATGAAAATGGCAATGATGAGACCTCCTTTCAAAATCTATGGGATGCAGCCAAAGCAGTACCCAGGGGGAAATTTATATCCTTGAGTTCATATATTAACAAATTAGAGAGAGCAGAGGTCAATGAATTAGGCATGCAAATTAAAAAAACTAGAAAGTGAACAAATTAAAAATCCTGAGATGAAGATTAAATTAGAGATCCTAAAAAATCAAAAGAGAAAATAATAAATTTGAAATTCAAAGAACTATTGATTTAATAAATAAGACTAGAAGCTGGTACTTTGAAAAAAAACAAATAAAATATACAAAGTACTGATCAATCTAATTTAAAAAAAAGGAAAGAAGAAAACCAAACTGACAGTATCCAAGATAAAAAGGGAGACCTTACCTCTAATGAAGAGGAAATTAACGCAATCATTAAAAATTATTATGCCCAATTGAATGGCAATAAATATGGCAATCTAGGTGATATGGATGGGAATTAAAAAATATAAATTGCCTAGACTAACAGAGGAAGAAATACACTACCTAAACAACCCCATATCAGAAAAAGAAATTTAAAAAGCCATCAAAGAACTCCCTAAGAAAAAATTCTGAAGGTCCAAATGCATTCACAAATGAATTCTATCAAACAGTCAAAGAACAACTAATCTCAATATTATACAAACTATTTGACAGAATATGCAATGAAGGAGTCCTACCAAATTCCTTTTATGACACAAATATGGTATTAATTCCAAAGCCAGGCAGGTCAAAAACAGAGAAAGAAAACTATAGACCAATTTCCTTGATGAATATAGATGTAAAAATCTTAAATAGGATACTAGCAAAAAGACTCCAGCAAGTGATCATGAGGGTTATCCACTATGACCAGGTAGGATTCATACCAGGAATGCAAAGATGATTCAATATTAGGAAAACCAACCACATAATTGACCATATTAACAAGCAAACTGACCAAAATCACATGATTATCTCAATAGATGCAGAAAAAGCCTTGGATGTAATACAACACTCATTCCTATTGAAAACACTAGAAAGCATAGGAATAGAAGGGTCTTTCCTAAAAATAACAAACAATATATATCTAAAACCATCAGCAAACATGATCTGCAATGGGGATAAACTAGAAGCCTTCCCAATAAGATCAGGAGTCAAACAAGGATGCCCATTATCACCTATTATTTAACATTGTACTAGAAACACTAGCAGTAGCAATTAGAGAAACAAAAGAAATTGAAGGTATTAAAATAGGCAATGAGGAAAGCAAGCTATCACTCTTTGCAGATGACATGATGGTCTACTTAAAGAACCCCAGAGAATCAAACCAAAAAGCTAGTTGAAATAATCAACAACTTTAGCAAAGTTACAGGGTACAAAATAAGCCCACATGAGTCATCAGCATTTCTATATATCTCCAATGCATCTCAGCAGCAAGAATTAGAAAGATAAATTGCATTTAAAATCACCCTAGACATACAGAAAAGACGAAATAATAAATGCAACCTTTTCAGATCATAAGGCAATAAAAATAATGAACAGTAAGGGTACATGGAGAGCCAAATAAAAAATTAATTGGAAATTAAATAATATGATACTACAAAATCAGTTAGAGGATAAATCATAGAAACAATTAATAATTTCATTGAAGAAAATTACAATGGTGAGACATCCTTTCAAACCTTATGGGATTCAGCCAAAGCAGCACTCAGAGGAAATTCATATCCTTGAATGCATATATTAACAAATTAGGGAGGGCAGAGATCAATGAATTGGACATGCAAATCCAAAAACTTGAAAGAGAACAAATTTAAAACCCCCAGAAGAAAACCAAATTAAAGATCCTAAAAATTAAGGGAGAAATTAATAAAATCAAAAGTGATAGAACTGTCGAACTAATAAATAAGACTAGAAGCTGGTACTTTGGAAAAAACAAACAAAATAGACAAAGCACTGGTCAATCTAATTTTAAAAAGGAAAGAAGAAAAGCAAATTAACAGTATCATAGATGAAAAGAGGGACCTCACCTTCAATGAAAAGGAAATTAAGGCAATCATTAAAAACTACTTTGCCCAATTATATGGCAATAAATATGCCAATCTAGGCAATATGGATGAATATTTACAAAAATATAAATTGCCTAGACTAACAGAAGAAGAAATAGAATTCTTAAATAATCCCATATCAGAAAATGAAATCCAACAGGCCATCAAAGAACTCCCTAAGAAAAAATCCCCAGGGCCTGATGGATTCACAAGTGAATTCTATCAAACAGTCAAAGAACAGCTAATCCCAATATTATACAAACTATTTGACATAATAAGCAAAGAGGGAGTTCTACCAAATTCATTTTACGACACAAATATGGCACTGATGCCAAAGCCAGGCGGGTCAAAAACAGAGAAAGAAAACTATAGACCAATCTTCTTAATGAATATAGAGGCAAAAATCTTAAATAGCATACTAGCAAAAAGACTTCAGCAAGTGATCACGAGGGTTATTCATTATGACCAGGTAGGATTCATACCAGGAATGCAAGGATGGTTCAATATTAGGAAAACCATCCACATAATTGACCATATCAACATGCAAACTGACAAAAATCACATGATTATCTCAATAGATGCAGAAAAAGCCTTTGACAAAATACAACACCCATTCCTATTGAAAACAATAGAAAGCATAGGAATAGAAGGGTTTTTCCTAAAAATAATAAACAGTATATATCTAAAACCATCAGCAAACATCATCTGCAATGGGGATAAACTAGAAGCCTTCCCAATAAGATCAGGAGTGAAACAAGGATGCCCATGATCACCTCTATTATTTAACATTGTAATAGAAACACTAGCAGTAGCAATTAGAGAAGAAAAAGAAATTGAAGGTAATAAAATTGGCAATGAGGAAAGCAAGCTATCACTCTTTGCAGATGACATGATGGCCTACTTAAAAAATCCTAGAGAATCAACCAAACAGTTACTAGAAATAATCAACAACTTTAGCAAAGTTGCAGGATACAAAATAAACCCACATAAGTCATCAGAATTTCTACATATCTCTAACCCATTTCAGCAGCAAAAATTAGAAAGCGACATACCATTTAACATCACCCTAGACAATATAAAATACTTAGGAATCTATCTGCCAAGACAAACACAGGAATTATATGAACACAACTACAAAACACTCTCCACACAATTAAAACTAGATCTGAGCATTAGGAAAAACATTAACTGCTCATGGGTGGGATGAGCTAACATAATAAAAATAGCCATCCTACTCAAACTTATCTATTTATTTAGTGCCATACCCATTGAACTTCCAAAAAACTTCTTTACTGAATTAGAAAAAAAAAACATAACAAAGTTCATTTGGAAGAACAAAAGATCAACGATATCAAGGGAAATAATGAAAAAATGTGAAGGAAGGAGGCCTTGCAGTCCCAGATCTCAAACTATACTATAAAGCAGTGGTCATCAAAACAACTTGGTACTGGCTAAGAGACAGAAAGGAGGATCAGTGGAATAGACTTGGGGTAAGTGATCTCAGCAAAACAGTCTATGACAAATCTAAAGAACCCAGCTTTTGGGACAAAAATCCACTATTTGATAAAAATTGCTGGGAAAATTGAAAGATAGTGTGGGAGAGATTAGGCTTGGACCAACACCTCATACCCTACACCAAGATAAACTCGGAATGGGTGAATGACCTGAACATAAAGAAGGAAATTATAAGTAAATTAGGTGAACACAGAATAGTATATATGTGAGACTTTTGGGAAGGGAATCATTTTAAAACCAAGCAAGACTTAGAAAGAGTCACAAAATGTAAAATAAATAATTTTGACTACATTAAATTAAAAAGTTTCTGTACAAGCAAAACCAATGTAACCAAAATCAGAAGGGAAATAACAAACTGGGAAACAAGCTTCATAACAAAAACCTCTGACAAACGTTTAATTACTCAAATTTATAAAGAGCTAAACCAATTGTACAAAAAAACCAAGCCATTCTCTAATTGATAAATGGGCAAGGGACATGAATAAGCAATTTTCAGATAAAGAAATCAAAACTATTAATAAGCACATGAAAAAAGTGTTCTGAATCTCTTATAATCAGAGAGATGCAAATCAAAACAACTCTGAGGTATCACCTCACACCTAGCTGATTGGCTAACGTGACAGCAAAGGAAAGTAATGAATGCTGTAGAGGATGTGGCAAAGTGGGGACATTAATTCATTGCTGGTGGAGTTGTGAATTGATCCAACCATTATGGAGGGCAATCTGGAACTATACCCAAAGGGTGCTAAAAGACTGTCTGCCCTTTGATCCAGCCATAGCACTGCTGGGTGTGTACCCCCAAAGAGTTAATAAGGAAAAAGACCTGTACAAGAATATTCATAGCTGCGCTCTTTGTTGTGTCAAAAAATTGGAAAAGGAGGGAATGCCCTCAATTGGGGAATGGCTAAGCAAATTGTGGTATCTATTGATGATGGAATACTATTGTGCAAAAAGGAATAATAAAATGGAGGAATTCCATGGAGACTGGAACAACCTCCAGGAAGTGATGCTGAGTGAGAGGAGCAGAACCAGGAGAACATTGTACACAGAGAGTGATAAATTGTGGTACAATTGAAGGTAATGGACTCCTCCATTGGTGGTAATGCAATGACCCTGAACAACCCAGAGGGGTACAGGAAAAAAAACACTATCCACATCCAGAGGAAAAACTGTGGGAGTAAAAACACTAAAGAAAAACTATTGCTAAATGACATGGGTCGAAGGGGATATGAATGGGGAAATCAACTCCAAATGAACATCCTATTGCAAATACCAACAACATGGAAAGAGGTTCTGATCAAGAACACAGGCAATACCCAGTCAAACTGCACATCAGCTATGGGAGGGGTGCGGGAGGAGAGGGGGGAAAATATAATGAGTTTTGTAACCAAGGAACAATGTTTGAAATTAAAAAGAAAAAAAATCACCCTAGACAATAGAAAATACTTAGGAATCTATCTGCCGAGACAAACACAGGAACTATATGAACACAACTACAAAACACTGTCCACAGAATTAAAACTAGATCTAAAGAATTTTGGAAAAACATTGCTCATGAGTAGGATGAGCTAACATAATAAAAATGATAATAATACCCAAATTAATTTAGTTATTTAGTGCTATACACATTGAACTACCAAAAAAACTTTTTTACTGAATTAGAAAAAAACATAACAAAGTTCATTTAGAAGAACAAAGGATCAAGGATATCCAGGGAAATAATGAAAAAAATGCAAAGGAAGGAGGCCTTGCAGTCCCAGATTTCAAACTATACTATAAAGCAGTGGTCATCAAAACTATACAGTACTGGCTAAGAGACAGAAAGGAGGATCAGTGGAATAGACTTGGGGTAAATGACCTCAGCAAGACAGTCTATGACAAACCCAAAGATTCCAGCTTTTGGGACAAAAATCCACTATTTGATAAAAACTGCTGGGAAAATTGGAAGACAGTGTGGGAGAGATTAGGCTTGGATCAATGCCCCACACCCTACACTAAGATAAACTCAGAATGGGTGAATGACTTGAACATAAAGAGGAAACTTATAAGCAAATTATGTGAACACAGAATAGTATACATGTCAGACCTTTGGTGAAGGGAAATATGTTAAAACCAAGCAAGACTTAGAGTCACAAAATGTAAAATAAATAATTTTGATTACATGAAATTAAAAAGTCTTTCTACAAACAAAACCAGTGTAACCAAAATCATAAGGGAAGCAACAAATAGGGAAACAATCTTTATAACAAAAATGTCTGACAAATGTCTAATTGCTCAAATTTACAGAGCTAAATCAATTGTACTAAAAATCAAGCCATTCTCCAATTGATAAATGGGCAAGGGACATGAATAAGCAATTTTCAGTCAAAGCAATCAAAACCATTAATAAGCACATGAAAAAGTGTTCTAAATCTCTTATAATCAGAGAGATGCAAATCAAAACAACTCTGAGGTATCATCTCACACCTAGCAGATTGGCTATATGTAATATGGAAAAATACATGTACAAGAATATTCATAGCTGCACTCTTTGTAGTGGCAAAAAATTGGAAAATGAGAGGATATCCTTCAATTGGGGAATGGATGAACAAATTGTGGTATATGTTGGTGATGGAATACTATTGTGATCAAAGGAATAATGAACTGGAGGAATTCTGTGGGAACTGGAACACCCTCCAGGAAGTAATACAGAGCAAAAGGAGCAGAACCAGAACAATGTACACAGAGACTGATACACTGTGGTACAATCGAATATAATGGACTTCTCCATTAGTGGCAATGCAATGATCCTGAACAACTTGGAGGGATCTATGAGAAAGAACACTATCCACATTCAGAGAAAAATTGATTACATGGGTCGAGGGGGATATGATTGGGGATGTAGACTCTAATTGAACATCCTAGTGCAAACACCAACAACATGGAAATGGGTTCTGATCAAGGACACATGTAATGCCCAGTGGAATTGTGTATCAGTTATGGGAGGGGTTAGGGGAGGGGTGGGAGGAATAAAAATGATTTTTGTAACCAAGGAATAATGTTTGAAATTGATCAAATAAGAAATAATTTAAAAAAATAACCTCTGTCCATGGTCTAATTACTGAAATTTATAAAGAGCTAAACCAATTGTACAAAAAAATCAACCCATTCTCCAATTGATAAATGGGCAAGGGACATGAATAGGCAATTTTCAGTCCAAGAAATCAAAACTATTAATAAGCACATGAAAACGTGTTCTAAATCTCTGATAATCAGAGAGATGCAAATCAAAACAACTCTGAGGTATCACCTCACACCTAGAGATTGGCTAACATGACAGCAAAGGAAAGTAATGAATGCTGGAGGGAATGTGGCAAAGTTGGGACATTAATGCATTGCTGGTCGAATTGTGAATTGATCCTGGAGGGCATTCTGGAGGGTAATCTGGAGGGCAAACCTGGAGGGCATTCTGGAGGGCAATCTGGAACTATGTCCAAAGGGCTATAAAAGACTTTTTTATCCAGGCATAGCACTGCTGGGTTTATACCCCAAAGAGATAATAAGGAAAAATACATAAACAAGAATATTCATAGCTGCGCTCTTTGTGGTGGCCAAAAATTGGAAAATGAGGTGATGCCCTTCAATTGGGGAATGGCTGAACAAATTGTGGGATCTGTTGGTGATGGAATACTATTGTGCTCAAAGGAATAATAAAGTGGAGGAATTCCATGGGGACTGGAACAACATCCAGGAATGGATGCAAAGTGAGGGGAACAGAACCAGGAGAACATTGTACACAGAGATGGATACACTGTGGTACCATCAAATGTAATGGACTTCTCCATAAGTGGCAATGCAGTGATCATGAACAACCCAGAGGGATCTATGAGAAAAAACACAATCCACATTCAGAGGAAAAACTGTGGGAGTAGAAACACTAAAGAGAAACAACTGCTTGATTACATGGGTCGAGGCGGATATGATTGGGGATGTAGACTCTAAATGAACTTCCTAGTGCAAACACCAACAACATGGAAATAGGTTTTGATGAAGGACACATGTAATACCCAGTGGAATTGCGTGTGGGCTATGGGAAGAGTTGGTGGAGGGGAGGGCGGGAAATAATGTGATTCTTGTAACCAAGGAATAATGTTCTAAATTGACTGATTAAATTAATTTTAATTTAAATTATTTACATATATACAAAAATATTGCTAACTGCACAGTTGCTATAGTTGATTTCCTCTCTAATTCCATCATTTAAATTATGTAATTAAAACACTATTCTCAGAAAGCATCTATAAATTTCACTGGACTGCTAAACTGGTCCATGACAGAAAAAGTATTAAGACCCTCCACTAGGTGGAGAAAAAATTTTTTTTTAATTTCAAAAAAAAAGGTCTCTTCTGTGAACCAACTAGTAGCCTTAGGGATAATGAGATTGGTTCTTGGGGGGTTTAATCTAGGAGAAGGTCTCAATTCTATCTGCCTTCTTTTGCCTATAAAACTTAAAAAACCTTAAAAGTTGCAAATAAAATTCATAAACTGCTTTGAACCCCCAATCTGTTTATTTCTAAGCTGGGACACTGAGACAGTTGAATTTAGTGTGATCAAATATACACAGGTTTCCCTTCCATCTGTCACACTGTCTATAGTAAAACACAAAGTCAGAATGTTGTTAAAATTAGCTATTTTTATTTAGCAAACAAGTATTTAAAATAAAAGTAAATAACCAGTTGGCAAATTTTTCAAATAGAAAAGTAACCTTTAGTAAATTAACCTATTCTCCAGATCCTCTAGTGATAAAACAAAAGGGAGAAATGGAGGATGGAGATTTACCATTGCTCCAGTGACTACCAGAAGCCAGAATTCATTCACTCTGTTAGATTCCCTTAATAAACTGAGCAGCATGCCAGGGAAAAGGAAAGACTGTAGCCACTATGAGAGTCTGTCTCCTGGGAAGAGTTGTCCATCTGCCAATATTATTGCTACTGGGCTCTCACCAGCTCCTCTTTCACCTGTTTCCAGAGAGATTTTTCAAGCTCTGTGCTCTAGTCCTGATCCCTTGATAAGTTCTCACTTCCTCTATGTGAAGGCTTGAAAAAATATAATTCCCATGGTCTAATGACTAAGGCCCCTTGGGATGCAGTCAGTCTAGCCATGCCAGAAGGGATGTTAAAATTGTTTTGTAATTGTTATATATATATACATATATATATACACATATATATATATGTCTTAAGTGTATCTTGGTAGATTTACTCCCAGATATTTTATGCATTTTATTGTTATTTTAATGGGCTGTAATTTCTATTATTTTTTTTCTTGGCTTTTATTATTACTGTAGAGAAATATTAACAGTTTTAGAGAATTTTATATGCTACTACTTTACTGTAATCATTAAATAACTTAATTAATGTCTTTGCAGATTCGCTGACATTTTCTAAGTAAACTTGTCATCTGCATATAGGGATAATTTCATATCTTTGCTGACATTTGAGCCTTTAATTTCTTTTTCTTCTCTTATTGCCATTTCTAGAACTGTCAAACAGAAAGGGATAATTGAAATTGATGGTGTATTTATTGGAAAAGTTTCTAGGGTTTCTTTACTGCAAAAATTGTAAGATTTTTATTATAGAAAAACACTTTTGATCATATTAAAAATGTCCCTCCTGTGTCTTTCCTTTGTAGGGTTTTTTTGCCTGTTAGAATTAAATTCTGTCAAAGGAATTTTCTGCCTCTATTATATATTAGGGTGAGGTTAAAACTGCCCCCATTTTAGTTTTGATGCCTTAATTAGTTAAAAATACTTTAGAAGAAATTAGTGTGAACTATGTAGTCCTTTATTCAATGAGAGCTACTGTGTAAGACAGTGGTATCAAACTCAGATCTGGGGCCACTCAACTACATATGAGGATCTCTGTGGGTCACATATTAATGGTATCTATGTTTTACTGTATTTTTATTGATTTTGGTTAAATATTTCCTGAATACATTTTAATGTGGTTCAGACTGCACTCAGGAGTATTGTGGGCTGCATGAGGTCCATGGGTCACATGTTTGCACTTCTGGTTTAAGAGACTATATCACCCTAAGTAATTTGGATACAAAGAATAGACTATCTCAGAACTGGAGACAGAGATTCAGAGTGTTTGGATCCCAGATGTTGGAGTAAACATGACATGTTCAGTATACCTTTGAGCAATAGAGGGATAAGTGAGCTATAGAAGAAAAGGGAAATAATGAGAATATTTATTTGTTCTATAGATATCTCAGAGCAGAGAACCTAGGCCCATGTTGGCAAACCTATGCCACATGTTCCAGAGCATGCCAGAGTGGGATGCTCCCTTCCCCCTCTCCAAATGTGCCTGAGCATATTTCTACCATCACCTACCATCTACCATCACCATTGGATGCCCAGCATCCCAATGGGAGCACTTTCTCCCTCCCCCATCTGGGGGAAGGAGTGGGGCTCACATGCAATGTGAGGGTTGCAGTTTGGGTACTTTAAAAGGTTCACCATCCCTGATCTAGGCTATGGGAAGTCCCAAGGTTAACTCTTTTCCCCTTGTGATGCCTGCCTATCCATAGACACTAAAATATAATCTGCTACTTCATTTCTATTCCCAACCATTTCCAGTCATTGGAATTTTGTCTCAGCTGCAAAGATGTCAGAGTTAACTGGATATAAATATAAAATTAGGTACAGGAATGCCTAAATATTAAAAATGCTTAAAATCTTCCTAACTGGGGACTCAGGGCAATTATGACCAAATTCAAAGTTTTTTGCTTAAAATAAACTTCTTAAGGCCAAAGAGAAAAAATTATGTGGGTATTAGGGGTCATTTTATTGCCCCCTAGATTTAAAACAGGGTGATTAAGTGGCGCAGTGGATTGAGCACTGGGCCTGAAATCAAGAAGACTTCTTCCTGAGTCTAAATGTCTCAGGCACTTACTAGCTATGAGACCCTAGACAAGTCACTTAACTCTGCCTCATTTCCTCTTCCGTCAAATAAGCTGGAGAAGGAAATGACAAACCACTCCAGTGTCTTTGCCAAGAAAACCACAAATGGGTCACCAAGAGTTGGACACAGCTGAAATGACTTAACAACAAACAACATTTGAAAGAAAACACAGAATGAACCGCCCCCCCCCCCAAATAAAGAAAAGTATGCTTCAGTCTGCATTCAGGACTCCATCAGTTCTTTCTCAAGCAGTGGAAAGAATTTTTCATCATGAGTCCTTTGAAAATGTCTTAGATGTGATATGTTCTTAATGAAGCCAAGCTGGCCCTTTGTAATTGCCACTTCCCTATCTAACTGTTCTCCAACCATTTCCTTAATGAGCTCCTCTAGAATTTTCCCAGGAATTGAAGTCAAGGTCACTGGCTTATAGTTTGCAGCCTCTGTTGTCTTTTCTTTTTTGCAAATCAGGACATTTGCCTTTTTCTATTCTTGTAGTACCTCTTCCATTTTCCATGACCTTTCAAATATCACTGACAACGTCTCAGCAATCACACTTGCTAGTTCTTTAAGGTACCAGGGGTGTAGTTTGCCTGGGTCAGGTGACTTGAATTTGTTAAGCACAAGTGGGAGTTCTCTCTTTATCTCTGAACTTATGTTTACTACCAACTGCCCTGTTACTCTGATAATACCAACATTGAAAAAAGTCCAAAAGGAGGAGGGGGCTGCAGAGGTGGAGAAGGCTACGAGGGCAAAGATGTAAAAGTCTGGAGTCAGAAGCCAAGCAAGAAGAAAAGAACTTCATCATGCCTCTTCTGAAAGCTCTATTGTTGTCTACCTATGGGAAACTACTATAATTCAGGCCATCATTCAGGTAATAATCTTTTATGCCTCAGACTCAAAAAAAATTGTGCTATTTTCAAATTCTTAGGCAATTAGAATGGCCTTAAATATTAGTCAAAAGCTTTCATTCTTGGCCATCTTGAGTGCATAAGTATTAGAAAGCAGTGTAGTCTGTTCCTTCCAACCAGGAGTGAGGGGCAGCTGGGTGGCTCAGTGGATTGAGAGTCAGGCCTAGAGACAGGAGGGTCCTAGGTTCAACTCTGGCCTCAGACACTTCCTAGCTATGTGACCCTGGGCAAGTCACTCTTCTGCCTTAGAACCAATTCTAAGACAGAAGGTAAGGATTTAAATAAATAAATAAAACAAAATGTAGTATGGAGGGGCAGCTGGGTGGCTCAGTAGATTGAGAGCCAGAGAGATGGGAGGTCCTAGGTTCAACTCTGGCCTTAGACACTTCCCAGCTGTTTGACCCTGGGGAAGTCATTTAACCCCTATTTCCTAGCCCTTTCTATTCTTCTACCTTGGAACTAATAAACAATATTGACTCTAAGACAGCAGGTAAGGGTTTAAACAAAAACAAAAACAAAGTGTAGAAAGGGATGCAGATAATAGTCTAAAAATGCATATTTTACAGTAATATCTTCTGCCCCTTTCCCACCATTCCATCACTGTCTCTGAAGATACCTAGGACTCAGAGCCATTTAAAAATATCCTAAGTAGCAATGGTCAAAAAAGTAATCATCTAGTAGACAATCCACTGGTGATGAGCCTCTCTGAATTTAGCTAAGCTTGTTTTCAGAGAGCAAAGTCAGTCTATCACCCATATTCAAAGCCTTTCCTGGCATAGTGGAACCTGCCAGAGTTCATACTTTGCAAGGAAAACCACAAAAAGCATCAAAGTAAGATCTTTTAGATGTCTTCCTTCATCTCCTTTCTTTGAAAAAATTTACTTTTATTATATAAAATTTGATAAACAAATATAAAAATGTGAAAAAACAATAGAAATGTGAATTTGTCACATGTGGTTTGTGTTTTCCAAACTGCATATTAAATGTGAAAAGGAAGTAGCAAAATTGCCTTGTATCTCCTCTGAACTTCTCTATATTTTGTTCTGAGTTTTTTTCAATGTTTTAATAATGCTTTTATCCATCTTTTGGGGGGTATTTCTATCATTACCCACTTAACCATTCCCCTTCTCAAAGAACCCACTCCACTTTATTGTAGAGATGGCAAAAGTACACTGGATTTGGTGTCAAACAACTTGAAATCAAATCTCACCTTTGATTTACACAGGATGTGTAACCTTGGGCAAATTACTTAATCTGAGACTCGGTTTCTTCATCTGTAAAATGAAGAGGGCAGCCTAGATGGACTCTAAGATGCCTCAAAACTCTAAGCCTATAATTTTATGGTTTATGTAATAAGTATAGTTGAGTAAAAGAAATGAACACCTTGACCATGCATGAAAATATGTTTCTCATTCTGCAAACATAATTCATCATCTTTCTTTTAAATGTTGGTACATCACTGCATTGATTACAATTCTAAAGTCTTTAACAATTGTATTTTTTTACATTACTGTTGACATCTGGCAATTTGTTCTGTTTTTACTCATTTTATTCTTCATCATACATTCACACAAGTTTTCTGAACTTTCTCAGAATTTCTCATAGCCATTGTTTCTTACAGAACAATAATATTCCATTGGATTCACTGTTCAGCTATTCCCCAAAATGTTGGGCATCCACTTGGTTCAATTATTTTCTATTCTGTTATATTCACTGATTAATTATTTTCTTTAAAACCCAGTTTCCCTAGAACCCTGAATTTTCATAATCCTGAGAAGTAACCACAAAAAAGGCATCTTCTCAGCAAATCTTGCCCAATGTACCAAAACACAAAATCTGATGACAATCATTATGATGACACAGCAGGATGGTAGGACTCCTGGGCTGATAGGAAGATATATAATCCCTGAGTTTAGGGACCCACTTAGTTAGTGGAGAGGCACTATTCTTAACCTTAAGGAGGACTCATCTGACATGCAGACACTATTCTTACACTTATTCTTATCAGATTGTTATGGGACAAAGAAATCCTAATTCTAAGGTTCTAAGACCTAAGACTCTGACATTATGTGGGGTACTTAGGAAACACTTGCTAGAAGAAGAGAGGGAGGAATGGCAGAAGGCAAGGTAAGATAATTCAGGGGAAAGAATATTTCTGGCAGTTTCACCATTCTCTTGCTATGCTGAGTTGAATTGTACATTACTGAGGAGAAGAATAAGAGGGAAAAGAATTCTCTCTCCAATGAGTAGGCAGCATTGGACCAGAAGTTCACATAAACAACAGGGATCTGAAAGATGATGGAGATCCAGACAGGCAACAGATCAAGTCCAAAATGTTTAGCTCTGACAAGGAGGAAGAACAAGTAAGCCCTTAGATGTGCAAAAATCACCTCACAAAAGAAGACTTTATTCAAACCTGCCCTACTACACAAACTCCTCTGTTAATGAAATCATCATTATCCCAGTCTTCTTGTAACTGACTTTGACTCTTTCCTCTTCCTTAATGACCCCCCACATCATATACTTGGTTAACAGAATCCCTAGGCTACCTCTCATGCATTCCACCTCTACTCTCCACTTCTACTACACATGCTCTGAAAAGTGGCCTCCATTGGTCAGGCCTCTATTATATTTGTTTTCCATAGATTTCTTCCCAAACTTAGCTCATTCGGTACTCTACCAATTCTGCTGCTGTATTACAGGAACGTTCTATAATTTATATTCATTTTATTTGTCATCTGCCTTTGCTTCCATTTTCTATATTCAACAAGTGTTGCTGCCCATCAAGATTATGAGCATACTTGGAATCAGAATGTCCTTGCAAATGATGAGAGATAAATGGGCAAGCAATTTTAAAAGGAGACCTTAGAACAGAGGATGTAAAAGAATGTAGTTGAAATGTAGGTTAAAATTATTATTATTTGTAAAAAACAAAATATCATTTTTAAAAGAGCATGGGAGTTGGAAATTAACAACTCCCTATACCCCTTCAGCTTCTTATTTTGGGGGGAATTTGTTGCCTCTTTCCATTTGGAGACATGAAACAGAATTCATTCCAGCACTGAGAGGTCAGAATTAAATCAACACACACCTAGCCCATGTGAGGGAAAATGGCCTGGTGGATGAGAAAGGTGATGCAGCATCCAGAAGAAATACCAACGCATCCTTGATTCTTGTGCTCATTAGTACAACTGAGTAATTACATCTGTTCGTGAATTAATTGCCTTTATTCAATCTCCAGCAGAGCTAAGAGATAAGAGTTGGAAGCAACCAAGATCTGAACTTCTGTGTTTTTGTCTTGCCTACTGCTTGTGGGGTTTGAGTGAGAATAAAATGAAAGTTGCAATGTGCAATACAAGCCATCATTGCTCTGTTAGGATTACAACAGGGTTGATTAAGAGCACTCCTGCCTAATTAGATGAGTCCCCCAATCCACTCAATGAGATTAGAGGGCATAGACCTTTGTCAGAAGAAGAGGCACTTTCCATGGAGCTGGACACGCACTAAGGTTCCTTGATTAGGAAGATGCACCTTGCTGGGAGGACACAGTAAATTCCTCTGATTCATCCCCAGTAACTAGGGTGCTTCTTTATGACTGGCAGATGGGTTTCTGTTGCTAGAATCTTCTCCTTCTATAATCTATCACAGCAAAAAGAAATGGTTCCTCTCTCCCTTTTAGACCTTTCTCCTTTTTGTAAGCTTCAATCTCCCTTGTTAGGGGAAGGGGGATGACCTTAAAAGAAGGATGGTTCCTAAAGTTAAGAGCCTAGCTATGTCACATGTGACCCCACACAGCATGAGAATCTTCCTAAATCCTTCTCCTTAGAAAAACAAAACCAACAATCTAATTTTTAAAATGGGAAATTTGTTCATTTGGGTTTTTTTAGTACTAGCCTTGGGACTTGTCAAAACCTTTCTAAACGTTTACGTGTTTCCCTCAGAAAATCTCTAAAAGATTAATCAGGCAAGATTTCTTATTCTCATTATATAAATTATACTGCTTTCCCTACAATTAGTTATGTTTACTTCTTTCTGCATTCACTTGTATCCTTCCTCTTAAGAGACCAGCTTGCTTGGTCTCTGCTTATCCAGGTTCCCTCTAAACCTGTTTCATATATGTGGGGTGGCAAGAGGGACTACTTTGACAATCCACTTATCTTCCACCACAGTGACTAGTTAGTATTTTGGACAACAGGAGCATAATTATATTACTTCAGTTCCTCTAAGGTAGGTGTCAAATAGTCTTGATGGTCTCAGTCTCTTCATTTATATGATTATTAAGGGTTTATCTAGTTGTAAAGATCTAACATGTATTCTTGGGCTAATTTGGATCTATTTTTTTTCAATTAGTTCTAGATTTAACATTCTTAGCCCTTCTCACTATGGGGTTTACTCAATAGCTCCCAGAGACAAAGACATAGACTCTCCAAACACCTTCAATGTATAATGGTAAAGAGTACTGGACTAGGACTCAGGAGGACTGGGTGGCAATCCTGGCTCTTCTATTTAATACTTGTGTGTCCTCAAGCATGCTCCTTCCTGTCCTTAGGTCCCAGTTTGCCTAGATATAAAGTTGGGCAATTGGTTGGCAAAAATTAACTCTAAGCTCTCTCAGCACTGACATTCTGTGGTTCTCTGATTTCTGGACAATCTAGGATGGTCATGCCTATAGCATGACATGTAGAATCTATTGTTTGTGCATCCAAGATGTCATTAATCTCAGATCAGGAAGGGATTTCAACCTGTATCTGAAAAGGTATCAAAATTGTCCACAACATCTTCATCAAGTGACTGCCTGGTCTTTGTTTGGAAGCCTCTCACTAAGGGCAGATTCATTCTACTTTCTGAGGCAGCTCATTCAACTTACACTTCAATATAATTTCTATTATTAGGAAGTTTTTCCTTGTATGGACTTGAAATCTATACCCCTTGGATTTCTACCCATTAAATCTCCTGTGATCAAGGATAATAGTTCTAAGATATCTTCCAATACATAATACAATAAACATTAACTAAGTGCTTACTATGTGTCAGGCACTTTATTTTTTTAAACCCTTACCTTCCATCTTAGAATCAATTCTGGGTACTGGTTCTAAGGCAGAAGAGCAGTAAGGGCTAGGCAATGGGGGTTAAGTGACTTGTCCAGGGTCACACAGCTGGGAAGTGTCTGAAGACAAATTTGAACCCAGGACTTCCCATCTCTGGGCCTAACTCTCAATCCACTGAGCCACCCAGATGCCCTCATCAGGCACTTATTAAGCACTGGGATACAATTGTTTAAAAAAGACAATTCTGCCCACTAGGAACGTACAATTTAATTCTGAAAGATAGCACTCAAAAAGAAGTTGCAAAGGGGGAAGGAGAGGAGGAAAGGGAGGAAGAAGGTACTGACTCAGTCACAATGATGATGGAATCAAAACCAAGCAGTACAGCTGGTGGAAAATGAAGAATTGGCTGGGCCTTTGGGATATCTTCCCTTAAAATATTTAAAAATAATTATTATGTCTTCCTCTTAGTCTTTTCTTCTCTAGGCTGAACATGCCATCCATTCTTAAATGGTTTGGGGGGGAAGAGAAGGAGAGGGATAT
Source organism: Monodelphis domestica (assembly GCF_027887165.1). Taxonomy (NCBI): domain Eukaryota; kingdom Metazoa; phylum Chordata; class Mammalia; order Didelphimorphia; family Didelphidae; genus Monodelphis; species Monodelphis domestica. The sequence continues at coordinate 51,882,967 of NC_077235.1, read as the reverse complement.
ATATATATATATATATGTATATATATATATGTATATATATATACATATATATATATATATATAGAGAGAGAGAGAGAGAGAGAGAGAGAGAGAGAGAGAGAGATATCATATGCAGAGGATGGACAAATGGAGTTGAGAAAGAGACATGAAGGAGTAAACACTCCTTCCATATTCGCTCCTCACAGACTATCTACAAATTTCATTATACCTAGCCAATCCTAGACTCCAGTCACCTCAGCCATGTCCTTGCCATATTCCATGATACTTTTCCCACCAAACCACTGAATCACTAGAAAACATGCTCTGGAAGACTTAATCCAATTCATTTTTCTCCAAGGGACAATAGGGAGCCAATGAACCACAGGGCAATGACATGGTAAGACCAATGCTTCAGGATTATCATTTTTGCAAATCAGTAGAGGTTGGATTAGAGAGGGGAGAAGCCAAAGTCAGGGAGATTTATTAAGAGATTATTGTAATAGTATATGTGAGAGGCAATGAGGAACCAAACTAAGGTGAGGATCATGTCAGTGGAGAGAAGGGAATGGATGTAAGACATCGTAGAGGTAGAATTGATAAAACATAGTAACTAACTGGGGCTGAAGGGTGAATGAAAGTGAAGACTTGAAAATGACTCCTAATTTGCAAACCTGAAAGACTGGGTGAATGATGGTAGGAAAGGTAGACATAGGGGGAAAGACAATGAGTTCTATTTTGGACATGTAGCTTGAGATGCTAACAGCACATCCAGGTGGAGCTGTCCAGCATGCACTGGGAGATGTAAGACTGATGTTTAGAGGAGATTTAAGGAATGGACAGATTTAAGAATCATCTCCATAGGGATGATCATTTAACCCATTGAAGGTGATGAGATTCCTATGAGAGAAAAGAGTGAGTGAAGTAAAGAGAGACGTACCTGGAGTACACTTAGAGCTAGGAGATAGGACATGGATGATGATACTGTAAGTAGACTGGGAGAGGCTAGTCAGATAGGTAGGAGGAGAGCCATGGAATATCAGTGTCCTGAAAACCCAGAGAGAAGAGCATAACCAAGAGGAGAGTGCTCAATGGCATTAAAGTAGTAGAGAGGTCATGAAGGATGAAGACTGAGAAGAGGCCTTTGCATTCAGCAATAAAGAGATGTGGAAAGGGTCCTGAAGGCAGGACTCAAAAGGTGAATGCTAAGTGAGAAAGAGGAAGCAGCAAGTGTTTATAAGTTTGGCTATAAAAGAGAGGAGAGATTAATGACAAAAGCTTAAGGGATGGTAGGGTCAAGTAAATCTTATTAAACATCAGGGTTAGTTAGGCTATGATTATAAAAGGAAACAAATGAAAATTTGAAAATTAGGGAAGAAGGAAGAAGGGATCAAATGGGCAAATTTATAGAAGAGATGAAAGGGAAAATCAAGGACAAGAGTACCCCATCCACCCTGTAAATCAGATAGTTCAAGTACTATTATTTTTACAGATTAAGAGACTGAGGATCTGAAAGGTTAAGTGACTTGCCTAGGGTCACACAGCTCTTAATTAGCTGGGACAGCATTTAAATCCAAGTGTCTATTGACTCCAAGTTCAGGGCTCTTTCCATTTTGCCATTTGTCCACTAGAATATAAACTCCTTGAAGTCAGGGATTATTTTTATCTTTTATTTGTTTTTTCAATGCTTACTACAATGTCTAGAACACAAGAGGCACTTAATAGATGCTTATAGATTGATTAATTTGCTCTCTCAGCTTCAGGTCCCTTCTGTGTAAAATGAGGTGGAATTAGACTAAGGTCTCTTATAGTTTCAAACCCCCTCTCCCTATGACATTTGCTTGGTGAGGTTGGAAGGGGAGAGATCTCTTCTATTCCAACAGAGGTTGAAAGGAACATGTATGAATGTTCTCTACCCGATCCCTCTTTCCCTATGTTCTTAGATCTTGTTTTTGTTTGTTTTTTAAGAAATCTGTGATTTGAAGGAATTCTTTCTGCCTATATAGATTGGCACCTGCTCTATTTATACTAATACTAAGTATTACTCTTACAGAATTGCTTGAAGTCACTGAAGGAGAGGTGACTTACCCAGGGATCATACAAGCAATATGTGTCAGAAGAGGTATTTGAACTCAGGTCTTCCTGACTCCAAGGCTGGCTATCTACTCTAACCATTGTCACATAACTAGTAAACTGCCTGAGACAGGAATTGAACAGAGATCTTCCTGACTCTAAGTCCAAGGTTCTCTCCATTGTAGTACCTAGATGCTTGGATCAATAAAGTATTAAATTTACAGAAATTTCCATTTTGAGGAATAGGATCAATACTCAAGTTTCTTTTGAATATAGGTCCAATGTTCATTCTATTTTACCATGCTCTCTTCCCTGGAACATCTCTTTTATGAGTCATACCCCAGATGGTTCAGTGGATAGAGCAATGGGGCTGGCCTCAAGAAAACCTGAGTTTAAATCTGGACACTTACCAGCTGTGTGATCTTAGGCAAGTTAACCCTCAGTCTCAGTTTCCTCATCTGTAAAATGGAGTCCTGAAGAGTTGGACATGACTGAAATGATTTACAACAACAAAAGCATTTATGTAGTATTTTAAAATGTACAAAATGTTACACAAATAATATCTTGTTTGATTCTTACAACAACCCTGAGAAAGAAATTCTATTATCATCTCCATCTTACAGTCAAGAAACTGAAGCAAACAGAAGTCAAATGACTTGCCCAGAAACACACAGCTAGTAAGTGTCTGAGTTAAGATTTGAACTCATATCTCCCTGATTCCAGAGTTAGGGCTGTACCACCAAGCTGCCAATTTGGCATTCCAATAAGTAGTCCTAAACTGCTTCTGGTAATTGTAAACCTGAGATTTCTTCTCTCACTGGTTGTTTTTTTTCTCACTATATCAACTACAGGTATCATCCCCTCCCCGATACCCTCTTAATTCTGATTTGGTATCTGAAGTGGCCTGGTAAGATCTAAAGGAGAAACCCAATTGCCAAGCTTGTTCGATGTGTGGCTTGATTTTACTTATAATTCTAAATCAATAGTCTAGGCCAGTGATGGTGAACCTTTTAGAGACCAAGTGCCCAAACTGCAACCCTCACACTGAATGTGAGTCCTCCACCTTACTCCAGACAGGGGAAGGAGGAAGTGTTCCCTTTGGGCTACTGGACAGAGGAATGGGTCGTTTGAGAAATGTCCTCAGGCATGCATGGAGAAGGATAAGGGAGCAGTTCCCTCTGGCATGTGTGCCATAGGTTCACCAATATGGGTCTAGGCTATGGAATTATCTGTATTTCATTTCCTCTATAATCATGGTAACATGATTATAACATGTAACATGGTAACAGCATAGAGGAAACATGGTCCAATGAAAAGGACAGTTGATTTGGAATCAGAAGCCTGTGGTTCAAATCCTAGATTGGCCACGTAATGTTGATGTGACTTTGGGCAAGGCCTTGCTCTGGGCCTCAGTTTCCAACTCTGAAAAATGAGGGGATGTGACTAGATCAGAGGTATCAAAAAACATTTGCATGCAGCCTGAACCATATTAAAATGTAATTGAAGAATATTTAACAAAATAAACAAAAAATACAGATAGATTATGTGAATTTTTGGTTTTCTTAGTATGCTTCCAGAGATTGTGTCATAGGGTTTAGTGGCTCTGTTTCTATTTGAGTATGATATCACTATTCTGGATAACCTCTTTGACCCCTTCTAGTTCTAAATCTATGATCTTAAGTCACTTTTCCTGTCCAGGCCTCAGTTTCTTTATCTGCCAATTGAAGGTGTTGGACTAGAGGACTACCAAGTTCCTTTCTAGTTCTAGGCAGGTCTGTGTATCCTCTGATCCTATAAATCAAGATAGTCAACAAGCATCCATTAGGCACCTAAAATGTGCCAAGCACTGGCCTAAGTTCTGGGGATATAAAACTATACAAAAGGCAGTGGCTACCCTTGGGGATCCCAATCTAACCAAGTATACAAATATTGCAAAGACCCTTAAAGGTTCATGTCATAGCCCTATCACAATGGAGGCAAGTCAGCTCGCCTTTTTGAGCCCCAGTTTCTTCCTCTGTAAATGGAAGATAACAAGACTTGCTTTGACTCTCTCGAGATTCAAACAAGAAAAGTGGTTGCACATGATAACACACACACACACACACACACACACACACACACGCACGCATGCCATCAATGTGGGCTGCTATTCTTGTCCTCTGCATTGAGCACACTCTGAGCAGGCAGCCACCTGCCAGCCATTTCCCAAGCGAGTGCCATCCCTGTCATAGCATTCATTTAACAAGGAAAATGAGGGGGAAAATCTCAAGCCCACACTAAGAAGAAAGATTTCTTAACTCCCTGGAAACCCTGGCAGGGGGATATACCAATGTCCCATAGTCTCCAAGGCCTCTTTTCTTCCCAAACAAAACTCTACTTTGTTTTCCTCTAACTCAGCTCTGGTTTGGCAAAAGCTAATTACCTGCTTGGGACATACTCCCCAAAGCTCTCCAAAGATAATTATTTTCTTCCTGGTAAGATCAGAAACTCTGAAATCTACCGGTGAGATAAATGGCATGGAGGCCTCTTGAATGTTGTTCTTCTTGAACTCTTTACCTGAATTGAGGATTGAATCAGAGAGAAATAGACTCCATACTTCATATGTAGGCTAAGGATGGGATTTCTAGATTTGACTGAGAGCAGAATGTGCCTCCAGACATCAAAAATCCTAGCCCAAAGGATATTGGGGCCAGGAGAAACCATAGAACATAGAATGTTAAGAGTTAAGAGAGACCCTAGAGTAGAAAATAACAGAGCTGGGAGGCACCTTAGAACATAGAAGGTCAGAGTTGGCAGGGACTTTAGAACAAAGAAGGTCAAATATGGAAAGGACATTAGAACAGAGAATTTCAAGCTGAGAGGGACCTGAGAACAGAGAACAAAGAATATCAAAGCTGGGAGGGACCTCAAAGATCATCTTTCTAAACATCTTATTTTACAGGTGGGGAAGTAATTTACCCAAAGTCATGCTTTTAAGATAGCTTCTAGTTAATCATTCAATGAATTTGAGCTAAAATAGGGAGAGAAGAAACTAGTCAAACCTCAAACCATTTTCCAAAAGGCCTGAGAGAAGGGGTATGAAGGTTCTGATTAATTGAATTTTCCAGACTTAACTATACATTTTAGTTTGGTCTGGTTTTTAATTTTCTCCCCTAGTGTGTAGTCTATTTTCTGGCCTAAATAAATAGAATCGAATGATTGTTGTCTCTCTTTTCAGATTTCTGAGAGACAAGGCAAGATCATACATCTAAAAGACCCAAGGCAGCAGAAAGAATCCTAGGCTTGGAGTTAAGAAGACCCAAATTAGAGATCCTGCTCTGCCACTCAGGAAGCTGTGACTCCTCCAAGCCCCAAACTCCTTCTCTGTGCCTTGGACCCAGCCCACAAGCCAGAAAGAACTTTGTAAAAGGTAAGTGCATTTAAGCAGGGGTGTGCTGGAGCCAGTTTGAATGGACTCATGAGAGCCAACTATTACATTTTCATCATGAATATTTACACTTTGAAACAAGGCAAAAGCTACCAAAAAGCTTGATTGCTAAACAAGAAAGGGATGAAGAGAATGTTAATAACAAATTGAATGTGTGTCTTGCTTTTGGAGGGCAGGGGATGGTGGGGGAGCAAATTAAACCTGTATTAGCACACTCCTGCATGGAAGTGGGAGTTTTTACAATGAAGAAAAGAATGGCTATTTGAAAGAAGACATATTTCACAGATTTAGGTGATTAGATTTTTCTTCTCCTGTCAATAGTCCAGCAGTAGTGGAGAGGTGGGTCACATTTCTAACCAAAGGAACAAGTTTCTTTGCCTTTTGTGTTTACAGAACTAAAGGACCTCTTCAGGGTCTCTCACTAGAAGATTCCTGGGACATGTTTCTCTTTTCAGGAGATCTCTGTTCTACTTTTTTCCATGTTAGGACTTGAGACCCACCCAAGGTAAGCACTCATCATATCCTCCTACTTCCTTGCTTTTCACTGCTCCTGGGACCTGAACCCTTTTCTTTCTGAGTAGATCCTTCTGGGAAGGAGAGAAGGAACAATGGCTATTCTAAAGGGAAGTTGATGGATTGGATTTGAGGGGGAAATGTTCTGTGTCCTGTGGGCAAATTCTCTATGGGTATCTCTGGAGCTATTGATTTGGAATAGAGAGATTAGATCACAATCTGACATTTAAGTGTTCACTATGCCCTAAATATTAGGACTAATCATGGATGTCCCAACTCTAGACTGAATCTCAGTCTCCTTGAATGCAGTTTGAATCCCAGCCCCAGCCCCAGACTGAGCCCCAGAGATATCATTGTGATTTTCACACACACGCACCAAGTGATGCACAATGTCTCTCAGTTTAGTTTAGATGATGAGACAATGGTGGCAACAGAGACCCTGGGCCACACAGTACAGCTGATTCTAGGGAGGCCTTTCACCAAGGAAAACCTGCAACACCTAGTAGTATCCCATCTTCCCTGATTCTTCTTTCTAAGCTCAATCATTTTCATGCCTTTGAAAGGATGCTGAAAGGAGCTTTGTAAAAGGTCACTTCATTTAAACAGGGGTGTGATGGAGCCAGTTTGAATAGGCTCACATCAGGCCAAGGAGATTGGGATTCAGTCTAGAGCTGGGACAGCCATGATTAGTCCCATATTTAGAACATAATCAACACTTAATGTCAGAATGAGATATAATCCTCTCTCTATTCCAAGTCAATAGCTCTAGAGACACCCACAAAGAATTCATTTGTACCCCTCTAAATTTCAAGACCCTCTGGAAAAGCCCAAGCCATCTCTCCCATTACTCTCACTATTATGTCTCTACTGAGCCCTAACCTTGGTTCTAGGTTGAAAACAAAAACCTATCACAGACTGATTTCCTAACTCCAGATCCAAGTTGAATTTCCAACCAGCCATCCCACAAATGTACACTGGGGGACAAAGGGACCAGAATCCAAATTGGTTACAGGCAAACCTATCTTCATTACTGGAAACATAATTGAAAATACCCATCCTTACTGATTGCTAGGTATCTCATATTCATGTAAGAGGCACAGAACATGTATTTCCTTACCCAAGTAGAATGCATTTTCTTACTGAGCTTGGGACTCTTTACTATCTTTTAAGAGCAAAAGTGCTTGCTTCTACCCTGGACTTTCCATGTCATGAGGGAGCTGGGACCAAGAGAGATCATAATAATAATTGTCATTTATGTAATGCTTTAAATCAGGGGGTTCAAGAACTAGGAGTTTTCAATATGTTCATAACTATTTGACTATAATAATTTTTATGGATAATCCTAGCCATTAAAGCATTTATAAGCATCAGTTTGGTTTCACCAGACTGTCCAAAGGCACAAAGACACAAAAAAGTAAATAACCTTTGGTACAGTTTGCCAGGTGCTTTATAATCATTATCTCATTTGAATCTCCCAGTGACCCTCTGAGGTCAGCACATGCCTATTTTACAGATGAGGAAAGAGGCTCATAGACATTAAATGATTTGTACAAAGTCACAAAAGCCAACTATCGTCAAAAGCAGTGTCTTCATGACTCAAATAGGATTCTAAAGGTTATGGATATACAGCTGGTCATTTATTCCAAAGGTATTACACTCAAAACCCCCCAGTATTGCCCCAAACCAGATTCAGTTATAATTGAGAAAGGTTTAACAAAATAAATAATATAGCAATTGATCAGTAAACATTAATTTAGCACCTACTAAGTGCCAGGAACAGTGCTAACAAAAACATAATACAACATAGATAATGTTAATTTGCGATTTTCTAAGTCAATATGCCACCTACAGGGAAGGGTCCTTTCTATTCTATGTTGTGGTCAGAGACAAAATCTCTACTGGGATTCAATTTTCTTCCTTATTAAGGGGACCTACTTACTGAAAATCATAGGCTGGCTGAAAGCTAATTAGGTTTATTTGCATGTATAAATGAAAAAAGCTAATGGAAAGTGACCTATAATCAGAGCCTACAAGGTAGCCTTGACTACCTTTCCCTCTTTCCTCTCTCTACTTGGAAAAATCCAGCCTAATAAATCCTTCCAGAGAGACGAGAGCTTTTGGCTTAACAATTAGGGGGAATTTCTAATAATTTCCTTGGGATTAAGGGGCAAATGTCTAACTCAATTTTTGTTTCCCCTAAATTTACATTTCTTGCCTTTCCCAAAGGGCTGAGGTTAAAACACACTGACCTCCCCTCTGTACTCTATTCTCATGCAACCTAGAACACAGAATGTCAGAGCTAGAAGGAACCTTAAGGGTCAGAGTCCATTGCCCTCATTTTACAGAAGAGGAAACTAAGGCCCTCAGAGAGAAATCACCCCAAGTCACATAATGACCATTATTAATCCCAGAAAGAATCAGTCAGAACTAAAACCCAAGAATTCTGTGACTCCCAGTCCAGGGATCTTTCTACTATACAATCAATTCCAACCTCCTCATTTTAGAGATGAGAAAATTTAGGGCCACTGGATTGAAGTCAACCTGGGTTTGATTTCCTGTTCTTCTACTCACTAGTCATGTGACTAGCTGTTGGGTTAGATTTGCAAAGTCCCCTCCAGCTCCAATACTTTATGAATTAGAGATCCTATGGAGTGATTCCTATGTCCCTCCACTTTATCCTTGCAGGTTATACTTCATATACAAAGACCACAACTAGAAGTAAGATGGAAGCCAATGCTACCAGCATGGTACTTGAGTTCCTCATCATTGGGATCTCAAATTATCCTGAATGGCGAGATACCTTCTTTACACTGGTGCTACTTACCTACCTGACCATTCTCCTAGGGAACAGCCTCATCATTGCCCTCATCCACCTGGACTCCCGTCTTCATACCCCTATGTACTTCTTCCTTGGCAACTTATCTTTTCTTGACCTCTGCTATGCAACAGCTTCAATGCCCCAAGCCTTGGTGCACTGCTTCTCTGCCTATCCCCTTCTTTCTTATCCACGCTGCTTTGCCCAAATGAGTGTCTCCCTCTTTCTAGCCACGGCAGAATGCCTGTTGCTGGCCGTCATGGCCTATGACCGCATGGTGGCCATTGGTGATCCCCTGAGGTACACGCTGGTCATGAGCCCAGCAGTGTGCATCTGGTTGGCCACTATCTCATGGGGAGCATCCCTCATGCTCACCATCATGCTCATCTCTTCCCTGCGACTCCATTTCTGTGGGGCCAAAGTCCTCAACCATTTTGTCTGTGAAATCCTCTCCCTGATCAAGTTGGCCTGCTCTAACACACACCTCAATGAGCTAATGATCTTGGCCACCAGTTTCTTTACCCTGCTCTTGCCATTTCTATTCATCCTTCTCTCCTATGCTCGCATTGCTGCTGCTGTCCTGAGGATCCGTTCAGCCCAGGGCCGCCTCAAGGCTATCTCCACTTGTGGCTCCCATCTGGCTGTAGTGACCATCTTCTATGGGGCTGCCATTTCAATGTATATGAAACCTCAGTCCAAATCATCTTCCAACCAAGAAAAGTTCATTTCAATGTTTTATGGTGCCTTGACACCCATGCTGAACCCCCTCATATATAGCCTGAGAAATAAAGATGTGAAAGGGGCAATAAAGAAAGTGATGGGCAAACAGGCATAGCTCCTATGAATGGGTTCAGCCATTCTAGAAAGCAATTTGGAACTATGTCCTAAAAGTTACCAAACCGTGCTTACTTTTTGACCCAGCAATACCACTACTAGAAACGTTCTCTGACAAGATCAACGAAAGAGGAAAAAGACCTACATGTACAAAAATATTTGTAGCAATTCTTTTCATATTGGCAAAAAACACCCTAGAAACTAAGGGGGATGCCCACCTATTGTGCAATGGCTAAACAAATTTTGGTATATAGATGTAATAGAATGTTATTGCATCATAAAGGGGATTAAATGTACTATTTCTTAGGAAACTAGTTCTAAGACCTTTAGGAGCTGATACAGAATTAAATGAGTCAAACCAGGAGAACAATTTATATACAATGGCAATAACATAATAAAGAAAAACCTCTTTGAGAGACTTTAGAATTCTTATCAATGGGGGGCAGCTGGGTAGTTCAGTGGATTGAGAGTCAGGCCTAGAGATGGGAGGTCCTGAGTTCAAATCTGGACTCAGACACTTCCCAGCTGTGTGACCCTGGGCAAGTCACTTGAACCCCATTGCCTAGCCCTTACCACTCTTCTGCCTTGGAGCCAATACACAGTACTGACTCCAAGACGGAAGGTAAGGGTTTATAAAAAAATAATTCTAATCAATGCCATGATAAACCCTAATCCCAGGGAACTAAGATGAAGCTTCACCCCTTGACAGAGAGGTGATGGACTCAAGTTGAAGGGTAAGACGTGTATTTATGGACATGGCCAATGAGGGAATTTGCTTTGTTTGATCATGTATATTTTATTAAAGGTTTTCTTTTTCCTTCCCTCTTTCCTTCCTTTTTTCTCTCTTTCTTTTTTTTTCCTCCCTCCCTCCCTCCCTCCCTCCCTTCCTTCCTCTTAATGTTGTTCAATTAGGTGGGTAGAGAATGGGAAGAAAGGAAAATTTTTTAATGCTTAAAGGCATAGATTCCTCCTACCTCCAATGTTCTGTAATAACATTTAGCACAATTCTAAGAAGCCGTGGTCTGGTGTCATACTGTAGCTCTGGAATCAGGAGTCCTTGATTCAAATCCCAGGTTCGATACTTGTTACTTAAACAAACAGATGAATTGTTTCTCCTAGCTTTGGTTTCTTCCTCTATGAAATAAGCTTCCTTCAAGCTAAAAAAATCATGTATTCTTTAGTCTTGTATGTTAAAGATCATTTAATGGAACTAACATTACACAGAGGCAGAATAGATGAATGCCTCCATATTGTGTGATATTAGGGGACCAATGAGGAAACATTTGTCCCAAATTATCTTGTTCATTCAATACCTGAAAGATCTATAATTCTATGAAAACTCTCCACCAAGACAGACTACAACCTCTCCTTCCTCAGTAAATGGTCTTCAAGCAATGCTGTGGTTGAAAGCATTCATCACCTAGTGATCAACCTTCTATGTGTCAGGAGTTAGGGACAACATAGAGCTGAGAAGTGAAAATAGGAAAAAAGCATGTGCCTTTCTTTCTGTAATAGTGGTTAGGAGCATCAGAAAGCAGGCTCAAGTCTGGCTTAGGTCATTTGGTGGTCAAAAAACTGCCCTGGAAAGTGTAGAGGAAGGTATCTAGGAAGAAGGATCAGTGATTGTGATTCTAATATGTTCTGCCCAGGGGCATGCTGATAAATATTCAATAAAGGACATACTTTTAGGCTGAATCTATATTATTACAATTTTTCTATCACGTCCTTAAGTCCAGACAATCAACAAAATCCTAAATTAAGTCTTGATTTGTAGTGCTTATGGATTTCCAAGGGGAAAATGTCCACACTGAAAATGTAACAATAGATTATTGTGAACTGGTATGAGCCAGATCCAGTACAGTCCTGGTTCTACTTGGACACTAAAGTAAGATTAGTGAATTAAGCAGATAGGTGATAAAATGGATAGAACACTGGGTCTGGAGGTCAAAAATCAAGAACACGAGTTCAAATCCAGCATCAGACACTTAATAGCTCTGCGACCCTGGACAACTCACTTCACCTGTCTCAGTTTCCTCATTTGTAAAAATGAAATAAACCATACTTTACAAGGTTGTTGTGAGGATCAAATGAGGCAACATATGTAAAGTATTTTACAAACCTTGAAGCTCTAAATAAATGCCAACCATTATGAAAAGGTTATGTTTAGGATGAGTAAGTCATAATGAGAGAGAGTGGTTTTATGTGGAATTGCTGAGAGTGAGCAAGTCTATGCATACTAGAGTAGAGGCAGAGTTTGAGATCTCAAAAGATGGAATTCTTCATGAGACCAGAGTAGAGATTATACAGTAAAGAATGTTGGGACCTGGATACTAGTTCCTTTCCATTCAGTGTCTACTAGCTGAAGTAAATTATGATTATCTAATTCTGTCTAGTATAAAGTATCCAAATCCTGGACTTCTGGGATCTTCCTGCCTTCTGTTTCAGGAAGGGATTTCTATGTGTTGGGAGGAGGGTACTAGTGACCTAGGGCATGCATGTTAAGACAATCAAGTCATGATAAATTCTTGTTGACTTGATCTGTGACACAAACTGGGTCATCTCCTTTTTCAATCATGTATTTCCTTGTAGATGTATTTTATTACACTTCTCACACAAAACTCATTGCTAGAACTCTTCTCTGCTAACACAGATTTAGAGACTTCCACGGTCATCTCTAAACTACTAGTGGCATTACAAGAGGACTTTAGTGGAAAATTCCATCTTTTAAATCAATGCTTAAGTTCTGGTAGATTCCATGCAAGACAAGTGAGGTCTTGACTGAATGATCATGGAAGACCAACATGGAAGACTATAAATATTGTTAGGGCTGGATGCCTGGCATGTCTCAACACTGCATAAGTGGGAAAACTGGCTCCTCTGAGTACCTCCTTCCATACTTTAGGGAGCTAGGCTGAGTCAATTCAACATCCTCAACCATGTTACAGCACTGGATTCATTCTACCCAATCCAAAGCAAAGGGGAAAATACCCATTACCAGGCTTTTTTCATCCACATAGACACACAGGAAATCAGAACTAATGAAATGAAGGATTAGAGGAAGAAGCAGGGAAACCAGTTTAAGAAGCTGTTATGATAGTCCAAGAAAGAGGCATGGAAGGGATAGGGATGGGAACAGATAAAAAAAAAAGTTGTGAAGAAAGAATAAAAAGGACTTGAAAACTGGTGGGAGGAGAGGGAGGAGTTTGAGTTAACTCTTTAATTTCTAGCTTGAGTGACTAATCAAACTGTGGTGAAACTAACTTGCTGATACCCTTTGAAGAACCCATGATCTCATCAATGCAAAACTGCCTCTCTGGGTATACATCAGGACCCCTCCTCCAAGCCTTCTCATCCTATATGATTTTGTGGCCATAGCCTCCTACAAATCCTCCGAATAGGGTCTCCCCCATACAAACTAACGGGCTTCTCACTTTTTTCAACAATTTGTAGGCACTAGGGTTCCACTCTAGCTATCCATCCTTGATCCTTTGTTCTTATTACATTACTGACCCACCTCCTTTTCTGATCACATAAGTCCCTAATCACATATATGCTTTTATCCTATTTTTCTCATAAAAGTCATTGTAGGCCCTGTGGCACACACCATATATCTCTCCATTGCCATTTTGGTAACCTGCAATTTTGATTCTTCCAAAATGATGATGTTCAATGATTCATAGTCATTCATCACTAGGAGAATATCAGTGTTAAAAAGGTGGGATTTTAAAGCACCTCAGGTGTGTTTCCCCAAATGAGATCTATTATTGCTCATTCTCTTCTTCCTTTTTATTTCTGAGCCCAGAATATTGTCTGTCTATAGGAGATGGCCAAGGCAAGTGAACTTATGAATTAACTCAATGAGATTCTCAACTCCAGTAGGGAATAGGCAATAAGCAGTCTTTATCCACTTTCTTTTCTTGTGTGAATAGCTAGGCTAGTCTCTTTTGAGTAGCCACTCTGGAGGCCATGCAGTGTTCTAAGATCAATGGTGGAGAGCAAAATGCAATCTATTTCAAGAACATTAGTTAAATGCCTATCCACATTTAAAAAACCCTAGGCATGCAAAGGTGAAAAGGATACAGTCCTATCATCAAGGAGCTTACATTTGACCTGAGGGTTTAACTTTTGGAGAGGTAGCTAGATGGTGTAGTGCATACATAGAGCATGTTGACCTTGGTGTTAGGAAGATTCTACCTCAGAATCAACTAACCATGGCAAGTCACCTAAGTTCTATCAGATTTTTTTTCATCCATAAAATGGGGACATAATAGTACCTACCTCTCAGGGTTGTTGGTAGGATCAAATGCGATAGTGCATATATGATTCTAGCTATTATTGTTAGTGGTAGTATTGTTACTGTACTTATGGATCTCCAATTTCTGAGAAGTATGGCCCTCACTGGGTCAGAGCCTGTGCAGTTATATCCCTTTAGTAGCACAACTTCAAAGGTATTAGGTCATTAGGGGGAAAATACTTTGTCCACTTCACGTGACTAGTTAGTCAAATTTTTACCTCCACTGAAAGGTAAGGATTGAAGGATCAAATAAGATGCTCACTAAAGGGTCACATAAGAATTGGCTTTTTTCACAGAGGAGAAAACCACAGACATAAGAGACTGAATGACTTGACCATTAAAGATCAGAGCTCTGGTCTCGATGCCAGGCCTATGGTTCTTCCCATTGTCCTACATTGCCTAGTCTCCTGACAAATGTCCCATCCTGGGATGGATCTTTTCACTGCTAACAACAAATTCTGTAATGCTCCCCCTGAGTCCTGGAATTAGACAGCATTTTGTGACCTTTCTTGGAATGGCTTAAGAAAAAAAAGATTCTCTTTGCCAAATAAAGATCTAGACTTAGGTATTAGCAGCACAATCATGGTACTTAAATTGCCCCTCTGGGATCTGGCCCCTGAAGTCTCCAGAAACAGAACTAACAAGCTCAAGAAACTGCAGAGGACATTTAATATGATTCATGGCTTCTTGGTGTCTTTGGATTACCTTCTGTTTGGCGCAAGGTGATGGAGGGGTCCTGAAAGCTGCAAGTATTGCCCATCTTTCAGCCCAGTGCAGCCTGTCAGGAGCCCAGAAGTCCTCTCAGGAGGAGAGGGCATTCAAAGATAGCAAGAACTGGGAGAAACCTTAGAGTTCCTCTAATCTACCCTCCCCATTTTATAGTTTAAGAAGCCAAGGACCAAAACGGAGACTTGAGAATATAGCATGATAGAACATTAGAGCTTGAAGAAGTTTTACAAATCACCCAGTCATAGAATCCTAGAGCTAAAGCCAAAAGGGTCTTTAGCTATATGTCATTAAGTCTAACTCCCTCACTTTACAAAAGAGAAAACAAGTTCAGAGAGAGAAAGTGATTTGTCCAGAGACACCTGGCCAGAAAGTGTCTGAGGCAGGATGTGAACTTAGATTCCAGGCCTGAGTTCTAGCCATTATACCACACTACCTCTCATAGTAGTCTTATTTTACAGATGGAGAGATTGAGGTCTGTAGAAGTTACTTGACCAATTGAAACAGCCGGGATGAACACTTAGAACAAATCAACAGGTATGTGTAGAAGTGGGCTGGCTGAATGAAATCATCCCTTTGGCATCTCTTACTGCCTCTCATTCCTCCTTGGAAATTACCAACTCCTACATGAACAGGTGATCATAGAATCCTCAGGGGACCATGTCTCTGAAACCAACTTGGGGCAGAGTTGGGGGTGTGGGGGTGGTCCTGACAAATGTCTTTATTCCCTGCTCTTAGCAGGCATTGTCAATGTATTATAAATAACTGATGCACGCCCACATTCACAGAAAGGGGTACTGTGGAAAGATTACGGATCTTAGAGCCAGAACAAAGAAGGTGGGTTCAAATCCTGGGTATGCTATTTACTAGCTATGTCATCCTGAGCAAATATCCGGGGGTCCTTTTCTTTATCCATATAATACAGATAATAAGACTTGTACTACCTTGCCCATCAGGTAACTGCTCTGTAAACCTCTAAACAAATGCTAAAGAAACAGGAACTGTTATTATCTTTGGGGACTTTTAGATTATATCTTCTGAGTTATTATTTCAATTGAGGTTTAGTGGGAAGATCGTGGGACTTAGCATCAAAGGGCCAGGATTAAAAGTAAACTCTGTTTCTTAACTGTGTGTGTGATCTTAACAAATTCTCCTACCTCTGTGAGCCTCAGTTTACTCGAGGAAAGGGCTGTGTAAAATGGGAAGTAACAGAAAAATAAGAGCTTATTTTTAAGAGTGAATTTTTAAAGAGTTCAGGAAAGTCTTATTTAAAGCCACATATCTCTACCTTTGTTCAGCCCTTGTTGTAGAACCTGGGGGTAGGGTTCTGGGCCAGGCTCTGCTGACCATAGACTGCAGTAGAGCTGCCTTTGTGGGGGAGACAAAAAACAAGACTGACATCCTGAGGATCCAGCTTCCCTAGAGAACTACCCTTCTGGTGAGTCTGATGTTACCCAATGCTCTAATCCTGAACACAGTACCTCAGGTCTCTTCTCATCCTGAGTACCACCTAGGACTGCAACCTGGGTGGAGGGGACCTGAGCTTTGCTCCATGTGGCTAACTTCTGGGAAGAGGAGCCATACTTGATGGGGTATGATGAACTAAAAGACAAAAGACTTGCTTAGCAATCATTGTTCTGACATCCACAACTGTATAACCTTTGACAAATCACTTTACTGCAGCAAGGCAATCCTTTTACTTTTCTGTGATTGATTCTCTATCCCACTCCCCACAAATATACTCTCCTCTCCTGAAACCTCCAACATTAACCCTTCCTTTCATACTTTAAGCTAGAAGCCCTTATATCACATGTTACTAAAAATAGAGGTCATTTGGCACAAGCTCCCTCTTTCTCCCTTCTCTTCATCTCAGAACCCCATGGCATCATCCTCCACTCTCTATTCCTTTATGTCAGTCTCTGAAGATGACATGGCCATCCCATCTTCCTCCTGTGTATTTGATTCTCATCTTCTCTGCAAATTACCCATAAATTATCCAGCCTTTCTCTTTAATCTGCAATCTTTCTTCATCTGGTGGTTCCTTTTAGGCTGCCTACAAACATGTTCAAGTCTTCCTCATCTTTTAAATACCTTTTTCATTCATCCTCATCATCCCCTGGATGTATTGAACTATAGCACTCTTCTCTTTCTCCTCCGAACTCTTATAAAATTGTCTCTACTCACTGCTTCCACTTTTTCTCTTTTGACTCCCTTCTCCATTTTTTCACGTTCTGGCTCCTGTCATTATCCCTCAACTGAAACTACTATTTCCAAAATTATCAGTGATCTTTGAATGCCAGATTTGATCATGTTTTCTCAATTCTTCTTCACTTCTCTGCAGTCTTTGACCTTGTAAGTCACCCTCTCATGCCTTATACTTGCTCCACTCTGGGTTTTCATGATACTGTTTGCTCTTGGTTCTCTACCTACCTACCTGACCACTGCTTCTGGGTCTCTTTTATTGATTCATTGTTCATAGCATGCCCCTTAACAGGGAGGCTCCCAAAAGCCAGGATCCAGACCTGAATCAAAACTGGATAACCAATGGGTATCTCAAACCTGACATATCCAAAATAAAACTCATTCTATTTCTGCTCATATCCACTCCCCTTCCACATTTCCCTATTTCATTGAGGGCACTACCATATTGCCACTCCCTCAGGTTCATAGGTTTATAACTTTACCTTTGACATCTGCTTACCCCATATATCCAATCAGTTACCAAATCTTTGTTTCCATGTCCACAACATCTCTCACATCCAATCCTTTCCTACTACTCATAGAGATATCACTCTAGTGCAGGCTTTCCTCATCTTTCACCTGAACTATTGAAATATACTCCTAATTGGACTCCTCTGCCTACAGTTTCCCTTCTCCAATCCATCCTCAATGAAAGTAGTATATCAAAGGAATGTACATTGAGCACATCTGCCTAACAGGCCCCAACTTACCCTTCCAGCCTCACTGCACATTTTTTCGCCTCCTATACTCTGTGCTCCAGTTAGACTGGACTTTCTGCTATTGCTCGCACATGACACCCCATCTTCTATCTTTGTGCTGCCCATTCTCCATACTTGGGATGCACTCTCTCTTCATCCAAGTCTCATCGAATTCCTAGCTTCCATCAAGACTCAGTCCAAGTATCACTTTCTACATGAAGCCATTCCTAATTCATCAGATGCTAGTGTCTTCCCTCTCAAATTAACTTTGCCTTTATTCTGTATTTATTTTATTTACTTTGTATTTATTTGTATTTACATACTGTTTTTATTTTTTATTCATTCTATTTGTGCTAATATATGTGCATACTGTTTCTTCTTATAAAATGTAAATTCCTTAAGGGCACTGAATATTTCATTGTTTTTCCTTTGTATCACCAGTTCCTTGCAGGATATCATAGTAGATGCTTAAGAAATGCTTTTGATTATTTGGTTGATGTTCTCCTGAGACTCATCCTTGTCTACTTTGGTGCTGTCCTTGTTAATAACCCTGTGAAGGAAGCAGAATAAATATCTAATTCCTACTTTACAGATGAGGACACTGAAGTTCAGAAGTCAGTTGAAGTGACTTACCCAAAGTCATGGAGCTCAGAAGTATTAGAGTCAAGACATCAACCAAGGTCCTACTAACCATGGGTCCAGGGATCTTTCTTTTATACCCTGCTAGGATGGAACAGGGGGACAGGGAGTTGAGGGCTAAGAGGGGCTGATGCTAGATCGCAGGTGTCCCTGCTTCCACAGCGGATTCACTCATATCTCCACTCTAGGGGCCATTTCTCTCACCTTTTGGTCCAAGTAGACTTTAATGTCTGACCAGCCTTGGATTCCGGAACAATATTCACTTCATCTAAGGAGCTTTGCCTGACTTAAGCCTGCCTACATACCTTTGACCACCCCCAAACCCCATCTCCTTTCAGATAAGCATAGGATATATAGAGAGAAAAAACATGGATCTGTTAAGGATCTTGGTGTCAGGACCATGGCCAGCAATTTTAGTTATGCCAAGAGTAGCTGGCTGCTTCAGCATTTGCAGCTCCATGGAGAGAAGTAGAAAGTGGATTTGCACTGCCTTCCTGGGGTAGTAGTGATAGTAATGGGGGAGCAGAATCCAGAGAGTTAAGGAGGAAAAAAACATAGGATCATAGCACAAGAGCTAATAGGGACCTCAGAGGTTAGTTAATCTAATCCCCTCATTTTATAAATGAGGAAACTGAGACTCAATTTAAGTTACCCAAGACTTCAGAGATAAGATTTGAACCCATATTCTAAAGCCAATGTCATTTGTACTATAGCATGCTGAGGCCAAAGATCAGGAGATTTACTCAAACTGGCCCAAATTTGTGTCTCTGAGTAGTCTTTAGTGTTCAAAGGGTTAGAGTCGGATGAGAGTGAACTTCTGAAATATGCCACTGCAGGGTGCCACTGCATTGTTTGAGGCTCCTGAGGAAAAGATTCCCTACCAAGGGTGCAAACCAGAGTGGACATGTGTGCATCATGTCCTTTCTCCCTGGTATTGGCACTGGATTAAAGGACTGTGACCATAGAATGGAAGACTAGAACTAGAAGGAACCTCAGAGCTCATCTAGTCTAATTTCTTTTATAAATGAGGAAGTTGAAGCCCATAACTTCTCAAGGGTGTGTCATCTTTAAATTGTCGTTTTGTTGTGTTATGTATATGTCCACAAGTGGAATGTAAATGGATGTTATACACACCCTCTCCCTGTAGCACCCAGTAGAGTGCCGAGGACAAAGTAGGTGCTCAATAGATATCTCTTCATTGTTCTAATTCTCTATTATGATCATATCCTTGTTCTCCACAGAAACTTTCAATGGCTCCCTATTGCCTTCTGAATAAAGCATAAAACTCTTTGGTCTGGCATTCAACACCCTCCACAATTTGGCTCCAACCTCCCTTTCCAGTCTTTTTATCTGACTCCCTTTCACATGCTTTATGTTCAATTTATCAATTCAATTTGACAAATATTTGTTAAGCACCTACTGTGTGTAAGGCACTGTACTTGATACTAGGGATATCGAAGTGAAGAATGGCACTAATAATATTTAGATTTCAAAGCACTTTAAGTATATTATCGTATTTGATAAAAGAAATTACAGTCAAATAAGGAAAGATGGGACCTAAGCAGGTAATGGGAGAAATTATCAAAGCACTAAAACTTAGACTGAGCTGAATCTGGCAAATTTATCTCTTTTCTCCCTTTGACACATCCTTACCTCCCTATTTTAGTTGTTTGGGTTCATGTCATCCCTTGCCTTTCCCATAGTTAGATGGGACACTCTTTGAAGGAAGGAACTAGATCATCTTTGTCATTGTGTTCTCTGTTTTTAGTACAGGTCCATTAACCCAGTAGAGTTAGGGCCTGAACCTCTAATTTCATTTCGTGTAAAGAATCTCTCTGTACCATAGTGATACATCACTTTCTCTGCAATTTGAAGTTTTAAAGAATTGCCTAAATCAGTGAAGGATCAAGTGATTTGCCCAGGGCCATATAGCCAGTATGCATTGAAAGCAGGCCTTGAATTCATGTCTTTCTGGCTTTGAGGCCAGATCTCTGTCCACTATGCCATGTTGCTTCTCCATTCAAGACCTAAAATTAAACAGACAAAAATCAACAATAAATATCTTCAGTTAGGTGGCACAGTGGATAGAATACTGGACCTGGAGTCAGGGAGACTCTTTTTCCTGAACTCAAATCTGGCTTCAGACCCTTTACTAGCTGTGTGACCCTGTAATGGTCACTTAACCCCATTTGCCTCAGTTTCCTTATCTTTAAAATGAGTTGGAGAAGGAAATGGCAAATCACTCCAGGATCTTTGTTAAAAAATTCCCCCAAATGGGGTCACAATGAATGGACACGACTGAAAAAATGATACAACAACAACAATGACCTACAAACTTATTAATTAACCATGAAATAGTTCAATGAAAGACCATCTACAACAACAGTCTGAAGGCAACTTCTAAGTGAGAAAAGGAACAGTTGGTACTACTATTAGTGGTAGCCCAAGAGTGACCAAGGTGACTGCTAAAACAGTGCCTTCCCTGGTTGAAGGAGGGGTTTCTGCTCTGCTTGGTAATATTAGAGATTCTGGATCATCTGTGATAAACACAGACCCATAATAGGAAAAAGACTGAGGGATATGGAGGACACGTGCTTGATCTCTACAGTATTCTGATGGTGGTGGCATTGGATCACTAGAATGTGGCAGAGGAGGTACGTAATAAATTCAAATTGAATTGAACATGTTCAGAGGAGGATGGCCAATGGTGAGGGGACTTAAAATCATTCTATAAGAAGGAAGTGTTTAAGTAACTGGGGATGTTTATCTTAGAAAGAAGAGGCTTATTAGGGTGATTTGATCTCTGTGTTCAAATATTTGGAGGGTTTTCATATAAAAGAGAGATTAGAATTATTTGGCTTGGCTCCACAAGGCAGAACTAGAACAAACAGAGAAGCTACAGGGAAGAAGATTTTGGCTCAATTTAAGAAAGAATTTCTGAAAAATCCAAGCTATTCATGAATGCTTCATGAGGTAGTGAGATCCCCTTCATGGGTGGTCTTTAAATAAAAAGACATTTGATCACTACCTGTCAGGGATCTTATAAAGGGAAATAATGTTTCAGTAAGGGGTAGACCCCTAAGGCTCCTTAAAAGCCTGGGATTGTGAGATTTGAGGAATTAAAATTTAAAAGCACATAACCTAACTCAGGTTCTATCCTCCTCTCCAATATATCCAGCAAGGGGTCATCCAGCCTCCACTGAGGGGCAACCTTTAAAGAAGCCCATTCCACTTTTGGGGAGCTCTAGGTGTTAGAAAGATTTTCCTTCTATTTAATGGAAGCCTGTCTCTGCTCCACAGCTTCCCCTGCCCCAGTTGCTCCTTTCTGGGGCCAAGCAAAATAAGTGGTCCATCCCTTGATATGATGGTCATCTAATACTTGAAATTCATTGAATGGAAATTCTTCTTTTTCTCCTCTTCTAGAAAACAATGGAGAGTCTGACCATTGTTAACACCACAGAAGTGACAGAATTCATTCTGGTGGGTCTGTCTAATCACCCCAAAGCCCAGATTGCCTTCTTCTGTGCCCTGGTCGTGATCTACTCAGTCACACTGGTGGGGAACAGTGTCATCATTTTAGTAGTCAGAATTGATGAGCAGCTGCATACCCCCATGTATTTTTTCCTCAGCAACTTGTCATTCCTTGATATTTGCTACTCCACCAGTTCTGTGCCTCCCCTCCTGTTTAATGGCTTAAGAGATTTCCCTACCATTTCCTACAACAGCTGCTATGCCCAGATGACCATCTCTCTCTTCCTCGGGATGACAGAGTGTTTGCTTCTTGCTGTCATGGCCTACGACCGTTTAGTTGCCATTTCCAACCCATTGCGCTATACTGTCATCATGAACAATAGAGTCTGTCTGCAAATGGCCATAAGCACCTGGGTCAGTGCCTTCTTCTTGTCTGTAACGCCAATCATTGCCATTCCAGCTCGTTACTGTGGGCATAATGTCATCAACCATTTCACCTGTGAGTTTCAGGCTCTGTTGAAGCTTGTCTGCTCAGATACCCTCATGGACCTAATCCTAGGCCTGGTCATCAGTGTGTGCACACTGCCACTGCCTTTCTCTTTCATACTCATCTCCTATATACGGATTGTCATAGCTGTGCTCAAGATCCGCTCCACAGAGGCCAGGCTTAAGGCCTTTTCCACCTGTAGCTCCCACTTGACTGTGGTGACCATATTTTATGGGACAGCGATCTATATGTATGTGAAACCTCAGTCAAAGAAATCTCAGGATCAAGACAAAATTATCTCTGTGTTTTATGGAGTTGTGACCCCTATGCTGAACCCCCTTATTTATACCCTGAGGAACAAAGATGTTAAAAGTGCCTTAAGAAAAATAACTAGGAGGAAAGAGTCCTGAACTCAACTACTTTCCTATGGAAGATCATCCAGCTAATAGCCTGACCTTTATCTGTGACAAAGACAAATCAATATATCAGAATTATTAAACATGGTTTCAGTAAACCTGGCAAAGTAAGAAGAGCTCTGATGGGAGCCAAGAGCCCCAAAATTCTGGTGCTGGCTCTGCTACTAACTCACTATATGAAACTGGGAAAGTCATTTCTTCTCTCTGGGCCTCAGTTAATTTATCTATAAAATGAAATGGTTGGATTAGATGTTCTCTATATTCCCTTCTAGCTCTGACAGCCTGTGTTTTTTGTTCTAATGGAATGTTTTACATTCAATTTTCTCCTCAGAACAATATGATCATTTTCTTATTCTTTTACACCATTTGAAAACAAAGAAGAGAATTATATGAGACCCTCTTGAGACACAATAATGATCAGTAATGGTCAGACACAGTAAAGATCACATAAAACTGAAGTGCAAAGAGGAGAAATTATTTGCCCAAGGCCACCCAGCTACCCATTGATGAGGCCAGGATTTAGCTCTGTTTTTATTCCAAGACCAATGTGCCATTTTAAAATATCACCCTTCCCCCATATTTAATGACTTCAGTGGAATTATAGCATGAGGAAACTGGGATCAGCTTTTCTCATCCATTTCCCCTTACTCCAAATATCTTAGAAAATTGCCAGAATGGGGGGCAGCTGGGTAGTTCAGTGGATTGAGAGTCAGGCCTAGAGATGGGAGGTCCTGAGTTCAAATCTGGACTCAGACACTTCCCAGCTGTGTGACCCTGGGCAAGTCACTTGACCACCATTGCCTAGCCCTTACCACTCTTCTGCCTTGGAGCCAATACACAGTACTGACTCCAAGACAGAAGGTAAGGGTTTTAAAAAAAAAAGAAAGAAAGAAAATTGCCAGAATGGTGTGAGATTTCCTACTAGGACACAAGACTGAAGAAATTGTAAGGAGTTGTGGAAGTAAAAGGTAATGCTGTAACCAGGTCAGGTTTACCCCAGAGTTCTGATGGAAGGAAGGGACATGCTTTTTCCTCAAAGTAGTCTTCTGTCCAGGAATGGAAAATGAAAGATGAAAGAGAAGTCAGGTCCTCTTTATCCCTTGCCTTGGGATAAAGAGCAGAAAATGGCAGATAGGGTCTACTAGAAAGATACTACTATTCCTTCAAACCAAATGTAGCCCTGACAGAGAGACAGCATACACCAGAGCCACATGCTTATGGGATAGTCACCAGAGAACCCTTTCTGACTTTGAAGAGAAACTCCTTGAGGACATCAGGCCTTACTAGAAAAGGTTGCTGAAAGGGAGAGGGAATATGTTTCTACATACCATGTTAAGTCTAGTGATATAGGAAGTAGTCAAGCATTTATGAAGTGCTCACTTGTGTCAGGAATTAGGCCCAAAACTAATGATATAAAGGAAAGCAAAAACATCCCCTGCCCTCATGGAGCTTACTTTCTTATGGGGAAATAATATTTAAATAGCTAGATAAATAAAAAAATAATTTCCTCTCCCAACTATATTTGTTCCAAGAGCCAGAATTCCAGGCTAAAGCTCCAAAAAAAAGAAGGAGAGAAGGAATCACAAAGTTAGCAGGGACAAATGATAAATTAAGCCTCAACATGGAGGAAGATATGCTCCTGGAGGCTGGACTCCCCATGATCACAAAGAAAGAATTTAGCAGAAGTCCAGTGCAAAATCCCTGTGAGCAGGATTGTTGCAAATATTACATTAGAGTTAGATATGAGGACTGGAGTTGGGGAAGGAGGGAGAGTCTCTGAGTTTCTGGCTCAAAGAAAGCTATAACAAAATGTCTTTCATCGTGAAGGATGATGAGGCTGGAAGACTAGCAAAGGAGAGTAGCAAGCCTGAGAAAGGTCTCTAAGGTCAGGCTGAGCATACAAAAAAGGATACTGGCCACCCACCATCTTCTGGGAGCCAAAGAGATATGTACAAGCCGAGTGGCATATGGGTACTTGGCCAGAAAAGAGATGATTATCCAGCTAGGAGGCCTGAACTCCAAAACTACACTAGAGAGTTGTAGTGTGAGCTCCAACCATTATGTGCTGTAACTTGCTGGGGGACCCTATCAGAGCTTTGGGTGTGTCTTGGATCCCTATGGCAATCTTCTGAAGACTATGGAAGGAACTCTTCTCAGAAGAATTCTCTCAAACTAGTCCCTACCAAGTATTCCATGTCCCTATCATCACCTTCATTTGGTGAAGTACCTACTTTTCCTCCATGATTTCCCCTCATTCTCTCAAAAGGGGAAAATGATTTCTTCTAGAACTTTATATAGATCCCTCTTTTGACTTTGCTTCAGTTGTCCTTGTATTATATGAATTTCCCCCCACATCTTATCCCATTCTGTTCTTTAAGGATAGGGAATATGTTCCAGTTATAAAGCCCTTTTGTATACATTTTGTTGAATTGAACTGAATGGAAAGAGGTAGAGGACACAAGGAAGGTGTTGTGTTATGGGAAAATCTGGCTCCTCGAGGCTATTTTTCCATGAAAGTCATTCCAAACACTATTTTATAAATTTATTATCCATAGCTTTAACTTTTTGATAAATTCAGTCATTTTTTCTTTTTTGGATTAGAATATGAATCTGAAGACCTTGCAATGATTTACTTGGAATACTCAATTTTTCACATATATTCACCAGATAAACAATGTTCAAGAAGAAAGTTTTCTTATGAAATGAATTTACTTCATCTTTATCATTATCACTAAGGAAATGTTTTTTTAGCTCAAACATCCTTTCAAAATAATTAATCATGAGAAAACTAGTCTATTTTCAAATAATATAGAAATACCCTAGGCTCTGCCCTCATACCATCATGTATTTTGCAAAAAGTCTTCCCTTTAGTGGACTGTTTTTCATAAAGTTGATTACTCTTATAATAACTTGAAAAACTGTATAAACCTCCTCAATACAGGGGATTTACTATGAAGCATTCAATATCCATGTGCCATTGGGTGGGAGGGACAAATCTTTAACTAGTGCTGGTAGATTTGCATTCTATCCTGACCTCAACTGTGCTATCAGCACATAGTACGATAAACTTTCCCATATTTTCATTTAAAAATTTGCCAATTATACTCAAAATCTCTCCTGGTATACCCCTGCCATCAACAGGTTTGCAAAGTAACAAAGCTTTCCTACACTGGTTTCAACACATGTAATCAATATGATTACATACATTATCAAATGAGCATCTTTAACTATATCCATTGATTCATTCCCTTGCAATGAATTTTAAATTCATTTAAATTCATCACAAAGATCTTTGGACATTTGCAAAGCAAGTCTCCTTCCCTCCATATTATCTACAAGTAGAACCACTCACTACTTGAAATGCGATTCCCCAAGTATTGATTTGATCATGTCAGTAACTGCAGGCAGCACCAACATTTCTCCTACCAGATGAGACTTTTTGCACCTATTAATTCTGTAAGCCACCTTATATGATGTATGTGATCTTCTTGATGTCACAGGCATGGTTCTGGGAAATCTTTCATTTGCTTGTTTAAGTCATCTAATTTTCTCTGGTAGAAATTTATCTTACCTGGCTAATATAGTCTGAATATATGCTTTCAAGATATTGTCTCAATTAACTAGGCTTCCTTCTACCTGTCGTTAAAGCATTTGAACAAAGTAAACACAATGGTCTTCTCTCTCCAACAATAACAGCTTTTATGATTCCCAATGATAAATATAGTAGACTGTATTTTGTAGACTTGGATTTTTTTACTTTGCATGTATGAATAATGGGGCATTGATTTCATTAATTAGGAGAGAGTCTCATACTAAATGGGCTTTAGGACTTGGGTTACATATATATGTAACATGCATATATATTATATACATAATCTATTACTTCCCTTATCACTCTTATCTTTCCTTGTACTATTTTGCTTCTGCACTGGATTTCCTCTATGAACCAATTGTTTCTTTATTCATTACAAAGAGATATTATCTATCTCACTTTTTAAAACTGACAAAAAATCATTAAAGACAGATTTAAATTTAATAGTTGAAAATTTCAAATGATCATCTATAACCATTCATGAATTATTTCCATTTTCAAAAAGTTCCAAGGTTTTTTGGAAACACGTTTATTCTGTTGTACCTAGCAACAGGAATGCTGTCGAGAAACATAGCAAGCCTGACATGTTGAATTGCTATGTATAGTTTATTTAACTTTAACTTTACACACTTCACATTCAAATGCATTAAGCAGCACAATGGCACACCTTAGTTATGTCATGAGTGATAGATAGTGACAGTGGCAGATTGCACCTGTGTTCAGATTTACCAAGCAGCAATTCAAATTAGATCTTTTTTTTGCATATGCTATATTAAACAACTACTGTGCTGTGCAGCATGCAGTGTCAAAGCAAATGATTCTCCTGCCTTACCTTCAAGAACCAGCTCAAACCTCAAGTTTTGGAAAAGGCCTTCTTCTGCTCTTTCATCTGAGATTCCCTTCACTTGGCCCTGGATATAGCTTATGTATTCAGAGGGCTTTTGGTTTGTTGCCTCCCCGTTAGAATGTGAGCTCCTTGAGGGTAGGACCTGTTTTTGCTTTGTATCTCCAGCACTTAACCAAGTGCCTGGCACATAGTAAATGTTTAATAATACCTTGTTTATTTGACTACATTCAAGATGCGAATAGACATGTCTGTGTCCTCTGTGAGGATGGATACAGACAAGCAAAGGTACTAAAAACAGAGTTTGCCTCCTAGTAGGCTTATCAAACTGACTGATCAATTTCCCTTACAATACTATGAAAAAGTGGTTAAGTAACTGCTCCTGAACCCTCTTACGTTGGCTTAAGTGACTCTACCATGATTTTTTCAGCTCTGACAGAAAGATCAGATTTACCAAGGTCCCTTAAATCACTAACATCCTGAGTCTGTGACTCATTTGGGGTTTTTTTCTTTTGCTTTGATCAAAGGTCCTGAGCTTGTTACTTGACCTGCTAGTAGCTGGAATTGATTAGCAGGTGTGGGAAAGGCAAAAGCAGCCTTTAATGGGAAGGAACCCTGACAGAGCAGCTCTTGGGAAAAGTAATTGGGAACTCTGTGTGAATACAGTTATAATGAAACCAGGAGAGAACAAAATGAGAGGCAGCTGTGGTGGGGAAAAAGAGCAGTGGTCTTAAAGTCAGAGGATTTACGGACCTGGGATCAGTCAGCCCAAACTCCTCATTTCACACATGAGGAAACTGAGGTCCAAAAAGAGGGACTAAATTGCCCCTGGTCACACACCTGGTCAATTACAGAGCCAGGATTCTAATGTAAATCTTCTCATTCCAAATGTGCTGCCTTTTTTACACCTCCTTGGCATCAGAAGACTTGAGTTCAAGTCATTTGCTCCAGTCCTTACTAGCTAATGTGCCTCTGGGCAAGGTTTCTAACCTCTTTTTGCCTTGGTTTACTCATTTGTCAAATGGAAATCATAATATTTGTATCATCTAGCACACAGAGATGTTATGAAGAAAGAACTATGTAAACCTGTGAGTTATTATAATTAATACATGTATTACATGACTCAGTTATAATATCCATTATCATAATTACAATCATAATAAGCTATTAAAAGTGTATTCTTTTCAAGTATGTTCCCCTAAAAATCCTTTTGTGGTACATAAGAGGTACCTAAGGGGGATGTGGGATGGATGAGTTAATAAACCAGACTATGTAAATTAAGTCAAGTACTAGGTGGGAGAGGTTCATGAGAGTCAGAGACATTTTCTATCCAGAGAGAAAGCTTAAGAAGGTTGTACAGGAAACTCCAAAATAACTGATACTGAAGACAGCTGGCCTGAAGAGTTTCTGATGTTCCTATAAGTAAGTTCCAGAATAAGTTGAAAGGGTTAGTTTAAGATCAAATTATCATAAATTTAGAGCTGATGATAACCTTAGAGGTTAGCTAATCTAATTCCCTCATTTGACAAAGGAGGAAATGGAGGACCAGGGATGAAAAGGGACTTGTCCAAAGTCACACATAGGATCTTAGATCTAGAGCTGCAAGAGATCTCAGAGGCCATCTAGGCCAACAATCTCTTTTTTACAAAGGAGGAAACTGAGGCCAACAGAGGGAAAGGAAGTTCTTCAAGGCCACACATAGGATCATAGATATAGGTCTGGATGGAATACCAGAGGCTATCTAATCCAACCCCTTAATTTGACAGAGGAGGAAACTGAGGTTCAGGGAGACGTGACTTGCCCAAAATCACAGAGCTCTGGTTCAGAAACTGGATATGGTGGCAGAATAACAAAGCTGAAAGGTACCCCCCACCCTGGAGATCAAATTGGTAGTCATTTGACAGAGGAGGCACCCAGAGACTTAAAAACTGGATGTGGTGGTGACTGTGTCAGGTAGAAAGGTAAATGAAACCAAAAAAATGGGGAAAGGACCCCAGAGATAACCTAGTCAAACCCTTTTATTTGACCAGAGAAGAAACTGAGGTGTAATTATGTTTTCAGTGGCACAAGGGAGGAGCAAAAGTCAGAGTTCTATCTTAGTGCTACTGACCCCAAGTCCAGGGAATTTTCTCCTGCCATGTTGAATATGGATGAGGCTTATCGGGTAGAGAAGGGAAATTAAAATGTAGCAAAAAATAATTAAGAGATAAAAATATAACTATTGTCTGAGAGGGTGAGGGATCTCAACCTAAACCACAGACATGGGGCATATTTCTCCTTTTGAATCAATTTCATGAACATCTCCCAATCAGAGACTCTGGAGAAGAGCCAGTATCCAGGGAGACCTTTAGTCTATGTGGGATGGAAACTTTCAGTCCCCTGACCTGTAAAATCCATACAGCAAAGGGCAGTGAATAGACTTACCAGGAGCCTGGAAATGCCTTGGAGCCCTGACTGTGGTTCTATTGCATTTACAGCTGTAAAATCCCTGGAACTGGTCTGAGTAGTCTTCCTTATGTTACCCACAAAATTCCAGAAATGGAGAAAGTCCAAGATCAGGAGTGAGGAGATAAGAGTCCTAGGCTCCACTCTGTACCAAACTCATTGTGCAACTTGGGGAGAGTCAGGCACCAATATTCTGGGCTTGGTAGTGGGAAGAATCCTCTTTGTCAGGCCTCCCTCATGAGGCAAAATAATGAGGGCTTGAGGAAAACAAAGAATGAGAAGAACCCTGAACAGGTATAGGCCGCAGTTATATTTCTCTCTGGCCAGTCTACTGATTGTCTGGGTTTTGCTGGGAAAGCTTCTTGTCCTCTATGGACTCTGTTGGGATAATCCCCATTTCCAGTTGACCTCACAACACTTATTGTGGCCCACCATGGAAAAGAACAGCTGTACCTTAGGATCACAGATTTAGAGCTGCAGGGGCTCTTTAAGACCAATTAAGTCCTTCATCCTCTCTAGGTTCCACATACTAGGGAAAATAACAAAAACTTATGTGGACCGTAATTAAGGTACAAAGCAGACCTTCATGTTTGTACATATGTGCACATGCACACACACAATACACACAGTAACTTTCAAGTTACATATTCTTTTTCCTGGACCCTATCATTTTATCAACATAGAGAACTGTCGACCCAGATCACCTCATACCAACAAATACAGATTTTCTATGCAACTTAAGAGGGTTGCCTGGGGGCACAGAAAAATTAAACGACTTACACAGTGTCATGTAGCCACAATGTTTCAGGGGGCAGGACTTGAAGGAAGCTGTAGAAGGCGATGTGGAACACTAAAGCACTTGGTCACACATAGAAAACTCCAAGGTCACCCACTGCAATCTGGGCCATCGCGACTCATCCTGACTTGTCCTGCCATTGAACTTCAATGACTCTGGAAGAGAGAGAGTGAACGATGACTTCATGAAATTGTGCCTCACTTCAATCCAATTCACTTGCAAGTCAAGACATCACCCCATGATGTCATTGGTCCTCTTCAAAATGAAGAAAGAACAATAATTATCATACACCTTGTAATTCCCATTCCAAGTATTTTTTTTGTCATTTCAAGCCTCCCACACTATCCTTTCTCCTCAACCTCTTAGCAGAGGATTGAGTCTCATACTTTATGGACACTATAAAGGAAGTTCATCTTGAGCTCTTTCTTCTCCATTACTCTACAACTCAAACCCCTCAATGCCATCCCCTGTCCTCTCTGCCTTCATTCTCTGATAAAGAGATGGCTAGACCTTCTTAACACGATTACCTCTTCTGCCCATACACTTAATCCCCTCCTCATATCACCTTTGAAAGATTTCTCTTGCAACTATTTCTCTCTCTCATCTCTTTGCTGCAAAGAACTGGATGGAGGCCACAGGAAGGGGGAATTTCTCAACAATAAGAGCTGTCTCAGTGGAATGGTCTGCCTTGAGAGGTAGGGGGCTTGAGGCACCTCAGTGGTACACTAGAAAAAGTACTAGAACTGGACTAATGAAGAATTGAATTAAAATCTACCCTCAGACATTTATAAACTGTGTGACCTTGGATAAATCGCTTCACTTCTGTCTGCCTCAGTTTCCTCATCTGTAAAATGAAGATAATAATATCAGGATTTTTGTAAATAATCCCAGAGTTATTGTAAAGATCCAATGAGACAATTTGTAAAGAGCTAAGCACACTGCCCATCACATAGTAAGCACAAGAAAAATGTTAGCAGTCATTAATCCTCATGGGATATCTTTAAGCAGAGGCTTCCATGGCCTAATATAAGACAAGTTTTATTTAATGTGACAGAAAATGCAAAAAGGACTCATCCTGGAGCACATAACCAATCAAAATAGCTTTCTTCAACTTTCCAGAAAGCATCAAACAACCCTCCTTTCTGATGGGTTCTACCTTCCCTCCTGATTGATACATTCAGTAGGATTCACAGTACTAGTAAAAGGAAGGCTCATATTTTTCCTCCACAGATGGAGTTTTCCACTGGGCTGCTCTCTTTTTGTGAGATCACATCAATAGTAAGGCCTCTCTTGCTTTGTGTGAGGCTGTTTCCATGTTTCCATGTCTTCTCTCACATTCTCGTTCTAAAGCTCCATCTTTTTCCTGTCTTTGATTTACTAATATCACCATACCAAGGTACTCGGAAGCATTTTAACCAAACAAATGCTATAAACATTCTCTTTGAACTGGTATTCAAATGTCGGAAATTCTAATACAAAGTGTCTGCCAGACTAGACTCTGAATATATGCCTAATTTATAGTAAAAACAAATTAAATATATAGATACATACATACACACATACATATATTTATATATTTGGCATGAATTTTGGGCACAGAACATATGTGGAAAAAGAACAATTTAGCATGGTAAGAAACTATCTGGTGTCCAGTTCTAGAAGCCTCTTTTTAGAAAGGATATTGATAAGCTGAAATGCATGCTAAGGTAGGTTGAACGGGGCAATAATAGGACTGGAGTACATGTCATACAAGGATTGGCAGAAAGAATTAGGGATGTTTAGTCTGGAGAACAGAAGGCCTAGGGAGAAACATCTTCTCTATTGTCAAGTATTTGTAGCATTATCCTGTGAAAGAAGAATGACAGCTATTTGACAGAACCAGGAGCCATGGGTGGAAGTTGCAAAGGAGTAAGTTTAAGCTGGATAGCAGGAAAGACTTCCTAACCCAGAGAGCTGTCCCAGAGCAAAATGGACTTCCTTGGGAGGTGGTAGTTTCTCTCACACTGAAGATGTTCTTGTAGATGATCACTTATAAAGGGATATTGCCTCTTGTTTCCTTGGAACAGTGAGGGGTAGGTAAGATCCTTCCTCCTCACTGAAGGTCAAGGTTATTTACTTGTAAACTAAAGGGATTAGACTAAATGATCACCAAGTCCCTTTCCAGTTTTGACATTCTATGATCCCAAGATCCTTGGTCAAAGTGAGGCCTGGAATATGACATCCAGGTCTTTCTTGAGTACCCAGGTCTGGTATTTTGGCACATTTGGGAACATTCTGCATTTCTCATATACAAGCCTCAGCCCCTTTACAGACACACACATACATACACACACAACCAGACAGATGTGCCCAAAGGGAATAAGCATGACCAGATGTTAAATCCTTTGCTAGGTAATTTGTGTAAGGCCTCAATATCATCTGGACACTGATGAATTTTTTCCAACTAATGTGTGAAGGGCATGGAGCATGTCCCTGAAGTATTTCTGGAGTTTTGAGGGGAACATAAGGAAGACTACTCAGATCAGTTCCAGGGATTTCACAGCTGTAAATGCAATAGAACCATAGTCAGGGCTCCAAGGCATTTCCAGGCTCCTGGTAAGTCTAATCACTGTCCTTTGCTGTATGGATTTTACAGGTCAGGGAACTGAAAATTTCCATCCCACATAGACTGAAGGTCTCCCTGGATGTTGGCTCTTCTCCAGAGTCTCTGACTAGGAGGTGTCCATGAGATTGATTCAAGAAGAGAAATATATTCTACATCTGTGGTTTGGGCTGATCCGAAGACCTCAGTGAGTACCTCACTTTTTCTTTCTCCAAAACCCACCAGCCTATTCACTCCCCCTCCCCACAAACCTAACTCTATAGTCTTACTTGTAATTATACTTTAATTTTTTAAATTAATTTATTTGGTCAATTTAGAACATTATTCCTTGGTTACAAGAATCACATTATTTCCCTCCCTCCCCTCCTCCCATCCTTCCTGCAGCCGACACGCAATTTCACTGGGTATAACATGTGTCCTTGATCATAACCTATTTCCATGTTGTTGATGTTTGCATTAGGATGTTCAATTAGAATCTACATCCCCAGCCATATCCCCCCAGACCCATGTAATCAACCAGTTGTTTTTCTTTGTTCTTTACCCCCACAGTGTTTCCTCTGAATGTGGATAGTGGTTTTTCTTGTAGATTCCTCCAAGTTGTTCAGGATCACTGCATTGCCACTAATGGAGAAGTCCATTACATTTGATTGTACCACAGTGTATCAGTCTCTGTGTATAATGTTCCCCTGGTTCTGCTCCTCTCACTCTGCATTAATTCCTGGAGGTCATGCCAGTTCACATGGAATTTCTCCAGTTCATTATTCCTTTGAGCACTATAGTATTCTATCACCAACAGATAACATAATTTGTTCAGCCATTCTCCAATTGAAGGGCATCCCTTCATTTTCCAATTTTTTGCCACTACAAAGTGCACAGCTATGAATATTCTTGTACAGGTCTTCTTCTTTATTGTCTCTTTGGGGTACAAACCCAGCAGTGCTATGGCTGGATCAAAGGGCAGGCATTCTTTTAGCACCCTTTGGGCATAGTTCCAAATTGCCCTCCAGAATGGTTGGATCAATTCACAACTCCACCAGCAATGCATTAATGTCCCAACTTTGCCACATCCCCTCCAGCATTCATTACTTTCCTTTGCTGTCACGTTAGCCAATCTGATAGGTGTGACGTGATACCTCAGAGTTGTCTTGATTTGAATCTCTCTGATTATAAGAGATTTAGAACACTTTTTCATGTACTTATTAATAGTTTTGATTTCTTTATCTTAAAATTGCCTATTCATGTCCCTTGCCCATTTATCAATTGGAGAATGGCTTGATTTTTTTGTACAATTGGTTTAGCTCTTTATGAATTTGAGTAATTAGACCTTTGTCAGAGGTTTGTGTTAAGAAGATTGTTTCCCAACTTGTTGCTTCCCTTCTAATTTTGGTTGCATTGGTTTTGTTTGTATAAAACCTTTTTAATTTGATGTAATCAAAATTATTGATTTTATGTTTTGTGATTTTTTCTAGCTCTTGCTTGCTTTTAAAGTCTTTCCTTTCCCAAAGATCTGACATGTATACTATTCTGTGTTCACCTAATTTGCTGATAGTTTCCTTCTTTATATTCAGGTAATTCACCCATTCTGAGTTTATCTTGGTGTAGGGTGTGAGATATTGATCCAAACTTAATCTCTCCCATACTGCTTTCCAAATTTCCCAGCAGTTTTTAATCAAATAGTGGATTTTGGTCCCAAAAGCTAGGATCTTTGGGCTTATCATAGACTATCTTACTGAGGTCACTTACCCCAAGTCTATTCCACTGATCCTCCTTTCTGTCTCATAGCCAGTACCAAATTCTTTTGATGACCACTGCTTTATAGTATAGTTTGAGAGCTGAGACTGCAAGGCCTCCTTCCTTTGCATTTTTCCCATGACTTCCCTGGATATTCTTGATCGTTTGTTCTTCCAAACGAACATTGTTATGGTTTTTTCTAATTCAGTAAAAAAAGTTTTTTAGTAGTTCAATAGTTATGGAACTAAATAACTAAATTAATTTGGGTAGGATTGTCATTTTTATTATGTTAGCTCATCCTATCCATGCGCAATCAATGTTTTTTCAATTGTTTAGATCTAGTTTTAATTGTGTGGGGAGTGTTTTGTGGTTGTGTTCATATAGTTCCTGTGTTTGTCTCAGCAGAAGTATTTTATATTATCTAGGGTGATTTTAAATGGAATTTCTCTTTCTAATTCTTGCTGCTGAGATGTGTTGGGGATATATAGAAATGCTGATGACTTATGTGGGTTTATTTTGTATCCTGCAACTTTGGTTTGACTCTCTGGGGTTCTTTAAGTAGATCATCATATCATCTGCAAAGAGTGGTAGCTTGGACTCCTCATTACCTATTTTAATACCTTCAATTTCTTTTGCTTCTCTAATTGCTACAGCTAGTGTTTATAGTACAGTGTTAAATAATAGAGGTGATCATGGACATCCTTGTTTCACTCCTGATCTTATTGGGAAGGCTTCTAGTTTATCCCCATTGCAGATCATGTTTGCTGATGGTTTTAGATATATATTGTTTGTTATTTTTAGGAAAGACCCTTCTATTCCTATGCTTTCTAGTGTTTTCAATAGGAATGAGTGTTGTATTACATCCAAGGCTTTTTCTGCATCTATTGAGATAATTATGTGATTTTTGTCAGTTTGCTTGTTAATATGGTCAATTATGTGGATGGTTTTCCTAATATTGAATCATCCTTGCATTCCTGGTATGAATCCTATCTGGTCATAGTGAATAACCCTCATGATCACTTGCTGGAGTCTTTTTGCTAGTATCCTATTTAAGATTTTTGCATCTATATTCATTAAGGAGATTGGTCTATAGTTTTTTTTCTCTGTTTTTGACCTGTCTGGCTTTGGAATAAGCACCATATTTGTGTCATAAAAGGAATTTGGTAGAACTCCTTCTTGGCTTATTCTGTCAAATAGTTTGTATAATATTGGGATTAGTTGTTCTTTGACTGTTTGATAGAATTCATTTGTGAATCCATCTGGACCTGGAAATTTTTTCTTAGGGAGTTCTTTGATGGCTTGTTCAATTTCTTTTTTCTGATATAGGGTTGTTTAGGTAGTCTATTTCTTCCTCTGTTAGTCTAGGCAATTTATATTTTTGTAAATATTCATCCATATTACCTATATTACCATATTTATTGCTGCATAATTGGGCATAATAATTTTTAATGATTGCCTTAATTTCCTCTTCATTAGAGGTGAGGTCTCCCTTTACATCTTGGAAACTATCAATTTGGTTTTCTTCTTTCCATTTTTTAATTAGATTGACGAGTACTTTGTCTATCTTATTTGTTTTTTCAAAGTACCAGCTTATAGTCTTATTTATTAAATCAATAGTTCTTTGACTTTCAACTTTATTAATTTCTCCTTTGATTTTTAGGATCTCTAATTTAGTCTTCATCTGAGGATTTTAAATTTGCTCACTTTCTAGTTTTTTTAATTTGCCTGCCCAATTCATTGACCTCTGCCCTCTCTAATTTATTAATATATGAACTCAAGGATATGAATTTTCCCCTGAGTACTGTTTTGGCTGCATCCCATAGATTTTGAAAGGATGTCTCATCATTGTCATTTTCTTCAGTGAAGTTCTTAATTGTTTCTATGATTTGTTCTTTAACTAACCGATTTTGGAGAATCACATTGTTTAATTTCCAATTAATTTTTGATTTACCTCTCCATATGCCCTTACTAAATATTATTTTCATTGCATTGTGGTCTGAGAATGTTGCATTTATTATTTCTGCTCTTTTGCACTTGTTTGCAATGTTTTTATGCCCTAATACATGGCCAATCTCCACATATCTCTAATAATAATAATAATAATAACTCTAATTTTTCTAAGATTTCATTCATTTCTCTTATCTATTTCTTATTTATTTTTTCTTTTGGTTTATCTAGTTCTGATAGAGGAAGGTTCAGGTCTCCCATTAGTATAGTTTTTCTATCTATTTCATCCTTGAGCTCCACTAGTTTCTCCTTTAGAAATTTGGATGCTATGCCATTTGGTGCATACATGTTGAGTACTGATATTTCCTCATTATCTATACTGTCTTTTACCAGGATGTAATTACCTTCCCTATCTCTTTTAACTAGACCTATTTTTACTTTGACTTTGTCAGATATCATTATTGTGACTCCTGCCTTCTTTTTATCAGTTGATGCCCAATAGATTTGGCTCCATCCTCTTACTTTTACCCTTTGTGCGTCTACCTTCCTCATATGTGTTTCTTGTAGACAGAATTTGGTAGGGTTTTGGATTCTAATCTACTCTGCTATTCACTTGCGTTTTATGGGTGAGTTCATTCCATTCACATTCAGAGTTATGATTACCAGCTGTGTATTTCCCAGAATTTTGATTTCTACTCCTAGTCCTGCCTTTTCTTCTTTCACTATTTCCTTCTATACCAATGTTTTGTTTTTAATCAGTCCCCTAATTCCCACCCTTATTTTATTTCCCTTTCTACTCCCCTCCCTTCTTATATCCCCCTTATTTTCTTTACAGTCTTTTTAAACTACCCCCACCCTCTCCCTCCCTTGTACTGCTTCCCTCCCTACCAGTCCATTTGTTACCCTTCTACTTCCCTATAGGGTGCAAATCAATTCTCTGCCCCAATGGATTGGATTGTTTAAGTCAATTTCAATGCCCACAAGAGCTGAGAATTTCCTATCTCCAACCTCTTTACCCTTCCAGTGTATTGATGTTCTCCCCCTATTAGCTTCTTTGTGAAATATAAACTTACCCCCTTTTGTTTCTTTTCCCATTTCTTTTAGTATTAACCTCTTTTTTATCTCTAGTTGTATATATATATATGTGTGTGTGTGTGTGTGTGTGTGTGTGTGTGTGTGTGTGTATACACACATATATCTATTTATACATACATATGTCTATATCCATATTTATATCTTGGCATTTCATCCTATACAGTTTGTCACTGTTCCCTCTAAGTGTAATTCTTCTAGCTGCCCTGACCTCTTTTCTTATAGGGATACATATTATACTTTAATTTTTGATCTCCCACTCTATCCTGTAAACTTTATCCCTACAGAGACAACATAGTAGAAGAAGATGCCTTGGGCATGAAGTCAGGAGACCTAGGGCAGAATTCTAGCTCTACAACTCCTTGTGACACTGGACAAGTCACTGCATATCTCTAGGCCTCAGCTGCCTCAATCATCAGAAGAGTGGGTAGTGTCTGAGGTTCCTTCAACACTCTGTAATTCATTGTCCTTTTTACCTGACACTACTACCACCATACCCAAGTCTCTTAGACCTCAGATCTCCTGACCTAGATATGAAGAAACTCTTCCCTCACCTGCTTGGCTTCTGCTCTTTAGCTCCTCTGAAACCATGTTGAGAACTCACAAAAGATAATTTCCTAGGTCCTCCTCAAGTCTTTATTTCATATCTCTTCCTAGGAACAAGCGCTAGGGATATTAAAGCCTTTGCCAGCAGGTCCCTAACTCTGATAGATCCTTCCAAGCAAAAAAAAATCTCTGTGTACGCCCCAAAAAGGAATTCTTTGCCTGACCTTTGAGGATAGAACCAGGAGAAAAAGGTAGAAATTACAAATAATAAAGATAATAGATAGCATTTATATGGCAATTTAAAGTTTGCAAAGCCATTTACAAATACAATCTCATTTAATCTTCACAACAATTTTATGAGGGAAATGCATATTATTATCCCTATTTTACTGATGGGGAAATTGAGGCATGCAGATGTGAAGTAACTTGCCTTGGGTTATACAATTAGTAAGTACCTGATTCCAAATCTAGCATTATCCACTGTACCACCATGCTGTCTCCAATAGAGCGGTAGATTTCAGCTTAATTTCAACTCAAGTATGGGCCAAGAGATGCATTGGACCTTTTAAAGTTGCCTGAGTCCCAGCCTCAGAAAAGCTCATCACCAATGGGCTGACCACCAGAAAATGAATGTTTGTTCACAGCAACTTTTGAAATTATCTACTAAGATGTACAGTCAGCATGTACTAGTGGAGGGATTACCCACAATGAGAAAAATCATGGATTTTTTGGAGTACTGAATACAAATTAACTGTGACTTGGGATAAAACAAACTTCACCACTGATGTCTATAAGATATTAAAAACATGACTGATAACTCAAGCTGGATACCATATCTAAATAAAAAAAGAGTATGCCACAAGAAAATAAACAGAATAGAAAGTAGTACTTTTCAGAACCATGTTTAGGGAGAGAATTCTTAACCAATACACATGACCAGCTAATCAGAATCATTACTTTCTTCTGGTGTCTCCACTGTTGCTGAAGGGAAATGAATGTATGGCTACAGGATATCTACAAACCATTCACTTCCATCCACTGTAAATGTGTGCCTACTCTATTCACCGGCCTCAAGCAATGTCTGTTCCAATTCCCAAAAGAATAAAAAGATCTAAGGACAGCTGAGTTGCTCAGTGGATTGAGAGCAGGCCTAGAAACAGGAGGTCCTGGGTTCAAATTTGACCTCAGACCCTTCCTAGCTCAGTGACTCCGGACAGTCACCTAACCCTTACTGCTCTTCTTGGAATCAATACATGGTATTGCTTCTAAGTCAGAAGTTAAGGGTTAAAAAAGAATAAAAAGATCTAATTTCATATCTCAGCTCTTCTACTTATTAGCTATGTGCCCTGGATAAGTCACTTGCCCTAAAACGGGCTTCATTTTCCTCACCTTGAAAATAAAAGGATTGGATTAGATAACTTCTGTGGTCTCTTCCTTTCTCAGTCTAGAATATTATGACTCAAGCTCTTTCCTATGCCTCCAGGGGCCATTATAATGAGCCTTTCCTCATAATTATCTCACAGATATTCTAGTCTAACCATCGGTTGGGAAATCTGAGGATTTGAGAGGTTAAGTGATTTCCCCAAGTTACACAGTTAGAGGTAGCACACTAGGATTTAAATCTAGGTCCTCTTTTTTCCAAATCCAGCACTGTTTTCACTACCCTGGGATAATGTTGTTGTTACCTCTCATGCAGAGATACTGCTGCCTGCTTACACCTACCATTCATATTTCTTTTTAAACTAAATCAATGTTTTCTTGATTATCTATTTTGTACATCCTATGTCTTTCCAGTGACTTGCCTCCAAACAGAGTCCTTGCTTGAAACTAAGAAGTACAGATAAAACTTACCATTGCATTGACTGTGTCTGATAATGGATGCCTCATTCCTCACCTATAAACCTCACTGCTGAGAGGAGGGAGGCAGTCTTTGCTAACAGTTTACTGAAGTGATAGTTAATCATTACATTGATAAGAGTTCTGATGTCTTTCTGCATTTTTTTCCTTTATACTATTCCCATCACACATTTCAACCTAGTGTGGAAAATGCTAGCTATAGCAATAAGACAAGAAAAGAAATGAAGAAATAAGTAAGCACAAGCAGAGGGGAAACAAAATGATCAGTTTTGTGGGTGATATGAAAGCAAACTTAGACAACCCTAGAGAGTCAAGTAAAAAACTAATTGAAATAATTAACAACTTCAGCATAGTGACAGGATATAAAGTAAATCCACACATCTCATCAACATTTTTGTATATTACTTACAAAATCCAGAAGGAAAAGATGAAGTTCCATTTAAATTGTTACAGAAAATATAAACTACTTGGAAGCTACTTGTCAAGATACAAAGAAATTATGTGAACACAATTACAAAATACTATTCACATGAATAAAGACAGATCTAAATAAAACTAAAGAAATACTAATTGTTCATGGGTAGGCAGAGTCAATATAATAAAAATGACAATTGGTTTATTTTTGTCAATACCATGCCAATCAAAAACCAAAGAATTATTTTATAAAGCTAGAAAAAATACCCAACAAAATCCATCTGGAAGCATAAAAGATCAAGATTATTAAAGGAATTAATGAAAAAAGTGAGAAGGAAAGGGGCCTAGCAGTACCAGATCTCAAACTATACTATGAAGTAGTAGTCACCAAAATAATTTGATAACTCACAATTCCACAAAAACTGCTGGGAAAACTAAAAAGCAGACTAGAAAAAAAATGTATAGACTTACATTCATACCATATACCAAGAAAGCCCCAAAAGGGTACATGATTTAGACATAAAGGTTGACATCATAAACAAATTAGAGGGGCAAGAAGAAATTACTTGTCAGATCTATGGTTAAGGGAGAGTTCAAGAAGCAAGAAATAGTGGGGATCAGAGAGGTAAAGTGGACAATTTTGGTTACATAAAATTGAAAAGGTTTTGTACAAATAATACTAATGCTGCTAAAATTAAAAGAGAATCAGCTAAATTGTAGTAAGTTTTTCTGAGAAAGGTATCATTTCTAAGACTTGTAAGGAACAGATTCAAATGTATAATAATAAGAGCCATTTCCTAATTGATAAATGGTCAGAGGGTATGAATAGGCAGTTTTCAGAGGAAGAAATTCAAACTATCAATAGCCATATGAAAAAGATGTTCTAAACCACTAATAGAGAAATACAAATTAAAACAATTCTAAAGTTCAATTTCTATTCCATCAGATTGGCCAACTTGACAAAAATGGAAAATGAAAAATGCTAGAGGAACTATGGGGAAAACAGATTGCATTAATGCACTGTTGACAGAGCTATGAATTCGGTCTAGCCATTCTGAAAAGCAATTTGGAATGATGCCCCAAAAGTTGCTAAATTGTGTATACTTTTTGACCCAACAATGCCACTAAGTGGACTATACCAAAAAAAGATCAAAGAAAAAGGTCCACATGTATAAAAAGTATAGCAGTTCTTTTTTGTGGCAGCAAAGAATTAAACTGCCTTCTGGCCAGGTCTCTCACATCTTGTACTTATGCAATTGATTTTTTATTTACCCCAAGTACTGATATTCAAGTGTTTATCAAGTTTTTTTTAAATTATATTTTGCCCATTGTTCTAATGTGTTAAACTCAATTTTTTTTATTTTGTTTTTTTTCCAAATTAACAAAAATATTTTTCTCTTCTTCCTATCCTCCCTCTCCACTGAAAAGAATAAGAAAAACAAAATCATTGTCAAAATTGGCATATTCAAACAAATTGAATTCCCTTGATAATCATGGGGAAAGAGCAGAATTTACATCTTATTCTGCATCCAGAGTCCATCACAACTGTCAGAACATGGGTATGTAGAATGCCTCATCATTGGCCTTCTAGAATAATGGCTAATCATTGCATTGAGGAGAGTTCATTTTCAAAGTACTTGTCGTTAAAATGTTGTCATCATGGTATAAACTGTTCTCCTTTTTCTGCTCACTTCATCTCACATCAGTTCATACATGGACTCAGAGTACAGATTGAGACATATTTTGTTGGATGTGGTCAATGTGATAATTCCTTTTCTTGACTATACATGTTTATAACAGTAGAGTTTTTTGCTTCTCCAGTTGGTGGGAAAGGTGAGAGAAAGCAGATATGAAAGAAAAATAAAATTTAATTTTAAAGATAGATAAATTACTAGTATCAAAAGGAAGCTTGGCTTCATTGGAAGAGCTACAGAACAAGATTCAGAAAAGAGTACATAAGTCATGTGACTGGATTGATTGACGAGGTTTACTATTTTTCTTGATGCAAAACTGACTTGTCCTATCAAGGAGAGAAAGCACTATCCAATGGCTCTCTGATTTGCCATATCATTTAGGCATTTTTGCTTCCAATCCAATGGAACAATCTACAGAAACAAAGAAAAAGACAACTGTTTATGACCTGATTTGACCGAAAGTAGGGAAGCTGGGTAGTGCAGCAGATAGAATGCTGGGCATGATGTCAGGAAGGCTTAAATTCAAATAGGGCCTCAGAAACTTTCTAGTCATGTGACCCTGGGCAAGTTAGTTCACCCTGTTTGCCTCAGTTTCCTCATCTGTAAAATGAGATGGAGAAGAAAATGGCAAACTACTCCAGGATCTTTTCCAAGAAACCTCAAAGAGAAGTTACAAGAGTTGTACATGACTGAAAAAAACTAAACAACAAAAAAGTAAGAAATATTTGAGAACACATTGATTGCCTGCTCCTTTCTCCTCTCTCTTTCTTTGTCTTCTGATGGATAGAACAACAGCAGGTGTCAATACTCTTTCACTTTCCCCTTTACCTCTTCTTAGAAATTTGCATGGGAAACTGTGTGGACAAGTGTTGATGAGTAATCCAATTTCATGCTATTAGCAGGAATATTCAGTATGCCTTTGTTTTTATTGTTACAGTCAAGACATAAAGCCTCAATTTTTAGAAGGGCTTTAAATTTTTTTCACTGATACACTTTGTGTTGATGCATCAATCACATCCCAATAAACAACTCAACCCTCCCACAGGACCTTTCCATGAGAAAAAAAAAACAAGCAAAACTAATATAGAGATTTTATTTAACAACTTGTATACTATTCCACTCTTATAATTTACCATTTCTTAACAGCAAAGAAGTAAGACTCTTTTAACCTCACTTGTCTGGAACCACTGAACCATTAGCCATAGTATTTGACCTGATTTTTGTTGTCTTTTACTGCTGTCTTTATTTAAATTACTGTAGTCATTATGTATACTGTTCTTTTGCTTCTGTTTTATAGAAAGCATTTTTAATAGACTTCCATCTTTGTAATGCAAAATGCTTATTTGATAATCCACAAAGGTACAACATGATCCTAGAGCAGTGATGGTGAACCTTTTAGAGACCTTAGAGACAAATGCCCAAACTGCAACCCTTACACCATATGTGAGCCAGCCCACCCCTTAACCTAGACAGAGGAAGGAGGAAGTCCTTCCATTGGGCTGATGGGCAGAGGGATGGGTGATGTGGGAAACGTCCTCAGGTGTTTGTGGAGAGGAGGAAGGGAGCAGCTCCCTCTGGCACACTCCAACACACATGCCATAGTTTTGTCAACATTGTCCTAGAGGTTCTGGAAAGTTGTTCCCCTGCAGATCTCTGGCAGGCACTACCAAGCTAGAAAGGCTTTGAGTCTGTATCAAACAGCTGCATCAACTGTCAAAGACCATATAGGAAGTTACAGAAGGTTGAGATCTGTGCAGGTGGAGAGAGTAAACACCAACAAAATAACAGATCACCTTTGTACTGAAGTAGAAAATTTGCTAACAGATCAGTAGAAATGAAGATCCTTAGATTATTGTTTTCTTAATAAATGCTGCTTGAATTAAATTGATGTTCTTAGAGATTAAATGTGCCCAGGAAAAATGAGGTCCAGGCAAATTAGTGTCCTATCATACATTTAAAACATCATGAGAATATTTAGGAAATCTGATGAATGCAATAGTCAATCATAGCTCTAGAAGACTGATGATGAAGAATGTGTGCCTCCTACTTCTTGTACATTTCCAGATATGGCCACGACTTTGTGCAATTCTGTCTCACTTAAATCCAACTCATACCCAAGTCAAGACATTGCCATTGGTCCTCTTTGACAATGAAGGATCAACAACAACAACAATAAAATATAGATTTGTTTTGAGGGAGGGCATTTATTCTGGGGGGAAGGAATCAGTGGAGAAGGGAAGAGGAATGATAGTAATACCCTTTGAGAGACCATCAATGAAGCACTCTAAAATACACAGATGAGGGGTGCTGCAGCTGGGTAGCTCAGTAGATTGAGAGCCAGGCCTAGAGATGGGAGGTTCTAGGTTCAAATCTGATTTCACACATTTCCTAGCTGTGTGACCTGGGTAAGTCACTTAGCTCCCATTGCCTAACCCTTACCACTCTTCTGCCTTGTAACCAATACATAGTATTGACTCTAAGGTGGAAAATAAGGATTATTTTTAAAAATACACAGATAAGATGAGAGGTGATGAAGAGAA
This sequence comes from Monodelphis domestica, assembly GCF_027887165.1. Taxonomy (NCBI): domain Eukaryota; kingdom Metazoa; phylum Chordata; class Mammalia; order Didelphimorphia; family Didelphidae; genus Monodelphis; species Monodelphis domestica. The sequence goes on along the minus strand of NC_077235.1, from coordinate 51,838,257 downwards.
GCAGAGCATTGTTGGTATGTATCCATACATGCATATATATGTATATACAAAAGTATACACATATGTGTATATATCTACATACATATGTATCACTGGTCTACATGTATATAAATATATGATTTAAAACAAACTCTGTTAAAAGAATCATATGGTTATACACAATCCTCTTTGTATATGGAAATGTTCATGTTTGCTATTGATTTTCTAGCTCATAAAATTTTTTTAAAAGATTATGATAGTTGTTGGCCAGGAAGGAAGCATCATTCACAATTCAAATCCCTTCCCACAACAGTATAATTAGTTCTCCCCCCAATCACCTAATTGTCTGGCAGGGAGGTCTTGTGTTCAAATCCCACCACACAAATAAATCAAGGAACACTTAGACTATGTCCAAAATGAAATAAAGTCAAAACTTGAAAATTGAAAAATTCAAGAGAATCCTAGCAGTACAAGACAGATGTAGATCTGGAAAGACCTTCAGAGATCATTGAATATAACCTCCTCCAATTTGACAGGAAGAAACTGAAGCCCAGAAAAATGACTTGACAAAAGTCAAATATAAGGTCCTAGATTGAGAGGTAGAAGGGATCTCAAGGGCTTTCTAGTCCAGCCCCACCCTCTCCATACCACCATTTGGCATAGAAGGAAAGGCCTATAGAAGCAACAAAGTGAATAGAATGTTGTGTGTGAAGTGGTACTTACTAGCTCTGTTAACCTAATTAGTCACTTAAATTTTGTCAACTTCAATTTGCTCATCTATAAAGTGGGAATAACAATAGGACTATCTTACAGAATTATTTCAAAGATCAAATGAAAGAACACATGTAAAGTTTTGTAAAACATAAAGTACTATATAAATTACTATTATCACCAATTGTCAAATGACATATAAGTGAAGAGCTGAAATACAGTTGTTTGTGACTAAATTTATACTTTTAAAAATTTCGTCTCTCTCAGCTTAATCAGAAAGGTCACAAGAAGTATGATCATGTGAACTAATACAGTCAAACTCACATAGAAACAGAGACCACTAAACTGTGCATAAGCGTCTTTGCAGACTGAATATTGACTTAGTTTTAAAATATAAGATTATCTATGCTTCGTTGGCTGATTTATTTTGTTAAATATTTCCCAGTTACATTTTAATCCTGGTTTGAGCCACACTTAAAGGTGTTATAGACTACATATGGCTTTGTGTAGGACACCTCTGGTGTAGACTTTTCCTTAACTTCCTGGTACAGAATTCAAAGTCCCTCTTCAAGTTCAAAATAATAGCTCTCCCAAGCACAGCTAAGCTCACTTGTGTAGATTAAAAAATTAATATCTAATACTCCAAGTAATATATTTTATAAGATTTATTAAATATCACTTGAGAGTAGAGGAAAGAAAAATAACCTTAAGTAAAGAGAGGTTTTCCCAGATCTCACACACAGGAGGAGGGAGGGAGGGAGAGAGGGGGAGAGGGACAGAGGGAGAGGGAGAGTGAGAGAGAGGAGTTACCAAAACTTATATACAAACGAGAACATGCAATGTGGTGGAGAAGGGAAAAGGATGCTGGGAGATGAAAAAGAATTCTGAGAGATGGAGTCCAAAGGTACAAAATTTTCTAAGTATACACTTGAATGCTTAAGAGAAAAGTTGGGGAGTCTAAAAATATCTCATACCCCTAGTAGGTCACATATATAGGGTAGTACACAAGGAGACATCTTCTATTCTCTACCCATTTACAAACCACACCAAACAAAAGGACTCTTGTTGGAACAGAATGAACTAACTGTGGTACCTAACAGGATCCACCAATGGCCTGAAAGGGCTGAAGAGCCTACTAAAACTCCTTGAAATTATCAACTTCTTGAAATAGTCAAGAATACTTGGTTGCATAATAGAGTCTAGAGGAGTGGACCAAGGAAATATTCTATTTTCTCCAGGACGAGTCTTGTGTTCAAAGACCAGAATTGCTGTTAATGGACTCAAACTGAAGCTTTTATTATGGAGTTCAGGGAAAAGTAAAGGTAACCCTTAATCAGCAAAAGTCTTCCTTCTCTCCTTTCTACCACAAGTCCAGATGAGAATGAAAGAAAAACAAAACTCATGTTATACTCAGAGTCAAGCAAAAGAAACTGACACATGGGCCATGTAAAAATGCATATCTAAATGTATATGTCCATTCTATGCTCATAGCCTTTCACATTCTATCAGGAGGGAGGTTGCATGTTTCATCATTGGTCCTCTGGAATGGTGGTTCCCCATTCTTTGAAAGTTGTTTGTCTTTACCATATTCTTGCCATTATGTAAATTGTTCTCCTTGTTCTGTTCACTTTACTTTGCATCAGTTCATATAAGTTTCCTCAAGTTTCTCTAGAACCATTCCCTTCATCATTTCTTACAGTATGGCAATATTCTATCACATTTCTATACTTCAACTTGTTCAGCCATTCTCCAGTTCATAGTCATCCATCTAAGATTCCCATTCTAGGCAGTTTTCAGACAAAGAAATCAAAACTATCAATAAGCACATGAAAAAGTGTTCTAAATCTCTTATAATTAGAGAAATGCAAATCAAAACAATTCTGAGGTACCAACTCATACCTAGCAGTTTGACCAATATTACAGCAAAGGAAAGTAATAAATACTGGAGGGGATGTGACAAAATTAGGACACTAATGCATTGCTGGTGGAGTTGTGAGTTGATCTAACCATTCTGGACAGCAATTTGGAACTATGCCCAAAGAGCTTTAAAAGATTGTCTGCCTTTTCATCCAGACATACCACTGCTGTGTTTGTGTCACAAGGAGATAATAAGGAAAAAGACTTGTACAAAAATATTCATAACCACTGTCTTTGTGATGGCAAAAAATTCGAAAATGGGATTGTGTGCAACGATTGGGGAATAGCTGAACAAATTGTGGTGTATGTTGGTGATGGAATACTATTGTGCTATATAAGGGATAATGAACTGTAGGAATTCCATGTGAACTGGAATGACCTCCAGGAATGGATGCAGAGCAAAAGGAGCAAAACCAGGAGAACTTTGTACACAGAGACTGATATACTGTGACACAATCGAATGTAATGGACTTCTCTACTAGCAGCAATGCAATGACCCAGGACAATTCTGAGGGACTTATGAGAAAGAACACTATCCACATCCAGAGAAAGAACTGTGGGAGTAGAAACACAGAAGAAAAAAACTGCTTGATTACATGGTTCAATAGGGATATAATTGGGGGTGTTGACTTTAAATGATCATCATTCTATTGCAAATATTAATATTTTGGAAATAGGTTTTGAACAATGATACATGTAAAACCTAGTGGGAACTGCTTGTCAGCTGAGGGAGGAAGGGAGGGAAAGAGCATGAATCATGTAACCATAGAAAAATATCCTAATTTAATTAATTTAATAAAAAATAAAAATAAGATTCCCATTCCATATCACCTCAAAAAGAGCTGGTATAAATATTTTTTTGTTTTCATTCTTAGTTAAGAGTTTGTTTTGTTTGGTACTAATCTTTCCTTTAATATACCTTCCCTTGAATTCTTCCTTCCTCTCTTTTTATATTTCTCTCCTATTTCCCAATTGAGTGAAAATCTGTTTCTCTACCCAACTCTGAGTGTGTATTCTTCTCTCTTTTTACCAGTTCAGATGAGAATGAAGTTCAACAGTCAGTTTTCTCTTCACCCATAGAGTATTCCTCTCCTTTTTTACCATTTTTCTTTTAAGATCATTAATAGAAAAACATTAACTGCTCATGGATAGGACGAGCCAATATAATAAAAATGACCATCCTACCCAAACTTATTTATCTATTTAGTGCCATACCCATTGAACTACCAAAATACTTCTTCACTGATTTAGAAAAAAACATAACAAAGTTCATTTGGAAGAACAAAAGATCAAGGATATCCAGGGAAATAATGAAAAAAAAAACACATATGATGGGGGCCTTGCATTCCCTGACCTAAAACTATATTACAAAGCAGCAGTCATCAAAACAATTTGGTACTGGCTAAGAAACAGAAAGGAAGATCAGTGGAATATACTGGGGGAAAGCGACCTCAGCAAGACAGTATACGATAAACCCAAAGATCCCAGCTTTTGGGACAAAAATCCACTATTCGATAAAAACTGCTGGGAAAATTGGAAGACAGTGTGGGAGAGACTAGGAATAGATCAACACCTCACACCCTACACCAAGATAAATTCAAAATGGGTGAGTGACTTAAACATAAAGAAGGAAACCATAAGTAAATTGGGTAAACACAGAATAGTATACATGTCAGACCTTTGGGAGGGGAAAGGCTTTAAAACCAAGCAAGATATAGAAAGAATCACAAAATGTAAAATAAATAATTTTGACTACATCAAACTAAAAAGCTTTTGTACAAACAAAACCAATATAACTAAAATCAGAAGGGAAACAACAAATTGGGAAAAAATCTTCATAGAAACCTCTGACAAAGGTTTAATTACTCATATTTATAATGAGCTAAATCAATTGTACAAAAAATCAAGCCATTCTCCAATTGATAAATGGGCAAGGGAAATGGATAGGCAGTTCTCAGATAAAGAAATCAAAACTATTAACAAGCACATGAAGAAGTGTTCTACATCTCTTATAATCAGAGAGATGCAAATCAAAACAACTCTGAGGTATCACCTCACACCTAGCAGATTGGCTAACATAACAGCAAAGGAAAGTAATGAATGCTGGAGGGGATGTGGCAAAATAGGGACATTAATTCATTGCTGGTGGAGCTGTGAAATGATCCAACCATTCTGGAGGGCAATTTGGAACTATGCCCAAAGAGCGACAAAAGAATATCTACCCTTTGACCCAGCCATAGCACTGCTGGGTCTGTACCCCAAAGAGATAATGGACAAAAAGACTTGTACAAAAATATTCATAGCTGCGCTCTTTGTGGTGGCCCAAAACTGGAAAACGAGGGGATGCCCATCAATTGGGGAATGGCTGAACAAACTGTGGTATATGTTGGTGATGGAATACTATTGTGCTAAAAGGAATAATAAAGTGGAGAAGTTCCATGGAGACTGGAACAACCTCCAGGAAGTGATGCAGAGCGAGAGGAGCAGAACCAGGAGAACATTGTACACAGAGACTAATACACTGTGGTATAATCGAACGTAATGGACTTCTCCATTAGTGGCGGTGTAATGTCCCTGAACAACTTGCAGGGATCCAGGAGAAAAAAACACCATTCATAAGCAAAGGATAAACTATGGGAGTGGAAACACCGAGAAAAAGCAACTGCCTGAATACAGAGGTTGAGGGGACATGATAGAGGATAGACTCTAAATGAACACTCTAATGCAAATACTATCAACAAAGCAATGGGTTCAAATCAAGAAAACATCTAATGTCCAGTGGACTTACACGTTGGCTATGGGGGGTGGGGGGGGGAAGGAAAAGAAAATTATCTATGTCTTTAACGAATAATGCTTGGAAATGATCAAATAAAATATATTAAAAAAAAAAACAACTCTGAGGTATCACCTCACACCTAGCAGATTGGCTAACATAACAGCAAAGGAAAGTAATGAATGCTGGAGGGGATGTGGCAAAGTAGGGACATTAATTCATTGCTGGTGGAGTTGTGAACTGATCCAACCATTCTGGAGGGCAATTTGGAACTATGCCCAAAGGGCGACAAAAGAATATCTACCCTTTGACCCAGCCATAGCACTGCTGGGTCTGTACCCCAAAGAGATAACGGACACAAAGACTTGTACAAAAATATTCATAGCTGCGCTCTTTGTGGTGGCCCAAAATTGGAAAACGAGGGGATGCCCATCGATTGGGGAATGGCTGAACAAACTGTGGTATATGTTGGTGATGGAGTACTATTGTGCTAAAAGGAATAATAAAGTGGAGAAGTTCCATGGAGACTGGAACAACCTCCAGGAAGTGATGCAGAGCGAGAGGAGCAGAACCAGGAGAACATTGTACACAGAGACTAATACACTGTGGTATAATCGAACGTAATGGACTTCTCCATTAGTAGTGGTGTAATGTCCCTGAACAACTTGCAGGGATCCAGGAGAAAAAAACACCATTCATAAGCAAAGGATAAACTATGGGAGTGGAAACACCGAGAAAAAGCAACTGCTTGACTACAGGGGTTGAGGGGACATGACAGAGGACAGACTCTAAATGAACACTCTAATGCAAATACTATCAACAAAGCAATGGGTTCAAATCAAGAAAACATCTAATGCCCAGTGGACTTACGCGTCGGCTATGGGGGGTGGGGGGTGGGGGAAAGAAAATGATCTATGTCTTTAACGAATAATGCTTGGAAATGATCAAATAAAATATATTTTAAAAAAAAGAAAAAAGAAAAAAATTTTTAAAAAAAAAGATCATTAATAGAAAACAAAACCTAGGCTTTGAACACTTTTAGCCATGTGGCCCAAGCAAGTCGCCTGACCTCTGTCAAACTCAGTTTCCTCACCTGGTTCCTTCTAATGCTAAATCTAATGCTAAATCAAGCACTGCTTGTCTCCTTGATGGAAGTCCACACACAAGTTTTGAGAAGTGAATGATCGAGATTATCCTAATGGAGCCCAAAGAGGGTGAGAGGCTTTCCCAGCACAACCCAGACAATCAGTAGTCCAGCCAAAGATAAATATAAAGATAACCAGAGCTCAAACCTACTGAGGATTTTTAACATTCTTTGCTTTCCCCAAGCCCTCATACATTCTGCCCATGATGGGGTCGGAGAGGATTCTTCCCACTACCAAGCCTAAAAGATTGATGCCTGATTCCCTCCTAGTCACACAGTAAGTTTGGGACAGAGTAGAACATAGCACCCTTTTCTCCTGGCTCCCGGCCTGTGACTTGCTCCATTTTAGGAGTTTTGAGAGTAACATAAGGAAGATTATTCAGACCAGTTCCAGGGATTTCACAGCTGCAAATGCAATAGAACCACAGTCAGGGCTCCAAGGCATTTCCAGGCTCCTGGTAAGTCTAATCACTGTCCTTTGCTGTATGGATTTTACAGGTCAGGGAACTGAAAACTTCCATCCCACATAGGCTGAAGGTCACCCTGGATGTTGGCTTTTCTCCAAAGTCTCTGACTAGGAGGTGTTCATGAGATTGATTCAAGAAGAGAAATATATTCTACATATGTGGTATGGACTGATCAGAAGACCCCAGTGTGAGAACCTCACATGCTTTTTGTCCTCCACATCACCAACTCTATATAGCCCTTTTAATTGTCTTTTTATTTTAATTTTCCTTTTTTTTACTCCATAAACCTCATTCTTAGAAAGGCAACATAACAGAATAAAGAGCCATTGGCATGGGCTAGCAAACCTAGGAAAGAAATCTGACTCAGTCACTCCTGTGTGATACTGGGCTAGTCACTAAATGTTGGACTAGATGGTCTCTGAGGTCCCTTCCATACTCCGTGATGCTATGTGCTCTCTACCTGACCTCTCTGTCATCATTATATGCTATTTCCAAGGCTCCAATTTTCAAGGCTTCAGTTCTCCTAATCTACATGTGAAGAAACTCTTCTCTCTTCTCCTTTGGAATCCCTGTTCCTTCTCTTGAGTTCATAAGAGGAAATGTTGTTGATGTTGTTCAGTCATCTTTCAGTCATTTCTGACTCTTGGTGGCCCCATTTGATGTTTTCCTGGCAAAGATACTGGAGGAGTTTGCCATTTCCTTGTCCAGCTCATATTACAGAAGAGGAAACTGAGACAAACAGGGTGAAATGACTTTCCAAGGGTCATACAGCTAGGAAGTATCTGAAGTTGAACATGCACTCAGGTCTTCTTGACTCTATGCCTGACATTCTATCTGCTGCACTAAAGTAAACTGCCCCAGAGAAAATGTGATCTCTCAAAAGATACTTTCCTAGGTCTTCACTCAAGGGCTACTCCAATGCCTCCTCCTACCTTGAAAGTGAGCCCAGGATCTCACAGATTCTGCCAGGTCCTACCAATCCAGAAAGGCTCTGAGTGTAGCCCCAGAAATGGTCTCAATGTCCTGTGAAGGTCAGTCAAGTTTACCAGCAAGTCAGGCAAGCCAGCCACTGAGGCAACTAGGAATAAGACAACTAGTTCCTGTGGGAACTTACCCTAACGAAATCCTGGGTCCTCAAAATGTTGCAAATTTACTCTATGATAAAGGAGGAAAAAATCAGAATAATACAAGATAAATTATCAGTGCTCAGAAAATGAGGAGAAAGGCTACTAAGAGGACAGAGGAGCATCCTAGGAAGAGCATAGTCTAACCAAATATTTCCCTGAATACTACCACTTGGTCCATCACAGGGATGTGCTAGAGCCAACTGGAACCATTTCATAAGGGCCAATTATTAAATTTCAGTGTGTGAATTTTAAAAAACCTCAGAAATTTGCATGTACTACAAATCAAGGCTCAATTTATTGCTTTGATGATTTTCTAAACTTAGGCAACTAATAGAGAAAATGTTAATAATTCTGATTAAACCTGAAAGTGTGTTCTGCGCAACATTTTATTTTAGAAAGCTACTTGCTAAACATTTACTAGCACACCACTGTCCCTCTCGTATTCATTCACTCCATCATTGAGCTCTTTCAAATCCAATTCCAGCCTTTAGATATTTAGCTTCCTCCTTTTCCCCCACTCCCCAGGTGCCATGTCCTCCAGGACTGGAGAATGAACAAAATATCTAAGATCTCTTCCAGCTCTAAATTCTGTTGAAAAATTCTGATTGTGTCCACTTCTCATGGAGACCAGGAGAAGACCTTAATACTTCTCTAGGGATTCATTAATGTATAGCACACATAAAGACATATATACTTGTGCACACATGTGCGCGTGCACACGTGCACACACACACACACACACCAGTGGAATAGGCTGAAGAAAATGAAAAACTTAAGAAGAGTTTAGATCAAAGTAATGAGAAAAGGAGGGACTGGAGAGAAGGAATGATTAGTGGGGAAAGAAAAGGGACAATGAGAATCTGGTAATAATTTGGAGGAAAGGAGAGACAGACAGAGATCTAGAGATTGAAACAGGTGAATTGGGGGCCTTGCTTGTTACAGGGAAGAACCTTCAAGTCTCTGTTTCTCTGCTTTTTCCAATATCCTTTTCACCATACAGCTTCAAATTGACTCTCTCTCCTCTACAGAAATGCCACCACCAAGTTCATGAATTCTGTGTGCCTAATAGTGATGCCCATACTCCTTTTAGCCCATCCTTGCCCCAGACTAACCTGCATCTAGCACTGGACAGAAGCAGCATCTCCTCTAATGCTGATACTTCCACCTCACTGCCAGTGGTCACTTTCATAAAGTGGCTTTAACTCGGGGGTGTAGGAGTTCCAATACTCATGCACTTAGAATCATTGAATCTCAACTCAAAGAATCTCAAGAGATCCAATTAATCAGTACAAATTTATTCAGTACCTACTATATGCCAGGTACCATGCTAAGTGGTATACAAAGTATACAAATAGAGGCAAAAACCAGTTCCTGTCCTCTAAGAGTTTACAATCTAATGGAGGAGACAACATACAAACATATATATAAATATATATCAACCTATATACAGGATAAATAGGAAATAATCAACAGAGAGCCTAACCTTACTTGAATTTACTTACATGAACTTGCTATATAGTAGGGGTTTTCAAACTTTTTTGCATGTCAAAGGTCCCTTTGGCAGTCTAGTGAAGCCTATGGCTCCATCTCAGAATAATATTTGTCATCCATATGCAAATATAAAGTTAAATTTCAGTTAGAAGTTAGCAGAAAAAAAAGATAATTCTTTTCCTATACAAGTTATCTCACTCTCCATTTAAGGAGCCTGGTCTCCATTTCCAGCCAGGCTGCATTTCTCAGAACTTCTATACTCTCTGGCCCTTGAGCTCTTCTCTCTTATTGGAAGGTGGGAGAGATCTTTCTAGAATCTCTGATTGAAGAGAGCACCCAAGCCAGCTATCTCTTCACTTCTCAAAAGACTCACTTATATGACCTTCTCCATTATGCCCCTGAATCACATATCTTCCCTCAGTCCTTCCTCTCTACACACCCCTCTTTCACCTGCCTTTATGTGTAATCTTCCACATTAGGATGTAAGCTCCTTGAGGGCAGGAACTGTCTCTTTCAGTTTATATTTGTCTTCCAAGCACTTATATGTCTGGCACATATTAAAGACTTATTGACTGTTTACTGGATGTCAGGGTAATAACCACTAATCTACAACATTTCTCATCCACTTATAGGAAATATGGTTTATACATAGCCCTAGGATTAGAGACAGAGAACCTGAGTTCAAATCCTGATCCCCCATTTATTGCCAACATGACCTCAGGTAAGTAACTTCATCTACTGAGGAATCAGTTGCTTCCTCTATAAAATGAGAGGGTTAAACTGAAGAGCTTCTAAGGTCCTTGACAGCTCTATATCTATACTCCGGTCCTTGACAGCTCTATATCTATACTCCTATGTATGATCTTGGACAAGTTACTTCCTCTCCCCAGGCCCCAGTTTCTTCCTCTGTAAAATGATGAGGTTAAGCTAGACCTTCTGGGATAGCCGGCTCAACTTCTGAATAACTCTTATGATTGGGAAGATCATAGAATCACAAAATTGGAGAGAAGGGATCTTGAGATTTGTCTGCTCCAAACCACACTATAGCATATGAGAGTTGGTTATCCAGCCACTGCTTGGAGACTTTTGAGGAGAGAGAATTCATCATCTTGGAGTTTTTTTTCTTATATTAAGTAGAAAACTGAGTTTTTGCAACTCACATCACATTTCTGTTTTTCACATTTCAGTTTCCCATTGACAAAATGAGGGGGTTGGATGAGAGTCTCTGAGGTCCCTTTTAGCACTAGACTTATAATCCTATCATATTAGATATAGCTATCCACATAGTTATCTACTTATATCTATACAAAGAAGCTTCAATACTGCAAAGAACCATAATCTCATCAATGTGAGGATCCCTCCACTGAGGCAGATTCCAAACCCCCTATTACTTAGCAGAGGATCTTGGAGAGTCAATGTGCCTGAAGCCTCATCCTCCTGGAGCCATCCTGGTGACCCATGTAGAGATTTAGGTTGGTTGACCCTCCAGACAACAAAAAGACAATCCAATCACTATCTAGCCTTAATACATGTGCCTTCCTCCTATTGGCTATTTTCTATTTATCCTGAATATGGCTTGTTTATACATAGTTGTTTGCATCTTCTCTCCTCCATTAGATTATGAGTTCCTTGAAGGCAGGAACTATATTTTGCCCTTTTTTTCATCCCTAGCACTTAGCACAGTGCAAAGTATGAAGTAGGTGCTTAATAAATGCTTAATGACTGACTGAATCCCAGCACTCAAACCTTTCCAGACTGCTAAGATGTCCCCAAGCTTGAGCTTTGTCAAGTCTTCCAGAACCCAGGACTACTCTGCAGCAAGTGGCATCAAAGTGTATCCAAGTCACCTCAACAAACAATTATTCAATGTGAAAGACAATGTGTTCAGCACTGGGAGGTTCAAAAAATACAAAAAAAAAATCTGCCATCAATGATTGTAGACCCTCATTAAAGTCATCCTGATACCTTGCTTTGACACAGGGAATTCTAAGTCCCAAAGTCTAGGAAGATGGAATGCAACTATATCCTATCAATCTGAAAGTCTTCAGGTCTAGATTCACTATTGTTCTCTGTTGCTTGAGACCTAGTTAAAATGAAGCTCATCCTCATAGGATTGTCCAACAATTGGTAAAAATGTTTGTCCACAACAACTTGTAAAACCGTATGTTAAGAGAAGAGAGAAATTGGCACTGGTGGAGAAAACACCTACGCTGATAAAATCAAAGCTCTTTGGAAATACTGAAGAGCTCTGGTGGAATTTCAACATGATTCAGATACTCACAATTCCATACTCTATAAAATCTCAAAATAATGCTTGAAATCCCCCACTATCTATGGGACCCTGCATGCCTAAGATCACTCATCTTGTGAATTGGCCCAATGATTATGGAGAGTAATTTAGAATTATGTTAAGAAGGTGAAAGGCCTTTGGCTGAGAGAAACCACTACTAGATCTGTACCCCAAGGAGGTCAAAGATTAAAAGAAAAGCCATAGGTATACCAAAAAATTAATTGCACCACTTTTTGTAGAAGCAAAGAATTGGAAACAATGTAAATGGGGATGTATCTAAACAAAGTGTATAGTGTATGAATATAATGGAATATTGCTCAGCTATGAAAACAATGAATATGAAGAATTTAAGGGAAGTGGGGAAGATATTACAAAATGAAGTAAGCAGGAAGAAAACAGTGCAGGATGGTTACAATGTAAAAGGAAAGACAAAACCAAAAACAACAAATGAAACTAAATCCTGTGTAATTGGAATCACAAACATGGCCCAGAAAAAGGATGAGTAAATGGTCCCACCTTTCCTTGTAGAGGTGGGAAACAATGGATGTGGAATATTGCATGGGCTATCAGCTTTGCTTGGTGTGTTTTTTAAACCCTTACCTTCTATTGTAGTATCAGTTCTAAGATGGAAGAGCACCAAGGGCTAGGCAATCACAAATAAGTGATTTGCCCAGAGTCACACAACTAGAAAGTGTACAAGGCCACATGTGAACACGGGGCCTTCCAAGTCCAGGCCTGGCACTTTATTGATTGAATCATCTAGCCATTCATGTTGTTTGCTTTTTGATGAGTTGGGGGGTTTTGTATCACTTTCTTTGTTCATTCTTTTTTTACAAGTGGATAGTTCTCTGGGCAGGGGAGGGATATATTTAGTAATAAATGTGATATAAAAGCAAAAGATATTAATAAACATTAAATATAATTGTCCCCTCCATATCACTGGGGTTTCAGGTGTGGCACCCCTGCAATCTGGAAAACCCACATAAAAACTTTTGGCACTCCCTTCATACCAGAGAAGAAGTCTGAAATTTTTATTTTTATTTTTATTTCATAGTGTGTTTATAGTATCTTATTGTAAATTTTGAGGTAAGTATACATTTCTGAGTTTCTAAACTTTTTCTGTGTCATCTGTTGGCCTCCACATATTAGCTGTGGCTTTCAAAAACCTCTCCAAAAATTCTCATTTAATTTCTTATGATTACAGTGAAACTGTGATAGGAAAAGTTACAATGTGAAAAGGACAACTGTATTTTTAAAACATCATTTTAAAATTGGCAGAGAATAAAATTTAAGAAATAGGCATAGGGGGAAATTCGTAACCAAACATGAATGGAGGTGATCATTAAAGATAAAAGAAATAATTTTAACTATGCAGAATTTAAAAGCATTTGCATAAACAAAATAAATGTAACTAGAATAAGAGAAACTACTGAATGGGAAACAAATCATCATTACATTCAAAATCCCTAAGAAAAATCTGCTATTTAGTATAAACAAGAAAATGACCAAAAAATAGGTAAGAAGCAGAGTTATACCCAATGGATAAGTGGTTAAGGGATGTGAATCAATAGTTTTTAGAAGACAAAATGTAAATTTTCAAGAACTATATGAAAGACTGCCAAAAACTAATAATAATAAGGTAGCTAGATGATACAACAGGTAGATGTCTGTGTCTGGAGTCAAGAAGACCTGAATTCACATCCCACTTCAGCCATTTACTGTGTGTCCCTGAGTAAGTCTTCCTTAGTTTCCTCAACAGCCAAAAGGGGATATTAATATCACCTACCTCTCAGGGTTGTGAGGATCAAATGAGATAATATTTTTAAAGTTCCTGGCACATAGAAGGCATTTAATAAATGTTTTTCCCTCTACCATCCCTAATTAGAGAAATGAACATTTTAAAAACCTTGAAATGGTTTTATACTAGCAAAAAGACACTAGCAAGTCATCACAAGGGTTATTCACTATGACCAGGTAGGATTCATACCAGGAATGCAAGGATGGTTCAATATTAGGAAAACCATCCACATAATTGACCATATCAACATGCAAACTGACAAAAATCACATGATTATCTCAATAGATGCAGAAAAAGCCTTTGATAAAATACAACACCCATTCCTATTGAAAACAATAGAAAGCATAGGAATAGAAGGGTTTTTCCTAAAAATAATAAACAGTATATATCTAAAACCATCAGCAAACATCATCTGCAATGGGGATAAACTAGAAGCCTTCCCAATAAGATCAGGAGTGAAACAAGGATGCCCATGATCACCTCTATTATTTAACATTGTAATAGAAACACTAGCAGTAGCAATTAGAGAAGAAAAAGAAATTGAAGGTAATAAAATTGGCAATGAGGAAAGCAAGCTATCACTCTTTGCAGATGACATGATGGCCTACTTAAAAAATCCTAGAGAATCAACCAAACAGTTACTAGAAATAATCAACAACTTTAGCAAAGTTGCAGGATACAAAATAAACCCCCATAAGTCATCAGCATTTCTATGTATCTCCAATCCATCTCAGCAGCAAGAATTAGAGAAATTCCATTTAAAATCACCCTAGACAATATAAAATACTTAGGAATCTATCTGCCGAGACAAACACAGGAACTATATGAACACAACTACAAAACACTCTCCACCCAATTAAAACTAGATCTAAACAATTGGGAAAACATTGATTGCTCATGGATGGGATGAGCTAACATAATAAAAATGACAATCCTGCCCAAATTAATTTAGTTGTTTAGTGCCATACCCATTGAACTACCAAAAAACTTCTTTACAGAATTAGAAAAAAAATAACAAAGTTCATTTGGAAGAACAAAAGATCAAGGATATCCAGAGAAATCATGAAAAAAAAATGTAAAGGAAGGAGAACTTGCAGTCCCAGATCTCAAACTATACTATAAAGCAGTGGTTATCAAAGCAATTTGGTACTGGCTAAGAGACAGAAAGGAGGATCAGTGGAACAGACTTGGGGTAAATGACTTCAGCAGGACAATCTATGATAAACCCAAAGATCCCAGTTTTGGGGACCAAAACCCACTTTTTGATCAAAACTGCTGGGAAAATTGGAAGACAGTATGGGAGAGATTAGGTTTGGATCAACATCTCACACCCTACACCAAGATAAACTCAGAATGGGTGAATGACCTGAATATAAAGAAGTAAACTATAAGCAAATTAGGTGAACAAAAAATAGTATACTTTTCAGATCTTTGGGGAAGGAAAGACTTCAAAACCAAGCAAGAGCTAGAAAAAAATCACAAAACATAAAATCAATAATTCTGATTACATCAAATTAAAAAGGTTTTGTACAAACAAAACTAATGCATCCAAAATTAGAAGGGAAGCAACAAATTGGGAAACAATCTTCATAACAAAAACCTCTGACAAAGGTCTAATTACTCAAATTTATAAAGAGCTAAACTAGTTGTACAAAAAATCAAGTCATTCTCCAATTGAAAAATGGGCAAGGGACATTAATAGGCAATTTTCAATTAAAGAAATCAAAACTATTAATAAGCACATGAAAAAGTGCTCTAAATCTCTTATAATCAGAGAAATGCAAATCAAAACAACTCTGAGGTATCACCTCACACCCAGCAGATTGGCTAACATGACAGCAAAGGAAAGTAATGAATGTTGGAGGGGATGTGGCAAAGTTGGGACATTAATGCATTGCTGGTGGAGTTGTGAATTGATCCAACCATTCTGGAGGGCAATTTGGAACTATGCCCAAAGGGCGATAAAAGACTGTCTGCCCTTTGAGCCAGCCACAGCACTGCTGGGTTTGTACCCCAAAGAAATAATAAGGAAAAAGACATGTACAAGAATATTCATAGCTGTGCTCTTTGTAGTGGCAAAAAATTGGAAAATGAGAGGATGCCCTTCAATTGGGGAATGGCTAAAAAAATTGTGGTATCTGTTGGTGATGGAATACTATTGTGCTCAAAGGAATAATAAAGTGGAGGAATTCCATGGCAACTGGAATAACCTCCAGGAAGTGATGCAGAGTGAGAGGAGCAGAACCAGGAAAACATTGCACACAGAGACTGATACACTGTGGTACAACCGAATGAAATGGACTTCTCCATTAGTGGCAATGCAGTGATCCTGAACAACTTGGAGGAACCTATGAGAAAAACCACTATCCACATTCAGAAGAAACACTATGGGAGTAAAAACACCAAAGAAAAACAACTGCTTGAATACACGGGTTGAAGGCATATTGTTGGGGATGTAGACTCTAAATGAACATCCTAGTGTAAACAACAACATGGAAATGGGTTCTGATCAAGGACACATGCAATTCCCAATGAAATTGCGTGTTGGCTGCGGGAAGAGTGGGTGGAGGGGAAGGAGGGAAATAATGTGATTCTTGTAACCAAGGAATAATGTTCTAAATTGTCTAAATAAACTTATTCAAATGGGAAAAAAAGAAATTATTGTATAACTTTCCCAGCCAAAAGTACCCTTATTGAAACAAGTGGACCTCAAAATCACAGTACCCAACTTCTAAAGGGATGTTGAACCCACTAGAACTCCTAGCTTGGAATACCCAAGTCTAACTTGGCTATATTACTTGGAACTTGGGGGAGAACACCAAAGATAGATTCCATTCGTTCTATCCACGCCTTCTGCAGGCAGGAGAAAGTATCACATGTTTCCTTACCAGAAACTAATGCTAATGGGACCGTGTCTGAAGCTCTCATTACAAAGTTCAGGGGAAAGTACATGTGGCTTTTAATGAGCTCACTTTTGCAGGTGTCTCGTCCTTCTCCATAGACTCTTCCCCACTTTGTATTAAACGCTTAATTGCAGAGCAGGGACATGGTCCCTTAAGACCCAGAAGTAGCAACATTTCTCTAAGGCTGAAGTTAGGAAGCCCTAGACTTGCTCCAGATGTCCTAGGGATCTCTGTATAATTGAAAACTGATATCCTTAATTGCGGCTATTTTCTGTTGCCAAAAGAAAAGTACCACAACTTTGAGCATGCACTATAAATAAGAAGACCTGGGTTTCACTTCAATCTCACCACTTAGAAGCTGTGTGACAACTGGGCAAGTCATGTGGCTTCTCTGAGACTCAGTTTCTTCATCACCAAAATATGAAAGAATTAGAAGCAATGCATTCTAAAATTCCTTCCAGCTATTTAACATCCTCCAATTCATTGTAATGTCTGCATAAGTGGAGGGAAATGCATGCTATGAATTAATTTAGCATGCCTACTATGACTGGACTGCCCATTTCCTCTTGAGGGGTGGCTTCCAGATACCAAAAGTAAATGGGGCCTTTCCTAAAAGCTACCATTATCTCACTGATAAGACAATAAGAATATTAAAACAAGTTCAGTTCAGCCTGTAGAAACTAATATCCAAATCCTTAGGATCCTCCAAATTATACCTATACCACCTAGAAAGATTTTTATCACCTCAGCTGTTTCTGTGAAACTTCTCTTGCAGGTAAATAAATCAAGCTTATTCATTGTGGGGAGGGGGCATCGCTGACAAAATTTCCCTATTATAAGGGAAACACCTGTGCATTGCTGTCTTTCTACCCCCATGCAGTAAGTAATGTCCCCTTCTTTGTCTCTCCCTTTCCCTCAAGGAATACCTCTCTCCAGTGACATCTTTAGCTAAATTGTTTAAGTTTCAGAAATACTAGAGCCTCCAGTTGGTTAGCAATTGGACAACTGCACAAGGAAAGAGAGAATGGGTTGAGATGGAAGGTGGGGAAAAGGGACAAAGGATCCTAGTGAGATGAAGGAAAAGCAACTTCTGGGAAAGAAAAGAAAATTATGGGACTCAGGACACCAAAGTCAGAAGAGTGAGGATAAAATCCAGGCTCTGCTAATTAATAGCTATGTAACCTTTGGAAAGTCCTAAGACTCAGAGTTCATTATTTTGAAAATTCCCTTCCAGCTCAAAATTCAATGGTCCTCAAATGAGATTAGACATGGCCATTGGTATGCTTTTATGATGGGCAGAGATTAGAGATCATGGAAGAGTATTCTAATCCAAGACATGAAAAAGCTCTCACCAGGACTTCTCCTCTAATCCTCACCTCTGGGAAAGTGGGTATCATCCTAGGGGCACTGGAGTAGAGTGGAATGTGCACTGTTCACTGAGGCAGAAGAATTTAGCTCAAGTACTAGCCCTGACATTTATTAGCTTTCTTTATGGTCACTAAATCTGTTCCTCTCTCTGTTCTCAATGTCCTTTTCTGAGAACACAGGGGTAGGGTAGGTCTAGCAGATGTCTAAGATCCCTTCTATCGATTATATTTTATGATTCTATGACCCCAGAAATGCTTGGATGAACTGTGTGAAAATAACATGTTGTCATTTATATAAACTTCTTAAATAATTTTACTCTAGAACCTCCCCCAAAAGCTTGTCGATATCATCAGGATCAATGATATTTTTTGATTGGAGTCGATTTGATTAAGCTGGTATTACATGACTTAACTTCACTATGAGTTTTATTTTGTCTCAAAACTTAACTCTATTCATACATGGAAAGCCTTCCTAAGCTGGTTACTCACATTTGCAATGGATGTCACAAAGTTTTTAAGAACTCGTTATCTATAGAAGGTCTTTGTTTTTCTTACCCACCTAAATCTCAAGTCTAACAAAATCAAATTCAGAATCTCCAACCCCCAGAAGTGGCTCAACTTCCAATATGTTCCATGTCAATTAATTACAATATCTTTTTCTTGGTTTCCCAGACTAGAAACCTCAGACTTAGCTTCCTTACTTTTTTAGCCCTTATTCAATTTATAATCTCAGAATTGTCTAAACTGACCAGTTGTTTATCCTGAAGAGCTAATTAGAAATAAAAACTTCAGTCAAATTAGCTTGTTGGTATCACGGAAGAAAAATAATGACTAGTTGTTTGAATGAAAGTAACCTTTGGAATTGACCAGCCAATTTATTCAAAAAGGTCAAGCTGTTGTTCATCATGACGAGGCCAAAACAACTGCCTGATTCAGTTAATCACTCCCTTGTTTCCTGTGCGTGACAACCAAAACTCTGATTGATCAAATCTGTGATTCATAGAATAATAAGCATTTAGAGCTGGAAGTTCTGGAATCTAGTTCAATTCTGTCATTTTACAGAGGAAGAAACTGAGGCATACTTTGTAATGTCACACAGTAAGAAAGTGGTAGAGCTGAGAACAGAATCCTAAGCTTCTGGCTCTAAATATGGTGCTCTGGCCACCATGTCACACAATAGACTGAACGTTTTGGCATTAAGTAAGTAGAGCTTATATCCTTTTCTTCAGGCTAAAGTAACAGCAAAACTTTCAATGATTGCTCACAGGAAAACAATTTTCCAAATTCCCAGACCGTTTTTCCATCTTCCATCAACATGTGCAGAGAGAGCCTGACCCTCTGGCAAGAACCCAGCACAGTTCTGACTTAAAGCTGAGAATGTTCATTCCAGAAGTCGCTGAAAAGTTCTTCCTGTCCCCTGACTCCCATGGAGAAGATGCTCTGTTTTGTCTCTTTTCCTTGCAGCTGAGGGGGCCCAATGGATGGGCTACAGAGAACTAACTACTCTGAGGTCACTGAATTCATCCTGGTGGGTTTTTCCCAAAAGCCCCATGTGCAAGTTGCCTTCTTCACTGGGTTGCTGTGTTTCTACCTCTTCACAGTTTGGGGGAACAGCCTCATCATCACTGTGATCCAAAGGGACACTCAGCTGCACACCCCCATGTACTTTTTCCTCAGCAACCTGTCCTTCCTTGACATCTGCTATACCACCAGCTGGGAGCCTTATGTGTTGGCCCAGTGTTTCAAGGACTTCCCCACCATCTCCTACACCAGCTGCTATGCCCAGATGACCATTTCCCTGTTCCTGGGGATGACTGAGTGTCTCCTCCTTGCCATCATGGCCTATGATCGGTTTGTTGCCATCTCCAACCCTCTGCGCTACACTGTCATCATGAGCAACCAGGTCTGCTTGCAGATGGCAGTGGGCACCTGGGCCAGTGCCTTCCTCTTATCTGTAATGCCAATTGTTGCTATTCCAGCTCAATACTGTGGGCACAATGTCATTAACCATTTCACCTGTGAGATCCAAGCCTTGCTAAAGCTTGTATGCTCAGACACCCCCATGAGCCTGATCCTGGGTCTGGTCATTAGTACTTTTACACTGCCCCTACCCTTCACCTTTATCCTCATCTCCTACATCCGCATTGTGGCAGCTGTGCTCAGGATTCGCTCCACAGAGGCCAAGCTCAAAGCCTTCTCTACCTGTGGTTCCCACTTGACAGTAGTGACCATATTTTATGGGACAGCCATCTATATGTACTTGAAGCCCCAATCTAAAGAGTCTCCAGACCAGGACAAAGTCATTTTTATATTTTATGGAGCAGTTACCCCCATGTTGAACCCTCTCATTTATACCCTAAGGAATAAGGATGTGAAAGGTGCCCTCAGGAAATTGGCTGGAGGGAAAGAAAAATCCTGAAAGTGCTATAAATTTTTTTTCCAGTGGGTTACTTGTGAAAGCATAGGGTCAATGCAGGGAACAACTGAGTCATAGAACAGATATTTTTCAAGTTAATAAATTCATTTTCATTCAGCTCAGTAATCAATTGTTGATCATTATTGTATAACATACACTGAGCTTTCTTAGTAAATGATACAGAATTTTCTTGGTATTAAAAATAGAAAATGGTATTTCAGAATTAGAAGGAATTAGAGAAGTTATTCAATCCTCCACGTATATGAACAGGAGCCCCCCACCCCTTACATCATCCTCTAAAATAGCCATTTGACATTATCTTGAAGATCTCCAGTGATGAGATACCTACTATTTCCCACAATGTTCCCTCCTACTTTGAAACATTTCCAATTATTAGAAAATTTTTCCTTACACTCAATGAAAAGAA
Organism: Monodelphis domestica; assembly: GCF_027887165.1. Classification (NCBI taxonomy): domain Eukaryota; kingdom Metazoa; phylum Chordata; class Mammalia; order Didelphimorphia; family Didelphidae; genus Monodelphis; species Monodelphis domestica. The sequence continues at coordinate 51,817,447 of NC_077235.1, read as the reverse complement.
TGCAAACCAAGAGCTGGCTATGAAGATAGCATGCAAGACTAGGATTTAGACTTTCAAGCCATCACTTTGCATTTAGGACTAAAGGGCTCTCTACCAGAGTTGGAGTTCACATAAGAGCTGGCAAAATTTATTTTCCTGGAATCTTGTCGATCTATTTCTGAGAGCCTTTAAATTAAAAAAAGAAGGGGAAAGGAGAAATCTGGGTACAAATTATCCCCAAGATAGAAAACAAAAGAGTAGCTTGAGTGCAAGGAGAAATGTAAGAGTAGAAAAGCATAGAAATTAATAGGAAACAAAATGTACCAAAAGAGTCAAGGCCAAAATCAGTGGCCTCAACTATCCATATACAGATAAACAAAGTTTGTATAACAAGCAAAGGGAACTAGAAAATTTGGAACATGGTGCACTTTATATTTTAAGTATCACTGAGACTTCATTGGGTGAGATTTATGACTAAAGTGGCACAGTAGAGGAAGCACTGTGGTTGTTGAGTGAAAGACCTCAATTTGAATCCTACTTCAGACACTTACTTGCTATGTGACCTTGGACAAGTCATAAACCTCTGTCTCAGTTTCCTCAGCTGAAAATGAAGGGGTCAGACTCAATATCCCTGAAGGTCCCTTCCAAATTTAGAGCTAACATTCTATAATCTCCTGTTCCAGAAAGGTATACCATTTTGAAAGGGTGATCAAGTTGCCCTGATCAGTGTAATTAGATCAGCCATGTCTTCAAAGGACCTATGATGAAGCACATTACCTACTTCCTGGCAGAGAGATGATGGACATAAGGTACAGAAAGAGATATGCCTTTGGACATGCATGGCCTCTATGTAAATTTGTTATTCTTGACTATGCTTATTGATTACAAGAATTCTTTTATTTTCAGTGATGGGAGTAGACCAGGGAGATGGGGTTAGCAAAGCAATGACCCAAAATGGAGAGCCACAGAAATATTCTTAAACATGCAGAAAAAAAAAACAGAAAGAAGTTCAAAGGGAACCACAGGCAAGCAAGACAGTTTTGAAAGTAATATGAGGAATTTATATACTTTTTTCAAAGCAAATTATATGAAATGGAAATTCACAGTCTAACATAGAATCTTCTTTACATGTTCTGTGGTGTGTATAGAAGTGTTCTTTTTGAGTGTTAAAGTTCAGATTTTTTTTTAATGAAATGGAAAAAAACCTCCATGTTGCTTTTACTACTAGAAGAACTTTAAAGCTCTAAAAAAGTGGGACCCACCTGAGAAGGAGGAGAATCATAATAACTATCTAATAGCTATAATGAGCACTTTTGCAGTACATTTGATTATGGCATATGAATACTTTGCATTTTCTACATTTTATGTTGTATTAAATAAAAGTTACCCCATCCCCAATAAATGCATTATTACCATAAGTGCTTGAATAGGAGTTGGGAACCTGGTATCAACATCTATAAAGGTCTAAGTAGACAAAAAGCTATATTCTGAGATTTTTCCCAGAGCAAATTCTGAGAGAAGACTGTAAGAGTCAAAGAGTGAGTGACATCTTTTGGATCTGTCATTGAAATTAGACCTGTCTGTGTTGGCTCTGACCTTGGGGAACACTGGGCAAGAGATTACATACTCATATGAAGATATATAGAAAGCAGTCTGGGGAGACATTCTGAAGACCATATGGACAAAAATCAAAGCAGGCATAATCAATACCATCACAAGAGAAAGTTAAAAATGCCTGTACAGAAAAAAGAATGGATGAAGAAACTGGGGAAAGAGATAACTAACCTGTCATAGAGGCTTATAAAGATAGTTGGGGTGGAGGTTTTCCTACATGTTTTTCATTCTTTCTCTGCCAATGAAAAGCAGCTAATAATTCCTCAAATTGCCTTAATGATAATTTGCTTTTTCAAAAGCCCACTCAGAACGAGGAACTGATTGCCAGGATAGCAAGGGGTGAGAACCCTAGGGACAAGTGACCCCTCCCTCCTAGAGTATGTGAAAGGAGAAGAAAGCTAATCATAGTCTAGTGATTTTGAAAGAAAGCAGATTTCAATGAGTTCAGAGAAAATAAAGGTAGGGTCTCATGAACTAAAACTTAAGGAAAGAAGTATGATGAGAAGGAGTGGGAAACTTTCATTAGTGAAATCCTAATGATGCAAAAGGAAACAAAAACTTGGGGTAGTCTGAAGAGATGCATGTAGATGCAAAGGGATGAATGGGAAGCTAATCTGTATTTTAAAAACCTGGGCAAGAAGATGGACTTAAGGATATATAACAGAGAATAAATGCACACATGTAATATAGTCCTGGGAAAATAGTGGCTAAAGCATAGAATAAGTTGAAGGAGGAATGCAAAGAGTGAGAAGGGTTTTTCAAAAAAAAGTATTGGTCAAAACAAGAGGATCAAATGAGAGAGAGGAGTACTTCTTGGAGTGGCTGGAATGAGGATAATAGATGAGAGAGGAAGATAGAACTGCTCAACTTTTCTTTTGCTCCAGTTTTCTCTGCCAAGGAGAATGACTTTAGGACTTGAAAAGACAAGACAAAAATGACTCTCAATTTCATTGAGACTAGATCATGCCTAACAATTTCCCTCTTTTTGGATAAAAGTATCAGACTATCCTTTTGACAAGGGTACTAGGTACTAGATTGGAGAAATGCTACAGATATGATTTTCCTATGTTTTAGCAAAGCACTTGGCAAAATCTGTCATGTTACACTTGTAGACAAGATAGAAAGACGTAGGCAAGATTAGCAATGGCTATGCATCAATTTTGAGAGAATGTCTCAAGCAGAGTACCCCAGGGATCTCTCCTTGGCCCTGCATTATTTAACATTTTAAACAATCTCATGAATAAAAGCATTAATAGCATGTCTATCAAAATTCCATCTGACACAAAGCTGAGGAAAATAGCCAATGTTGTATGAGAATCTGGATCCAAAAAGATATCAACAGCTAAAACATTGAACTGAATAGGATAAAATTAAATGGAATAGAGACATAGAGAAAAAAACGTACACTTTGGTTCAACAGGCAACTTCATAAATATGAGATGGGCAAGGCTTGGCTAAACAGCAGGTCATCTGAAAAAACAATCCAGGGATTTAGTGGACCGCAACCTCAATGTCAAACACAAGGTTGATATGGCAGCCAAGAGAACTAATATGATCATTGACTGCATTAAGAGAGCTGTTGTGTCCTAAATGTAGGAGGTGATCATCCAGATTTACTCTGTCCTTGTTTGGTCATTTGGGGAGCACAACATTCAGTTTGGGAGTCCACATTTTACAAAGGACACTGATAAGCTAGTGAGCTGGCTCAATTAGCAACTGATGGAACTAAGGAAGTTTAGCCTAGAAAAGAGAAGATTTAGGGAAGATGTTAGAACTATCGCTAAGTATTTGAAAGGCTGTCACATGGAAGGGGGATTCAAATTATTCTGTGTAACCCTTGAGGGGAAAGCTGGTAGCATTGAGAAGAACTTACAAAAAGACATACTAAAAGATGACCTCCTAACAATGAGGTGTCAAGAAGTAGAATGAGCTGCTTAGCAAAAGCTAGATAAACACTTGTTGGATATGTGCTAGAAATGATTCTTGTTTGAGTATGGATTGGATTAATTGGTATATTTCCAAATCTGAAATTCTGGGATGCTGTGAAATTTGTCTCTTAATTTCTGCTACTCCTACTTTTGCCTTCTGGGGCCAAGAAAAATAAGCCTGATTTCTCTTTGATGTGACGCCTTCAAATACTCAAAATATTTCTTCTCTTCTATAGACTAAACCTCTTCACTCCCTTCAGTCAGTATTCATATAGTACACTTTCAGAGCCCTTAACTATACTGGTTATCTTCTGCTGGATGTTCATGATTTTTTCAATGTCCTTCTGAAAACTTGACACCTAAACCTGAACACATATCCCACATAGGGTCTGACTAGGGTAACAGAAATGATCATCGTTCTAGTGGAGAATACCATGTCTCTCAAAGCAGCCTAAATTCACACACTGCAGCTTTTGGCTGATGGAGACTAAGCAGTGTTTGTAATATCATTAACTGAGATTTCCATGCTCATTACCTTCCTTGGCATTATCTTTTATTCTCCCCTTCTCCTTCACCTCTCAACTCCAAGCAGTTCCCCAGTATTAGCAATATCACATTTACAACATTCTTCACATTTTATGCTTCCTCTCTATTTACATCTACACGCTAAATAAGACCCATGTGAAACAGTGTGTTGAATCCTTTTCAAACTGGCTTCCAAAAAACTGATTGTTAAATGTTCAGCATGAGCACTTACACCTTGGAAATCAGCAAATGCTAAAAATCAGGGCTTGAGTGTTTTGTTGATTGCTTATTGATTTTTCATGGCATTGTCTAGACTTAAGAAAGTAATAGAGGAAATGTTAATGATGCAGATAAAAAGTGTGTCATGAGTACATTTTTGCAGGAACAGCTGGTTGTTAAACTTTTATTATCCCGCCCTTGCCTATATAGACAACTGCAACAATCATCTAACCATTCTTCTTTCCAATACTACCCTCACTCACTCACCAATCCATCCTTTATACTAATGCCACAATGACATTCTTTTTACAAGTTTTCATAGTTGCTGGGGTGTGCTCCTAGCAGTGTGTGCAGCAGAAAGTATTTAGCTGATGAGGAGAACTGGTTGTTTCTTCTTATTCAGCACCTTATGTGGGTGGCATCCTTTGTTTCTATCTTTACTCTTGGCATTATCCCTGTGGACATGACTTTCCCTTTAGAGAACACTTCCTTTTCCTCTCAGAGAGCTGGAGGTTCTTTCAATTTTGACATGGGAAAAGTAATGGAAAGGGAAATTGCTTAAAGCCAGTGCTTTGGGCAGAGATTACCCCATCCACTTAACCATATATCCCACCAAAAAAACTACTGGCTCCTCCCATGTCTGGAACTGCCCAAATTCATTTATTCTTCTCTGCTCTGGGGGAGCAGTCATAATATGTATCAATAAAATTTGTTTTGTTAAGCTCAAGAGCCCAGATGGTAGACCCAGCAATTAGAAGGAAAATTTATTTCTCTCTCTCCCTGGCCAACATAGCCTCCCTTTCATCTGCATTTAATCCCCTAGGGACACCATAGACACATAAACTCACACAGCGAATGAATGCTATCTTAGAGAAAATTATTTCTTTGAAAACATGGCAAATACAGAAAGGGAGTAAACTCTTAAAGAATGAAACTTAGGGATATAAACTCAATGCAAAAATAAGGCACAAAAAAGTAGTTGTATCTTGGGTTTTATTCTTATCAACAAGAGCAGCATTCACTCAATGGGAATTCCACATTATAATCTTTTCTCAGCATCTCAGTATCAGTTGGGTCAGTGACAATAGGATCAACAGAGGTGGCCCTAACTAGCCTCCCAGACCAACTAGTCTCTTGTTCTCTCCTATTGTCTTGCTTAGGCTATAGTTGAAGATGCTTGGCTACAAAGGCTGTAGCATCACTATGGAAGCTGTTATTGGCTATAGAGTCTATGGCAGATATAGGCAGCAGACCATTGCCTCTCTACATCAACTTGGCTATGATATCAGCCTGACTTCAGTGGCCCCAGGCTTCCAAGAGTTCTTGGTGAACATCTCTCAATGTCTATGCTTACTTTTTGCCTATCACAAGATTTCAGTTCTCTTTCCTACAATACTGGGACAGGACAATCATGTCAGTCATAGTCTCTCATGCTCCAGGAGCTCAAGTTGGTAGGCCCTAAAGAATTTCTACCTGACAACAGACAACAATCTCCAATGACATGCTACATGCAAAGACCTTGTCATGTCATGACTCTGCTAAAAAGCCTCCTTTCTCTGGCCTTCAAGACCTTCACCACTCTAGCACAAACCAAGGAACCTTCATTAAACACCTACTGTGCATAAGGCATTGTACCAAATGCTGGGAATACAAATTCTAGTACAAAGAAAGACAGTCCTCACCTTCAAGGAGCTTGCATTCTAATAGGGGAAGATAACACATTAAAGGGGGTTGAGAGAGAAGGCACCCATGTGGGAACATGGAGTAGAACCAATCATCTTTCATCTCAGATTATCCCCATCTGTGCCCTCTGTCCAACTTACCAGCTCTCTGCACAGAAATGCACATTCATGCTATCATATGCTTTAATTCATGCCTAGAATTTTGCCCTTTGCTCTCTTTGTCTATTGAATTCTTACCAAATCTTGAAAGCCCTACTCAAGTACTACATCCCCCAGGAAAGTCTCTCTGATCCCCCTACTGAAAATGATGTTAAGCCTCAGATCTCACATACTACTTTATTCTTCTCTTCTCCGACACACATGTAAATTCAGCATTAGAGCTATCTGTGTATATTTATTAGCCTCCTCTTTGATTGTGAATTCTATAAGGATAGAGACCAGGTTTTATCTCAGCTTTGTGTCTCTCCCAGAGACAAATTCTCTGCACACAGCAGAAGCTTTATAAATATTTTCAGAACGAATGAAAGATTGCCCTCCCCTGCACACTTTTAAAACAAATTATACTGCTAAAAGATGAAACTGATGGCAGTCTACATTGATATTGTTCAGCAGAGTGAGTTCTGTCTGGTTGCAAGCCAGAGCATCATTTTTCCTAATGGATTGTTGTGGCTGTTAGATACACCAGTCCCCTTAAGAGCAGAGCCTCTGATTGCTTGCTAAAAGCAGTTCAAGTGTGAATAGTGGTTAAGTATTCTTCCATTTTCTATCAGCAAACAGGTATAACAGGGGAGATCAAGGGAACCTATGATTTGCTGGACTAGGGAAACTTCTAAAGAACTGATATGAACCCTGTTTCGTTTCTAAGTAACATGCCCCTTGCTGGGGTGCCACAATATCTCCTGATTGATCCCCAGTGTTGGGGAGGAAAGGATTGTGTCAAAGATGATTGGCAACTAAGTCAGAAGGAGCCATCCATTCTGTAGTATATAAGAAAAGTAAGAAGAAACAGTTCTGTCTCTTTGGGGCCTTCCCTTTGGGAATTCTCTTCCAGTTTCTTTCTTCTCTCCTCTTTTCCCTCTACTATTTCCATTGGAAATATCATCAGCTTCCATGCATTCAGCATAAGAATCATCTCTCTGCAGATCATTCCCAGATCTATATATCCAATTCTAGTCTCTCTCAAGCTCCAGGCCCATACATCTACTTTCTTAAATATTTGAAATTCTGTCTTATAGGCATCTTGAATTTGACATGTCCAAAAGGGAACTCACTATTTTTCTCCCCAAACTCTTCCTGCTTCCCAACTTCTCCATTTTTGCTAAGTACACCAGCATTCTCCCAGGCTCCCAGACTCACAAACTTGGTATCATACTCAACTTTTCACTCTTACTTACCCCATATATCTAATCTATTGCCAAATCTTATTTCTGCCTTCACAATATCTTTCACATGTGGCCCCTTCTCTCCACTCAGCCACAACTCTACTTCAAGCCCTTATGACCTCTCACCTGACCTTTTGCAAGAGTCTTTTAATCAGTCTTCCTGCCTCAAGTGTCTCCTCACTCCAATATAACATCTACTAAGTTGCTGAAATTATTTTTCTAAAGACCCAGGGATGTGCTGGTAAATAAATGGTTAGCAAATGGATCTTTAAAATAATGTACTTATGACATCCTTTTAAGTTTAATCTCCATTATTAATGTTTTCTCTATCACTTTAAGCCTAAATAACCAATGAAATTATTAATCAAACCCTGATTTGTAGAATTTGCCAATTTCTGAGATATAAATGCTCTCTCTGAAAATTGAACAATTACCTCTCCAAGCTATTTCTAGTACACCCTTAAAAGTGAATAAGTTTGATCTTACACTCCTACTCAATGAAGTCCAATGACTCCATCTTACTAATAGGATCCAAAACAAAATTCTTTGGCATTTAAAGCTTTTCACTGCCTGGCCCCTTCCAACCTTTTCAGTCTTCTCACATTTTAGTCACTTCCCCACTTTATATAGTTCAGCCACACTGATCTACTTCCTATGTCTGAAATACAACATTCTATCTCTCATCTCTGTGCCTTTCCACTGATTGGTCCCCATTCCTTGCATGCCTTCTGTCCTCATCTCTGACTCTTAACATGGATGGCTTCCTTCCAGACTCAGCAAACATCACCTTCTTCAAGAGGGTCATTCTTCCATTCTATCCCCAGAGTCTTCTTTCTGAAGTCACCTTCTCCCTACTCTGTATATAGGTTGTACATACCTATTTGCTTATTTATTTCCTTTGTTACTCCATTTTATTAGAAATTATTTGCTGGTTAAGGAAAGAAGAGGAATACATTTGGAAATGAAGATGGTATAGGAAAATCTATAAAACTTTTAAACAGTTTTTTAACTAACTCAGATTCTGTTGGTGCTGGGAAAATATCCCTTTTATAACTTGTTCTCAAATTTTATTAGGAATAAATTTCATGCTTACCAATTTTAAAATATCCCCCTTTTTCTTCTTGACTACTCAAGCAGTCCTTTAGACTGCTTTCACTTTAATGGTTTCATATGGTTTTAGTCTTCTGTGTGTTAAATTTACAAGTTCTTGACAGTCTTTTGAATGTATTCTCAAGTTCCTGATCTTGATTTAATTGCTTGTATATGTCCATTTTAAATTTTAATTGATCAATGGGCCAGATGAATATCAGCTTTGTCCTATTCATTGAAATCAGTTGTGAGTAGATCACTAAATTTAATTACTGAGAGCTTCCTATCCCTCTTTTTTAATTAATTGATCAATTAATTTAGAATATTTTTCCATAGTTACATGATTCATGTTCTTTCCCATCACTCTTCCTGAGTTGATGGGCAATTCCACTGGGTTATACATGTATCATTGTTCAAAACCTATTCTATATTATTATTTGCAATAGAGTGATCATTTAAAGTCAATATCCCCAATCATATACCCATCCAACCATGTGATCAGTCATATATATTTCTTCTGTGTTTTTACTCTCACAGTTCTTTCTCTGGATGTGGATAACATTTTTTTCTCATAAATCCCTCAGAATTATCCTGGATCATTGCATTGTTGCTAGTAAAGAAGTCCATTATGTTCGATTGTGCCAGAATGTATCAGTCTCTGTGTACAATGTTCTCCTGGTTCTGCTCCTCTCACTCTGCATCCATTCCTGGAGGTCTTTCCAGTTCACATGGAATTCCTCCAGTTCTTTATTCCTTTCAGCACAATAATAGTATTCCATCACCATCAGACGCCACAATTTTTTTTCAGCCATTCCCCAACCACTGGAAACCCCCTCATTTTCCAATTTTTTGCCACCACAAAGAGCACAGCTAAAAATATTTTTGTACATGTATTTTCCCTATTGTCTCTTTGGGGTTCAAACCCAGAAATGGTATGGCTGGATCAAAGGGCAGGCAGGCAGTCTTTTAAAGCCTTTTGGATATAATTCCAAATTGCCCTCCAGAATGGTTAGATATTACAGCCCCAATTTTGCCACAACCCTTCCAACATTTATTATTTTCCTTTACTATCATATTGTATGCCTATTCATTTAAATGTGTCTTCCCTATTAGAATGAAAAAACTCTTTGAGGGCAGGGGCTGTTTTTATGCTTTTTTCTTTTCTATTACCAGTCCTTAGTACATTGGCTGCCACAGAGAAAACTATCTAACCTCTCCCCTCCACCACCACCAATAATAATAATAATAATAGCTGGTTGATTTAATGGAAGGACACTTGACATACATAAAATATTCTTCCAGAAAACAAAAAACGTCTCAGTTCAGTATAGCAGGAGCCAGATTAAAGAATTGTAAAACCTTCACAGTATCAGATAAAGAAATTTTCAAGTAGATATACACAAGAGAGAAGACTCTAATATCTACCTGAAAGCACCATGAAAAGCCAATTTTTATTTCAGATCATTTAAATAAGCCTTCAGGTATTTTCTCTTGTATATAATAACTCCATAATTTTGAATACTGCAGATACGATTCAATGAGAAACAAATACATTTCTGAAAATATCAGATTTCTGTGATGGACACTTCTATCCTAATGTTAAAACTGCTGTGGGGTTTGCATGTAATCTAGAATTTTGAAATGAGAATTGGGAGAAAAACAGTTCTATATTAGAATTTTAAATGTTTTCTTCTGTTCTATTTACAATAGGAAATGTTTATTTTAAAATCAAGTGAGATTGAAAGAATAGTTGATACTGTTTTTCAAACATCATATGGTAATGTTGATAAAGCCTTATTTTTGGAAAATAAAAGATCTTATTAATCATTTTTCAATGATGAAAGGGACAGATTCAGAGCAATCTGGGAAGATTGATGTGAACTGATATAGAATAATACAAGCAGGGGCCAGTAGGATAATTTATATAAAAACCACAGAATTGTAAAAGAACACAACTTTGAAGGACCACAGGGTTCTACAATGACCATCCACAGACCACCGAGACTGATGTTAAAGCAGGCTACCCACCTCTTGGTAGAGAGATGATGGATTAAAAGCACATAGTGAGACCTACAGTTTCGGAAATGGGTGCTATATGTATTTTTTTGGTTTGATTTATTTATTAAAAAAAGAAGGATGGAAGCAGAGTCAAGATGGCGGCTTAGGAGCAGCAATAGTTCAGACCTCCAAAAACCTTTCCTTACCAATCACAAACCAAATGTTCCTAGGAGACTGAAAATCAAACCTAACAACAAGACAGAGCCTGGGAACCCTCCTGCTGGACTCAATTCAAAAGGTATGCCCCCCCCCAAAAGCCAGAATCCGAGAACACTTGTGTTTAAGGGGAAGGCAGAAGGAAGATCCCAGAATCCATCTGCCTGCCCACAAAGAGTGCTGAACCCCCAGCATCAACAGGAACCTCTGGGCAGGCAAAGGTGTTGGTCTAGAGGGTGTAGCTTGTGGGCAGGGCTGTGCCAGGCTCAGAGCATCGAACACAGGCCACAGGAAGTAGCCAGAGAGAGATCTAAGAGCTGGTAGCTGAGACCTTCCATTTGGCTCTACCCTTACAGGAGGTTTCAGCCTCAGGGCACATCCAGCCCAACCCAGCTGAATTTAATCCCATCAAAACTCCTCAGAGCTCAGGGAAGCCAGGACCCCTCCCCCCCCAGAGTCTTAAGTCTCCAGCAGCAGCAGGAACTTCTGGGTGGGCAAAGGCACTGGTCTAGAGGGTGTACATGTGGGCAGAGCTGTGCCAGGCTCAGAGCATCAAACACAGGTGGCAGGGAAGCAGCCAAAGAAAGATCGAAGAGCTGGCAGCCTGGGGGGCTGAGACTTTCCATTTGGCTCCAGCCTTCCAGGAGGTTTTGGCCTCAGGGCACATCCAGCCCAACCCAGCTGAACTTAATCCCATCAAAAGTCTTCAGAGCTCAAGGAAGCCCAAGCCACACTTTCCCTCACTAACTGCTGGACTTTAATCCAATCAAAAGCCTGCAGAGCACAGGGAAGCTCAACCCCAACACTCCTTCCCCAGAAACTGCACTGAGAGATCTAACAAAGCTCCAAGAGGGGAGACTGACAGAAAGCCACAAAAGCAAAAAAATGAGAGGAGCAAGAGCACAGACAAATACGGGGAGCAAAGAATGGGTAAATATGAGTAAACAACAGAAAAAGAAGAAATTACAATAGACAGTTTCTATTCAGCAAATGGAACAGAGGGGGGAGATCAGCAAACAATAAATCCGAAATCCCAGCGAATTGGATACAGGCCGTGGAAGAACTCAAAACACAATTAAGAGAGGCTGAAGACCATTGGGAAAAGAACTTAAAAACGAAGATAAGTCATCTGGAAACAGAGGCACTTGAACTAAAATGAGAAAATATTGTCTTGAAAGCCAAAATCAACCAGCTGGAAAATGAGGCAAAGGAGATGAAAGATGAGGCAAAGAAGATGAAAGATGAGACAAAGGAGATGAAAGATCATGTAAAAAGGATGAAAGAGGACCTCCAAAGAAAATCAGACAAGAAGGAAAAGGATGACCAAAAAGCCAGGGATGAAAGCCAGTCTTTAAGAACCAGAATACAACAACTGGAATCAAGTGACCTCACAAGGCAGCAGGACACTATAAAACAAAACCAAATGAATGAAAAAATTGAGGAAAATATGAAGCATCTCATTCACAAAACAGAGGATTTAGAAAATCGTTTGAGGAGAGGCAATTTAAGAATCATTGGCCTACCAGAAGGCCATGACAAAAGAAAAAGCATGGACATAATATTAATGGAAATTATTCAAGAAAACTACCCCAATATCCTAGAACAAGAGGGAAAAGTGGAGATAGAAAAAATCCACAGATCACCTCCTGTACTTAATCCCCAACTGACAACACCCAGAAATGTTATAGCCAAATTCAAGAACTATCAGACCAAAGAAAAGATATTACAAGCTGCCAAGAAGAAGTCATTCAGGTACCATGGAACCACAGTGAGGATAACGCAGGATTTGGCTGCATCCACACTGAAGGACCGAAAAGCATGGAATATGATATTCTGGAAAGCAAGGGAACTTTGTCTACAACCAAGAATCAACTACCCAGCAAAACTGATTATATTCTTACAGGGGAAAGTATGGTCATTCAACAAAATAGAAGAATTCCAAGAATTTGTAAAGACGAGACCTGAACAGAAAATTTTACTTCCAAGTACAAAACTCAAGAGAATCATTAAAAGGTAATTTAAAAACAGGGAAAAAAGAAAAACAAAACTAAACAACAACAACAAAAAAAATTAAGATACTCAATAAGTTAAAATGATATGTATCCCTATAAGAAAAGAGGTCATTGGTAACCAGTAAAAACTGTTGTTATCACCTGGTCAGCTAGAAGAATTACACTTAGAGGGAACAGTGACAAACTGTATAGGATGAAAGGACAAGACACAAATAGGTATATAGATATATGTATGCATAAATACATATACATGTGTGTATGTATATATATGTCTATATATATACAACCAAAACTAAAAAAAAGAGGCTAATACTAAAAGAAATGGGAAAAGAAACAAATGGGGGTAAATTGATATGTCACAAAGAAGCTCATGGCAGGAGGGGGGAGAACTTCAATACACTGGAAGGGTAAAGAGGTTGGAGATAGGAAATACTCAACTCTTACATGCTTTGAAATTCACCAAAAGAGGGAAGAACAATCCAATCCATTGGGGGAGAGAATAGATTTGCGCCCTATAGGGGAGTAGAAGGGTAAAAAACGAACTGGTGGGCAGGGAAGTAGTACAAGGGAAGGAGAGGGTGGGGGGTAATTTTAGAAAGACTACAGGGAAAATAAGGGAGTGAATTAGAAGGGAGGGGGGTAGAAAGGGAAGTAAAATAAGGGTGGGAACTAGGGGGACTGATTAAAAACAAATATTGGTGTAGAAGGAAATAGTGAAAAAAGAAAAGGCTGGACAAGGAGTAGAAATCAAAATGCTGGGAAATACACAGCTGGTAATCATAACTCTGAATGTGAATGGAATGAACTCACCTATAAAACACAAGCAAATAGCAGAGTAGATTAGAATCCAAAACCCTACCATATGCTGTCTGCAAGAAATACACATGAGGGAAGTACATACGCATAGGGTGAAAGTAAGAGGATGGAGCCAAATCTATTGGGCATGAACTGATAAAAAGAAGGCATGAGTCGCAATCATGATATCTGACAAAGCCAAAGTAAAAATAGATCTAGTTAAAAGAGATAGGGAATGTAATTACATCCTGATAAAAGGTACTATAGACAATGAGGAAATATCAGTACTCAACATGTATGCACCAACTGGCATAGCATCCAAATTTCTAAAGGAGAAACTAGAGGAGCTCAAGGATGAAATAGACAGAAAAACTATACTAGTGGGAGACCTGAACCTTCCTCTATCCGAACTAGATAAATCAAACCAAAAAAATAATAAGAAAGAGGTAAGAAAAGTGAATGAAATCTTAGAAAAGTTAGAGTTAGTAGACATGTGGAGAAAAATAAATAGGGACAAAAAGGAATATACCTTCTTTCATAAACACATGGTACATTCCCAAAACTTGACCATGTATTAGAGCATAAAAACATTGCAAACAAGTGGAAAAGCTCAGAAATAATAAATATAACTTTCTCAGACCACAATACAATGAAAATAATATTTAGTAAGGGCATATGGAGAGGTAAATCAAAAATTGATTCGAAATTAAACAATATGATTCTCCAAAACCTGTTAAAGAACAAATCGTAGAAACAATAACTTCATTGAAGAAAATGACAATGATGAGACATCCTTTCAAAACCTATGGGATGCAGCCAAAGCAGAACTAAGGGGGAAATTTATATCCTTGAGTTCATATATTAACAAATTAAGAAGGGCAGAAGTCAATGAATTGGGCATGCAAATTAAAAAACTACAAAGTGAACAAATTTAAAATCCTCAGATGAAGACTAAATTAGAGATCCTAAAAATCAAAGGAGAAATTAATAAAATTGAAAGTCAAAGAACTGTAGATTAAATAAATAAGACTAAAATCTGATACATTGAACAAAACAAATAAAATAAAGTACTAGTCAGTCTAATTTTAAAAAAAGGAAAGAAAATAACCAAATTGACAGTATCCAAGATGAAATAGGGAGACCTCACCTCTAATGAAGAGGAAATTAAGGCAATCACTAAAAACTACTATGCCCAATTATATAGCAACAAATATGGCAATCTAGGTGATATGGATGAATACTTACAAAAATATAAATTGCCTAGACTAACAAAGGAAGAAATAAATTACCTAAACAACCCCATATAAGAAAAAGAAATTGAACAAGCTATCAAAGAACTCCCTAAGAAAAAATCCCCAGGTCCAGATGGATTCACAAACTAATGCTATCAAACAGTCAAAGAACAAGTAATCCCAATATTATACAAACTATTTGACAGAATAAGCAAAGAAGGAGTTCTACCAAATTCATTTTTCGACACAAACATGGTACTGATCCCAAAGCCAGGCAGGTCAAAAACAGAGAAAGGAAACTATAGACCAATCTCCCTAATGAATATAGATGCAAAAATCTTAAATAGGATACTAGCAAAAAGACTCCAGCAAGTCATCACAAGGATTATTCACTATGACCAGATAGGATTCATACCAGGAATGTAAGGATGGTTCAATATTAGGAAAACCATGCACATAATTGACCATATTAACAAACAAACTGACAAAAATCAAATGATCATCTCAATAGATGCAGAAAAAGCCTTTGATAAAATACAAAACCCATTCCTATTGAAAACACTAGAAAGTATAGGAATAGAAGGGCCTTTCCTAAAAATAATAAACAGTATATATCTAAAACCATCAGCAAAGGTCATCTGCAACGGGGATAAACTAGAAGCCTTCCCAATAAGATCAGGAGTGAAACAAGGATGCCCATTATCACCTCTATTATTTAACATTGTACTAGAAACACTAGCAGTAGCAATTAGAGAAGCAAAAGAAATTGAAGGTATTAAAATTGGCAATGAGGAGACCAAGCTATCACTCTTTGCGGATGATATAATGGTTTACTTAAAAAATCCTAGGGAATCAAACCAAAAACTAGTCAAAATAATCAACAACTTCAGCAAAGTTGCAGGATACAAAATAAACCCACATAAGTCATCAGCATTTCTATATATCTCCAACCCATTTCAGCAGCAAGAATTAGAAAGAGAAATTCCATTTAAAATCACCCTAGATAATATAAAATACTTAGGAATCTATCTGCCGAGGCAAATACAGGAATTATATGAACACAACTACAAAACACTCTCCACACAATTAAAACTAGATCTAAACAATTGGAAAAACATTGATAGCTCATGTGTGGGACGAGCTAACATAATAAAAATGACAATCCTACCCAAATTAATTTACTTATTTAGTGCCATACCCATTGAACTACCAACAAACTTCTATATTGAATTAGAAAAAAAACATAAAAAAGTTCATTTGGAAGAACAAAAGATCAAAGATATAGAGGGAAATCATGAAAAAAAATGCAAAGGAAGGAGGACTTGCAGTCTCAGGTCTCAAACTATACTATAAAGTAGTGGTTATCAAAACAATTTGATAACAGAGACAGAAAGGGGGATCAGTGGAATAGACTTGGGGTAAATGACTTCAGCAGGACAATCTATGATAAACCCAAAGATCCCAGTTTTGGGGACCAAAACCCACTTTTTGATAAAAACTGCTGGGAAAATTGGAAGACAGTATGGGAGAGATTAGGTTTGGATCAGCATCTCACACCCCACTTGAAGATAAACTAAAATGGGTGAATGACCTGAATATAAAGAAGAAAACTATAAGCAAATTAGCCGAATACAGAATAGTATACTTGTCAGATCTTTGGGAAAGGAAAAACTTGAAAACCAAGCAAGAGCTAGAAAAAAATCACAAAATGTAAAATTAATCATTTTGATTACATCAAATTAAAAAGTTTTTATACAAACAAAACTAATACATCCAAAATTAGAAGGGAAGCAACACATTGGGAAACAATCTTCATAACAAAAACCTCTGACAAAGGTCTAATTACTCAAATTTATAAAGAGCTAAACCAGTTGTACAAAAAATCAAGCCATTCTCCAATTGAAAAATGGGCAAGGGACATGAATAGGCAATTTCAGTTAAAGAAATCAAAACTATTAATAAGCACATGAAAAGTGTTCTAAATCTCTTATAATCAGAGAGATGAAAATCAAAATAACTCTGAGGTATCACCTCACACCTAGCAGATTGGCTAACATGACAGCAAAGGAAAGTAATGAATGTTGGAGGGGATGTGGCAAAGTTGGGACATTAATTCATTGCTGGTGGAGTTGTGAATTGATCCAACTATTCTGGAGGGCAATTTGGAACTATGCCCAAAGGGTGCTAAAAGAATGTCTGCCCTTTGATCCAGCCATAGCACTGCTGGGTTTGTACCCCAAAGAGACAATAAGGAAAAAGACATGTACAAAAATATTCATAGCTATGCTCTTTGTAGTGGCAAAAAATTGGAAAATGAGGGGATGCCCTTCAATTGGGGAATGGCTGAACAAATTGTGGTATATGTTGGTGATGGAATACTATTGTGCTCAAAGGAATAATAAAGTGGAGGAATTCCACGGGGACTGGAACAATCTCCAGGAATTGATGCAGAGTGAGAGGATCAGAACCAGGAAAACATTGCACACAGAGACTGATACACTGTGGTACAACCGAATGTAATGGACTTCTCCATTAGTGGCAATGCAATGACCCTGAACAACTTGGAGGAACCTATGAGAAAAACCACTATCCACATTCAGAGGAAACACTATAGGAGTAAAAACACCGAAGAAAAACAACTGCTTGAATACATGGGTTGAAGGCATATTGTTGGGGATGTAGACTCTAAATGAACATCCTAGTGTAAACAACAACATGCAAAATGATCAAGGACACAAATAATACCCAATAAATTTGCACATTGGCTGTGGGAAGAGTGGGTGGAGGGGAGGGAGGGAAATAATATGATTCTTGTAACCAAGGAATAATGTTCTAAATTGACTAAATAAACTTATTCAAATGGGAAAAAATAAAAAGGAAGGATTATTAAATTTATGGTAGGACTGAATAATATTTTAGTTGGTTACCAGGGATTTAATTACTAAATCCCAAATGAATTACTAAAGTCAGAATGGTCTTTATGGCAGTTTATTTTACCATAAAGAGAGAAGATATTAAGGAAGAGAGAAAGAAGAAAAAAAGAGATAGCTGCTCTGGCCTCCTCTTGAGCCAGGCAGGAGTTCAGAGGTCCAAACCAGGGGAAATGAGTCCCAAGTCTTTGGGCCTCTCCAGAGGCTGGTGCCTCCAGAAAGGCCAAGGGAAAGGGAGTCAGCCTTTACACTCACCACATGTCAGTTCAATCAGCAGATTCTTTATCAGCCTCTTCTTCATCAGCCTCAAGTCCAGTAGAACTGTCAGTAGCCTCCAGCAGAAGTCTAACAGAACTTCTCACAGAAGGTTCCTCCAAGTTTGTGTCAAGATCCAAATAGAACTCCACTTTTAGAGACCTTTTCTCTTGCGTCACTTCCCCTAAATTTTTACGTCTGCCAATCACAGCTGACGCTCTTCTCCAGGACTGCCCACTCTTTCACACCTGGGTCACAGATGTGGGTCATAGACCTCCCACTCAATGTGTGAAATGGGTGTTTGTACCTTTTGTGGTTAAATCCAAAATGGGTATATCTCCATACTCAGCTTTTAAGTACTATACTTAGCTTTTGGGGGATTAAAATCTAAAATAGACAGGCCTCTATACTCAACTTTAAGTACCATGCTTATACTTTGGGGATTAAATCTAAAAATAGCCAGGGGATTACAATTTAATCTTCACAGTCAAGGAAGAGCTAAGTATCTTCATTGTTACAATCAAGGGAGAGCCAAATCCAATCCTCACAGGAGGGAGTGCCATACCTATCAAACTACCAAAAAACTTTTTAATTAGAAAAAAATATAACAAAACTCATTTGGAAGAACAAAAGATCAAGGATATACAGGGAAATCATGAAAAAAATGAAAAGGATGGGGGCCTAGCAGTACCAGATCTTAAACTGTATTATAAAGCAGTGGTCATCAAAACAATCTGGTACTGGCTAAGAGACAGAAAGGAGAATTAATGGAATAGACTTGGGGTAAATGTCCTCAGCAAGATAGTGTTTGATAAACCCAAAGATCCCAGCTTTTGGGAAAAGAATCCACTATTTGACAAAAAACTTCTGGGAAAACTGGAAAACAGTATGGGTTAGATTAGGTTTAGATCAAAATCTCACACCCTATACCAAAATAAATTCAAATGGGTAAATGACTTAAATATAAAGAAGGAAACTATAAGTAAATTAGAATGAACATATAATAGTATACCTGTCAGATATATGGGAAAGGAAAGAATTTAAGATCAAGCAAGGTATAGAGAACATTGCAAAATGTAAAATGAATTATTTTGTAATTTTGATTACATTAAATTAAAAAGGGTTTGTACAAACAAAACCAATGCAACCAAAATTAGAAGGGAAGCAACAAATTGGGAAAAAATCTTTATAATGAAAACCTCTGAAAAAGGTCTAATTTCTCAAATTTATAAGGAGCTAAATCAATTGTATAAAAAAATCAAGCCCAATTGATAAATGGGCAAGGGACATGAATAGGCAGTTTTCAGATAAAGAAATCAAAACTATCAACAAGCACATGAAAAAGTGTTCTAAATCTCCTATAATTTGAGAAATGCAAATCAAAACAACTCTGGGGTAGCACCTCACACCTAGCAGATTGACCAGTATAACAGCAAAGGAAAGTAATAAATGTTGGAGGGGATGTGGCAAAATTGGGACACTAATGCATTGCTGGTGGAGTTGTGAATTGATCCAACCATTCTGGAAAACAATTTGGAACTATGCTCAAATGGCTTTAAAAGAATGCCTACCCTTTGATCCAGCTATACTAGTACTGTGTTTGTACCCCAAAGAGATAATAAGGAAAATACTTGTACAAAAATACTTATAGCTGTGCTCTTTTGGGTGGCAAAAAAAAATGGAAAATGAGGGGGTGTCCATTGATTGGGGAATGGCTGAACAAATTGTGTATCTGTTGGTGATTCAATACTATTGGGCTCAAAGGAATAATGAACTGGAGGATTTCTGTGTGAACTTGAGAGACCTCCAGGAATGGATGTAGAGTGAAAGGAGAAGAACCAGGAGAACATTGTACATAGAGGCTCATATTATGTGACACAATCAAATGTAATGGACTTCTCTATTAGCAGCAATGCTATGCTCTAGGACAATTCTGAGGGACTTATGAGAAAGAACACTATTCACAATGTATAATTAAAAATCTGTTACTCTAAAAAAGAACTACGTTTCCTGGGAGCCCACTGACTTCCTGTCCTTACATAGTTTCTGTAGACAGGGGATATTGTAACAATTAAATTGGTCTCTAGTAATAGAAATATTATATTTTTAGAGGTTTATTAAGGATTATTAGAAATCCAGGAATAAAGAAATACAAAATATAGGAAACCACTCCCATGGCTGATTAGCCAATTTAGAAATCCCCAAACTTAGCTTACTTACTACATCATTGCAATGGCAGAGAGCGCATGGGAGGCAGAAAGCCCATTAAATACTAATTGTGATCTCACCCAGGTGGAGACTCAGGTGAGATTATAGGGAATTCTGGGAAGTACCAAGGACTTCTGGGGATTGAAGTCTAGGGTTCATATCTCCATTTTACGATATTAAGAGGGGATAAGGCAGGTCCCGCCTCTTTTTGGCCGTGTCAGTGAGCATGGTGGTAGTGAGTGGGGATTTTGAAATGGCTAATCAGCCATGGGCAAGTGGTCATTATTTTGTACCCTTCTTTATTCCTTGATTTCTAATTATCATTCATAAATCCCTTAAAATATAACATTTTAATATTTGAGACCTAATTTTCATTTTTACACCATTTAGAGAAAGAACTGTGGGAGTAGAAACACAGAAGAAAAACATATGATTGATCACATGGTTCGATGGGAATAAAATTGGGGATGTTAACTTGAAATGATCACTCTATTACAAATATTAATATTTTGGAAATAGGTTTTGAACAATGATACATGTAAAACCCAGTGGAACTGCTTGTCAGCTCTAGGAGGGGGGAGGAAGGAGGGGAAGGAAAAGAGCATGAATCATATAACCATGGAAAAATATTCTAAATTAAGTAATTTTTTAAAGGAAGGAGGGGAAGCTAGGTGGCTCAGTTAAGAGAAGGCCAGGCCAAGAGTTGGGAGGCCCTGGGTTCAAATCTGGCCTCAGGTACTTCCTATTTGTGTGACCTTAGGCAAGTCACTTCAATTGTTCAGCCCTTATCCCTCTTCTGCTCTGGAACTGATACTTGTATTAATTCTAAGACAGAAGGTAAAGGTTAAAAAAAGGAAATATCTTTTAGTCAGGACAAATTCTCCTCTCACTCTCTGTTGTGTCCTGAGGGACGTGGGGCAGGGAGAACTATTACCTGGTGATAGTAGAACTTAAAATAAAGAAAAGAAGGAAAAGAGTATCAAAACATTCTTAAAATACATTTAAGTGAGCAAAAGGAAGTTCAAAAGAGGTCATAGACAAGACAATGTTGGAACTACCACGTTAAATTTCATATATGCTTTATTTTTATGGGATTAATTTTTCCCCAATTACAGGTAAAAATAGTTTCCAAATTTTACAAAGAATTGAATCTCAAATTCTCTTCCTTCCTCCCTTGCCCTAACCTCCCACTCACTTTGAGACATTAATCTCATATAGATTTTACATATGCAATCATGTAAAACATTTTTCCATATTAACCTTTTTGTGAAAGGAAACTCAAATTGAAAAAAAAAAAAGAAAGTGAAAAAATTTTGCTTTGGTCTCAATTCAGACTCAGTTTTTCCCCTCTGGAATCAGATGGCATTTCTTATCATGAGTCCTTTGGGATAGTTTTGGATCATTGTATTGCTGAGAATAGCTGTGTTCCTGTCACTGTACAATGTTCTCCTGGTTCTGCTAATCTCACTCTGCTTCAGTTAGTTAGTATAAGTATTTCCAGGTTTTTCTGAGATTGGCCTACTTGTTATTTCTTATAGCTGAATAGTATTCCATTACATCATATACACTTTAGAAAAACAAGCTGTATGTACATATACATTCACAGTTTCATATACAATTTTGTTTTTTGGTTCTTCTTTATATATGGAAATGTTTGTGATTTTTTATGTTTGTCAACATAATGTAATAATGCCCAATTTGTCAAAAAAGTAATACAGACAATTTTCCAATATCTCATAATACTAATATAGACAATTTTAAAATTTTTTCATTAAAAGATAGGCCTTTGTTTCTAAGAGAAGCTTAGAGATTCTTAAAAAGAACTGTGCAGGGGGCAGCTGGGTAGCTTAGTGAATTGAGAGCCAGGCCTAGAGTCTCTGAGTCTTTATTCCTGCATCTCTTCCTCTGACTGCCTTATCTATCTTACATCCATATTCCTCTAGTCTCCATTCTCCTTCTCAGGTCACCACCCACAGATAAATTATATAGGAACTGCAGGTCGGTCCCTATACAACAGGTTATGGTAATAGTCCAGGTTTGAAGTAATGAGAGACTGCTTCAGCTTGGTACCTTTGTAAGTGAAGAAAAAATATATGAGAGATACTAGGACAATAGAAATAATGAGATTTGGCCATAGACTGGATGTGAATGAAAGTGAAGAGTTAAGTTTGTGTACCTTACAGACTGAGAGGATGGCAGAGTCCTCAACAGTAATAGAAAAGTTGAGAGGGGGCAGCTGGGTAGCTCAGTGGATTGAGAGCCAGGCCTAGAGATGGGAGGTCCTAGGTTCAAATCTGGCCTCAGACACTTCCCAGCTGTGTGACCCTGGGCAAGTCCCTTGACCCCCATTGCCTAGCCCTTACCACTCTTCTGCCTTGGAGTCAATGACTCCAAGACAGAAGGTGAGGGTTTTAAAAAAAAGAACTGTGCAGTTTCCCAAAGGAGATCTGGCTTTTTCTCTTCCTACTATTCAATTCTGAGCCTGACAACTTATCCATTTGCAATGATTGTCCAAGATATACATACTGAAGGTTTAGCTCTATAGTTTGCCCATCTAACATCATATAATAGCAAGTACAATGGTCGTTCTTCATCAGCCAAGCCCATTTCTGCATTTATAGCCAAACTCTTTTGAGTCATCATGGACCTCATTTAGGAGATTCTCCAGTGTACCCACACTTGATGGAATCAGTACAATGTCATATAAAAACAAAAGTATCTGGTGTGCCTTGCTATCTACCAGGAATTCCTCTCAGACTTGGATTCTGATTAAGATCTCTTCCATGGAGCTAGCAAATGACTTTGGTGAGCATATATCTCCCTCTTTTGTGCTTCACTTTACACTAAAAATCAAAGGACAAGATAATGTCTGTTGTTATCGTTTTCAAGGATTCTTCTTTGGTTTTGTTCTATGCAGGAGAGAAGCCTTATTGAAGGAGAGTCTCTAAGATGACCTTTTCTACCAAAACAAATGTTTTTTTTTTTACAGTCGGCAAACAGTAAATCCAGGGGGATCTTATATTATCTACATCTTCCATTGGTAAAGATGTGTCCTCCTATGGAATATCACTTGTAAAAGCTGCCTGTTCCTTCCTAATCCTTGCATCCAGTTTATCTTTAATGCATATGTAAATGATTCTCATAAAAATTTTATGTAGATGGAAAAAGTAAGCATAAGGGCTAGTAGTTATTGCTGGTATTTGTCACCTTTTATTCTATTAATTATATGGTCCAGAATTTTCCCCACACCTTTGGTATCTTCCTCTGCTCCACAGACCTTGAAAATAAATCCTTCAGAACTCCCTGCTCCCCCAACCCCCAATTATATCACCTTCAGCATGAATCTCCTTAGTATATACTTGGTCTAGTCCAGCTGTTTTTCCCATGTTTTCTTCAGTATTATTTTCACTTCCTTTAAAAGCACATCCTGGACTGTGATGTTAAAATCTAAATGTGCTGGCTTTGCTGGCTTTGCTGTCCTTGATCGCAAAAAGAGTTTGTTTTGAAAAACTTTGCAGAGCTAATAAATCAGATTAATAGCAGAACAACAAAAACCACATGATTACATCACTAGATATTGAAAAAGCCTTCCATAAAACATAGCACTTTATGTTTTTTAAAAAGCTAAAAATAATAAGAATGAAAAGACCTTTCCTCAATAGGATCAAAAGCACTTATATAAAACCAAGAGCTAGCATTATTTATATAGGAAAGACAGTGGCAACTTTCCCAGTAAGATCAAGAGTCATAGGCTCCTAGCTCTAAAGCTAGAAGGAACCTCAGAGGCCATCTAGTCCAACTCCTTAATTTTACAGATGAGGAATCTGAGGCCTAAGGAAGTTAAGTGACACACCTAAGGCTACACAAATCATAAGTGTCAGAGATGAGATTTGAAGCCAAGTTCTTTGACCCCAGAGCTAATGGACTTTCTCTTGTATCATGCTGTCTCCCTCCCCTGAGTGAAGTCAAGGTAGCCAACATTGTAATTGAGCATACTACTAGACATCTTAGCTATGTTAATAAGAACAGAAAACATGTTAAGAGAAAAAGCATTGGCAAAGAAGAAGCAAAATGATTTCTATTTGTGGACAATAAAATGGTTACATTGCAAAACCTAGAGAATCAACAACAATTGAGCTATGTTGTAAACAGTTCAAGCAAAGTAGCAGGAAATACAAAATAAATCCATAAAAGACCATTAACCTTTCTGTATACTGCTAACAAAACCTAGGAAACATGAGAGATATACAGAGAAATACATTTGAAAATAATAAAAAAATGCATTAAGCATTAGAGAGCTGTTATATCACACAGGATTTATATGTGTACAAAACAAGTTGGGATTTTTTTTTGTTTCGGAAACAAAAGAAGACAAAAGGGAAAATGGGCAATATTCATGACTGGGAAAACTCAATGTAGTAATAATGACACTACCTATTTTACTGTGCAAATTCAGTGTTATACCATTTAGATTGCCAAAGGGATGCTTTAGAGAATTAGAAAAAAATCATAACAAAATTCTTATGGTAGAACAAAAGGTTAAGAATTTTAAAAGAATTTGTCAGATAAGTATGAAAGGATTGGATTTGGCCTAAAAGAAGGTCTCAAGTCATATAATAAAGTAGTAATTATCCAGATATTCTGTACAGGATAAAAAATAGAAAAAATTGATTGGACCTATTAGATAAGTGAGACTTAAAAGAAAGAAAAGATAAGAATCTATTCTTCAATAAATTTAACACAAACATCTATGGGGGAAGAAAATCTCTTTTTAAACAAGAACTGCTGGGAAAGTTGGACAGAAGTTTTGCAGAAAATGGCATTAGAGCATCATCTTACACCATTTTTAGATCAGAAATCTATACCATATGCCACAACCATTTCCAAATGGATAAAAGATCTGAATATTAAAAGTCACACCAGATAAAAATTATAGAATGGCAGGTTTATACCTTTTACAACTATGAAGAGGGAAAGAATTTGTGACCAGCTGCAGAATCAATAGAGAGGAGTATAAAAGCTGGAAAATACCATTTTAATTTTAATAAAAATAAAAGGCTTTTGCAGAAATAAAATCAGTGAAGCTAGAAAGAAAAGAAAAGATGTAAATGGAGGGGGAGTTTCATTAAATATAAATTTTAAAAGTTTGTCAAACAAAAGCTGTAGACAACTGACAGAAAGGTATAATAATCAGTCATTTTTAAAGGAGAAATTCAAACTATCAACAATCATTTGAAAAATATAAATCTGAAAACATAAACTTGCTAAAAGAAATATGCAAATTGAATACTTCTTAGGTTATCATCTCACACATATTGAATTGGCAAAATTGCTTAAAGATAGAAGTTGAAGATATTATGGAAAGACAGGAATGCCAGTCAGACAATTTGGAAAGCAATTTGGATTTACATAATAAAATGTGCAAAATTGTCCAAACCCTTTTGACTCAGTGATAGTATTATAGGATTGAAACACCAGTAAGGTTATTGACAGTAAGAAAATGCCCTTGTGTACAAAAATATCCATAGCAGCAGTATTTTCAATAGCAAAAAGTTGCAAACTATGTCCAATAACCAAATGAATCATTACACATATGTACAATTCAAAGAAATACGAGAAAAGTTAAGTAATGAGAATGAAGAAGGCAGAGTCAAAAGAATAACATGAATCATATAGGTAATAATAAACAGCAATAAAATTCAAGTTAGATCCAAAGGATATTAGTACTATCAGGCACCCATAAGCTCCTAGATCTAGACATGGAATTGACAACTAGTCCAACCCTTATTTTATAGAGGAAAAACCCTGAGAGTCAGGGAAGTGAAGAGATTTGACCAAAGTCACACATAAAAGCCTAGATTTAAAGCTAGAAGGGCCTTAAGATGCTTCCTCACGTCCAGGGGCTCATCTAAGATCACTGATTAGGGACAGTAGGGAGAGCCTTTTGTTTTATCAGTGGTCAAAATGAGTGTAATACCCTTATAAAATAGACCATCAGTCAATCAACCAACATGTATATATTAAAGGCCAACTATGTGCCAGGAACTATACTAGTGCTGGAAATACAAATACAAGCAAAACCAGTCCCCAGTCAAGGAGACAATATAAAAAAAAAACCCAAGTATGCACAATACAGAGTAGATAGAAGGCAATCTGAAAGAGGGAAGGCCTATTACAGTAGGTGAGATTTGACTAAGAAGTGGAGGTAAGGAAGCAGGGCATTCTAGGTACAATACACAACCAGTACAATGGCATGGAATGGGAAGATGGGGTATTGTATTCAAGGAACTAAAAGTAGGGCAGGGTTCTTGGATCATGGAGTAAGCAGAGAGGAGCAAGGTTTAAGAAAACTGGAAAGGAAGAATAGTGTCAGACTATGAAAAGCTTTAAATCAATCAGTCAGCCAGTCAATAAACATTTATTATTGAACAAAGGCAGTTTATAGTTGATTCTGCTGAAAAGAGGAGGCCACTGAAGCTCATTGAGCAGGGAAGTAATATAGTCATGTCTGTCCTTTAGAAAAATTATCTTGGTGGCTGAGTGGATGAGAGACCACAGGGAAAAGAGACTTGGGACAAGAGGATCAGCCAACATGTAGCATACCAGGCATCTTAGCATCTTGGAAGTATGGTTGATGTATTGATATTGTATCCTGTATATTTATTTACCAGACACATGGTCAGATCACTTAATGTTCATTGTATGGAAAGGGACAATCTAAAGGACTAGCGCAAAGGACAAGCAAATTCCTGGGCTGGGCGTTGACAGCCACAGTGTCCTTAAAGAAAAAAACAAAGAAACCATCTTCCTGGATGGTTTGTTCTCATAATCAGTATATATTACATTTCTATGTTTTAAATAAATGAGTTCAAATTCCACTGAAACTCTTTGTTTAGAAGATGTTTTTTTTAAACACTTACCTTCACCAATTGGATTAATCTCCTCCCCTTTGATTCCCTCATTGTCAATGCTACCAATGTAAAAACCTATATCATGTCACATATTCATTAATCACCTCCCACTTGACATTCCTAAGGTCCCCAATAAAGGCTGGGGAACATGTGTGAGCCTTATCTTCTCTTACACCTCTTACTCTCACAGTGTTTGCTCTCCCTCTTGCCTCTTACAATCTTGATCTTGCCTATTATGTTCCTCATGTCTGACTGACTTATGCAGCGCAGCTGCCCCGCAAATCTCCAATTAATCTTTTGACCACATGGTTCATGGGGGATGTCCCAGAGTCCTCTGCTCCACGAAGGTTCTCTTGGTCCTCATTCTTATAATTTCTCCACTCTGTTATCTTCAACTAGAGAGGTATCTATGGAGGAGCTTCCTACTCCCCAGGTGTTTTAACTTGTGGTCTCTGAGTCTTTATTCCTGCATCTCTTCCTCTGACTGCCTTATCTATCTTACATCCATATTCCTCTAGTCTCCATTCTCCTTCTCAGGTCACCACCCACAGATAAATTATATAGGAACTGCAGGTCGGTCCCTATACAACAGGTTATGGTAATAGTCCAGGTTTGAAGTAATGAGAGACTGCTTCAGCTTGGTACCTTTGTAAGTGAAGAAAAAATATATGAGAGATACTAGGACAATAGAAATAATGAGATTTGGCCATAGACTGGATGTGAATGAAAGTGAAGAGTTAAGTTTGTGTACCTTACAGACTGAGAGGATGGCAGAGTCCTCAACAGTAATAGAAAAGTTGAGAGGGGGCAGCTGGGTAGCTCAGTGGATTGAGAGCCAGGCCTAGAGATGGGAGGTCCTAGGTTCAAATCTGGCCTCAGACACTTCCCAGCTGTGTGACCCTGGGCAAGTCCCTTGACCCCCATTGCCTAGCCCTTACCACTCTTCTGCCTTGGAGTCAATACACAGTATTGACTCCAAGACAGAAGGTAAGGGTTTATAAAAAAGAAAAAAAAGAAAAAAAAGAAAAGTTGATAATGGGAGAGGGTTATGGGGAAAAAGATAATGAGTTTTATTTTAAACATGTTGAGTTTGAGATGCCCAGAGGATATCCAATTCAAAATGTTCATTAGGAATTTGGTGATATAGGATCATAGGTCAGAAGAAAGATTAGGCTATATAGTTGAACCCATAAGAACTAATGAAGTCATCAAGTGAGATAGCATAGAGGGACAAGAGAACATGACCAAGGACAGAGGTTTGGGGAACACCCACAATTAGTGAACATGACCTGAATGAGGATCTAACAAGGGAGACAGAGTAATCAGATAAGCAAGAGGAGAACCAGTAGAAAACAGTGTCCAAAAAAAACATTCCTGAAAAGGACAGGTCCATCTATTGTCCTCTGGTTCTATTCTGACTCTCCTGAAAAAAAAACAAAACTTTCCTCTCTGATTGCCTCTCCTGTCTTTCTGTGCTGTCTTCTTCTGTTAGAAAGTAAGCCTCTTGAGGACAAGGATCTTCTTGCTTTTTGTCTTTGTATCCCCAACTTTAATGCAGTGTGTGTGTGTGTGCTTAACAAACACCTTCATACACACTTCACATTTCAAAAAAGCCATGACTATTCATGCATGTGATATTACCACCATCATAAATCACAAAACTTCCATATCATCACAAATTGCTATGACCAAAAAAAAAGTTACATAACCTTCTGGTGGTGAGCCTCTCTCCCCACTTGGCAAGGCTACATACTATTTTTCCACAGATGTAGTCCATTGCTAGATCTAGATTTGAAGCTTTCCCAACTTGGTGCACCCTTGCAGAGCTTGTCCTCTACTATCTTAACTGTTACAGCTCACCCCCACACTACAATGAGGCTTCCGAGGAGAATTTCAGTGAAAAATTCAAATGGACAAGTAATCATTTTTAAGTGGGAGTAAAAGAACTCAGAAAGACATGGTAGATTGAGGGTGATGATGGGACAGATCACTTCTGTTTGGAGGCATCAGGGAGGAAGTGGGCCTATAAAGAACAGAAGGGTTTCTGTAGCAGCAGTAGCAGTAACAGCAGCAGTAGTAGTAGCAGCAACAGTAACAGTGGTAGTAGTTACTAGCATTCATGGAGAGCTGTAAGGTTTGTAATGCATGGTGGACGGATGGATGGATGGATAGAGCATTTATTTTGTGTTTACTGTATGTCAGGCACTAGGGATAGAAATTCAAGAAAGATTGTCCATGTTCTCCAGGAACTTATATTATTATGTGGGAAAAAAAGAGTTAAAAAGGAGGGGAGGGAGCACAGTTTGGAAATGAAAGCCAAGAAATGATATGGGGGTCCAGTTTGGGGCAAGAGAAAGAGAAGTATTACATATTAGAGTCAGATGTCCCAGGAGCAACCTCCAAAATGCCAGTGGTTAGGTGGGGCAGAGATTAGGATGGTGCTCAAAGCATAGGCAGCATAGTTTTAAAAAGGTTCCCTTATTTGATCCTCACAACAATCCTGTAAGGTTGGTGTTATCGTGCCCATTTTATAGATGTGAAACTGAGGCTGAGGGAGGTTAAGCAACTTACCCAGAATCATATAGCTGATAAATGTCTAAAGTAGAATTTGAACTCAGGTCTTTGCGATTTCAAGTCCAAAGCTTTATCCATTATATTTCCTAATTGTTCTATTTCAAATGGTAGAGGTTAGGAAGAAGTCTGTTCAGGATATAGGGGAGGACCTGCACAGACTTAATACAATAGAAGAAAACAAGAAACAGAGTTTGGATGGAGTGAGGAATCCATGAAGAGGAGTAGAATGAGATAAAAGTGAAATTAAACCATGAAAGACCTTGAATGCCAGGCTTAGGAGCTCAAATTTTATCCTGTAAGCAATGGAGGGCCTTTCCTGAGCAAGAAACTGCTATCAAAGTTAAGCATTAGGAAAATAACTTTGGCCACACAGAATAGATTAAAGGAAGTCATGAATAAAAGAATATAAAAGTGTATCTGTTATATTGAAAATTAATTAATCAATACTTTAGGAAAAGATGGACTAGATGATCTCCAAAGTCCCTACAATTTCTAGATCTGTGATCTTCCTCTGAGCTCTCCAATTTATCCCTTTATTTAGGGACCAAGTAAATTCAAACTTACTTAGCTCTCTCTATGTAGCCAGCCCTAAGACCATGTTTCACTTCACATCCCATTCAGTTATCCAACAGTCCCTCCAGGGCCATCTTCCCATCTTTCCTGCTGTCCCACTCAATACACCTATCTCCTTTTCACCTCTTACTCTGGACCCAATAACCAAATCAATACTATCATAGCTTCTGAAAAGAGTATGTCAATTGGTTGAGTGCCCTATGCATGATCCCACCATCTCTGGGTCTCCAAAACCAAAATGCTTCTTGGGCACCACCCCCTTATATGTTGTCTTCCACTATTAATGGAAGCTCTTTGAGGGCAGGTACTGCCTCTGTATCCCCAGAAGTTAGCACAGAGTATGGCAATCTTAAGGGCTTAATAAATGACTTTTCATTCATTTATTCATTAAAGCTAAGCTATTAGGAGCTGCATCATTAACCAATGACATTTATAATTTCATTTTCAGAAGAGGAAGAACATTAGCCAACACTAGTCTTTTTTTCAACAAGGCATTTTCTTTCCTGTGATCAGTTGCCAAAATCATGTTTGGAATCAGTGACCCAAGAATGAGAAATCAGGAAGGGTCTGGGCACAGGCCAGATATTCTAGATAGCTCAGTGAGTGGGCCAACTGCTTTCCTGTCAAAGGCATTTTGTTACCTGTGGCCTCCCTTCCTCTAACCTGAGGCCCATCTGGTTGGCCTTGTTTTCAGGGGTTCTAGCTTTGTTTTAATTGCTATTATTAACTGAAATTTCTATAGCACTCAGCCATTTACCAAGCACTTCTTTCACAATTAAGATATGTAGAAAGATATTATTAACCCTTTTGTTTTTTGTCTTTAAACCCATACTCTTCTGTCTTAGTAACAATTCTAAGACAGAAGGACAAGCAAAGGTTAGGCAAACAGGGTTGTGACTTGCCCAGGGTCACATAACTTGGAAGTATCTGAGGCCAGATTTGAATCTAGTTCTTCCCAACTCCAGGCTCCCAACTCTATCTATTATGCTACCTAACTGCCCCTTATTAAACCTATTTTATAGATTTTACAGAAATCAAGACTCAGAGACAGAAAGTGTCTTGCCTAAGGTTGTACAGAAAATGTTGCAGCCAGAATCTGAACCCAGGTATCTGATTCTAAGTTCAGTGAGCTTTATATCCAAGAGATTGTTAACCTAAGGTCCGTGGATTTGTATTTTAAAAATGTTTTTCTCACTATATTTCAATATAATTTGGTCTCATTTGTAATCCTGTGTATTTCTTATTATGCATTTAAAAATATTGTTCTGAGAAAGGGTCTGTAGCTTCATCAGACTGTCCAAAGGGTCCATGGCACACAAAAAATTAAGAATCCCTGCAAGTTTATGCCAGGCTGCTGCCAGAGACACTGGCCCCTCCTGGAGTATCCACCTCACTTGGGCAGGAACTTTTCAGTATCCTAGATCAAAGAATACAGCCACATCTTCTGGACTGACTGGGGGTTATCAGAGAGTCCGCAGTTTCCTGGCTTCTGCAGGGGTAAAAGAATCATAGAATCTCAGAGCTGCAGGGGATCTCACAGTTCATCACATATCTGCATAGGAAGGCCCAAATGGCATCCTTTGCCTCTGTCTAAAGACCTTCATCCAGTAATGGAGAATCCAGGTGATCAAGTGAATAGAGCACTGGATTTGAAGTCAAGAAGACTCAAGTTCAAATCCATCCTCAGATACTTATTCAGGCCCCAGGCAAGTCACTTCACCTTCCTCAGCCTCAATTTCCTCACCTTGAAAATGGGATTAATAGTACCTATCTCCCAGGGTTATTAGGAGTATCTAGTAAGATAATACATGCAAAGCACTTTGCAAAGCTAAAGCACTAAACAAATGCTAGTCATTATTACTTCTACAACAGCCCAGTGGATTGTCAGACAGCTTTCATCATTAGGAAGTTCATTAGGCAGTTAGTTAGGTGAATTCAGTTGCACTGAATAGAGGGCAGGTCCTTGAGTCAGGAAGATCTAAGTTCAGATTTGACCTGAGATACTTGCTAGCTATGTGACCATGGGCAAGTCACTGAACCTATTTGCCTCAGTTTCTTAATTTTACAAATGAGAATAACAATAGTGCTGACCTCTCAGGGATGTTGTGAGCATAAATAAAATATATATATGTATGTATATATATATGTATATATATATATACATATATATATATATATATATAGTGGTAGTCTCTCGGTGATCGAGAATGACAATTGTCTTTGTGCATTATCATCTATTGATGTACCCTCGTGTGGCTTTGGAGTCCAAAGGCTGAGGCGCACAGTGTGTGGCACATGGGGCATGGGACGCCAGTTGTTACGGGAGGTGCGGTTGTGGCCTGGTGTCGGTGTTCACATGCAGCGGCAAGACGTCGACGTTGTTCATCTTCAAAGGTGGTGGCGGCATGGTTAATGTGGGTTCGCCAGCTGCTTCTGTCAGAGGCAGCGAGTTCTAGTTGCTTTGGTGTAATGCCAGCCCACTTCAAGTTGGACTTTAGCTGATCCTTGAATCTTTTCTTTGGTCGGCCTTGTTTCCTGAGTCCAGCTGACAGTTCACCATAGAATACCTGTCTTGGTATTCGCTGTGGGTCCATGCGGATGACGTGTCCAGACCATCGTAGCTGGGTTTGGAGGACCAGGACTTCTATGCTGGTGGAGTTGGTTTTGTCGAGGACTTCCTGATTGGTGATTCGGTCCTGCCATCGGATCCCCATGATTGACCGGAGAGAGCGTTGGTGGAATTGCTCCAGCTGTTTCATGTGCTTCCGGTACAGTGTCCATGTCTCACAACCGTACAGGAGCGAGCTGAGGACCACTGCATTATACACTTTGAGCTTCGTCGCAGTGCTTACACCGCTGTGTTGGAGGACTTTGGAGCACAGCTGCCCGAGTGCCTGGCTGGCCCTTTGGATCCTGGCATTGATCTCGTGGTCTAGGGACCCGTCGTTGGCGATGGTGCTGCCCAGGTACTTGAAAGTGCTGACGATAGAAAGCTGAGAGCCGTAGATTGTAATGCATGGCTGGTTCGTTGGCCTCCCTGGTGCAGGTTGGAACAGCACCTCTGTTTTGCTGAGGCTGATAGTCAGGCCAAACAGTTTTGTTGCGGTAGAGAACCAGTCCACAATGGTTTGGAGATGAGTTTCTTGGTGGGCCATGAGAGCACAGTCATCTGCAAAGAGAGCTTCCAGGATGAGTCTCTCTGTTGTCTTTGTTTTTGCAGTCAGGCGGCGAAGGTCGAATAGTGAGCCATCCAGTCGGTAATAGTGCTGACCTCTCAGGGATGTTGTGAGCATAAATAAAATAATGCAGTATTTATAAAGTGTTTTGTAAGCCTTTAAGTATGCCCTAAATACTACTGTTTTTTTCTGACATCAACTCTCATTTTGCCTTTCTGCAACTTCTACCAAATGGTCTTCCCTGTGGGATGAAGAACAAACTTGGTCTGCTTAACAGGCTTAGCACAGCACTTGGCACACAGTGGTAGCTATATAAAAGCTTCTTCCCTTCCTCCGTCTTCATTCTCCTCCTCAATCTCCCTAATCCCTCTTCCAAATGACAAGCCTTCAAATAATTACAGGCAGCTCTCATGGCCCCCTGAGTCCCCACTTCTCCATGCTAAACATACCCATTTTCTTCAGCCAAGCTCTATACAGCATGATCTTGCCACCCAAGAGAGCCCAGAGGAGCAGACCATGGAAATATCCCATTCTCCCCACACCTCTTACAGGCATAAGAAAGTGTCTCACATTTCCTGAGCAGAATTAGTGCTAGTGGGAACTGGCTCTAAAGCTCTCATTATGAAGTTTGGGGGAAATGCCTGAAACTTTTAATGAGCTTACTCTAGTGAGTGTCTCTCCCCACTCCACCCCCCTTCCTCCTCTACAGTCTTTCTCCCCCTTTGTTTTAGGTACCTTTTTAATTGCAAAGCAGGGACATAGTCTCTGAAGTCCCAGAAGTGGCAACATTTCTCCAAGGTTGAAGTTAGGAAGCCCCAGACCTGTTCCAGACAGCCCAACCTTCTCCTGGGAGCCGCAGGGTACTTTTTTAGGCAAATAGAAGCTGGGGTCTGACAAGAGATTACCCCAATTCTAGCAGTCACCAAGCTTCCTACCACCTCATCATAAAATACAAATGAAAATCCCATACTTGAGGTTATCTTCTGCCTCTGGTAGCCAGATAGCAGGACCCCAAGCACTGAAAGCAGGTCTATTAAGGTGAGAAAACATGGTTTAGTGAAGGAACACTGGCCTCTGAGTCAGAAGACCTGGGTGTCACTTCTTAGAAGCTGTGGGACAGTGGGAAAGTCTCTTCACTTGTCTGAACCTCAATCTCCTTGTGTCTAAAATATGAAATTAGATGCAATGCTTTCTCCATAGTTCCTTCCAGGCCTACTATTCTGTGGCTCATTAGAATGCCTGCCCAGGTGGAGAAGAATACGTACCATGAATGAATAGGATCTGGGTATTGTGACTGTCCTAGCCATTCCCTCTCCAGGAGTGACTTCCAGACGCCAGCAGTGTATGGTGTCCTGAAGTTACCATTCTATCACTCATGAGTCAATTAGAACATTCAAATAAGCACAGGTCAGTATATATAAACTACCAGTCAAGTCCTCAGGTTTTTCCAGAATTAGATAGGACCCTTGACCTCCAGAACAGTTTGTGTGAGACATTTGCAACCTGAAAGTGCAGAGGGAGTGATCACAGGATCAGAGAGCCAGAGCAAGGGATCTCAATGACTCTCATTTTATAGGTTAGGAAACCAAGGCTGAGAGAAATTTCATTATTTGTCCAAGGTCACACAGATAATAAGTGACAGATCTGGGATTCAAATAGGTTCTGTAACTCCAACTTCACAAAATTTTCTATCATGCTGCCATAACTGATCGAAATATTTCTCTATTATAGAAGAAGTACATATCTCTGCTGACGTCCTCCTGCCTCTTCACCACGGTGAGTAATTTTCACTTATTTGTGTGTCTTTCTTGATGGAGCACATTTTGTCAAAGAAATATAAAGCTGTTTCTTTATTTAGCTTTTATTCAAATTTAACTCCAGGCAAGAGACAGAAGAGTTTAGTGGAAAAAAACACTCTCTGGTTCTATTCCCACCTCTGCCATGAGTTAGCTGTATGACCTTGAATAAGTTACTTCCCTTCTCTGGAGCTCAGTTTCTTTCTCTGTCAAATGAATATATTTGACTAGATTATCTCCTAGGTCTCTCTCAGCTCGGCCATCCTCAGTCCTAAGGCCCCTCCTAATACAAATATTCTATTTAAGTCCTAACAATGAAAGGCAGGGGGGCACAGTGGACAGGGAGCTGGCCTCAGAACCAAGAAAATCTAGGTTCAAGTTTCACTTCTGACTCATACCCAATGTGTGACTGTGGACAAGTCACTCAATATATCAATGTTCTAAACAATTCACTAAGACTTGAATTTGAAGAGATGTTGACCTGCACTGGGGAGAGTATTTCCTCACCAGATAGTTCCCTATACCATTGGAATCATAGGTCTAATCCCTATCCCTATGATCAAACATTCTATGTTGCTTCCAGCATTGATATTTCATGAATCTATGATTCTTTGCTCTTGTATTTTAGCAATGCCATAACTTTTATGTTAAACTAAATTCTCCTGCTTTTTCTTTCAGCTTATGTCTGGTCATATATGGGGAAAGAAGATCCTTCCCACACAGCCCTCTGTAGATTGAAGACACTTGTAGAATTGATTCTAAAAAACTAGGTAAAGAGCAAAATTTCACCAAATCAATGTTAAACAGTTTAAACTTGCCTCTTTTGTTCATTGACTGAGGCTTGTTTTTTTTAAAGCAATGCAGACACAACCTAATTTCCTCTCTTAAGTTATGTCTAAGTGAAATATGATCAGCTGCTTGAAAAGTGAAAAGTTAATCCAAACCATTCATTTGGCACCATAACTGGTTGCTTGAGTTTAGTTTCGGACAGTTTCTAACAATTAGAACTGTCCCAAAGAGGAATGGGCTTGCCTAGGGAGGTCCCTCTCATTGTCGGTCTTCAAGCAAAGCCTGGATGACCACTTAGTGGGAATGTTATAAGAGGAACTTCTTGTCCAGGTATGAATTAGATTAAATGAGCTCTGAATTCCTTTCCAACTATGATATTCTATGAATTTAATTTTCACAGGGAGAAGCATCGCATACACAGGCTGGGTGCCAAGAGCATCACCCAATTCAATTAAAGGCTTGGTCAATCATCTGGCTATTTGCTCTTTATAGCAACAATCAACCTCTTTCACTGAATCTTTTATGAAATCGACCAGAAATTATTGACATCATGTAAATGTGGCCACTTTCCTTCTCTCCAGAATAAAATGATCTTTTGTTAACCTTTTCTGAGAGGCAGCATGTCATAGTGAATAGTGAGCTGTAGAGTGACCATGTAACTATTTGATGATGAGCAAGATACTTAACCATTCAATGCCCCCCAGTAACTCTCTAAATAAGTTAGGACTAAGTTGCCAATCTGTATTGCTGGAGAGAATTTCCACACTCCAAGTTCCCCACACTGATGAAAGCATAGGTTTAGATCAAAAAGGGAAAAAACTTTACTCACAGGAAAATAATTTTCCAAATTCCCAGACCGTTTTTCCATCTTCCATCAACATGTGCAGAGAGAGCCTGACCCTCTGGCAAGAACCCAGCATAGTTCTGACTTAAAGCTGAGAATGTTCATTCCAGAAGTCGCTGAAAAGTTCTTCCTGTCCCCTGACTCCCATGGAGAAGATGCTCTGTTTTGTCTCTTTTCCTTGCAGCTGAGGGGGCCCAATGGATGGGCTACAGAGAACTAACTACTCTGAGGTCACTGAATTCATCCTGGTGGGTTTTTCCCAGAAGCCCCATGTGCAAGTTGCCTTCTTCACTGGGTTGCTGTGTTTCTACCTCTTCACAGTTTGGGGGAACAGCCTCATCATCACTGTGATCCAAAGGGACACTCAGCTGCACACCCCCATGTACTTTTTCCTCAGCAACCTGTCCTTCCTTGACATCTGCTATACCACCAGCTGGGAGCCTTATGTGTTGGCCCAGTGTTTCAAGGACTTCCCCACCATCTCCTACACCAGCTGCTATGCCCAGATGACCATTTCCCTGTTCCTGGGGATGACTGAGTGTCTCCTCCTTGCCATCATGGCCTATGATCGGTTTGTTGCCATCTCCAACCCTCTGCGCTACACTGTCATCATGAGCAACCAGGTCTGCTTGCAGATGGCAGTGGGTACCTGGGCTGGTGCCTTCCTCTTATCTGTAATGCCAATTGTTGCTATTCCAGCTCAATACTGTGGGCACAATGTCATTAACCATTTCACCTGTGAGATCCAAGCCTTGTTAAAGCTTGTATGCTCAGACACCCCCATGAGCCTGATCCTGGGTCTGGTCATTAGTACTTTTACACTGCCCCTACCCTTCACCTTTATCCTCATCTCCTACATCCGCATTGTGGCAGCTGTGCTCAGGATTCGCTCCACAGAGGCCAGGCTCAAAGCTTTCTCTACCTGTGGTTCCCACTTGACAGTAGTGACCATATTTTATGGGACAGCCATCTATATGTACTTGAAGCCCCAATCTAAAGAGTCTCAGGACCAGGACAAAGTCATCTCAATACTTTATGGAGCAGTTACCCCCATGTTGAACCCTCTCATTTATACCCTAAGGAATAAGGATGTGAAAGGTGCCCTCAGGAAATTGATTGGAGGAAAAGAAAAATCTTGAAAGAAAAATCCTTAAACTTCTCCAATAGTCTTGGTGAGTATAGAGAGAAAATAAAATGACCACTGAACCTTAGTTGCTTATCCATTTATTCAACAGGTTAAGGAAGATATAATAGACTTAAGAAGATCTGGATTCATATACTACCTCAGGCACTTACTAGATGTATGATCCTGGATAAGTAACTTTCTGAGGCTGTTTCCTCATATGTAAAGTGGTTGAACTGGATTCAGTGACCTCTAAGGTTCTTTCTAGACCTTAATCCAAGATCCTTTGATACAATTTGTATCAAATTTTGGTATGGCTAGGGTACACAATAGTTAGTGGTAGTCTCTCGGTGACTGAGAATGACAATTGTCTTTGTGCATTATCATCTATTGATGTACCCTCATGTGGCTTTGAAGTCCAAAGACTGAGGCGCAAAGTTTATGGCACATGGGGCATGGGACGCCAGTAGTTACGGGAGGTGCGGTTGTGGCCTGGTGTCGGCGTTCACGTGCAGTGGCAAGATGTCGACGTCGTTCATCTTCAAAGGTGATGGCGGCATTGTGAATGTGGGTTCGCCAGCTGCTTCTGTCAGAGGCAGCGAGTTCTAGTTGCTTTGGTGTAATGCCAGCCCACTTCAAGTTTGACTTTAGCTGATCCTTGAATCTTTTGTTTGGTCGGCCTTGTTTCCTGAGTCCAGCTGACAGTTCACCATAGAATACCTGTCTTGGTATTCGCTGTGGGTCCATGCGGATGACAAGTGTGCACAAAGACACTTGTGCATGAAGATTTAAGTGGAAAAGTCGATGCACAGAGACAGTCCCATTCTCTCAGCGTTAGAAGCCTGGGTCCAGTGGTACGAAAAGTCGTTACACCTGGAGACTTCCTCAGCTGCATTGGATGGCCGTGTTGTCTTTTGTGCTCCAACACACCCTAAGCACTCCACAGTGCTTTACTGCGTCGCCATCTCAGCCGTTGAACCGTCTTGTTGGTTTCTTCCTCCTGTTCTGCCGAAGCAGTCTTCACATGCTGGGTGAGCAAAGCCCTGGTTCACCAGGGGTCCACGATGACCGGATGGCTAACTTCACAATGTTTAGCCGGCCTGTCGAAGCCGTTGCCCGGGGTGTGGCCGCTGCCGCATGCTAGCAGCTACTGGGAGCCACAAGTGAGAGCTGGATGTCAGGTAGGGGTCAGAGGCTGGAGAGCTGCCCTAGGAGGACACAAGCCCTCCATACCAGAGATACTACCCCTCCCTGAACACCCCATATACCCCAGGGGACACAATAATAAAAATGAAATCACCCCCACTCTTAAAGCATCCCTCTTGTCAGGGAGAATTTGTAGAAAGAAAAGTAAATTCAAAATATATATGAAGTACAAAGACATTTCAGGGGACATTGATGACTTATTTTACAGATGAGGAAACTGAGACCTAGGGAGGGGAAGCGATTTACCCAAGGTAATACAGGTATTAAACAGCAGATGTAGGATTCATACCCAGGTCTTCTGACTTCAAATGTTTCCCTCTGTATTCCAGCAAGATTCATGTGTTTGAAAGCTCACATTTCACTAAATTGAATTAAACAAATGGCACCATCAATCTATAGCACCAGCATCCTCCCAATCAGACTTATAAACTTTGACTCTTCCTCCCTTTCCCCACCTATCCAATTAGTTGTTGTCAAGTATAAGGTTATAGTCCTCACTTTAACTATTTATCTCCTCCTTCCCAGTTCCACTATTACTACTTTAATTATCCCTACATGACATTACCATCATCATCATTATCATAGATATTAGTATAGTACTTCAAAGTATATGAGGCACTTTACATTAATATATCATTGCTTAAGCTATGAACTGGTCCAGCCATTCTGGAAAGCCATTTGGAATAAGACCCCCAAACTACTAAACTCTGCATACCATTTGAACCAGTAATACTCCAAAGAGATCAGAGAAAAAAGGAAAGTATCTACATGTACAAAACTATTTATAGCATTTCTTTTCTGGGGTAATCAAAGATTTAGAAACTGAGGGAGTGCCAACAATTGAGGGATGACTAAAGAACTTAAGGTGTATATATGTGATGTGAGAAATGATGAAGGGAATGGTTTCAGAGAAAACTGGGAAGATTTGTATGAACTGATAAACAGAATAAAATGAGCAGAACCAGGAGAACAATTTATACAATAACAATAATATTGTTAAAGGCAAGCAAATTTGAAAATCTTAGGAATTCTAATAAGCATAAGGACCAACTACAATTTCAGAGGACTCATAATGAAACATGCTCCCCACCTCCACATAGAGGTGAAGATTGGGGCAATATCCTTTTTGTACATCACTAATGGAGCAATTTGTTTTTCTGGACTATACATTTTTTGTTTTATTGGTTTCTCAATAGAAGGAGAGAGTGGTGGAAGGGAGAAAATTCATAGCAGAAAATAAAATATTTGCTTAATTCCTGGAAGAAATAAAGCAAGAATTTTTTAAAAAGCTAAAAACTGGGCAGCACAAGTACAGTCAGCAGGACTGGGTTCAAATGTGGCCTCAGACACTTCCTAGCTGCATGAGACTAGGTAATTCACTTAACCTCAAATGCCTAGCCCTTGCCAGTCTTCTGTTTTAGAATTGATACTAAAACAGAAGGTAAGGGTTATAAAAAAAAGCTAAAAATTATTTTTAAAACCAATTAAGAGTAGTAGAAGAAAATGGGAAGAGAAATGAAAGCTGTGGAAGGAAGATATAAAAAGAGAACAGCTTGAAATAAGAAGATCAAAGTGAGCACTTTCTCCTGACACTGTTTTATAACTTTTGTTTAGACTACGTTCCACCTTATATTCTCTGATCTCTAGAGAAAATCTGAGCCCAGAGAAGGGAAGAGATCTGTCCCGACAGAATTAGTGGCAAAGAAAATAGAACCTAGATCTCCTGACTCATTCGTTCAACAAACATTTATTTAGCATCTACTGTTTATAAAATAAAGCACTGTGGTGGTACTCAAGGAGATACAAAATTAGAGACAAAGAAACTAAATGTTAGAGAGAGGAAGAGACTTGTCAAGGCTACAGAGTAAGTTAGCAGAGGTAGGATTAAGAAACAGCTTTTATTGATACTTTTGGTTTTCTATCATTTTAATTCTTGTGAGTTTCCTTCTTCCCTTGACTATCTATAAAACCATTTCTTAAAACAAAAATATTTCTTATATGAGGGGGGAAAGATAATATGGCAAAACTAATCAACATCTTGATCAGATCTGACAATGTATATAATCATAATAGCACATAATAGAACATTTCTATAGCACTACTAGGTGCCAGGCACTGTGCTACTGAACCTTTTACAAATATTATCTCATTTGATTCTCACAACAACCCTGGAAATTAGGTACTATTATTGTCCTCATTTTGCAGATGAGGAAATGGAGGCAAACAGAGATTAAAGTGACTTATTCAGGGTCACACGAGTAATAAAAATCTGAGGTCAGATTTAAACTCAGGGATTCCTAACCCCAGGCCTGATTCACTATCTACTAGGCCATGTAGCTTCCCCTGTTCCATGCCATGCCTGTTGACTGACTTCCACTATTTTAGAACTGGGATTTGAACCTGAGTATTCTGATTTTAAATCTGGTGCCCATGTCACTATGCCACACTATTCATTCTCTCATTGAAGTCGTAGTAAAGCTAAATTTTTATGCTTCTCTAAGAGGAAATTTGGGGCAGTTTGGGAGGTACAAGTGATGTCCCTTGCCAGAGGTCCTGACATTAGTGTATCTACAAAAACTACTATAGTTTTCCAGTGTTTTCTGGGACCCATCAGTTTGTTTCCCCCAGGGACAAATGGCTAAAAACCTCCCATGTGCTTCCCTTTAAATTGTTTGTAATTGAGAGCTGAGGATAAAGGATTTTATTAGAAATAATCCAAGCATTATCTGAGAAACCTTGTGACAATAGCTTACAACATAACCCCTAAGTTTTCTAAGACAGAATGAAAGAAAGTAGTGTATGTACATGCCATGAGAGACTATCTCCTGGATCTGTGGAACGCTAATTTATCACTTCAGCTCCTTGGAATCAATTTGCATTTAGAACAGAAGAAAATTAACAAAAGAAATAATGTCAAAATCAATTAAAATGGAAGAAGGAAGCATGTTATTCAAATGGGAAGTCATTTGTGTTTATCTGTCTTCAGGGGGAGAGCTTATACTGTATGGCAGGATAATCCTAGCCATTAATTCACCACCAAACATTTATTAAACACTTGCTGTCCACAAAGCAAGACATAGGGAAAAGAGACAAAGTTGAGATTAGGTACACTCTCAATCCTCATGGAAGACACTGTCCAGTAGGAGATAAAACATCAGCACAGACAGCTGAAATACACAGCACTGCTTAATAAGGACATTAGAGCGAGGCAAAAGAAAGTGTCAGAGGGGGAAAGAATGGAAAGAGAGTGAGCAGGGACCAAAAGCCATCCTGGAAAACTTCATTAATCATAGACTGTGAGAACTGGGAGGGATTTTTACCACATAAGATATCAAAGCGAGGAGGGAACCCTTATATCTAATCCAATCCCTTTTTTGTACAAAGGAGAAAACCAAGGCTTGAAGAGGAGATGTAAGTTGTCTAATGTCACCAATTTGAGTATGTCAATCTATCAACAAGCAAATATTTATTAAGCGCACACTATGTGTCTGTCAGACACTATGCTAGGCTCTGAGGATGCAAGCAGAAAGAATCAAATAATCCCTGCTTGCAATGAATTCACATTCTAGTGGGGGAGATAATGAGTACATGTATAAATATATGTAGCATAAATATAAGATGGATAAATACAAATTAATATGAAGTAGTTAAATACAAAGTCATTCAGGAGGGCCAGTACAGTACTAGCATTTTGGGGGGATCAGGAAAGATTTGTGCAGAATATGGTACCTGAGCTACATTGGGATCTGTGCTCAGCTCCCATCTGCAGCGTCTGTGCAAATTATCTGTACCAATGTCTGAGCAATCATCTGAGCAATCAGCTGCAAATGGTAAATGTCACCCATTTGATGGGCTGGGCTGGGCTGGGGTGGTTTCTGTGGGGATTGTTAGCTTGATCTCTTTTAAGTGACCAGGGAGCTCATTGACATTTTCTAGAACAGAATCACATTATGTATATATGTATTTTATAACTTAAAAGTATAACAAATACAAGACCCTAGTGTAGTTCTCATTTGTAGAGTAATGGGAATAATCAGGAAAGTGCCCCCCAACCTGCTGGAT
The DNA here is from genome assembly GCF_027887165.1 of Monodelphis domestica. Taxonomy (NCBI): domain Eukaryota; kingdom Metazoa; phylum Chordata; class Mammalia; order Didelphimorphia; family Didelphidae; genus Monodelphis; species Monodelphis domestica. The sequence continues at coordinate 51,774,329 of NC_077235.1, read as the reverse complement.
TAGGGCCCTTGGAAGATTGTCCTACAGAGCATTGTAGAGCTGAAACTTCAGTCTAACCCCTTCTGGTGGACCCCATAAATAGGCCAATCTTTGTAAAACACGTTCTCTGGACTCTTGCTAAAGACAATGTGCAACCAGAGGCTCCAGGTTGGTCCCCTGGTCTCCAGTTCTAGACACTGTCAAAAGTGATAGGTACTTGGCTTCCTCTGTGTGTGTATGTGTTTTTCTCAATTACCAGTTGTATAAGACTATACTTAGTAATGGGTTCCCAATCTGCCAAGAGTTGTGGCCATTGTTCTCCTATCAGGTATTTCCAAAGGCTGGCTACCAAGTCCACCAGGAAATAGTATCTTTGCCTACAGCCTCTATGAGTTTGGGCAAAGATGAAGACAAGCCTAATTCCAAATTCTGAAGTCCAAAGTTTATCTTTAATGTGTCTAGCTACTACTTCCCCTTATTAAACCTGAGGTTGTGCTGATCCTTTAATCTTTGATTTGGGGTTAATCTCTCCAGTGTGACAAATTAGCATGCTGTACTAGAATCTTCAAGATTTTGAGTTAGAATCAGGTAATCAACAAGCATTTATTAAGAATCCATTATGTGCTAGCCTATGGGGATACAAAAAATGAAACAGTCCTTGCCCTTAAGGAGTTTACCTTCTACCAAAGAAATACAACATATTCACAGATAAGTAAATGTGGGCATATCTATCTATATATATATATATTCAAAATAAATACAAAGAGATATGAGGGAATACAAATGGAGGACAGGGTCAGCAAAAAATCTCTTAAAGAAGGTAAGCACTTGACCCAAAGGGTTTTAAAAGACAGCCTGCCCTTTGATCCAGCCATACCACTGCTGGGTTTATAACCCAAAGAGATCATGAAAAAGACTTATACAAAAATATTCATAGCTGTGCTCTCTGTGCTGGCAAAAAATTGGAAAATGAGGAGACGTCCTTCAATTGGGAAATGGCTGAACAAATTGTGGTATCTGTTGGTGATGGAATACTCTTGTGCTCAAAGGAATAATGAACTGGAGGAATTCCATGTGAACTGGAACAACCTCCAGGGATTGACACAGAGTGAAATGAGCAGAACCAGAACATTATTCGCAGAGACTGATACTGTGGTACAATTGAATATAATGGACTTCTCAACTAGCAACAATGCAATGACCCAAGACTATTCTGAGGGACACCAGAGAAAGAACTGTGGGAGTAGAAACACAGAAAAAAAACAGCTGCTTGATCACATGGTTCAATGGAGATATGATTGGGGATGTTGACTTTAAATGATCACTTTAATGCAATATTAATGATATGGAAATAGGTCTTGATCAATGACACATGTAAAACCCAGTGGAATTGCACATTGTCTACTGGAGGGGGCTGGAGGAAGAGTAGGGAAAGAATGTGAATCTTGTAAACATGGAAAAATATTTTAAATTAATTAAATAAAATTTTCAAATTAAAAAAAAAGAAGATAGCACTTGAGCTGGGAGTTCTACAAGGCAGAAGAAGTGAGGAGGGAGAGCATTCCAAGCATAAGGAGACAGCTCATATAAAAGCAGAGATGGGAAATAGAAGGTGGAATACAAGGAACAACAAATAGACCAGTATGGCTCTGTTCAAGGTCTTTGGCAAGTCATTTATCTTCCCTAAGCCTCCATTTTCTCCCTTGTTAAAAAAAGGTATTAGATTAGATGGTGTCTAAGGTCTCTTCCAGCTTTACATTTTATAGATGACCTTTCCATATTTTTTAGTTTTTATGCCTTTTCTATCTATTGTCCATTTCATGGGCTACTTGTGTGACCCCAGAAAGTCTTATCATCTGTTGGTCATTCTTCTGGTGATGAGTCTCTTTGCATTTAGCCAGGCTGGACTTTGAATGGCTGCAAGTCTGTCTATCTTGGTAGAACTTGGTAAAGCTTGTGCTCCACTGACATAACCTTCAAAAACTTAGTCACCTCTCTAGGCCAATAAGGCATCAGAATAAGACTTTAGGGGAAATATCAGAGGAAGACAGCCAGATGCCCAGATGTTATAAAATATTCAAAAAGGCAGGAAGGAAACCCCCAGGACATAGACAAAAGATCGCATAGGATTAAAAAGGAAGAGACAATGCACCAGTGGAGGGAATAGCCACCTTGATAAAACTATAGCTCCATTGAATGATCTGCCACTGGAGAAGGAACCTCTGTGTTTTCTTGTAAGAGTTCTAGGCAATAGGCTTTAGGAGGGGTAGCTATGTTTATGGCTGGGGTTGGAAGGAGAGAAAGGACTTCTTGCCCTAGAAATTCTGTTAGCTTAATAATAGATGCTTAATAAATTCTAGTTGAGGAACAGATTGAGCCTAAAGGCAAATATGCCTCCTTATTTTTAGTGGTAGGGAATGGAAGGAGAAAGGAGCTGGGCAAAGAAGGGATGGCCTACTCCCTAGGCAAATCTACTCTTTTTGCTTTTCAAAGAATCACAGAATGTCCAATCAAGAAGGGATCTTGGAGATCATTTAATAAAACCTGATAATTTTATAGAAGAGAAAAAGAAAGCCCTTATCTGGAAGTGATTTACCTGAGGCCATCTAGCTAGCTAGTTGCATTCCTGGTCCCGGCTTCTTTCTACTACACTGTGCTGTCTCTTTCTACTACACTGTGCTGTCTCTTTCCCTTCCTTCAACTCTAACTCATACCCTTCTGCCTCAAGGTTACAAGATGCTAGGGTACCAGTACTCTGTTTTCACTTGGTCCTCTACTTTGCCCAGCATCATTCCATCACTTGGGGTCCATCTTGTTCCCACCTCAAAAGGTATCACACTATCACACATATACTAGCGTTCAACCATGGTGTGAGCATGAAGTTAATTTGTATACTACCTAGAATGATGCCCAGAATGAGGGCAGAGAATAGCTATATATGTACCCATCCTTTACTCAGTGACCTGGGTAATTTTTCTAAAGCAAAGATTTGTTTATGTCACACTTCCCTACTCAAGAGTTGCTTAGAGTCGATACCAAGGCCAGGGTTAGAGGGGGAGTGAATGAAGAGGGAGGTGGTCATTTTCTTCTCCAGTTCATTTTACAAATGAGCAAACTGAGGAAAACAAGGTTAAGTGACTTTCCCAGGGTCACACAGCTAGTAAGTGTCTTGAGGCTAGATCAGAACTCAGGAAGATGAATCTTCCTGACTTCAGACATGGTGCCCTATTTACTGTGCCACCTAGCCACCCAGTATGACCTTAAGAGAGTCCCTCTCTCTGTGCATCAACATTTTAGTTCAGGCCCTTATTATCTCTTGCCTGAACCACTGCAATAATCTCTTAATTGTCTCCCATCCTCAAGTGTTTTTCATTTCAACCCATCCTTTACTCAGTGGCCTAGGTAATTTTTCTAAATCGAAGATTTGTTTATGTCACACTACCCTGCTCAATGAGCTCCAGTGGCTCCCTATTACCTTTAATATCAAATAGAAAGTCTTCTGTTGTGCATTTAAAGCTCTTTAACCTGACCCCTTCCTACCTTTCCAGTCTTATATTCTACTACTCATCTTGTAATTTATGATTCAGCAACACTGGTCTACTTAAAGTTCCTCAAACACAATTCTCCAACTCCTCTTTCTGGGCCTCCCATATCTGTTCCAGATGCCTGGAATGCTCTGTACTCCCTCACCTCAATGCCTTTGTTTCCCGGGTTCCTTCCAGGCTTAGCTCAAATCTGACCTTCTACCGGAGACTTTCCTCAGCTCCCCCCCTCCAACAGCTGCTAGTGCCTTCACAGCCAAGGTTATCTCCCATCTACTCTGTAGACATCTCAGGCATAACTAGATCTGCCTTTACATGTGGTCTCTGCCATTAGAATGTGAGCTTCCTGAGAGCAAGTACAATGATTTTGTTTTACTTTGTAACCTCAAAACTTAGCATAGTCCCTGGTATATAATAAGCATTTAATAAATCTCATTTACTAATTGCCTCCAAGGAATCCAGTTAGAAATGAGAAATGAGCTGTTGATGATGGGAGGTTAGAGCTCAGGGGAGACATTAGGGCTGGCTATATGGATCTGGGAGTCATATACAGAGATGAGAGTTGAACCCTTCCTTGGGAGCTGATGAAATCACCAAGTGAGAGGATATAGAAAGGAGCTCACCACAGTTAGGAGGTATGACTAAAATAATGAACCAGCAAAGGAGACTAATTTGTTATGGCCAGACAGGTAGGAGGAGATGCAAGAGAGAACTTGGTTATACATATTCAGAGAAGAAGTTATTTGTTCCAGCCCCAAGGGTTGAAATCTCAGGGCAAGACAAGCCAACAGCAAAGAGCCTACACATTTTCCTTTGCTCACAAATCATGTGTGACCAAGAGCTTGAACCTCTTTCCCGAAATATGGGTCACTTTGTTCTTTCACTCCTCCTATATCACACTCTGTGATCTGGGTCCCTCAAATTACCATTTGATCACTTATTGCTGGGCCTAGTTCTGTGACCCCCATGCCCCTCAACCCCCTACCCACGCACACAGACCAACAGCAAGAAGAACAATGGGATTCCACATAGATTTGAACACAATTATAATTTAAAATCAAGATGGAGATCTGCTTCTTACTAGTGATGTAGCCCACCAAGTTATTGTAGTTCTCTGAGCTTCATTTGTAAAATGGGAATAACTGATTGAATCACCTGCCAGCACAGGGAAAAGGAAGGGGAAGGAGGGAGATAAGTTCAATCATATAACTTGTGGAAACTTGTTAATATGTATAATTGGTAAAAAAAATCAAATAAAAATATAACATTGTAAAATCGGAAAAAATATAACACATTGTAAAACTGGAATAAGAAGTTATCTCACTGAGTTGTTATGAGAAAGAACTTTGTAAACCATAAGGCACTATAAAAACTCTAACTATAAATAACTAATTGGGCAAATAGATGGCTGGATAGATTGAGAGCTAGGCCTGGAGACAGGAAGTCCAGGGTTCAAATCTGGCCTCAACTATGTAACTGGGCAAGTCACTTCACCCCCATTGCCTAGCCCTTAACTCTTCTGCCTTGGAACTGATACTTGGTATCAATTCTAAGACAGAAGGTAAGGGCTTAAAAAATGTGAACTGCTATCATCATCATTATAAAAATTGGATCAGGAAGACTAAAATCCAGAATGAGCTGAGGCTTCTGGAAAACCCTAAACACAAAAATTCAAAAAGGATTTGTCTATTTTTTTAGTTAAAAAAGGTATGACTCCTGGACTTATGTAGTCATTGACCTTGCCAAATAGCCTGTGAAATAGTCCAGCCCTCATCATTTTTCATCTGGATTACCTCAATAACTTCCTAATTTACAAACAAAACCAATGAAACCAAAATTAGAAGGGAACCAACAAACTGGGGAAATTTTTTTCTAACGAAAACCTCTGACAAAGGTCTAATTTCTCAAATTTATAAGGAACTAAGTCAAATGTACAAGAAATCAAGCCATTCCCCAATGGACAAATGGTCGAGGAATGTGAATAGACAGTTTTCAGACAAAGAAATCAAAATTATCAATAATCACATGAAAAAGTGTTCTAAATCCCTCCTGATTAGAAAAATGCAAATCAAAACAATTCTGAGGTACCACCTCACACCTAACAGATTGGTCAGTATGACAGTAAAGGAAAATAATAAACGTTGGAAGGGAATGTGGCAAAATTGGGACACTAATAATAATAATTGGGACATTAAGTGGAGCTGTGAATTGATCCAACCATTCTGGAAGGCAATTTGGAATTATGCTCAAAGGGTTTTAAAAAGAATGAATGCCCTTTGAGCCAGGAATACCACTACTAGGTTTGTACCCTAAAGGGATAATAATGAAAAATGTTTGTACAAAATATACATAGCAGTGTGTGCTCTTTGTGGTGGTAGAAAACTAGAAAATGAGTGGGTTCTTTGGGAAATGGCTGAACAAATTGTGGTATATGATGGTGAAGGAATACTACTGTGTTGAACTGGATGATTTCTATATGAACTGGAAGAATCTCCAGGAACTAATGCAGAGTGAAATGAGCAGAACCAAGAGAACATTATGCACAGTAAGTGGAACATTGTGGAACTATCCAATGTAATGGACTTTGCTACTACAAGACAATCCCAAGGGACTTATGAGAAAGAATGCTATCCACATCAAGAGAAAGAACTGTGGGAGTAGAAACACAGAAGAAAAACAAATGACTTACCGTCTGTTTATATGGATATGATTGGGGGGTTTTGATTTTAAAAGATTGCTCTATTACAAAAATGAATAATGTGGAAATAGGTATAAGTGATAACATTTGTATAACCCAGTGGAAGTGCTTATTGCATCCAGGAGGAGGGAGGGAAAGAAAATGATTTATGTAAACATGGGAAAATATTTTCTAAAAAAAGGATATATATATGTTCAACTTGTAAAAAAATAAAATAAAAATTCCTTATTGTTCTCCATGCCTCTAATCTCTCCATTTTCTAATCTACCCTCTTCACAGCTGCCAAAGTGGCATTCCAAAGGCAAGGGTCAGTCCTGACACTCCCCTACTCAAGAAGCTCCCATGGCTCCCTAGTATCTTTAGGATAAAATACAAACTCCTCCTCTATATGTCATTTAAAGCCTTTATGACAGGACTCCAGACAATTTCTCCAAGCTCATTACATGTTACTCCCCCTTACTTAGCATACAAATGAGATATATGTAAAGCACTTGGTACAAGGTCTTAATAAATGCTTGCTCCCTCTCCTCCATTACAATGAAAAAGAGCTAGTTGGTGTTCTTCACTTCCGGCCTAAGTAACCTTGCATAGGCTTTCTGCCTAATCTGGAATGTTTCTCTCTCCTATATTCAGCCTCTTCAGAAACCCTGACTTCCAGGTTCAGCCCTTATGGTACCTCCTTCTAAATGCCTTTTGTAATACTCTTAGTTCTTTCCTCTTACTCTCATTCCTTAAGATACTTTGCATTTGTTTTGTACATAACTTGTATCTATTTATCCATGAACATATATAATGTGCCCCACAGTAGAATTTAAGCTCTTTGAGGTAAAAGTTTGTCTTGCTTTTGCTCAACACAGAACTCTGCACATACTAGGTATTTAATAAATGCTTGCTGGTTCATCTTGGTAAACAGGGCAAGTCTTATTTTCCCCATTTTATAGATTAGGAAACTGAGACACCTGAGGAGATAAAAGATTTGCCAAGGTCACAGGATGAGGAAGTGTCGGAAGCAAGCCTGGAATCTAGATATTCTAACTTAATGGTGAATACTTTTTATGCTATATTCCACTTCTGGTTCTCTAGAAATATAATTTCCCAAAGTGGATCTGAGGGAACTTTCGCCTCTCTTACCTTCAGCTGAGTAAACAAATGAATAATTCTCATATTTACCTTTTTTGTGAGTCCAGATCTACCTCAGGGGATAAAAAACTGGCCAACAGCTTGGGTGAGAAAGACTGAGAAAGAAACATAGTCTGGGCTCAGGAAATAAGGGATTGGGCCCCTTAATGGAACAGCCAGGAACCTCTCTGGTTTCATACTAAGACAGTGCTATTTTAAGTATTTCATCTCAAGGACTCGGAGGCAGAGAGGAGAAATTACAATTTTTATCTTAGAAGTAGACCCATGAGTTACACCGGGCATTTGCAAAGAGGACAGCAAGGAAAAAAAGGCAGGAGAAGGCCAGGTATTTGGGGGTTCCCAGAGCTGGCTTCACAAAAATGTGACAGGAGTGAACAGCATGTAAAGCACTTTAATATCAACTTTTTAAGACAAATTCTGCTCAGAGAAGGTGGAGCCAGGGACCCTAGAGAAAGTAAACATATGCCAGATGGCAGGATCTTTGAATTATTCTTGCTTATTAGATGCTAAGCACAACTGTTTGAACACTGCTGAATGTTGTTCCACAAACAAGATCCTCATTCTTTTGTCTTGGGGCATTCTCTCTGGCTGTCCCCCATGCCTGTCATGCTTTCCCCACTTCATTCTACTGACTGATCTCCCTTAAGTCCCAAACAGAAAGTGCCTTCCCTCTGCTAACAATGTTTTACTTATAATGTACATAGCTTGTTTTGTTTACATTTGTTTTAATGTTGTCTTCCCCATTAGACTATAAGCTCCTTGACAGCAGAGACCAACTTTTGCCTCTTCTATCTCCAGAGTCTAGCACAAGACCTGGCATATCATAAGCCCTTAGTATATGTCTACTGATTGTTATTAGGGAAAAATAACATGCACTTAGAAAATTAAATACAATATAAATATAAAATAATATCTAGGGAAAGGACACGTCTGATATAAAAAGGCAATTTGTTAACAGTAGAATGAATACTCCAATATGAATTAAGAATGCATTGAGGCATGATCTGTAGGTTCAATGGGAAGTACACCAAAAGGATGGGGATTAGACTCTGGGCATGTGTCAGAATATGAATATTTCAATAAATCAGAACTGAGGCAGGATGCCCTCAGGAATGGTGTTTGAGTAACATTTGTGGAGGGGCAGAGGAGGATGAGGAAGAGGAGTACTATCTAGGATGAGGTGAGAAGAGAGTGGAAGGTGGCTTCATATAGGTAAGGAAAATCTGGGAAATTTACAGGACCCTAGATCTAGAATGGAAGGCTATCTAGTCCAATCCATTCATTTTACAGAGGAAGAAACTGAGGCCCAGAGAGAGTAAAGGACTCATTCAAGGTCATATAGGTAGTAAGCATCAGAGGTAACATTTAAACCCAAGTCCTCCAATTCTAGTGCTATTTCCACTGTGTCCCATTCAATTCAAAGTTATCAATACTAGTTGTGTATTTCCCTTGGTCCTATTTTTCCTCACTATTCATCCTTCTCTCTTTCTCATTTTAACCTATCCCTTCTCAGAAGTCTAATTTACTTCTGACCACTGACTCTCTGATCTGCATACCTTTCTAAGAATCTCTCCTCTCACCTCACCCTTCTATTTCTCTACTAGTTAAGAAGACTTATATACCCTACTAGATGTATTTGTCATTTTGTCTTTAACCCAGTTGCTGAGAATAAGGTTCTAGTACAACCAGCCCTTTACCTCCTCTTCACTTCTACTGTAACAGTTTTTCCCTTCATGCCTCTTTTGTATGAAATAATTACTCCATTTTACCTCTCCTTAATGAAATTTATTTTTTAGGATCATCCCATCATAGTCATTTCACCCTAAGTCTTCCATCTGTGTATGGGTCTTTTGAATTACCCTAATGATATCATTCTCAAGATTTACAGATAACTATTTTTCATATAATAAGTAAACAGTTTGACCTTATTAAATTGCTTATAATTTATCTTTCTTGTTTACTTTCTTATGTTTCTCATGATTCTGAAGTCTGTTAATTCACCAAATATCTATTTTTTCCTTACAGTTTTATATTCAGCTTTGCTGGGTAGGTTATTCTTGGTTGTAAATTCAGTTCCTTTGCTCTTTGGAATATTATGTTGACCTAGGAGCTTTGAAACTTAGCTATAATGTTCCTGGGAATTTTTATTTTGGAATCTGAAAGCAGGCAGTGATTGGCAGACTTTTTCGATGTCTATTTTACCCTTTAGTTCAATACCTTCAGTGCAATTTTCCTGATGATTTCTTGATGCATAGTGTCTTAGACTCTTTTTGCCATAACTTTCAAGTAGTCCAACACTTCTTATACTGTATCTCTTTAGTCTGGTTTTCAGGTTAGTTGTTTTTATAACTAGATAGTTTACATTCTCTTCTATTTTTTGCATTCTTTTGATTGTTTTGTTATTTCTTTGTATCTTATGAAGCTTTCCCTTGACCTGTTCTAATATTTAAGAAGTTATTTCCTTCCTGAAGTTTTTTAATCTCTTTTTTCCATAATTTTCTTGCATTACTTTTATTCTTTCCTCCAACTCTTTTATTTGATTTTTAAGCCCTTACTTCCCATCTTAAAATCAATACTGTGTATTTATTTCAAAGTGAGAGAAAGGTGAAGGATGAGCAATGGGGGGGGGGGAGGAGGGAAGTAGGTGTCTTGCCTGGGGTAACATAGCCAGGAAGTGTCTGAGGCCAGATTTGAACCCAGGGGATCCCATCTTTAGGCCTGACTCTCAAGCTACCTAGCTGCCCCCTTTGGTCTTTAGAGTCCTTTTAAAGTACTTCTAGGAACTACCTATGGACTTGTGACCATTTCACATTTTTCGTTGAAGCTTTACAAGTAGCTGTTTTGACTTCGCTGTCATCTTCTGAGTTTGAACCCGATGTTCTCTAGCACAATAGTAACTTTCTGCTGTTTATTCATTTTAAGGACCTATTTCTTGGCTTTTAACTTTCTATTCCAGGCAGGCTCGGCTGCTCGGGGCTTGGGGGATAATGGCTCAGGTTCTTCCTGCGGCTATTTTCTTACCTCTACCCTGGGGGCCTTTGACACTTGGTTCTTGCTACGTTCTGTGGTGATGGGGGGAGGGGAGGCGGCAGGTGTAGTCCTTATTCCTTCCTTAGTCTTCCTTAGTCAACGAGTGCCCTCAGGCGCTGCGCTCCGCTCTGCTCCTCTCCTCTCCCAGCAGCACTGCCAAGGAAAATGCTCAGACTCTTTTGAAGGAAAGGTCTTCTCTCCAACTAGGAACCAAGTGCTCTAGTTCTCCTCAGACTGACCACAGCCTATATATATATATATATATATATATATATATATATATATAGGGCGTAGCCCCCTTGAGGCCGCACTCCTCGCCCTAGCTTCGGCCAACCCTTGAGGCCAGAGTCTACACGCCTGCGCCTTGCAGTCAGAGCCAGCCCCCGTCCCCAATCCTACCCTGATTTGCAGCCCAAACTCGCTCCTCCCCATAACCCGCCCCCCCTCCCAGTCTCTGCCAGTAAATTCTGAGGCTGCGCAGACAGCCTTCTGGCCTTGTTTGTTGCCTGGCGGGAATGCACCCTGAGGGAGGCGTCTGGAATTCAGTCAGGCCAGTCCCAGCCCCTCGATAACTCTGAGGTGAGAACTTTCCTCTTTCCCCCCCTTCATCAGCAGACAAGTGACCCGGTGTTTTACTGATTTCTGCTGCTTTAAAGTTCACCTTGAAGCCTTCTTTTAAATTATTTGTGGGGTAATTTGGTAGTCAGGAGATTTTTATTCCGCCATCTTCCCGCAGTCCGCTGGTAGCAAACTGACTTATAGTTTCTGAGAAGTTTTATTGCCAAAAAATACAACCTGGTGATGAGTTAGGAGTTTAGCAGTGAAAGCGGGGTTGGAGAAAGGCAAAGTAAAAGCTGGGTTGGTTGTTGGTTAAGATTGGTGAGGTGTGAGGAGAGAAGGGATTATGTGGGGGTGGGGAGGAGAGTAGGAAAAGATGGAGCTGTCCCTAGAAGGTCCTCATTTTCTCCCGAAAGTAGGAGATGAGGTCATTTGCCTAATTGGAGTTCAAAGATCCTATCGGATGTGGCTCTTTAGATAAAAGCGCCTGGCCTGGAGACCAAACCCACAACCGGGTTTCGAATTTAGCCGCAGGCACTTGCTAGCTGGGTCATCCTGGCCAAGTCACTTAACCACCAATTGCCTAGCCCTTACCACTCTTCTGCCTTGGAAACGATACCTAGTATCAATTTTAAGACAGAAGCCAAGGGTTAAATTTTTTTTAAAGAAACCATTTGGGCAGTTGGGGTGGTGGTGGTGAGGGGAGCTAGGTAGCACAGTGGATAGAGTTCTAGGCCTGGAGTGGGGAGGACCTGGGTTCAAATGTAACTAGGCATTTCCTAGCTGGGCTATCTTGGGCAAGTCACTTAACCCCATTGCTTAGCCCTTACCACTCTTCTGCCTTGGAAATTATAATCAAACAGAAGGTAAGGGTTTTAAAAACAATTTTTGACGATGTTAAAAAATATTACTGTGTAGTGGATATGGTTGTTTCATGGCATCTTCAAGACCTGAATTCAAATTTATCCTCAGATGCTTGTGTGGTCCTGAGCAAATGACTTAATCTGTTTTTGCTTTAATTGCCTTATCGGTAAATAGGAGCATAAGGTCCCTCCTGCTCTAAATCTGGAATCTCAGGATTGAGAGAGTTTGTCCAGGTAAAAAATGCAGAGTTAAACTAAATAGTTGCTAAAGTCATTTTAAAATTAAATCCCTTTGTCTCATCTTGAAGGTTCATCTGGCAGAGGAGAAATTGTGCTTTCTCCATTAGGGGGCGTCTGTCACCACTTAGCTCCTGGGGCAGAAAGAAAGGAGAAGCAGGGTCTGGAAATACTTCAGAAGCAGCTCCTCCCAGCATCCTGAAAAACACTTGCCACAAATGATTCACAGGCCTGTCTCGTTTTTTCCCTTTTTTTTTCTGGAAAGAAGTAGGCACTGTGTGGCTTGAATCAAATTGAAACTAAAGAGATCTGCCTATGCCAAATTCCAGTCTGCGGGTAGCTCCTAAGGACAGGAGTATGTGGGGCTGAGCTGGTTTTCCTTGCCATGCCCACAGAGAGAAAGCAATGGAAATAAATAGGGAGCCTAGCCTTTTTCCACACCTCCAGGTAAGAAGTTTCTCATGGAATCTCAGCTTCTTTGTCCCAGGCCCCCAAACCAGTACCTGGAGAGAGGTGATCAAATCAGGTGGGTTCCATGATTACCCCCCCACAACAGACACACACATATACATATTGTACATACATACACAATTATAACCTCTAGTCGCACTGTGTCAGGCCTCTCAATGATCCTTCCTTCTGCAGCCTGTGATTTTTATGCCACTACTAACAAACTTGTGCTGTTTTCCTGCCTAATAAAGTATAAACTCCTGACTTGGGCATTCAGAATCTGGCTCTCCCGCAGTCTGGCTCCAGCCTACCATCCAGCCTTATCTCAAAGCTACTCCCCTTAATGTACTGTATGTTCCAGCCAAATTGGACCATGTTCCTTCTCCTGTTCTTGCCCTGCCCTGATCTCTAGGACTTTGGTCACCCTGTCCCCCTTTCTTGGAAAAAATGGTGTCTACCCCCCCCTCCATCAAGTTAAGTTTCAAGGTCCAGCTCAGGAGGTCTCTTTCTCCTTCTTGTAACCCTTTCTCTTCCCCTCCAGCTGAAAATTACCTCCTCCCTCTTCAAATAGCTCAGAGAAGTTGGCTTGGCCCTCTTCTTTACCCCGAGAGATTTGCTCCCTCAAGTGAGCTTGTCCTTCCTCTTGTCAAACTATAGTCACCTTAATAGCAAGGCCTGCTTTGTATCTCTTCTTGTATGCCCAAGGCCAGGAACAGGGGGTTCAGGTGGGTGTGTGGCAAATGTTGACCCTGTTGAATTGCAGGTCCTGCTTTTCAAGGATGCATCTTAGCACAACTTGGGCACAAGCTCAAACAATGAATTTCCTGCTTTCCTCCTTCCCCCAGGCTTTCTTGATCCTCCTCTCTTAAGATGATCTTATTTAGACTTTATATGGATTGATCTGTGTACATGTGCTATCTCCCAGACTGCCCTGGGGAATCTGTGAGCTTCTTAAGGGCAGACACTCTTTGGATTTTGGTCTTTGTATCTCCACTGCCCAGCACTTAATAGACACTTAATAAGGAGGGCATTGCTTGCTCCACTATATTCAGGTGGCCCCATCCATCTTCTTACCCTTTGCTGAGATGCTGCTCACATAGCTTCCTCCCCCTCACCTTCCCCAGCATATATTCTGGCTCTGTAACCTCATCAGATCGATACCATCATTGCTTCTGGAAAGGGCATGTCAATCAAGGCCACTATGGCTTCATTTATCATCCCTCTGACTTTTCCTACTAAAACTTCCTCCCTCCCACACACTCTGTATTTATCTTATATATACCTAGCTATTTACATGTTCTCTCCCCCATTAAATTACAAACTCCTTGAAGGCAGAGCCTGGTTACCTTTGTTTGCATATCTAGGGCCTGACAAAGTGCCTAGCTACATTATACATCCCCAATGCTTAGCACAGTGCTTGGCACATAATAAGCACTTCTTTCTTGTCAACTGATTGACCAGAATGGAAGGGCAGGTACTAGCTCGTTTTGGTATTTGAACCCCTAGTTTTTAGCAGTGGTTGGCACGTAGTAGATAAACATTTAATAAATGCTTTTTTCATCCATTCAATAAATGTCTGTGGAATGGAATGGAAAAGAATGTGAGGGCTGACTATTTCTCTAGAAATGAACCCAGGGTTTGAAATTTTTACATCTTCACTGAATCTTGAGGCTCCTTTGGTGAATAAGACAAGCTGTCTCTTGAGAATCACAGCCAGTCAGTTTAAAAGGGGCCCCATTTGGGAAACACACAGCCAGAAAAGAAGGATCTATATCAAGAAAATGGTACATTTTTATCTGTTCTTAGCCATAAACAGGAAGACAAAATTGAGAGATTCAAAGAAAACAAAGCTGATATACTTCTCCACAAGAGGTATGTATGCCTTAGAGGAGGGTATGAGTAAGAAGCAAACTTTTTTAATGAATTAGACTTTTCCAGGACAAGGTCCAACCTTAGAGAACATCTAGTTTTATAGGATCAGAGATTTAGAGCTAGGAAGTACCTTAGAAATCATTGAGCCTCATTTTAGGGTTAAAAAAACTGAATCTCCCCCCTCCTGAAAAATGACTTCCTCAAAGTCATATAGGTAGATGTGGCAGGCCTGGGATTTGAAACCAGGTCCTCTCTATGAATTCACTGTTCCTACTGTGGCATTCACACTATATCCCAACTCCCTTGTCTCACAGAGAAGTAAACTGAGGCCTACAAAGGTTTAATGCCTTGCCCAAGGACACATGGGAGGGTAGGAAGTGGTAGAATTAGACTAGAACCCAAGACAGCTGGCTCCAAATTTCCACTTTTCCCAGGCAAGGAGCTCTGATCTGAATTAGCAATGATTTCTAAGGCCCCTTCTAGCTCCAACACTGTAAGAGTCTAGGAGATTTTTAGGGAAATTTGGATCAGGAAGAATGAGGTTGGTGGATGGTAAGAGAGGACTTCATCATTGAGAAGGGCATGAGAGCAGGAAGACAGAACTCAAATGATGTGCTAAGCTAAGAGGAGTCGAAGCACCTTCTGGTGCTGGAGGAATTCAGAAAAAGGAGAGAAAACTGCGAGAACTGTTCAGGAGGCAACATAGGGGAACAGTTTAAACTGAAACCAGGGGGTTATAGCTACAAGAAAAGACAACATACCCTGGTGGGCTTGGATGGGGGTACAGGGAAAGAAGGAGGGAGATAACCAGTCAGACTGGGGTTAAAACAGGGTCCCAAATGTAAAAACCTGAACTCTAAGCCAAAATAGATCAAGCAGAATGAAGAACTCTTCTCTCTTTCTATCTCATTGCAATCTGGTCCCTGCCCTGGCCCTGTGTGTCACTGCTGTTTGGGGCATTTAAAAGAAGCTTTGACAATGCAATCAGAGCAGTCAGGGCTGCTGGGAGGAATGTGCCTTCTCTAGGCATGTTTTCACTTCCACAAAAACCTGTTGGTAACATCTTAGGGTGACCTTGGGCAAGCCAGGATGCCACCAAGGTCAGGAACAATCAAGAGTGACCCCTTGGGCATAGTTCTAGAGCTGGAAGGAACTTCAGAGATCATTTTATTCACTCATATATGAGCCTCAGTTTCCACATCCTTAAAATGAGGGATTTGAACTAGATGTCCTCTGAGAGTCCTTCCAGCTCTGAAATCTTATTTAAATGGAGTTTTGTAAGCCTTTATGGGGTAGAATGGGGTTTGGTTCCATTTCTCTATGATAATACCTCACTGAACTTAATGCCCCTCCATATTATTATATCTCCTACTATCCAGGAAAACAAAATCATTTTTTGAACACCATTTCTCAAATCTCCTTTTCAGAACTCTGAGGATTTCACACTACTACTAACCTTTAGCTTACTAGATGGCAACTTGTGGTCTGTTGGTCTGTTGGTCTGTGGTCATTTGATCACAGCTAAACACCAGGAAATAGCCTAGGATTGGAAGACATTCAGAGGGAACCTAATCAGACTTCTCCTGAAGCAGGAATCCCTACTGCCACATGACAGAGTATGAGGTGAGAGAAGTGTGGCTAAATAAGAGCATGCCTTTTATTTAAAAAATGATTTGGGGGTTGCAGTTTATTTAATATACATCAGTTGGCAAAAACACTAATGTGGTCTTAAGCTGTATCATGTCCAGCTGTTCTGGGCATCAAATTTTAGAAAGCTATAAGGACCCAGAGGAGGATAACCAGGATGGTGAAAGGTCTCATACTCATGCTCTATAAGAACTGCTTGGAAGAACTGGGAAGGTTTGACCTAGAGAATAAAAGACTTATGGGAGACATACTAGCTGTCTTCAAGTGTCTGAAAGGCTGGCCTTTAAAAAGATGGATTTGGCTTGTTCTGCTTGGCCCCAAGAGGGTAGAACTAGGAGCAATGGAGGAGGAGCCTCTGAGAGAGATTTAGGTTTGAAGTCAGAAAAAAATCTCCCTAATAAAGAGAACTGTAGCAAAGGGGAGGGGAATTAGAATTTATTAAGCACCTATTATGTACCAGGCACTATGCTAAACCTTTACAAATATCTCATCTGATATTCACAACAACCCTTGAAGGTGAATGCTAATATTATAGTTGAGGAAACTGAAACAGACAGAGGTTAAGTGACTTGCCCAAGGTCACACAGCTAGTAATTAATTGACCGAGGTCAAATTTGAATTCCAATCTTTGTGATTCCAGTTCCAACACATACTTATCTATGCTACGTCCAACAATTGTTGTCCAGTCATATCTGACTCTTCCTGACCCCGTGGTGGGGGTAGGGGGTGGTAGCTATTATTCTTATTATAACTTAATTTATTTTTTCCAACTTAAATATTTTTTTGCTAAAAAACTGGAAAATGAGAGGGTATCCCTCGTTTGGGGAATGGTTGAACAAATTGTGGTATCTGATGGTGATGGAATATTATTGTGCTGAAAGGAATAATGAACTGGAGGGATTCCATGTGAACTGGAATGACCTCCTATTGATGCAGAGCAAAAGGAGCAGAACTGGGAGAACATTGTATACAGAGACGGATACATTCTGGCACAATTGAACGTAATAGACTTTTCTACTAGCAGTAATATGACTCAGGACAATCCAGAGGAATTTATGAAAAAGAATAATATCCACATCCAGAGAAAGAATTGTGGGAGTAGAAATGCAGAAGAAAAACATTTGTTTGATCACATGGTCCGATGGGGATATGATTGGGGATGTTGGCTTTAAATTATCACTCTATTGCAAATATTAATAATATGGAAATAGGTTTTGAACAATGATAACTTGTAAAACCCAGTGGCATTGCTCATTGGTTCTAGTAGAAGGGAGGGAGGATGGGAGGGAAGGAACGTGAATCCTATAACCATTAGAAAAATTGTCTAAATTAATCAATTAATTAATTTTTTTTTGCTAATTACACATAATAACAAATTTCCTCATAATTTTTCTGAAGTTATGTGATCCACATTGTCTCCTTCCCTCCTCTCTTCCTCCCTCTTGGAGTTGGCAAGCAATTCAATCTGGGTTATGCATGTATTATCATGCAAAACATATTTCCATATTGTTCATTCTAGTAAGTTAATAATCTTATAAAACCAAAACCCATTTGGGGTTTTTTTTTGGCAGTGATACTGGAATGGTTTGCCATTTCTCTCTCCAGCTCATTTTACAGATCAGGAAATTGAGGTATAGTGGACTCCTTAACAATCGAAGGCCAAATGACCACTTGCTCTGGGTTAGACTGCCTAGTCTCTAACATCCTTTCCAATGATGAGTTTATGTGATTCCATTATTCCATGATCCTTGACAAGTGGTCAGAGAGCCTGACTTTAAAGAACTCCAGTGAAAGATAGGACTACAAGTGGTGGGGTATACCGAAGAAAATGTCAGATTTGTTTTTGATAAGCTGATTTATTTTACTTGACTGGGATGAGCCCCCCCACACACACACACACTTTTTAAGCACAGTTATACCATTCAAAAGTCCCCTTTGAAGCTTGAGAGACACATGGAAAAAAAGACAAATTCCATAGAAATTACTTGGGAAGGTTTTAGATATGCTAATCGAAGCTTTCTGTCCCCGAGGTCCCTCTTAAAAATCACATGGCTCCAAATCACTCACTAGGAAGAGAGCAGCCTTGAGCAAATCTCTCTCTGACAACTGGAAACTGTGAAACCCAGTTGTCTAAACAAAAAACTAATGTTCTCCACCTCACCCTGTAATCCTCTCTAAACTAACTCTCTGTCTCTCCCCCCCCCATACAAATAGTGGCCTCAGGAAGCTTTCATTCTATTGAAGGGGGAAGAAAAGATGTCTCTTGGCTCCTTCTCTGTTGCCTACAAACATGCCTATGTCTTCCTCATCCTGAAACAAATCTCCACTTGATCCTTGCATCCATGTTAACCACTGCCCTGTTTCTTTTCTGCCCTTTGTAGCTAAACTCCTGTCTAAAATAGGTGTCTCCACTTTCTCTCCTCTCAATCTCTTCTGAACCCTTTACAATCTTCCAACCTTATCATCTATCCCATGGAATTAGCTCTCTCCAAAATTATGAATAATCTCTTTAGTTGCCAAATCCAGTGGCCTTTTCTCAATCCTCTTTCTCCTTCATCTCTCTGAAGCTGTTGACACTGCCCATCATTCTCTCCTCTTTAATATTTTCCTTTCTCTAGGTTTTCTCTCCTGGTTCTCCTACTACCAGTAACCATGGTCACTAACCATAGCTCTGTCTTTTCCTCTTTTGCTTCTATATTACTTTGCTTGGTGATTTTATCAGCTCCCATGGATTTTTTTTCTATCTTTATGCTAATGATTCTTAAATCTAACCATCCAGCCCCAATCTCTCTGTTGACCCATAATCTCACCTTTCCATCTGCCTTTCAGATATCTCCAATTGGATATCCAGTAAATAATTTAAATTCATTATGTTCAAAAGAGAACTCATTATCTTTTTCCCAGTGATATATGTGAAAGGGTTCTGAAAATGAAAACTCTTCCCAAAACCCAGGTACTATGTATGCAAACACCCATCTGTAAATGGAGTCTTGGAAGAGGTCTTTAAAGTTGGGAAACCTAATGAGCCCTGACTTTGCCATTGTATGCCTATGAGTCATAAGACTGTAGAGTTGGTGTTGGAAGGGATCTCTAAGGTCTCCAAGTCCAATAGTCCTATTTGAGGATACTGAGGCTCAGGGAGGTGGTGTGACACTTGTCTCAGGTCCCATAGCTAGTAAGTGTCAGAGGCAAGACTTGAATCCAAGACTTGAATCTAGAACCCTGGATTTTGCCAGTTGAGCTTTTCCTCATCTTGACTGGAGACATTCTAACATGCCACTTCCCAGCTATTACCAAACTGTATCCACTCCTCTCCTCTGCTGTCCTCACCTTTCTATCTGTAGCTCCCTATTATATCTTGTCTTCCCCTCTTAGAATGTAAGCTCCTGGAGGGCAGGGACTGTCTCACTTTTGTGTTTATATCCCCAGAACAGTCTTTGCACATGACAAGTGCTTTCTAATGCTTGTTCATTCATTCCATCATTTGTTCCAGTGTACCATACTGTATCACTTTTCTTCTGAAACTTATTTTCCCATTTGTAAATAATAATTCATATTTACATAATGTTTTGTATGAGCAGTATAGTATAGTCAATAGTGTTGGGCTTGGAGTAAAAAATAATTGGATTCAGATATAGTCTCTTGCTCTAACTAGCTTATGGGACCTTGGACAAGTGTCACTTAATCTCCTTGTCACTTAATAGCCTTCAGTTTCCTCCTCCATTGGACTATGGCTTCCAGTTGGAGAGCTAGGATCCTATGACTTTTTGAGGATAGTAATGTCTGTGATTTTTCCCCATTATTTTGCTTTCAATCTCTCCTGAGATATCTTGTAAAATGAGTCTCTAATGCTTTTAAGATTGTGTTATCTCCAGCATGGTTTTTCTTAGCATGTATTTGATCTTGTCCAGCAGCTCATCCCGATTTTCTCTTCTTAAGTGCCATTTTTACTTCCTCATGTAGTAACGCATCAGGACTTTTATTTGCTGTGTCCCCCACTCCAATTTCATCTCTGAATGCTCTTGTGGGGATATGGCTCAGCTGAATCTCAGGTCAAACTTTACTTTTTATTCTTTTATGAATACTGACCATAAACTGATATCTTCCTCTTCAAGTTTGTCTTTTTTGGGGGGAGGGGAGAGGATGTTAAACAAATATGTTTGTATTCTAAACTGGTGTTGATTTCTCTTAGCTTGGCAAGGAGAGCAAATGTTTACTTCCTAAGGCTCCAAACTTTTCTGGAAATGATGATAATCAAGGTCAATATCTTTGCCTTTTTCCATTTCTCATTTTTCAGTATTGCCAGCTTATTTGAATAGATCAGGGTAAAGCTGCTGAAATTGTTCATGGTATCATCTTCACATCTTTTTTTCTTTCTTCTAACTTGATTTTGACCTTTGTTTTAACTAGTTGATCTCCTGACTACACATAGATAGCTGAGGTGACATATATCAATAATTGTTTCTTATCTATTAAGGCAGAGTCAGTTTCATTCTTTATGATGATGTTTCTGGACTAGAACCATCTAATTCTCTTCTGAAAGATAGAAATCATGATATAGAGAAAAGGGGCTTTATAAGCCTTTGATCTTTTGCATATCTTAAAAGAATACTATTTTCTGACATCTTTTTTGCCATTTCCATATGCCTGCTAGGCACCCAGGGTCATATAGCTAATAGATATTGGAGCTGAAATTTGAACCTAGGTGTCAACTAACTCTAAATCTATTAATAATTCCACTTATACTGCATGACTTCTCTTCTATCAAATAAGACCCCATCTATAGGCTCTCATCTATCAAATAGTGACTTGCCCAGGGTCACACATAGGATCCTTGTTCTAGAACTAGACTTCAGAGACCATTTCATCCAGTAGATGAGGAAGTGGAAACCCAAGGAGTCTAAATGACTTGCCCATACAGGTAGAAAGAATCTGAATAATCCATAATCTGAACCCAGGCAGATCCTCTGATTCCAAACCTCTTTCCATTACACTACACTGCTTCTTCAGAAGGGCTTAGACAAGGTTCTCTGTAAGACCCTTTCCAGCTCTAATATCCTAAACTTCCATTATCTAGAAATAATAATGATAACAATGATATCCAACATTTATTAAACACATATTCTGTGCCAGGCATTATGCTAAGCACTGTTATCTCATTTGATCCTCACCTACCTATGGCAGGTGCTATTATTATCCTCAATTTACAGATGAGGAAACTGAGGCAGATCAAGGTGAAGTAACTTGTCCAAGGTCACACAGATAGTATATGAGACTGGATTTGAACTCCAGTCTTCCTGATTCCAGACCCAGAATTCTATCCTCTTGAAATAGAGTCCCTACCTCTTCTGAGTCTCTGTTGCATGTAGAGACAAGTAAAGTTTCATTGTATCCAGATTTTGTCCCATGGTGCATAGAGATACAAATCCAGAAATTATTTGCTAGAATACAATAGTAGTAGTAGGCTCTTGGTAACCGAGAATGACCATTGTTTTTGTGCATTATCATCTATGGATGTACCCTCGTGTGGCTTTGAAGTCCAAAGACTGAGGCGCAGAGTTTGTGGCACATGGGGGATGGGACTCCAGTTGTTACGGGAGGTGCGGTTGTGGCCTGGTGTCGGCGTTCATGCACAGCGGCAAGACATCGACGTCGCTCATCTTCAAAGGTGGTGGCGGCATGGTTAATGTGGGTTCGCCAGCTGCTTCTGTCAGAGGCAGCAAGTTCTAGTTGCTTTGGTGTAATGCCAGCCCACTTCAAGTTGGACTTTAGCTGATCCTTGAATCTTTTCTTTGGTCGGCCTTGTTTCCTGAGTCCAGCTGACTGTTCACCATAGAATACCTGTCTTGGTATTCTCTGTTGGTCCAGGCGGATGACGTGTCCAGACCATCGTAGCTGGGTTTTGAGGACCAGGACTTCGATGCTGGTGGAGTTGGCTCTGTCGAGGACTTCCTGATTGGTGATTCGGTCCTGCCATCGAATCCTCATGATTGACCGGAGGGAGCATTGGTGGAATTGCTCCAGTTGTTTCATGTGCTTCCAGTACAGTGTCCATGTCTCACAACCGTACAGGAGCGAGCTGAGGACCATTGCGTTATACACTTTGAGCTTCGTTGCAGTGCTTACACCGCAGTGTTGGAGGACTTTGGAGCGCAGCTGCCCGAGTGCCTGGCTGGCCTTTTGGATCCTGGCATTAATCTCGTGGTCTAGGGACCCGTCGTTGATGATGGTGTTGCCCAGGTACTTGAAAGTGCTGACGATAGAAAGCTGCGTGCCGTCGATTGTAATGCACGGCTGGTTCGTTGGCCTCCCTGGTGCAGGTTGGAACAGCACCTCTGTTTTGCTGAGGTTGATAGTCAGGCCAAACACTTTTGTTGCGGTAGAGAACCTGTCCACAATGGTTTGGAGATGATTTTCTTGGTGGGCCATGAGAGCACAGTCATCTGCAAAGAGAGCTTCCAGGATGAGTCTCTCTGTTGTCTTTGTTTTTGCAGTCAGGAGGAGAGGGTCGAATAGTGAGCCATCCAGTCAGTATTTGATATGGACGCCCAGGTCTAGATCCATCACAGCATGTTGTATTACTTGGGTGAAGAATAGGTTGAATAGATTTTGCCCCATGGTGCATAGAGATACAAATCCAGAAATTATTTGCTAGAATACAATAACCTATATGCTTTTTGCTTCTTTTAAATAAGTGGTTTTTTATTGGGAAGGGATGAGTAGTGCTGCTGCCAGAAAGTCTGTGGATTTTCTTAAGGGGAGAGACTGACTTGATTTATTACCATACTTTCTTAGGTGCTTTGATGGATCTGTGATCTCACCATACAGGTATGCATGCCACTAGGACACGCCAAGTGCTCTATTCTCTCACATTTCATGCATTTCTAGTCCAAATCTCTCTGCCAATCCTCTGGTAGGACACTAGAGGCCTTCTTAGGCTTTGTTTCACCTTGCAAGGTTACTGATATCCAGATGTTCTCTTTTATTCTCACTCATACTCGATCACCTTGCTGCCAAAGAGAGCCCTATAGGGTAGTGAAAAGAATACTGGCTTTGAAGTTAGAGAGCCTGGGCTGACATTCTGGCTTCTTCACTTGCTGCTTCTGTGATATTAGGAAACCTTTTGCCCTTTCTGAACCTCAGTTTCCTCATCTGGTCTTTGGATCACCTGCAAGTGTGATTCTTCTGAAAGCATGGTATTTATTGGGTGAAAAAAGTGTACTGAACTGAAAGTCACCAGATCTGAGTTCAAATCCATACTCAGCAGTCAACGTGTATTTGATAAGTCATTCAACTCACTTTGAGACTTAATTTCCTCCTTTGTTAAATGAAGGAGTTAGACTAGCTAACCTCTGAGGGCCCATCTAACTCTATAGCTGTGATCCTTTGGGTGACCTTGGGCAAGTCTCTTGACCTCTAAGGGTCTCAATTTCTTTCCTCAGGAAAATGAAGGAGGTTGGATTCTTTGCCCTTTGAGGTTCTTTCTAGCTCTAGCCTTAGGATCTTTTGTCTCAATTCGGTTCCACAAGAATGTATTAAATACCTACAAAAACAAAATTGAAAACTGTTCCTGCCCTCAAAAAGCTTATGATCTACTAAATAATTGTACCTAGCATTTCTGTAGCACTTCATGGTTTGCCAGGACTTTGTATATGTTGTTTCATGTTCTCTACCCAGCAACCATGGGAAATAGGTATTAGTATTATCCCCATGTTACAGATGAGAAGAGCAGAAAAGGGAACCTTGGAGGTCATCTAATCCAACCTCCTCATTTTCTAGAGGGGAAAACTGAGGCCTAGAGAGAGAAGTGACTTGTCCAAAATCACACAGAGAATAACCATCTGAGGTAAAATTTGAACCCAAGTCCTCTCATTTAGAGTCAGTACTCTTTCCACTGCCACACTGAGGCTTAGAGGCTTAGAGGTGGCTTGCTGATTGTACTCCAGCCTCTGACATTAGTTGTTTGACAATCGGGAGCTTCCTGATTTTTTAGGTCCCTTACTATGTGGAGCAGATATGGCTGCCTACCCAGCCTAGATAAGCAGTGACTCTTACTCCAACTACAGTCCTTCTGATAAGATGGAAGACCTCTAACTCTTACCATCTGTACTAATGCTATGCCCTCTAGACCCACTGACACTGACAACCTGCCAATGGACACTAAGAACCCCTGGGCCTTGCCATCTTCCTCACCTCCAAACTCTTAGGTTTTCCAGGCCTTTTCATCTGCCCAACAAGCTGAATTGTCCTATATATGTTTGTCCCCACCCCTCCTCCCAATTAGAGTGTGAGCACCTTGAGAGCAGGAGTATGTCACTTTTGTATTTGTATCCTCAGCATTTAGCACAGTGCTGGGCACTTTATAAATGCTTTTTCATCCATTCATCCCCTCTACTATCCATCCATTCTTTCTTTCTACCTTATTGTGCTGTTTTTCCAAGTTCTACAACTTGTAGTCATGATGGCGTCCCTGGGAGAATATTGGTGTTAAAAAGATGGGCTTTTGTAGCAGTGAGCAGAATGAGATCATTGGAAATAACTGACTGATTTCCCAAATTCAATCCAGTCTGGCCTCCTGCTACTTGCTTCAGGGCCTGGCTCATTGTCTGTCTACAGTGGCTGTCTAAGATATGTGCACTGATGGCTGTCTAAGATATGCGCAACTTGATGAGTTGTCCTTCTACCTGCATGTCATAATTTGGCTAGTATGCCTTTTAGATCCACTTCATTTTTCTAATATGCTTGCTTAGACTGATTTATTGCTGCTGAGCTACAAATATCCACTTGGTTATTCCAAAAATTCATCAGATGATCTGAATGGTCCATATGAGACTTCAAGGGAAAACAAATGGACATACAATTCTGTATTAAAATAACAGCTCACACTGCACTTGAGTAAGGTAATCTTAATCTTTTTTGTCATCGAGCACTTTGGCAGCCTTGTAAAAAGTCTATGGTTCCCTTCTCAGAATCATGTTTTTACATACATAAAATGAAATACTTAACATTACACAGGAAACCAATTATGTCAGGAAACAATTAACTTTATGTGTGTGTGTGTATGATTATATGTATGTGTTATTTGAAATAAGTTCATGACTTAGGTTAAGAATGCCTGCTCTGTAGCTTTAAGTTCAACAAATTGCTTGCCTCCCAGAAACCTTGTGAGGTAGTGAGCACAAGTTTTATTGTTCCTATTCTACAGATAAGCAAACTGAGACTCAGAAAGGGAAAAAGTTTTATTCATAATCCCAAAGTAAAACAAATATCACTGTCTTTTGGAATGTAACTCTAGGCTAAGGGTGTGGGATTTCCCAGGAGGAATGTAAAAGACCAGGATTTGAATCTGATAACTCACTAGTTGCTATATGACTGTGGGTAAATCACTTAACCTTTCTCTGCCAAAGTTTGATGGTTGCTAATTATTTGTAAATTTCCTCATACAGTTATTTTGAAAATTTAAGACTTTAAAAAACTTAAAGCACTATATGTGTTTCAATAATAATTATTGATAATTTTCATGCACATGAGGTTAGATTCCTCCCACATATTCCCATTAGGCAGTCTCAGACATGGCTGCCTTTGGCTAGAATTTTTTTTTAACCTTTATCAATACTACATATAAGTTCCAAGGCAGAAGATCAGTAAGGGCTGGGTAATGAGGGTTAAGTGATTTGCCCAGGGTCATACAGCTAGGAAGTGTCTGAGGTCAGATTAGAACCCAGGACCTCCAGTCTCTAGACCTGGCTCTTAATCCAGTGAGCCACCCAGCTGCCCCCAGAAGCTTTTTTTTTTAATGCTAGGCTCTTGGACCATCCTCTCCTTCATCCCAAATTTTAGGACTATTTTTTTTCTTTTAAAATTATCTTTATGTTCTCTTTTTGCATCACCACACAGATTTGGAAAAATCATGGCTCATCCTCCTTCACCTCAAATATAATTTTTATTCCTCATATTGACCAATAAAACAGTAGAACTTCAGGGTTTCTAAGGGATCTTTGGGTTTCCAAATCAAAAGTGGAACCATATCACTTCCATTTACACTAGGCCTTCTTATTTTTCTTGTTCATTTTGAGATCCCTTTGAAATAATCTGAGATGTGTGAAATAAGGTTAGTCACAGGATTTCCTGCCCCCAGAGCTCACAAACAAACTTTCCTCACTTCCTCTTAATTTGGCTTCACTGATCTAGTTGCTTTTCAAGGCTCCACCCTGCTACCACTAGGCAATAGGGCTACAGAGAGAGAGGGGTGGGGAGGAGAAGAGGAAGAGGAGAGGGGGAGAGAGAGTGTGAGTGAGTGAGTGCATGTATGAGTATGTGTGTGTTTGCAGACACTGAACTGAATTGAAAGGATCAACTTTCTTCCCAAGTTCTCAAATAGGCAGTGTGGTGTAATAGCAAAAGTATTAGATTTAGGATCAGAAGACATGTTTGATTCCAGATTAAGACATTACTTGTGTGACCTTGGGCAAGTAATTTCCTTTACTTTTCTGGGTCTCAGTTTCCTCATCTATAAAATGAAGGTGTTTGCAAAGATGGTCTCTAAAGTCCCTTCCAACTTTGACATTTGGGGAGTCTGGGATTCCTCCTACTCTACTTTCTCCTCCCTACATCCCATGGCATCACTATGCCCACCAGGGAAATCTGTGCTCAGTGACCTCCCACCCATATCCCTCTACATGTAAAGTCTTCCAACTTCCTCTGTCAAGTTTCCTTCTTCCCCCAGGAACCACTGCTGTCATGGAAGAGAGGGCTGCTTCATGGTAGTATCCTACCTGATTCTGACCTCCACAGTGCCCCATGTGCTTAGCTTGGATCAGGAGTCAGGACTTGGATTCGGGAATCCAGGTTTACCACTTGCTAATTGTGTAGCCTGAGACCCAGACTTTCAGCTCTCAGTTTGCTGATTAGTGAAATGGGAATATTGGCAGAATCTAATTCCCTTATTGGGAGGGAAAGGCTTTAGGGACCATAAAGCACTGAAGAAATGCAAATTATTATTAGTCTACACCTTCATTACCACCCACCTTAACTACTGTAGTAGCCTTCTCACAGGCCTTCTTTCCCCCAGGCCCACCTCCCTCACTACAAGCTAGCCTTCAAAGCCTTGCCAAACTCATCTTCCTTATGCAATGATTCAGTCATGTCACTTTCCTGGTCCTGCCAAGCAACACAGAAATTCCTTTGCTGAGCATTGCCTGGCACCATTCCCACCTTCTATCATCTTACCTCCCTCCACATTCTCTACACTGTAAGTCAACTGCTTTGTGTCTCTGCATTCACTGTACTTTCCCATCTCCATACGCCCATGTGATTTCCTACAATAATTTGGAACCCTTTCCTCCCTGCCTCTCCCCATTCTCCTCCCTTTCAACCATATCTTCTACAGAACCAGAATCAAGGACTAAATCGCAAACCCACTAGGGAGCACTTCTAGGTTTAGTAATTCCATATAGTTCTAGCAAGCAAGAAACCTAAGGGGATAATGGGCTTGCAGCATACACTGATTCATTCTTAATTTTTAAATAGTGGGCATTATATTCCTTGAGCCAAACTCAGCTCTTCAACCATCCCCAAGGGTCTTGCAGGCACCAGTATCTGACAAATGTCACTCAGTAAAGGGGTTCAAGATGGTGGACAGCCTCAATTGTCCTTGACCCTCATTATCCCTTCATTAGCACGAAGCACCATAGCCCAAGCCCTTCTCTCTGGGTGAAAGTTAGTTTCATTCAGACAGGCTTCATCCTTGGGTTGAGTATTGGTCTCCTGCCCTTGATCTCTTGACATGAACCATAATTCTTCCTCATTATTGTCTTTCCCCTCCTCCCATCTCTGGTGCAGCCCAATTCCCAGTTAACTCATCATAAATCTTTAGAATGTAATGTCAGGAGACAACATTTCTCAGTGGCCAGAATACAGCCCCCAAACCCTTGGCTTTGGTGTTGTATTCTGGACAGTGTTTATCTCCCTGAAGTAATAAAAAACAATAATGACGTTTCTAGAGTATTTTAAAGCTTTCAAAAATATTTTCCACTCATTATCTTTTTGAGACCCATAAGAATTCTATGAGGATCATTCATCTAGACCTAGAATGAACCAGAGAGATGATTTTGTCTGAAAGCACGTACACATACACACACACACACACACACACACACACACACACACACACACACACAGAGCTTTACAGATAAGGAAACTGAGGGAACCTTTTCTTCCAAGGAAGCAAATAGCAGATAACTGGGTTCTGAACCCATGTCCTCTGATACCAGACCCTTCTTTTCATGCTGTCTCAAGTACTGTTACTGGCATTTTACAAATGAAAAAACTGGTTCAGAGACGTTAATTAATCTGTCTACAGTCACATTGCCAGTGAGTATTCAAAGTGTGATTTAAACTCAGGTCTACTTGACTCTGACTCTAATACTCTGTGTAGCCCATATCCTATTGAGTAATAGTCAGGGAGAGAACAGAATAGCTAACTTCCCTTAAGCCACCTTAAACACTATCAGACTTTGTCTCGTAGACCAGATCTAGTTCTTGCCCAAGTCTTAATCACCCCAGTCCTCAGCCACTTTAACTCCTGAGCCCTCATAATAATCCTATTTCTGAAATATCCAGAGAACATGAGTTCAAATCCTATCTCTGTTGCTTACTACCTATGTGACCTTGAGCAAGTATCTTTCCCTCCCTGGGCCTTAGTTTTCTCCTCTGTAAAATGGAGAGGCTAAACTAAAGTACCTCTAAGTCTCCTTCCAGTTTGAGATCTAGGATCCTATGGTTCCTCATCCCTCATTTCTACTTGCCTTTTGAAATTTCATTCAAATGCTACCTTTTCAAAGAAACCTTCCTTGTCCCTATATTCGGCAAGACCTCATGGGAAGCTTGAACTGCTCCTTAGTTACATACTTATGTTGAATTTTTGGTATTCTAGTTGTTCATCTATGGATCATATCCCCTGAACAGACTCTGAGCTCCAGGAGATACAGGGATCATTACATCATAATTTGAAAGGTGAAAGGGACTTCTGAGGCCATCTAAGCCAATCCTTTCATTTTACAGAGAAGGAAACTGAGGCCCAGGGAAGGGAAGTGACTTGCCCAAGGTCATACAGTGTATCTGAGCTCTAGAGCTGGAAGAGCCTTTAAGAGTAACCCCTCTTTTTATAGAGGAGGAGACTAAGGCCCAGGGAAGTAAAAAGTACCTTTCTGAAGACCATATGAGCAGTACCAGAGGAGGTTTTTGAAACTAGGTCCTCTGACTTCAGAATCAATGCTCCATCTGTCCAACTGGATAAAGTCCTATGACACCTCACTCCTAGTTTCTGAAATAATCACCTTGTCTCCAGGATCAAAATCAGTGCCCCTTGAAGCCCTTCATGATCTGGTTCCAAATTGTTTCAAGGCTAATATCCATTGACTCTCCCTTCACATATTCTCCTTTCCAGTCAGGCTGGCACAGTTACTGCAACATTCCACCTCCCATCTCATTTCTTTGCCCAGACTGTCCTATTTCCCCTAGAATGTTTGGCTTCTTGAAACCTTTCCTTTTTCCATGGTTCAGCTTAAGTAGCATCTCCTCCTTACCATTCTGGGTATGTAATATTCCTTCCTCTCCCTTCTTGACCCCTAACCCCCCCCCCATAATGAAAGTTCCTTGAGTGCAAGGACTGTATAATCTTTGTCTTTGTATCTCTAATGCCTTGGCACATAATAGGTGCTTAATAATAATAGCTCATATTTCCCATAGTTCTTTAAGATTCACAACATTCTTTCCCTAGGACAATCTTGTGAGATAGTTCATTTTCCCTATTTTACAGAGGAAAAACCTGAGGTTCCATCTAAGTGACTCACCCAGTGTTAAAAACTAGTAAGAGTCAGTATTTAAATTGAGGTCTTCTGACTCCCAATCCATCAAGTTTTGTCCTTGGCCCTTCCTGCCATAGGAATACTGGTTTTCCTCTGTTTTCTTTTGCTCACCTTTGACACAGGCCCTCCTATGCCATTAAACTACCCCATAGAATCTCCTTCTATTCTGGCTTTTTCTGGTTTTAGGTGATTATGTAGGTTTACTCTTTGCCCTTTGGATCCTCTATCTGGACTGCTCCCTTCTTGTTAGATCATAGGACTTAGAGCTGGAAGAACTTTTAGTCCAAGGAACTTAGTCCAACTCCTTTGTTTTACAGATAAAGAAGCTCCTCCAGAAGGAGAAATAACTTGTCTAGGATCATTCAACTAGAACATTGGAGCTAGGGCACAGATTCAGATTTCCTGACTATAAGCCTAATACCCTTTCTATTTTATCAAATCTAACACCTACATTTTCCAGAGGAGTAAACTGAGGACTAGGGGAATTAAAAGGTTTTTTCCCAGACATTTCTTCATCAGTCAGTGTTCTCATAGCTTCTGTTCTCTAGCTTTCATTTTCCTCTCTTAAAATGATCACTCTACCATTTTCTCAAAGCACTTCATTCTATCCAACATGACTGGATTCCTCCAATACAACAGGGTCAAGTTTCTTTTCAGTCCTGTTACTGGTATAATGTGCTTGATGATAGGGACCATGGCCTATAAGTTTTTATATTTCCCCACAATATGTAGCACAATTTTTCATTCATAGTTTGTTGTTCAATCATGTCTGACTTTTTGTTACTCTGTTCAGGGTTTTCTTGGCAAAGATACTAAAGTGTTCTGCCATTTCCTTCTCCAGCTCATTTTATAGAGGAAGAAACTGAGACAAACAGGGTGAAGTTACTTGCCCAGAGTCACAAAACTAGTGAGTATATGAGTCTAAAGGTATTAGACTAAGTTGCCTGGGACTGAGGCCCTGTCAAGCTCTAAAATTTGAACTCAGGTTGTCTTAACTCCAGGTCCATGGTGCTCTATACCACCTAGCTAATCCTCTTCATGATTAGTAGGTTCTCAGTAAGTGTTGATTTGACTTAAGATTCCCTTACAAGACTCTCATTCAGAGCTTTATAATACTCTTCATTATTTGGATGGATCTTATGGACATGGAGGCTCCCTCCAGTGGGGCAGATTGCAATCTGTCCAGACTTTCTTATTCTGTGCAGCCCTTGTTCAAGTCTGCCTTGATCAGCCCTCCAAATAACATCCTGAAGACTTTCTATTTCACTATGAACACCCTATGGATACCCCTGGAACACAAAAACTATCTATTGGTCATCGTTCCCTCTTGTCACATCCCTTTTTCAGATGATGTGTCCTACAGTGCTTCTGGTGGATGATGCTTCATCCACCATGGCCTGCATAGACCCACTGTTAACTTTTTCTATACTCTAAAAAATACTTAAGGATTTCTATTTACATTTCTGCACAGACACCACTGGTCCTCTGGCTGAGGAGAAAGTAGATAAGAATCCATAATCAGTTCTGAGTAGAGCAAGTAGCATCTAAGTTAACTTCCACGTAAGAATGAAGGGAAAGACTTCCTATGGTCTATTTCCCATGTTTTACTTAAAAAAAATCCTAAACTGTGTTTCCTGAGTTTGGGGAATGCCAAGTGTGGAAATTCCCTCCAACAGTGAAGATCTTCAACTCCAAAGAATTTCTGAGACCCTGCATATTAAGTGACTTGCCTATTGCCCCACAGCTAGTAAGAAGCAGAGGCAGGACTTGACCCCAGGTCTTTGTGACTCCAAGACCAGCCCTCCCTCTATGGCTTCACTGTGTCTCTTGTCTTACTTCTTTTTGGATAGAATATGAGACAAGTGGAAAGTCAGGTAAAGTCATAGTCTTCTTAAAAGCTAGCTAAAGCAGACTCTTGGCAGTGCTACTGACCTAGAGAAATTAGAACACTGGGTAGCACCTGTTACCCACTCATCTCTTCATCCTCTGGTCAAATCCAGAGCAAAGACCATTTTTTCTTTGATGAAAACATTGAGTTTAGCTAATAAAGACACCCAAAACTCATATCTTTCAGGGAGGTGATGAGCGCAGGGTACAGAATAAATCATCCATTTTGGACACTGCCAGTGTGGTAGTTTGCTTCCCTTGACTATGTATATTTATTGCAAGGGCAATTAAGGCATCTTTTTGAAGATCAAAAAGAAGCATAGGCAAGCAGGACATCTTTTAAAAACTACAGACTTATTTTACTATATACTTTAAATCAAAAGCAAACTGTACTTAAGAGAGATCTGTTGTTCCTTATATAATCCTTTTCCTGTTCCACTAAATACCTAAAAATGTCCATTTTACCTGAATTCTGAATGAAAAGGTTTTTTAAATTTCTTATACGACAATAGCTACAACAAAGAAAAAAGTTGATCTGGAGGAAAAAACTGAATTGGGAGTCCATGGATTTACCATCTTGGCTATTCTCTTTCTCCCTTATTATTGGCTCATAAGATTTAGAGCTGGAAGAGTCCTTAGGCAAGCTATTTAGTCCAACTTCATTGTTTTACAGATGAGGAAACTTAGGTTCATTAAATAGAAATTACTTGGCCAGGATCATATGATCTTCATATAGTTGTCTTCCCTTCTTTAAGGCCTTGGTTTCCTGCTCTTTAAAATGACAGGGTTAGAGGCAGCTAGGTAGCACAGTGGATTGAGAGGCAGGCCTAGAAACAGAAGGACCTGGGTTCAGATCTGACCTCAGACACTTCTTAGCTGTGTGACCCTGGGCGGGTCATCTAACCCCCATTGCCTAGACCTTACTGCTCCTCTGTCATAGAATTGGTACTGAAATAGAGGGTAAGGGTTTAAAAATAAAATAAAATAAAATAAAGCTGGTCTTATTAGCTCTATGGTCTGTGATCCCCTAAATACTGACTCTGAGGATAAAGCTCCCCAATTCCCTCCAAAAATGCAAGTCAGATTCATGTTGCATCTGAGCCAATAGGAGAAGGGCAGGCATTTTATTCCCAGAGTCCTCTCCTTGAATCAGTCTCCCAAGGGATGGCATTTCTCCCCTAAATAATGCAAAACAGCTTCACCTTTAAGAAGATGTAATTTTAGTACATCTGTTTTATGAGCACTCTGACAATTGCCAGATGGCAGGGCCTTCGCTGCTACTGGATCTTCATAAGTAATCATCTTTTTTCTAAAACACCAAATCAACCAATTCTGTAATGAACAGAGCACTGGAGACTACTAGCATTTGAATCCCTGCTCTGCTATTAACTCACTGGGTGACCTTGGACAGGTCACATCCCATTTCTGAGCTTGGATTTCTTCACTTGGAAAATAAGGGAGTTGAGCTAAACTATCTCTAAGGGTCTCCCTAGCTGGATCCCTCTCAGATTCTGTGTGTGTAATGGGAAGAACAGGAAACCAACAGGCTTGGGGTTTTTACTTCTGTGGATGACTTGCCCTGAGGCAAGGCACTCCCCTTCCCTAAGCCTCAGTTTCCCCTTTTACAAAAGAACTAGGGTTAGAAAGATGATCTCTAAGTATCCTTTCAGCTTTGATATTTTGTGAGATAAAGTTGTCTTCCTAATTTCAAATTCCCATCTTCCAGTGTTTGAAAGGCAGTCTTGTGGGAGAAGACTTAGCTTTGTTCTTCTTGGCCCCAGAGGGTAGAACTAAGGGCAGTGGAGGGTGGGGAAGTAGATGTTGCAAAGAGGCAGTCAGTGCTATTCCACTGGAGAATGGGCTACCTCTCAGGGCACCAGGATCCTCCTCACTGGAGTCTTCAAGCAAAAGCCAGATGACTACTTGACAGGTATGCTTTAGTGAGGGTTCTTCTTCAGGTATGGGTTGGATTGCTGCTGAGGTCCCTTCCAACTCCAAAGATTCTGTGATTTTTTTGCCTTAGATTTAAATTCTACCTCTACTAACAAGAAGCACAAAGAATCGAACTGTTCTACCTTCTCCCTGTCATCTGTTAGCAAGCTATTAGAATCATAGCTCTAAAGCAGGAAAGGACCCTAGGGGTCATCTAACTAAACACCCTCATTTTAAAGAAAAGGAAACCGGATGACACAGGATAAATGGTAATGGTTAAATTTGAACCCAAGTCCTCAGCTACAAAACTAACACTCTTTTCTACACACCACACTCCTTCTAATAATACCTTTAAATTGGTGGCTTCTCTGACCAATGGAGGGCTATCCCAAGAGCAGACACTGCCAGTTGTCTCTACCTATTGTTAGCCCACTTGAAGGAAGCTATGGAGCCTGCTTCTAGAAAGGCATGGTGACATGTTATAGGAAGGCCCTGCTCCCTTATTTGGAGCACATACAGCACAAAACATTCTACATTCTATAACTGGTTCCCATTTGCTAACCACGTGAGAAAGGGACACACTTTTGAATGGCTGCAGAGCCAAAACTTGGGTGTATTTGAAAGGCACTAAAAACAAAATGAAGTCATCCTCTTTTTTGCCTGGATATCTTTAAGTGAGAAGAGAAGGACCACTGCCAACCCTTGATAAGGAAAGAAAGCTTAGACTTTTGTCTCCCCAGTGGGGTTGCTATCTTGAAGCCTTTGAGTACATGACCCTGCTGTTGTTCCTTCTCTATTATGTCTATTCTTTCCACTTTTAACTGAAGGAATATTAGAAACTGCTATGACCCTGTGGACTTAAAAAGATTTGAATAATGACATACCAAAGATCAGAGAGTCAGAGACCATGCCAGATTTTGTGTATAGTCTAGATGGTAAGGAACAAAGTCCCAAGAGACTTGTTTGACTCAATATAGATCAAAGACCACCAAGAGAGACCTACAGTGAATTATCGATTAGCTATGCTGAATTTTTAAGTAAACTTGGTGAGGCACATGCTCTGTAGAAACAGCTTTGAGTTTGAGCCCACTCTCCCTGAGGACTGAAGTGGTGTAGAGGAGATTGTGGCCCCAGGTATTGGGGGAACTTTTATTCTTCTCATAAATATCCCTTTGCAAAAATTAATGGACGTTAATTGGTTAAATGAAACTGGGGCACTAATAATCACAGGACAGAGTTAACATTATGGAGAATATACTGGAATGGGGGCTATAGCTAGTAGCATTAAAGAAAGACACCTCCAAATCCAAAGGGTTTTATCATGGTATATTTATCATAACATGTCAGAGCTGAAAGGAGCCCTGGGGATCCAACTTCCTAAATTGACACATGAGAAAACTAATGCCCAGAGAGGGACTACAAAGTCATATAATCAGTTATTGACAGTCAGGACTAGAATCCATACCTTCTGATTCCTAATGCATGTTCTTTCCACTGTGACACACTGCTGTCCTCATCAACTATAATAAATTTTAGTTGGCCAAATGGTAGAAAACTATAAGATTTCTGAAAGACACACTCAAACTTTAGGATTTAATCTATCAATGCATATTTCTTATACAGACATAAGCCCCAGAATTGAATAAAAGAAAGTGAACAGGCTATGCTGCATTGGAGAAATTTTTATCATGAATTCAACATTCTCAAGTTAGCATCAATATTCTCTTGGTGATGCTACAAATTATGGAATACCGCCATCTCTAAAGGATCAACATTGAAAAAAGTTTTTTACAAAGAAAAAAATCCAAATTGAAGATAACTCAAAAGTTAATAGAGAAATTCAGAGTGAGTATAAGTAAGGCATCATTTATCACCAACAAGGATTGACTTACAAGAAGTGGCATGAACAATGTAAGCAGAAAGAACAATAAAATGATACTGAACTACTGTATTGGAACCAATTTTGGTTCCAGAAGAGCTAAGGAAATGCCCCTCCATCCGTCTAGTGGAAAAGGGGGAGAAGGGATGGATGGTAAAGCATCACATAAAATGTCATACTTAAGTCAGAAAGATTTACTTAATGAGTCTTTTTTTTCTTGTTATGAGGGAAGACTCACTACAGCATGTGAGGTAGAGAAGGAAGAGAATTATATTTAGTAATGGCTCTAATGTAAAAACAGCCAGCATCAAGAAAAGTTAAAACAAACAAAATAAGTCTTATAAAAGACATCATTGAAGATATGTATGACTGGAGAAAGGGGTGGCCCAGCTATGTTCCAGGATGGAGACTTAACAGGTAGCCATGACAAATGATCTATTAGTGCCCACCAAATGCTAAAAGACTCAAAGGTGTCTAGACTGTTGGATAGATCCTCTATGGAGGATTTCTGGAAGGATGTGGACAATAGCCACACAAGATGAAAAGGCATGGAGAGATTGTAATCTCTACCA
Organism: Monodelphis domestica; assembly: GCF_027887165.1. Classification (NCBI taxonomy): domain Eukaryota; kingdom Metazoa; phylum Chordata; class Mammalia; order Didelphimorphia; family Didelphidae; genus Monodelphis; species Monodelphis domestica. The sequence continues at coordinate 51,738,175 of NC_077235.1, read as the reverse complement.
GCAGAGAGAGGATACCCATTAAAGATCCATCAAAGGAATCAAAGAAAAAGAATGCTAATTTTAAAAAAATGAGCTTGAATGAATTAAGAGTGGATAGAAGGATGAGAAAGACAAGAGAGAAAGCAATTAAGGAGAGCTTGAATCACAGAATTGGAGTGTAAAGTGCCTCAGGGCTCAGTGCTGGTATATCTCCTGTTCTTTCCAGTCCATGAATCATTCTTCTCTATGATTAAAACAGAAACAATAGAAGTATTGAGCCCCACTGCCTTCTTCCAGTTGTCTGTTATCATTGTCTCATTCACTCCATGGCAATGAGTTTTGATTCTTCTGTTTTTCACAATAAGGTTTTTTAAATTACCCTTTTTGTTATCCTTAGCTTTCCTCACCAGCCTTAGCTTACTCTGAAATTTGGGGTGCTTGATATTATTCTTATAGGACCCTGCTGTGATTTTGTACTTTATCCTCCATTATGTTGCATTATCATTTATTTAACAAGCATTTGTTAAGATAAGTGCCTGCTATGTGCCAGGCCCTATGTTAGGTGCTGGGTATATGTACAATGAAGGAGTCCCTACCCTCAAAGAGCTTGCATTCTATGGAGAATATACAACATGCCCATAGAGACTAGGGCAGCTAGGTGGTACCATGTAGATCATCTAGCACTGGAACCAGAATCAACAAGACCTAAGCTCTGATCTGACCTCAGATACTTACTAGCTGTACAACTCCAGGATAAGTCACATAACTCCATTTGTCTCAGTTTTCTCATCTGTAAAATGAGCTGGAGAAGGACATGGCTTCAGTATCTACCAAGAAAACCTCTAAAGGCGTCATAAAGAGTCAGAACCAACTGAACAACAGCCACAGCAACACAGAAGATAAGGTAAAAGCACTTAGGGAATGATTTTCCACACCCCAGATCATCAGGAACAATGAAGAGTGCCTTAGTTTTTAAAAAGAATGAAAGAGGAAGGCAAGCATTTTGCCTTAACCACCCACATAAAAAGGAGAAAAGGACTCAAATTCCCAGCAACTCTACATAGTGGCAAAGGACTGTAAACTAAGTAGCTGTTCACTAATTGGGGAACTAGTGAACAAAATATGGCATAGGAGTGTGATAGAATACTACTATGTTGTAAAAAATGATGAAGTTTTAGGAAAATCCCAGAAAGACTTGTATGCATTGATGCAGAAAGAAGTAAGCAGAACCAGGATAACAATTTATACAATAATAGCAACAACAACATTGTGATGCCAAATAACTTTGAAAGACAAGAACTTTTACCAATACAATAGAGAACCAAGATTCCAAAAGACTGTAACAAAACATACTATTCACTTTCTAATAGAAGAGGAGAGAGATTCAGGATGCAGATTAAGACATTTTTTTCCATTACTGGAATCTGTTTTGTTTGACCATGTATGCCCTTGTTACAAGAGTTTTCTTTTTCTTTTTTCAAGAGAAAGGAGAAGGTAGGAGGGAGAGAAGATGGATTTTTGTACATTGAATTAAATTAGTTTTTAATGGAATAGGAGCTTAAATGTGAAAAAGGAATAAAAGGATTCTGAAGAGGGAAAGAGGAAATATGATCCATCAGAAGGTTGGAGAATGAAAGAATGTCACACAAAGAAAGAAGAGAAGGAGGACCACTGTACATCTGAGACTGAAAAATAAATGTGAAGCCCCTTCTTGAAGAGAAGGAAGCAGCTGCATATCCTCCAAGGAAAGATAAAGTACACACAGGTGCTGTCAGGTGAGAGATCATCCAGTAAGGATCAGGAAGAAGAATAATGATGATTGGTGACTTCCTGCTCAGGGGTACCAAACTGGCTGTTTGTGGACCTGAAAATAACAATAGCAAGGTCTGCTATTTTCCTGGGAGTAGGTATTCAAGACCTCCCAACAGGGAGCCTTCTCAGACTTGTGGAAATGAATAACTACCCCCACTTCTGGTGATTCATACGAGCACAAATGATATTGCCAGAAGGATCCTGGACATCATTTCCAAAGATTAGTCTGGTTTTCCAAAAACAGAAGAGTCTGCAAACTATAAGCCATGACTTCAGTTCCTAGGAAAATTCTAAAATGGGTTATTAAAGAGATACTTAGTGAGCACCTGGAAAAAGAAGTAGTGATCAATCAGAAAAGAGAAGCATGACTTCATCAAGAACAGATTATACCATTGTAAAAGGGGTGGACAGAATGGCCAACCCTAATTAATATAATCAACATGATTCTCTAAGTTCTGATATCTTCATCAGATGATATCTCTTGGAGTTACAGAAGCAATCAAACAATTTCTAGATACCTCTATTGAATAAACCATAACAATAATTAATAATAACTTGCATTTATATGGCACTTTATCATAACTCTACTAAAACACAGAGTGCTTGCAGTCTACATTGGGTGAGGGAGTAGCCATGCCAGTGATAAGATCTTAGATCATGCAAGGACATAAATAAGTAAATAAAATATTAATAACAATAATAGCTTACATTTATATATTTTCATAAGGTTCACAAAGTGCTTTACACAACACAACAATACTGTGATGTAGCATACCAGGTATATTAGCATCTTGGAAGTATGATTGGTGTATTGATATTGTATCTTATGTGTTCATATACCAGACTCATGGTCGTGTTACTTATTGATTATTGTATTTCCAAATCTTCATTCCAAAGGGCAAAAGAATTCCTGAGCAGGACATTATTTGCCACAGGGTCCTAAAGCTCCCACCTTGTTAGACCACATTCCTTACCAAGTCACATGTTTGATTAACCTCCTCCTCTTTGATTATGTGATTGTCAATTGAACCAATGTTAAAACCTATGCCATGTCACATGTTCATTAGCTACCTCCCACTCCACATTCCTAAACTCTCCAATAAAAGTTTGAAGGCACATGTAGTGCCCTCTCTCAATACCATCAGAGGGGCATGCCAAGATGTAGCCCATATTTCTAAACTCCTTGTCTCTGAGTCTTTATTCCTTTATCTCTCTCTCTCTCTCTTCTCTATCTGTTTTCCCTCAATTTCCAATCTCCTTCTCAGGTGTCCACCCATGAGAATTTTAAGATGTAACTACAGGAAGTTACATGTGAGGTAGATGCTATTTTTCAGATGGGGAAACAGAACATGAAAGTGATTATGTGACTGGACCAGAGTAACATAGTCACTGAGTATCTGAGGCCATATTTGAAGTCACTAGAAAATACCTTAGCAGACATCTAGCTGAAAGTCTTCATTTTAGAGAGGAGGAAACTAAGTCCTAAGAAACGACTTGCTCACGATTACACATAAGATCCTAAATCTAAAGCTGGAAGAGACCTCAGAAACCAACTAGGCCCACCCACTTTATAGATGAGAATGTCTAGTACTCTAGTTCAGGAAATGTATTGGGACTGATTGAAAGAATTAAGCATATCTCTAGAACAATGTAGAGCAGAGAGAGAGAGTCTCTAGAAAGAGCATTCAAGTGACTCTTTTGAGGATTAAGCTTTGGGAGCTCTTTGGGGAGACAGATTCTGTGAAGTAAATACAAAATATGTGCAAAAGTAGTCCAAAATTAACTCTAAGAGATAGCAAACATGAACAAATAGAAAGGTCAGGAAAGGCTTTGGATAGGAGATGGTAACAGCTGAATTTTGAAAGCAGCTAGGGATTCTTAGAGAAGGATATGAGGAAAGAGTACATTTCAGACTTGGGAGACAACCTATTTAGCTGGAATGAGGAAAAATCTAAAAGAACAGTACAAAACAATATTGTAAAAGTAGGTGGGAGCTATGTTGTAGAGAATTTTAAATGTGATAGATCTATCTTTTGTCAACTTGAAGATTTTTCAACTTCTGTTCTTCCAATATTATAGTTACTTCTATAGTTAAGATGGATGTGTATATGACATACATAATATATGTTATATATATTTGTATAAAGATAGTTTTTCTTCTTCTCCATTCCTTTTTACTTTAAAGCCTTTATTTATTACATTTGCAAGACTTTAAGGAAATGCATTCTTGCCAGCCTTTGTTAGGTAAACTCCATCCTTGGCCAGGAACCTGTCATTCCTATATTTTACACTGCAGTCTATAAATCCAAAGCCTATTCTCAGACATGATCTTTTTAACCAGTGTTCATTTTCCAAATCTGCTTTTCTCCTTTGAATCCCTTGCCTTTGATAGGCAGCAGTGATGAAAATTCCACCTGTGCCCATAAGGTATTCATTTTCTTGCCCAAGACTCCATAATCTTTAGCAAGGCTTTCTAGTTTCCTTCTAGCAATATCATTTATGCCCACATGAATCATAAGAAGTAGATAGTAGTTATTAATTTTCATGAGCCTTGGGTAATTTCTGTTATCATGAATAAATGGTCAACAAGGATGCAGATCTCTCTATTTTTGTTAAGACGACAAACAATTATCTCAGGAATCTACCCTGTCTATGTATCTTGTCTGTACCTATTGGCATATTGTCTCCTCCATTAGACTTGTGAGTTCCTTGAGAGTAGGGATTGGTTTTTTTGCCTTTCTTCATATCTCCAGAACTGCTGACTCTGAGTAACAATTTTCCAATCATTTCTGGTGTGTGTGTGTGTGTTTTTACAAAGATCTCTCCAAGGGAAAAATAAAGGAATATATATATATATATATATATATTCTTAAAAACACAAAAAGAGACATACACCTCAAGAGGTGAAGGAGAAGACATCACTGATTACCAATTCACAGAGTTCTAGTTTATTATTATTTATATATGGAAGTGTTAATTAACAGTTTAGTTCAAATAGCCCATATGTTTATTGTGTTTACCTGACGGGCACTGAGGACATTTTTACTGTTTGGAATCTGCCTACTTAGCAGTTATAAATCAATCTCATATCACTGGGCCATAATCATTGCTCTGTTAAGGAGTAAACAGAGAGCCTTCACCTGTGTGACTGAAAGCAAACAAATATAAAATACAAGACATCTCAATATGCCAATTGTGCATCTGCAAGATGCCCAACAGTCATTTCCTGATTTCTAGCACAGCAAGAGGGGACAGAAGCTTGTGAGTAAGTGACTCATACAGTCCTTAGTTGAAATATTCCCCTTCCTTTCCTGCCTTGGCCACTCTAGCTCATCGGTGTAACTTGATCTTGTTACTGCACTTCTCTGGGCCTTGTTTCCCTCGTCTGGACCTCATTACTTTAGTGAATCCCTATAGGTGTGTGTAGTCTCTCCATTGGTGAAGATTGCAACCTCTCTACTCCTGATCCCTTGGGATTTTCATCTTTTTTCTTATCCTCCATGAAAAATCTACCAGCCAATGTATTGGAATACTTCCTTAAGTTCTTTTCATTTTGTGGATAATACAGTACAGTACCTAGGTTAACTGTTGCTTTCACTATATGACTGGACATTCTTCTTTTCCATGTTCTTGATGATGGCTCTTTTACCATTTCTGTAGTTGATAGTAAAATGCAAAATCCTGTTCATTCCCACAATGAGTGTTTCTAAGTTGTGTCTCTCAGAGGGAAGGCAGAGTTTCCACAGAAGGTGAAGCTATAACTGAGTGTTTAGGGAAACCAAGAAAACTGAAAAGTGAGAGACAGACAATGAAAAAGCATGGAATTGGGAAAAGGACAGGTTTGTGGGAAGAACAGCAAGAAGGCCAGAGTCACTAGATTTCATAGCATATAAACAGGAAGATTGGCAAAGTAGAAAGGAACTACCTTGTGAAGGGCTTTAAATGCCAAACAGAGTTTTTATTTCATCCCAGAGATAATAATAGGGAGCCATTGGTGTTTGTAGAGTAGGGAGATGGCATGGCAAACCTATACTTTAGGTAAATCACTTTTGTAATTAAGTAGAGGATGGACTGGAGTAGGGAGAGACTCCAGGAAGGGGGCCATCCAGCAGGTATTGCTGTAATTACCAGGCATGAAGCAAAAAGGGCCTGATAAGGTGGCAGGTTTGTCAGTGAAGAGAAGAATGTAGAGTAGGTAAAGTTGTCAAAACTTGACAATAGATTGCTGTGTGAGGTGAGTGAGAGGAGTAGAGAATAACATCAAGGTTTCAAGTCTGAGTAACTGGAAGGATGGTAGTACCCTCAACAGTAATAGGGAAGTTTAGGAAAGGGGAGAGTTTGGGAGGAAAGATAGCAAGTTCTGTTTTGTACATGTTGAGTGTGAGATTCTACAGGATGTCCAGTTTGAAATGCCCAAGAGGCATTTGAAGATGAAAGTCTGGGACTCAGGGAGAGACTAGGGCTGAATATATAAAACTGGTAATCATCTGCATAGAACCCTCATAGAGTTACAGCCTAATGGGGAAATTTGACAAACACAATTATAATACATAACAATTTACCAGTTAGAATTTAGTAAGCACCTAGGATACAAAGACAAAAATGAAACAGTCCCTGCCCTCAGACAGGTTATATAATAAATGCAGAAGCAAGGTATCCAAAAAATGTTACACGAGGCCTGAGGTGGAAAATTACTGCCAGGATTGGAAGGAAGTTACAGTCAAAGAAAGCTTCCTGCTGGACCTGGCACCCAAACAGGGTTTTAGAGGATAGCTAGAGCAGCTAGGTGGCATAGTAGATAGAGTACCAGCCTTGAACTCGGGAAGATTCATCTTTTTTAGTTCAAATCTGATCTCAGACACTTTCTAGCTGTGTGACCCTGCGCAAGTTACTTCATCCTGTTTGCCTCAGTTTATTCATCTGTAAAACTAGCTGGAAAAGGAAATGGCAAACCACTCCAGTATCTCTGCCAAGAAAGCTTCAAAAGGGTCAAGAAGAGTCAAATGTGACTGAAATGACTGAATAGCAACAGAAATGCGACAGGCAGGAGCCAGGAGGTGATATAGATAAAACAAAAATGATAACTCACATTTTTAGAGGATTTGAATGTTTTTGAAGCAAATTTATTGCTACTAGCCTCTTAAGTAGAAGGCTTATGTATTATCATCCCTAGTTTGCAGATAAGAAAATTCACCCACTATTTGACAGTCATCAAGTGGTAGGTCTGGGCCTTGAACCCTCCTCTCCTGACTTCAAGGATAGCATTCCTTCCACTCTTTCATGCTGGTATTCCATAAACAACATTTTTATTTGTTTAAGCACATGTCCAGACACTGGTTAGGAGGGTGGATGTGATAGAAAGAACCCTGGCCACCATTCCACATTCTCAATGGACAAGTGTTCATGAAATGCCTGCTGGATGAAGAGCCCAGCCAGGTGAGAAACTACACAGGCAAGTCTGGATAGAGAGGTAAGAGAGGTTTATGGGCAGAGCCCTGCCCTAAGAAGATAGACTTAGGTATAGTGGCACCATACTTGGGAGAGAGAAGGTAAAGAGAAGAGGGATTCTGTATAACCAGGCCTTGTGGACATTGCGGGGTGAATCAGCATTAAAAACCATATACTCTAAGCTTTAAACTCAATCTGGCCACTTATTAGCTTTGTGACCTTGGTTAAGTCACCTCTCCTCTCTCTCTGGGCTTCAGTCCTTTCTGTTAAAAAGAAAGGAATTCGACCAGCAAATGTCTCAGGTTCCTTGTAGTTCTGACTGCCTACAGTATGGGTTCCCTTCTAATTCTAAGCCCAGTGGCCCAAATGGCAGCAACTTTCCTCCCTTGCTTTTTCCCCTCTTCATGATGTGTCCAAGTTATATACAGTGCTTTTATTAGGACAGGGAGCCACAAGCCAAGGGAGGATGTTGGTAAGCTTTATGGAAAATTAGCAGTGTGTGACACCATAGACAAATCTTAGCCCGCATGCAACACTGAAGGAGCCTATTCCTGGGTTCACTGGGGCTTGATGTGACAAAGAAACCATTATTTAGGTCCACATAGGATTACTCCAGCTTTAGTTTGAGGACAGGAATTCTCTCTTCTGAGCCAATTTCCTGTTATTCCCTTGTATGAAAATGTACTTTATAGAAATATTACTTTCTTTAAAACACATATTTAGATGAAGTTGCGAACACACACACACACACACACACACACACACACACACACACACACACACACACCTATCCCCTGAAGGTAGTCTGGGACACAAGCCTTGAAAGAAGTCCAGGGCCTCTTTCAAGTTCCTTCCCCCAACCCTGATCAAAACTTTACCTGTACTGTGCCCCACCTGGCTGTACTCATTGGCTTATATTCATTTAGGAAATGATCTGAGAGAAGACTGCTGGAGAAATGACCAACAGAGTGAGAGAGCGCCAAATTCCCTAAGGTTCCTGGGAGAAAAGTCAAATAGAAATTCCCCAAAGAAACCAAGCCATCAGAAATCCCACCCTACCTCCAAAAGAAAACAAGGGTTAAAATGTCTACAAAGAAGCCTAAACAGACATTAACAGTCATTTACACACCACCAGGCCTGTACTCAAGCAATCATCCTCATCTCTCTTCCAGGGAAACCTTGGACTCTACCCTGGGAAGCCAGACTCTGAAAAGTGAGAGTTCCTCTCATTTTATTCCAGATCAGACCTCCACAGCATGCCTCAGTCATTTCTACACCATGCCACCTCATTTAACCTCTTCCCCTTTTTAGAATACAAAATTTTTGAGGGCAGGGATTATCTTGATTGCTTCCATCTGTATCTCTAACACTTACCACAATGCCTGACATTTAGTAAGTACTTAGTATATGCTTGCTCTTTCTGTCTTTGTCTCTTCCCCCCCCCTCTTCCTTCCCCACCTTTCTCCTCACTTACCTTCATTTCATTGGTGTGGGCCCTGCCCCAACAGATACTGATGCCAAGTTCTCTAGAACTTAAAATGTAGTCTTTCAGACTTGCTATTGCCAACAAAATCAACTCCCTGTGGTCAACCTAATGATGAGCCTCTCCAAAGTGAGTTGGGCTGGGCCTCAAGGAACAGACACACACAGTCCATCCCCAGACTGAGGCCCACCCTCAAAGCCTTTCCAGTTTGTTAGAAACTGCCAGAGTTTAGGTTCCAATGGCAAAGCCTTGGAGAGCTCAGTTTTTTGAGCTCTTGACAGGGGAAAAAATATTATGGGTTAAAAAGAAAGTCAAAAACCCCAGAAGAAAAAGAGTTAATCAGCTACTTGAGATTCAGGTTGGTACATGGAATGAGTCCTAGATTTGAAGTCCTGAGTTCAAATTCAAATTCTGCTACTTCCTATGGTCTTGGACAAGTCATTTACATTTCTGGGACTCAGTTTCCTCCTTTGTAAATGAATGGCTGATTATAGCATTTCTTAAGTGTTTATTATATGTAAAGTACTGGGGATACAAAGAGAAAAGGCAGACAGACAGTCCTAGAGCTCACACCTAGGAAAGATTTCAGCTTCACGTCAAATGGAAAGGTACCATGATCTTTAAGGTATAGTAGCAAAGCAGATGATAAGTCCTCTGTTTTAATGCCATTCCCACGGATAAAATCCCATTAGTTTCTGATATTAAACCATTTGACAGAGCCATTGGTAAAAAGGAACTTTTGTTTCTGAAGCTTTCCTGTGTCATGTATGTATCCCCTGGAACAGCCATGTCCAGGGTTACTTTTTAGGATGATGGCTGAGGGTACTCACTGGGTTGAAGTTTCACCATTCCAAAGGCTTTTGGGAACAAGGTCCTGTGCCATCTTCATCAAGGTCATGGTATTGATGCCAATGGTTCAACTTGTCTGGCATATGCTGACTCCTATCTCCCTCCTTAAAGAAGTTGTTTGCTTAGCTAGGTTGGTTCGCCTGCCTGCCCTGTGTGTGACAGTTGATGGAAGTGGCTGGTCCCTTCTCCATTGGAGCCACCTCCATTCCACAAGAGAGTTGTAACTGGTAGTCTCCAAGTTCCCCCAAACAATAGATCTGTGATCCTATGAATAACCTTGAGTAAGTCATTTCTCCTCCATAAGCCTCAATTTTCTCATGTTTATACTAAGGGGGTTAGATTAGAAATGTCTCTTCCAGATCTACTTCAAGGATCCTCTAATTCCTGCTAAAGTGTTAATAGCTGATTGTCCATTTCAGTCTTATCCTTGCCAAAAAAGAGCTTTTTAATGGAGGCTCTTAGGAGCACAGGATCATAGATTCTCATTTTATAAATTTAAAAATTGACATTCAGAGAGGATAAGGGACTTGTCTAAGAACAAGTTGTGGGTCAGGACCCGTTCTTTCTCCAAATCCACAGTTCTTTCCATGGCATGGTATTTATTTCCTGTGTCCTCCTTTAGCCTTCAGCCAGCCTTTAAAGACCAGCTTAAATACTGCTCCCTCCAGGAAACTTTCTGTACCTTTCCACTGAAGGTCTATAATCTTGGAATCCAAAAAGAATGAATCGCCAGTGGTGGAATTACGATAGTTTTATTGAATGTAAAAATGTAACTTGATTTTGAGAAATTAAGCTAATATGGATCTTACCTAGAAACTTTTACAGTTGTTGCCATAGCAGCTAGGTGTCTTAGTGAATATTGTGCTGGCCCTGGCGTCAGAAAGACCTGAGTTTATATCCTATCTCAGATAATTAATAGCTGTGTGTAACCCTGAGTAAGTCACTTAACCTCTCCTAGCCTGAGTTTCCTCATTTGTAAAATGGAGCTAACAAAGGCACCTACATCACAGGGTTGTTGTTAGGGTCAAATGAGATAACATGCACATTGCAAAACTTAAACTTCTATAAAATGCTTGTAAGAGAAGATATAGCACCTGATTTGGGGTCAGGAAGACCTCAAAGACTGTCTTAAATACTTAGTAACTGTTGGATGCTAGTTAAGGCCTTTCTGAGCCTCAGTTTACTTGTTTGTAAAAGTGAGTAGAATAATAACATCGTCTACCTCACAGGCTGTAAGGATTAAATGAGATAAGTATGTGAAGAACTTTGCAAACCTTAAAGCAATATATAAATGTGAGATATTGCAATGATATTTTTCACTTGTTTCAATCCCTGGTAAGATCTGTGATCTCATCATTGGCATGGATCCTTCCTTACCCAAAGGAAACTGCAAGTATTCTGTGTCTTAATGGAATTGCTGTGGCCAAAATCAGTCAGTCAGTCAATCATTCAATTAATCAGTCACCCAATAAGTCTCACCACACACTCATCCAGGCTGGTCCTTGAAGAAAAGACTTGCACCATCCTTAGACATAGAACCAAAGTCTCTCCAGCTCTGTAGGATTTCCCAAACCTTTCAGAATCCAAAGTCACCTCTGCCTCCCATGCCTATGATGCAGCTGGCATCAGTGGAGAATTTAAGTGGAAGAATTATTCATTCATTCATTTCAAATACTATCTATGAAAAGTTCAGGAACTTTTGCTAGGGTTCCATGTATAAAGCGTAACAAAGAAACTTTTTCATCTTCAATTAAAAACTCACATAGCATCTGTCATTTCTATATGAGTCTAAACATGTCATACCAGGTCAAAACTATGCTCCCTCCAACTCAATATTTTTCTCTTATAAGGTAAGTTGACCAAGTTACCCAAATAGTAAATGGCAAAGTTGAGACTGAGCTCAGGTCCCTTCTCTGCATATCTAGGACTCTTTCCCCTGACCTGTGTCTACCCAAAAGTTAAGGTTCTATTCCAGACATGCACGGTGACCTGGCTTTTTCAGTATGGCACAGCAGTAAGAGCGTTCATTAGACTTGATATCAAAAGTCCCAAGTTTAAATTTGAGTTCTGTGTAACCTGGGCTAGATCACTTGACTTCTCTTAGACTTAGTTTCTCTCTGTGTGAAATGGGGTCAATCATACTTGCTTAGCCTGCCTCATAGAGTTGTTGTGAGTCAAGTGGTTGGCGAACCCCAAAGCGCTAGAGAAATGGTAGTTATTATTATCCATGGATTCCTTTTAACCTTTGAAATCTATTTGGTTTTCAGCCTACACAAAAACTTCTTGGGGTGAAAGAGAATCCTTGAGCTTTCTCTTTACCTTTATAGTGTGCCCCATGTATGACTCTTTCCATCCCTAAGAAACATAAGGGCCCCTTGCTCTACTTGACTGAGACTTAGTGAATGCAAGTTAATGTTTCTTTCAGGGTCAGAACCATCATGGGGCAAACAGAGCTTTACCCCTAAGTGCTTGTTGGGGGGCAGAGGTTTGTTGTTTTTTTTTCCTCTGGGATAGACAGCACTTGGCTCTCCAGGAACATCCATTCCCTCCTCTTCAGTCACAGCTGCAATATAGTTCAATTCAACAGGCCCCAGGCCACCATTCCTTCTTGCACAAGCCATGGTAGGGTGAGAGCCAGATCAACCCCTCCTCTGGTGCAACCCCAGCTGTGGTTGGAGTATCCTAACATACTGTTCTATAACTGTTGATCCTCCACACCTCCAGGCCCTTCCCCCATTTGCTTGACTGGGTAAACTGAGGGCTTGAGGCTTTTTGCCCAAGGTTAAAAAAGAAATTCCTAATTTCAGTTCTATCTGCTCAAATTTGGGGGGGGGGGTTATAGATTCTGATCATGCATCCTCTCAGACTTCAGCTTTCCCTACTGAAGAGGTTTAGCCTTTTTAATGACAATATTTGACTTTTCTCTAGTACTTTAATAATAATGATGGTGGCCAACACTTAAGTTGGGCTTTAAGATTTGCAAAGCAGCTTATGTATTATTATTTCATTTGGTCCTCATAACCACTTTGTGAAGTAGGTGTTCTTATTATCCCCATTTTACAGATGAGGAAACTGGGGCACACAGAGGTAAGTGACTTGGCCAGGGTCACCCACAGCTAGTGTTTAAGGCAGTAATCAGTCAGATCTTCAGGACTCCTAATCCTGCGCTCTATCATCTGTACCACCTAGCTGCCTCTAAGGTTTGCCAAGTGTCTTCATAGGATTTAATTTGGCCTCAGAACGGCTCAAATTGGTCATAGGATCACAGTTCTAAGACCGTTGAATCCCTCTTCCTTATTTTACTGAGAAGGAGAGAGGTTATAATGATTTGCCCCAAATCACATAGAACCTGAGGCATGATTTGAACTTAGCATCTTCCCGACTCTAGGTCTAACTTCTCTGTCCACTACATAATGCTACCTCGTTGCCTAGATGAGGACACTGTACCTCTCAGAAGTGAAGTGACTAACCCAGGGTCACACAGCTGATAAGGAGGGGTCAGAGACAGGATTGGTATGCTAAGTATACTATATCAAGTCTTGAAATCATCTCTAACTGTAGTAAGAAATCTATAAATTGGGGCACCAGGGAATCAAGGAGTTACTTAAGGAAGAGTGATTTAGGAGAATTAGATGGCAATGCACCTTGCCCTTGTTGGCTACAATATTTTGGATGGGTCATCACCTTTATTTAAGAGATTGGGGCCTAAGCTTCAGTGATTAGCAGTCACTGAGGGTGGTGGAAACTCAGGCTTTTAGATTCTCTACTGCTTGTTTTATAATGATGATATCAGGGGGAGAAGGAGTTAATGATGTGAGAAAATATAATATCACTCATTTTATCGATAAAAACACATACTTTTATAAACAATAAGGAACTTCGTGATGAAAGAGAAAAACATTAAATGTCAGCACTGATCAGTTAATGCACTGACTGAGTCATTAAGGTGAATCAGTGTTGTTAGTCATCGTGCTGAGAGCTATAAGGGCCTTGAAACATTATCTATCTTATCCTGCCCCCTCAATTTTTAGGGGGAAGAACAGAGGCCCAGAGAAATGGTGGGGTGGGGGGCTTGCCAAAGGCCACACAAACACACTCAGTAAGAGATGCCAAAACTTGAACTGTGGTCTCTAGTCTCCAAATTAAATGCCTTTCCAGACTGTTGAACTGCCTCTTAAACTACTTACACCAATGTCATGATAAATGATTGGTTAAAATATATTATAAATACTGTTACCTTTTAGTTGGAATAAAAATTCAGATATGAGGAATTCCAGACCAAGATTGTAGTAACCATTTAAAACAATTAATGCTCAAATAGTTCAAACTCATCATTAGCCAATGGGAACAGAACCATAAAGCTTGTTTATAAGCCATGGTGTTCAAGGTAAGACATATCAGTTGCTAGGACCCACTGTTACCATAAGGGTACATGATGGAAAATTCAGGTTGAAGATAGCACTGAGTCTTATACTTTTACCTATCTGTCTATCTGTCTGTCTGTCTGTCTGTCTATCTATCTCTGGCTCTGTGTCTCTCTCTACATCTACCTAGCTTTCTATCCATGTTTTAAAGTATGATGCAAGTGAGTAGACTGAGAGTTCCAGCTGACTCTGAAGTCTCTCTTAGCGCCACATTCTCTCTACTGTAAGGGAGAAGGCTGCATGGCAGAAGGTTCACATATTGACCATCAGGCTAAAATTAGCACATGCTTCCAGCTTGACATTTTAAACCTGAAAGAGTTTTGCATGTGGCATTTGCTGCCAATTGGGATTGATTGGCAAGGCCAGCCTGAAGGGGGCTAATGTGTCCTTCCCCTTGGGCATGATGCCCACAATTCAAGCAATTGGCTGGGTTGGTAAGTGGTAAGCGAATGCCTGGGGTAGTGTCTGGCTATGTAGACCAACCAGCTAAACTCTCAACAGGTAGATAACAGAGAGTTAGTATGAGCCAGGCATATACGGTTTTCCACAAACATTCTATGAATATAGCAGTATAATTGATGATACACTCGTTTTAGAGTTAGCATGTAGTCACTGAAAAAACAATGGGAATACAAGTACAAGAAAACAAGACAGTCCATACCTTCAAGGAGCTTACATTCTAATATTCTAATGGAGGAGGAAGAAAACACAGTAAAAGAGAGCTGGAAAATGGGAAAAGAGGAGAAGATAAGGCTGCTAGAGAGGAGATGGAAAAGTCCAGAGAGTAACTTGAACAGAGTGAAGTGAGAGTGGCTGGGTCCCCTCATTGCCTAGCTGTGACCCTGGGGAAGTCACTTAACCCCATTTGTCTAGCTCTTGCCCTTCTGTCTTAGAATTGTTAAGACAGAAAGTAAGAGTTTTTTAAAAACCGTTCTCTGTACCAGAGAGTCATCAATCAGTAAAGGGGTCCTCAGGGTTGGCTAAGCAGGTGAAGTCTAGAAATTCATTTGAATCAGGAATCAGGAACCCTTTCTGGGACTTAGTTTCCTCATTTGTAAAATGAATAGACTGAACTAGGCACTTGCTAAGTTTCTGATTCTATGACCATTTGTATGAGTTTTGAGATGATTACATAGAAAGATGTCAAAAACTATAAAGCCTATACAAGTTCTTCAAGTGGGAAGCTAGGTGGCATGCAATGGAAAGAGTGCTGGACCTGGAATCAGGAACACTTGTTTTCCTGAGTTCAGTTATGACCTCAGGTACTTATTAGCTATGTGACCCTGGGCAAGTCACTTAACTCCACTGGCTTCAGTTTCCTCATCTGTAAAATGAGCTGGAGAAGGAAATGGCAAACCACTCCAGTATCTTGGCTGAGAAAACCTGAAATGGAGCCACTATATCAGACACAAATGAACAAGTTCTCCTTGTAAACCTCAGTTGCTATCTATCCTTGCTTAATCTATGCTGATTCCCCCTTTTCTGCTTAGAAGTCATCTTGTAGTGGGGGGGACAATTGAAAAGTGTTGAAAAGTCTTTCATACTATTTACAGCTCCTTAGTGACTTAAAGTAATAATAATTGTTTGCATGGGACCACAGGCCCAGATTTCTTCTTGTTTATAGTTTCTCATTTTTCCTGCAGGAAGGGGGTGGCTCCAACTCTATCATAACAAACCTCATGTAAGGGAGGGGACAACTCTGTGGGACAATAAGGCAGAAGGAAACTCTCTTAAGTAACCAAGGGAGAGAGGACTCATGGGCTCTGAGACGAAGACCACTCATTCTATGCTGCTGGCATAAAGAATTCCCTATTGATATGAGATATTCAGGCAAGAGGCTGAATGACCATCTGGTAGGGATGTTGCAGTTGAACCAGATGACCTCTGAAATTCCCTAATTCAAAAATGGTCCAGATGAAAATTATTTGACTTCTCTTTTGCGGTTAACTTTTCCTTTTGAATTTTAGTAGGCATACATTAAGCCCATTTTGTGTTGTCAGGAGAAGGATGACCACTGGTTGAAATTTTGTAGAGGGATTCATATTTTGGGTAGAGGTCAGATTGGAGGATCTCTAAAGTTCCTTCCAACTCTGAAATTCTAAAATCCTATAAAGGCAGTGTAATTGATCAGAGGAGTAGGATAGCATCCTCTGATCTCCCCTGTGGCATCCTATAGCCAACCTCTCAAAGCAAAGCTAACTGAGGGCAGCTGGGTGGCTCAGTGGATTGAGAGCCAGGCATAGAGATGGGAGGTCCTGAGTTCAAATTTGACCTTAGACACTTCCCAGCTGTGTGACCCTGGGCAAGTCACTTAACCTCCATTGCCTAACCCTTACCGTTCTTCTGGTAGTGATTCTAAGATGGAAGGTGAGGATTTTTTTTTAAAAAGCAAAGCTAACTGAGATTTCTGAGCTAGCTGGCTTTGCTCTCAAGCTGACTTTATTATCTGAAGGGAGAGCAAGAGAGCCAGAGGGAGATCTCTTCAGGGCAGAATAGTGTAGTACTAGGGCATTTGCTAACCCAGATGAAGTTCCAGTCATATTTGTCTTTGTGTTCCTTTTCCTAGTGTCTCACCGTGGGCTAAAATACAGGCTCCCAGAGGTCTTCAAGCATAGCATGCCCTGAAGGGCTCATGTAGGCTGGCTATGTCATAAGACCAATGAGGGCCATGTCCTTGACACCACCTCCTGGGCCCTTGTTCATTCTCTCAGACATTCCTTTGTCCTAGGTCTAGATACCCTGACAGCTTCCATACTCTGTATGTAAACGAAATCCCTTATTTATGTACTCAGTTGTTTATCTTAGATCTGTAGCCCCAAACAAACACTACTTATACATCACCAAATGTATGCATGGAAAAAACACGACTGAATAATATCCAAACATAATGTTATGCAAGCTCACCTTAAATATTTTATTTTGCCGGGAAGCATTTTTTAATAACTCACGATTTTAAAGCCCAGATAGAGTTTCTCCGGCTGCTATTCAAATAAATGAACTTTCCACTCCATATTGCATTACTTTTTTTTTTCACATTTTAGAGTCTGGTAAAGAATAAGAATGTTATACCATTTTTTTTCTTTTCAATTGTGTGTTTCATGAGCTAAATTTTATCCTCCAGGACATGGAGAATATCCAATTCTCTAAATGCGCATAACAGAAGTCTGTATATTTTCAGACGCAAAGGTCACATTAAATTAAAATTTTAAGAACTGTTATATTTCAGTTTCTCAGAAGAAGAATGAACCTTTATACTTCTTAGTTCCCATTTCAGTGGTGTTTTAAGGTTAATAAAGTACTTTTTCTACAACAACCCAATGAGGCAAGTAGTACAAACATTATTATACCCATTTTACAGATGAACAGATACAGATTTAGAGGAGCAGTGAGGAAGAGACTTCCTTGGGACCTAAGAACCCACAATGGGGACGGGGAGAAAATTCCAAGCACTACCAGCCAGAGACATCAGATTATGCTTGAGCTGCTGCTGAGAAAGCCATAAATGGGGGAGCTGTTCAGGGTCAAGTCAGAGCCTGGGAGAAACTAATTTGTGAGGGGTTAGGGATTGGGTGCCATCTGGGTGAGTGGGCAGAGCCAGTCTTCATCTTTCCAGCCAGTAGGGCACAGAGTTCATACCTTTATGGTAGAATTGGGTACAGTTATGCTGAGGAAAGGGTGGCTCATTCCCCAGTGTATAGGCTATGTCCCCAGGATCCCCAAACCTCTGGAAGGAGGTAGGGGAAAGGAGTGTTAAAGAGGAAGAGAGGGGTACAGGATGGGGAAAATATGCTAGTAGTAATATCCTTTTACTCTAGGATGGAAGAATATGTTTGCAATGGGATGGTTATCCATTGGCCTATAGGAGAGAGATGTAGTGGTATCAGGGCTAGTTTGGAAGTGGGAGAACCACACTGTGGCCCACAGGTGTTGAAAACATCCTCACCCTTATATTGGGCATCTTGAAATAAGCCGCAAATCATTTTACCCGAGTTATAGCCATGGTGCCAGTATAATTTTACAAATGAGGCATGTGGCCCAGGGCCTCAAGCTCCAAGCTTATGAGGACCGGGCCCAATTTGGGTTCAGATCCCTAAATAATAAATCTTTGTCTTGTTTTCCTCCTACTCAGAGCTCTTTCTGGGAAATCTTAGCATATAGTTCATGTCTAAATCATTGTAGACATGGGTAAAACTGCCAGTACCTGTGCAAATGAGCCAGGATAACAATGCATACTAGGTATAGGACAGTCTTTAGTTTACCCCAGAGGAAATGCAAAAGGTGTATAAAGGACTCATAGTAGCCCCTAAACAATTGACAGAATTCTCCCTCTCCAGTAAGTACCACTTTCCCTTAGGGGCTCATACTGCAATGGTATTGGACTCAAATAGAAAGAGGAGAAGGGAGAGGGAATCTAGACCATACAAAAGGATTCTTCCAGATTGGATATTAGCTTAGAAAACCACAAATTAAAATTAACTATATTGTATTTTTTTAATTTATTTTTTAAGTATTTCCCAGTGACATTTTAATATGGTTTGAGCTTGTACTTGAAGTGTTGAGGGCTGCATGACCTATTTAACCAATGTATAGTATCCCAGACTCATTGTCCCGCCTGACTTGTAGTTCCCTAGGAAGGGGAAACAAATTTGTGGGTGCTAAAAAAGAAGTAGCAACCATCAAAAGTTCAGTGAATCCTACTTTCATCTCAAAAACATCTCCAGGCATCTAATTTTATGGAACTACCCTGGAGTCTTGCCCCTAAAAAGCAAACTACCTTGGGATTGGGAAAGAGACAACCTCTTTCCCATTGGATCTTCACTTTCACCTAACTCATGGTAGTAGCAGCGTACAAAGTTCAGGTCTCTTATTACCCCATTTTGTGATTCAGCTCCTTGCCACATGTGCAATCTTCTCCTCAAAAGGCTAGCATTGCCCAGGAATCTCCCATTTTTTCTCCATAAGGCTGGGTCTCCAAACTCTCTAGGGACTCACCATTCTCCAGGAAATCCCTCTTCCTGTCGCTTCCTGGAGCCTGGAGTTCAAGACCTCCCACCACTCAGCTATGCTATAGGAACTTAATGGTTGAGAGACTGATCTATATAACTCTTGATCAGGGCAAATGAGAATGAAAGAGAATCAAACCAGCATTTACTCTTTTAAAAAAAACCCTTTTATCAATTCTAAGACAGAAGATCAGAAAGGGCCAGGTAATGGGGGTTAAGTGACTTGCCCAGAGTCACATAGCTAGGAAGTATCTGAGATCAGATTTGAACCCAAGTTCTCCTGACTCTAGTCCTGGCATTCTATCCACAGCTACCTAACTGCCCTCAGTATTTATGCTTATTGGGCTTCCTCTTGACATGAAGGAAAGACCCCAGGTGCAATAAAATGTGTGATATGAAAGCATTTAAAAGATATATATCTCTTTCCAAAATCTCAGTTCATATCTATTGCCAGTGATGATTTGCCTACATTGGCCATAGTAGTTAAGGCTGAAGGAGAGCTTAGAGGTTCTCTAGGCCAACGTCTTTATTTTATAAAGGGAACCAAGTCCCAGAGAGGGAAGACCACTTACCCACGGTCACCCAGATACTGACTCCAGATCCAGGGCTCTTTCCATTATACCTCACTGCCTCCCTGTTCATTCTGATTTGGCTTCGAGGCAGTTGGATGCTGACCTACACATATGGTAGACTCAAAGGACGTGTGAAATTTCATAGGCTCATAAGATCTAGGGCTGGAAGGAACATTAGCCATCACTTAGTCCAACCCCTTTATTTTAGAGAGGAGAAAACTGAGGCTCTTGTGTGAGTTTGTGCATTGGGCAAGAGGAAGCTTTCCCAAAGTCATACTCACAGAACCAGGATTCAGGCCACTATCTTCTGCCTCCATACCTAGTGTCAGTGCACCAAAAACATCTTTCAAGAAAGGATAGGAAAAAAACAGTTAAAACACAAAGTGATTGAAAATTTTGGGGAAATGGCGATGAATATGGCCATGCCCTTTTAGCAGCTGACAAATGCCCCAACCTTGCCAATAATCTGGGCTTCCAATGTGAATAAGTAGCTCATATTTTTCTTTCCACTGGAGACGACCCCATCCTGGCTTTCTGAAAGCAGGCATGCATGTCATCTCCCACCTCATTTTCTTCTGAGTGTAGGAGGGGAAATATTATAATACAAACTGTTCTGGCTCATGATAATCTATTTTACAGTTGCATGCAAGAAAAACCAATCCCAGAAAACCTGGCGAAATCCCAGTCAAATCTCTCCACATCTGTTTCTGTCCCCTATTCTGACTCTGGCTTTATGGTCCCTGTCTTGCATTCAAAAAGCTCTGCGTGTGTGTATGCGTGCATGTGTGTGCGTGCACACATAGAAAATAGCTCTAAAAATAGGCAACACAGTCTTAGAGCCACCAGCTGGCTAGTTTTGATTTCAGAGAAAGTGGGGTACCCTTGAATCAGAGTGGGGAGGGGATAAGGACTTCTGCAAGATAATGGCAGCCTCTGCCTGGGGCTCAAAGATAGCATTGGAAGGCCTGGCTTCAAATCTTTTGTCTGCCATTTGTAGTATGTGCAACTTTGGGCAAGTCCCTTTCCTCTCTGGGTCTCAGTTTCATCATATGTAAAGGGAAGAGAGGTTACTTCTTTAAGGTTCCTTTTTTGACATTTCTTAGAGATAGCTAGGTGATGAAGTGGAGATAGCCCTGGATCTGGAGTCAGGAAGACCGGAGTTCAAATTCAGCTGCAGATACTCACTTAGCTATGTGACCCTGGGAAAGTCACTTCACTTCTGCTTGCCTCAATTTCCTCTCCTGTAAAATGGGAATAATAATAGCACCTACCTTGCAGGGTTTTTGTCAGGATTAAATGAGATAATATTTGTACAGTGCCTGGCACACAGTAGGTGTTTTAATAATTGTTTATTCCCTCCCTCTCTCCACCCCTTCCTATTCTTAGTAGTATGAGATGAGAAACATAACTTGTTTTTTTCTGCCCCTTAATGGCACAACTCTGGTCATGGAAATACACTTTCAGAACACAGGGGAGGACTACAAGATTTCTCTTTAAAACACGAGCACACACACACAAACCATTAAAACATATCGCAATGTGTTCTGGGGATGGAAGACACAGGTGGGGAGGTATATCTTGCACAAGGTTGAGAAATGTCAAAAATGGGGGCAGAAGGAGGAAGTAATGCATAAATCCCCCTAGAGAAAATGGCTTCGACTCCAGGGATGTATTAAGGATTGTGTATTAATGGGACCTCAGAAATTTAATTCAAGTAATTGGCAGTGACTGGACCTGGGGAGGCAATACAGTATAACAAAAGGATTCTTAATCTAGGGGTCATGAACTTAAAAAAAATGTGGATAAATTCTATTCACCAATAGAATTGGTTTCCTTAGTAATTCCATGTATTTTATGCCATTCACTTTTAAAGTGTGATTTTGAGGAAGGGTCCATGGGATTTACCAGGCTGCCAAAGGGCTCCATGATAGAGAAAACTTTAAGCACCCCTGGTGCCCTGGAAGGACTATTGGACATGGGGTCAGGAGAGCTGGTCTTTATCTCCTGGTTCTGGACGTCACTGCCTTTGTGAGTTGGGGCAAGTCACCAAAACTCATTAGGCCTCAGTTTTCTCTTATGTAAAATGATTGGTTTGGACTGGTTGATCTCTGAGGTCACTTTTAATTCGAAATTCTATGACCCTACAGAGTTACCTAGCCTGAGTTAGAGGCCACAGTGAGAGGAGAAAGAGATAGCTTACCCCAGTAGCTGCTGAGGTCCAACTTCTAGCGAGTGTACTGGGCCTCCATGTTTAAGGGTGTGTGCACCTGTGTATGTGTGTGCACATGAGAGACAGATAGAGACACAGAGTTGGCAGGCAGAGGGGAGTGATGATGGAGGGCTAGCCTGGCAGCCAAGAAGACCTCATATCAAATCCTGCCTCTGAAGCTATGGAAACATCAGCATATCTTTTAACCTCTTAGTGCCTAGCAGGCAACTTTCTAAGACTATAAGTGAGGAGTTACTGATATGCATCAGTGTAAGGAGTTTCAATACTGGGAGTTCGAATAGTAATAATAATAACTAACATTTATATAATACTTATTATGTGACCTCATTTGGTCTTCACAACAACCCTGCGAGGTAGGTGTTATTATTATGTTCATTTTACAGTTAAGAAAACTGAGGTAAACAGAGGTCAAGTAATTTTCCAGTTCCTATGTGAAGGAAATTAGAAACCAGTCCAAATAAACAAAAAACAAACTAGACCAAAATAAATAAATACAAACATGATAATTCAAATTATATATATATTAAGGTATAATCAATACAAATAAATCTGTGATCTTATAGGATCCCAAGATCATCAATTTAAAGTTGGAAGGTGCCTTATAGATTTTATAGAAGAGGAAGCCGAGGCATAGAAGAGTAAAGTGATTTGCACAAGGTCACACAAGTCCCAAGTATCCGGTGAAGATATGAGCCTGTGCCTCAGGATAGAGATTTGATGTTCTTTCTGTGCCACTGTATCTCCTCTCAATGTAGGAGGTCCCTCCAATGAAGTGGATTGTAACTCATTCTTGCCTATCTATTCTTTTCGGCTCCTTTCTATGTCTGTCCATGAGTTTGTCTCAGGAGGTGCATCCTATATGCTGAAGGCTTTCTTTGTTTTCTCCTAACATTGCAAGGGAACCAGTGAAGCTCTCCAGCCTAAGAGAATGAGAAAGGGCATACAGGGGAGGAGGAAAGAGGAGCAGAGCACAGCAGAGGGGAGGGGAGCAATGTTATGTACTATATAGAGAACTAGCTTTGAAGCCAAGAAGTTCCCAGTTCAAGTTCCATAAAAAGTCTGTAATTTGCAGAGAAGGTGCCCATCTGTATTGGTAGAAGGGATTTCTTCATCCATGGAGTTCCTTACACTATTGTGTGTGTGTGTGTGTGTGTGTGTGTGTATGCACACATACAAATAGAGAGAGAGACCCATATGACAGACTCAGTCCTTGTAAGAACAGGGTTAGATCACCTGGAATTTGTTCTCTAGAGGGAAGTTCTAGATGAGGAAACTCCATCAGGGGAGGTCAGTGCCTTCTCTGCAACTTTTCTTCTTAGAGAATTTCCTGGGACACACAGAAGGAACATGATGAATGCGCATTGGATTAGATTGGCTAAATACTCAAAAAAGTGAATTGTAGTAGGGATGGGGCTTTTGGTTTCTGTGTTACTATTATTTCTAAGAGCTAGCATTTATATTAACACCTAGTATGTGCTGGGCTTGGTGCTAAGCACTTTTACACATGTTTATCTCCTTTGATCCTCACAACAACTCTGGGAGGTAGGTGCTATTATTATCCCCATTTTATAGATGAGGAACTGAGGTAAACAGGGTGAAGTGACTTGCTGCCTAAGATCACACTGCTGACAAGGTATCTGAGGTCAGACTTCAATCCAAATATCAGCTCCAGCATTCTTTCCACTGCCCCAACTAATGCATCCAATAACTCATTAGTCTCTGCCAACAGTATTGCTGTGGTCCAGTAAGGAAAATTAGGAAAGTGATGGGTGCTATTGTCTCATGTCAATGGGTCAGTCAGATGGCTATAGCCAGAGGGTACCCCACAGCCTTTGAAAAGATGTTTCCTGAGCCCCTGTCATTTTAAAGGAAGTCATTTTGCCCAAGTGCTCTTCTTACGGGTCTGGGCTATAACTTCCTTTCCAGTCCAATGTTATTTCCTATTGAGTTTTTTTCTGTTTGAAACTGCTGCCTTAGCAGTTAGGGCCTTTCTCTCCAGGCTTCCACATCATTGTTTAGGCTCATGTTTCCCTGGTCCCTGAACAACTCTTCAATTCAAAGAAATTCAGATAGCACCTACTATGTGCTAGGCACTATACTAAGCACATGTTGACAAATGGTTATCTCATTTGATGCTCACAACAACCCTTTGTGGAATTCTGGAGGTAGAAGGGACCTCGTGGGCCATTCTTTCCCATCCCAAAGTGCCACAGTTAATAAGTGGCAGATCTGGAATTCAAACCAGAGGCCTCTGACTCCAAAGCCATTATAACATGGAAGCCTGCAGAAGTAGGTTTAGGTAAGTGGTTTGGCTGAGGTCATACAATCAGCAAGCTTTAGAAGATGAGATATCACTTATCCTCTCAGTGGCCTAGGCAACTATATGGTACAAACCAAATGGGGGACAGCTTAGGCAAGAGTTCTCTCCACTGATGGAAGTGAACGTCTGGACCCAGGAAAAAAATATTCAAGGCTGTGCTAGGGACCCAGTCTCCCTGAGAGTATTTTCATGACCACATGCAAAGCCACTACTTGAAAGTTCTTTGCACTAAGTATTTTTATCTTGAAGCTCTGGTTGCCCTGAAACAAAGAGATTCATTTATAGCCTAGTGGAAAGAGGGCTAGATTTGGAATCAGAGGAAGGAGGTTCAACTCCTGACTCTTTTCCTTACACTAGCCTTGACTCCTGGCTCTGTCATGTGACCTTGGGCAAGGAACCTATATTCTCTTTGACTCCTCAATTTCCTCCTAGGTAAAATGAAGAAGCTGGACTAGATGGCCTATGACAGTGTTGGTGAAGTATTGACACACGTGCCTGCCATCAGTGTCCTCTTACCCCTCTTTCCGGTGCCTGAGAACGTTTTTTTTTTTACATGCCCCACCCCTCTGACCAGCCACCCAAAGCAAGCACTTCCTCCACTCTCTGGGGTAATGAGTGGGTGGGGGAGTGGCTCACAGGCAGCTTGAAGTTGTAGTTTGGGCAAGCAAACTTGAAAATCTTCACCAATGCTGACCTATCAGGTCCCTTCTGACTCTATGATCCTATAATCATCCTTGGGCCTCAGTTTCCTCATCTGTAGAATGAAGGGACTGGATTAGATGGTTTCTAAGGTCTCTTCTCATTCTGTCTATGATCCTGTAAGCCTCCATGGGCCTCAGTTTCCTCATCTGTAAAGTGAAGGAGTTAACATAGATGACCTCCAAAGTCATCTTGCAATCTGATTTCAATTTCCTTCTCTATAAAATGGGTCACACCACCTTCCTCACTGGGCCATTGTAAGAGAGACCCTTTGCCAACCTCAGAGTCCCAGAGAGACAGGAATGGCTGTTATTATTGTTACAGAAATGAGAGCTATTCTTGGGCCTGCCACCTGTGCAAGTGAGTGAAACCAGATTGACCTTGGTGAGCTCTCTGATCTCACTGGGAAGGCATCAAATAAAGAATATAGCTCAGGGGTGCCTTGAAACAACTCTTGAAAAGTAACTTTATAAGCAAAGAAACAACCAAAGCAGGAAACCACTTGCTCAGTGGCTGTGTAGGAGCTCTGGTTCCTTTTGAAGCACCAGGAAGTAGAAGACAACAGAGAAAATTCTGTCCTGAGGAACCTCAACTATGTGAATAAAGACACTACCCAAGAGGAGATGTGCTTGTGTAAGCCCCTGAAGAACCAGTGCTATATATAGGCCAACTTGGTGAGGCTGGGGATTTAGTGTTCCTTGACCTAGTGAGGCAATAGGGCTCTTTTTCAAGGCACTCTAGCCCAACAACAATATCTGAAGGCCTATTAGTTCAACAAACATTAGCAGAGTATCTGTTCTGTACAAGGACCCTGGATAAGGCCTGGCACTAAGAGGATGTGAGAAAGAAATGAGATGGGGTTATAGGATCCCAGTACTAGAGCTAGAAGGGACCTCCAAGGCCATCTTTTTTTTTTTTTACATTTTACATATGAGGAAACTGAGGCTCAGAGAGAGGAAGTGCTTTGCCCAAGGGCACATAGTAGGCAAACAGACTAGAATCCAATTCTTCTTTTCCAGAACACAGCCTAGTCACTGCCCTTAGGGGGTTTATGGTCTAGCAAAGATGCATGTGAGCTAGTAAGATGTTGCTCAGAGGACAGAGGGAAAACACTTCTTTCTCAACTTTGTGTAAAATGAGGGGGTTGGACTAGATGTCCCTTCCAGTCTGAGATCTACGATCCTATAATAGGTCTCTTCCAACCAATTACTTAGCATTCACCTATGATGGAGGAGGCATTTAAACTATGTTTTTAAAGATGAATAGGATTCCAATAAGCAAGGGCAAGGAGTGACGCATTCAGGCAGAGGGAACAGTTTGATCATAGGCAAAGAGACAGAAAAATGGATATTTGAAGAACACTGAGCAGCACCCCCCCCCCACCTTTGACTGGAGCTAACACTGGAGTATGTGTACACGAACAATCAAAAACAAGACTGGGAAAACAGAATAGAGCCAGAGCCTGGAGGCCTTTGAATTCTAGGCAGAGGGCTGAAGACTTGTTTCCATAGGCCATCCTGAGCCACTGAAAATTTCCAAGCAGGGGAATGACAGGACCAGGCCTGCCTATTAGGAAGATTAATCTGACAATTGTGTGCAGAGTGGATTGGAGGTGGGAGAAGCTGGAGGCAGGAAAACCATTTAGAAGGGTTTTTTTTTAATTTTTCAATTAACAAAAATCGATCTTCTCTTGTGATCTTCCTCCCTTGGGGAAAAAACCACCTTGTAACAAACACATTTTAATAGGCCAAGTGAAAGATAATGAGAGCATGGATCAGGGTAGGAGAATTTTAAATGGAAAAGTGAGGTTTTTAAAATTTATCTTTCACTCTCTGCTATTTTTTTCCAAGGGCGAGCAACCAACACTGTATATACCTTTTTGAAGTATAGAGAAAAAATGCTGTATATTAGGATAATGGTTTCTAGTTAGTTTCTAACCATCCTCCTAATAATTCCTAGGATCACAGATCCTAGCAGGAAGAGACCTTGGAGGCCAGCCAGTCCAACTTCCGCATTTAACAGAGAAGTAAACTGAGGCCCAAGGAAGTTAAGTGATTTGTCCAAGGTCACCTGGCTAGTAAAGTGCCTGAGGGCAAATCTAGATCTAGGTATTCTTGAATTTCAACTCCAGAATCCTATGCATTACTATCACAGCTGCAGTTCTGATTAACAGAAGTTTAGGAAATACCTACCTACCTACCTGCTCTTTGCCATGTCCCAAGGATGCTAGGATGAAAAACTTCCCAAACCCAGACAACCAAGGAATAAGACTGTTTAGGGCTATAGCTCTGCCAGAGAAAGGTCTTGCCAGGCCAGCCCTCTTGTTTTCATTCCCTACTGAAAATTTGCTCTGCAGTATGAGGACCAATAAGTCTGGATTTTGCTTTTGCAGGTTGCCGTCAGGTGTTAGAAAGCCTGATGTCCTTTGTCAAGGTTTGAGGTGAAAGCTGTTTGCACCCTTCCTGCTCCACAGATCTCTGAGTGTACTCATGCTATATAACATGAGTTATTGTTGTTGTTGTTGTTGTTGTTGTTGTTGTTGTTATTGGCCCATTATCTTCTAAGTTTACTGTGTACTTTTCCCTAAATGTATTCCCTTCCGCTGGTCCACACTAAAAGCTCTTCTGTCACTTTTCTTCCCCACTACACTTTATTTATGAACCTGCATTGTTTCCCAAGCTACTTACATTTTATAGCTCTCAATAAATATTTATAAACCTGAGAAGACATTAAAAATGTTTAACATTAAGACTGCGCAAACCCAGAGAAATGGTAGCCCTGGGTTCTGTTCCTAACTACATTACTGTGACATTTTGCTGGGCTAAGGACCATGTCTGCTAACTTGGAATTTACTCAGTGTCTCAACTTTATTTTTATTTAATTATGAAATTCCTAACAGTCAGAAAGTGTCAGAGTGGCAAAGTTAAGCCTTGGGAGCAGGAAGACCCGAGTTCTTTGGCACAGCAAAGGAGTGTGCTTATGGGCAAGTCACTCAGTCTCTTTGAGACTAGAGGGTTGAAGCAGTTAGGTGGATAGAGCGGAGACCTGGAGTTGGGAGGACCTGGGTTCAAATTTGATCTCAGACATTTCTACTGTGTGACCCAAGGCACATTACTTAATTCTCTTTAGGCCTTATTGCTCTTCTGCCTTAGAACTGATACTAGTATCAGTTCTAAGACAGAAGATAAGGGTTTTTAAAAAAAGACAAGGTTACATTCTAGCTGTAGAGGGGTTTTCTACACTGCACAAGTCCTACACTTTTTCAAATCACAGAAAAAAAATAAACAAAATCACAAAGTATCCAGAACCACCACCCACTTACTATCAGTTAATATGTATCTGTGCTCAGCACTGTAGTAACCTCCATCAGTAAAGCCAAGACATTTATAGATCTCCATCTAAAAAAGGAGTCCACAGAGGCCCAACTTCCTCAGTTCGTGGATAAATGAACTGAGCCTTGAAAAGGGGAAGTGACTTGTCCAAGGTCACATAAGTAATAAGTGATAGGGCTTTGATATGAACCAAGGAACTCTCACTCCAGGGCAGCTAGATGGTACCCCAGTGCCATAGATAGAGTGCCAGAACTGGAGTCAGAAAGACCTGAGTTCAATTCAAGACAAACACTAGATGTGTGACCTTGGATAAGTCACTTCACTCTGCTTCAGTTTCCTCCTCTATAAAATGAGCTGGAGAAGGCAATGACAAGTCACTCTGGGATCTTTACCAAGAAAACTCCAAATGGAACAACTGTTACTCCTAATCCAATGCTCTTACTATATACTGCCTTCTTTACCATCCCTTTTGACTGGTTCTTATCAAATGTAGTCCATAGATTGCTAGGTTTGGGCTTAAGAAACCTGGGTTCCAGTTTCAGCTCAGCCACTTACTGTGTGACCTCAAGAAAAAAATTTCACCTTTTCTAAGCCTCACTTTTTTGTAACAAAAACAGACTTGATCATTTTTGCCATTCTAGTTTGTTCCAAAATTTTCTCTTTTTTTGTTCCAAAATTTCCTTGATAACCTCTTCCCCTTTAACCTTTGGGTCATTTCATGTCCTCAGGCCTGTTGGGCCAGAACTTATGGGCCCATAATTGTAGATAGTTGTAGATAATAAGAAGCCATTTATTCTAAATTCTGAAGAGAAAGTATGTGCTTTAGGATGATTAATCTCATTTCAAGGATGAATTAGCAGTGGGAGAGACCAGTCAGGGAGACCAGCTTGGTAACTGTTAGAATTAATCTAAGTTTGATGTGACTAGGGGTAGTTGAAGTAGAAACAATTACATCAAAAAGAATGTCTCTGCAAGTTAGGTAAGTAGATATTCTGTCTAGCATCACAAGGTTAACAAGGAGTAAGTAAAATCACATAAATATAGATGGTGCATCTAGGTAGCATAGTGGATACAGCACCAGGCCAAGAGGTGGGAGGATCTGGGTTCAAATTTGACCTCAGATACTTCCTAATTGTGTGACCCTGGGTGAGCCACTTAACCCCATTACAGCAATGCACAAGACGCTTATAAGTCAAAGGGAGCTCACTTTTGCTCTTAAAGGACCTAGGTTAGAAACCTGGATTGGACTCTGTGTGAACTTACCTTGGTCAAGTGATCTGACATTCTCTGGGTGAGAGTTTCCTTCTTTCTCCAATAAGTGAATTCAACTATATGAGTCCTAAGGAAGAGCTCTTTCAGCTATAAAACTGATCTAGTGATCTATAATTCTTCCCTCCAAAACCTGAACTCCCTCTTCCTTCTGGTAACCCTTCCATATCTTAGTAGACAGACTTTCTGAATTGCAGTGGCCAAAAACATCATCAACTGTAATCAACCTTTTATTTGATGAGCCTTTAGCTAGGCTGAATCTTCCCATTTAAACTGCAGGCCTTTTATTGTATTTGGCTTGAAGTTTCTAGCTTGTTAGTGCCTTGTTTTGCTGGAATAGTTTTTGAGAGCTCAGTGTTACCCAGGAAATAAAATGTTATCAAATTGATCTTCAAAGATGCCTGTTTTCCCTCAGGCGGGGAAGTGAGGTGGTGAGAGTAAGATTCTACTTATGTGTGTGTTGCCTATGTCTGTGCTCCTACTAATCTCCCCATAGATGGTGAGGTCCTCTAGACAGTATTGTTTGCTGGGGAAATTGTGCTGATTGCATCAAATTGCCCAGCATTAGAGGAACTTTTCAAAGAGATCCACGGTCACTCAAAAGAGCTCAGCCTGACAGTTTGAATATAAACCAAATGGATGAAAAATGCTATTGTCTAGACCACATGCAGTTGGATGGCCCGTACATTAACTTAGTCCATTAACACATATATCCCATACTTTTATGGGAGCTGCAGATGGACAATGGCTTGAACTTACAAGGAAAAGAGTGGGCCGAATTGCATTTGGGAAATTGTATAATACTTTTAAAAACTCTAAGGTGCTATATGCTTTAAAAAATGTTTTAAGACTCATTTAGCATACGCTAGAGTAGATGATAATCTAGACCAAAGAAATATGGCGAGGGATATTACTGAGTCAAAGCAAGATCAGAAAAGTTGTGGGTAATGTGGTAAGAGGAGGGATATCCCACATGCTTCACTGGTCTAGTCAGATGGCTAGCTACATCGAGGAAGGGGCCACCCCTTTTGCAGGTGGGGTCAAATCCCTGAGATCCCTCCACTTAGGGGAGGATATAGAATAGAGTAAAATAGGCTAGGCAGGGGTGGATGAGTTATGAGCACAATTGGAGAAAATACCTATCTCTTGGCGCGTTGAAGGAGTGACCTTGGACAAGTCACTTGTTTTCAGAAGATCTCAGTTCCCCCATTATGAAATGAGGGGGAGCTGGCCTAGATAAGAACTTTTCCCCATGTGACATGTTGTGATCCTAGTACCCGAACTCATGACAATACTTCATTCTAAAGCTGGAGCAAGGGGCAAAGGGTCCCAGTGACCTGGAAGGGTGGGGAAACCCAGTTTGCTAAACCCGAAGTTGGGGGCAGCTTTGGCCGTTCCAGCCACGGCAGCACCGATTGCTTAAGACACTGCCCCTAGAGGTGACCCCCGCAGACTGTGTCCCTTGCCCTCCAGGCTGCGGTCACTTCGGTCAGTGCCCCCGACCTGGCCCAGGTCAGTTGTCCAATTTCCTGCGAGCCGCCCGAGTTGGGCGCTTCTTCGAGTCTCTGGAGAGCCTAGGGGTATCTCATCTTGTCCCATTCCTTTCTGTTCCGTCCCGTTCCCGGTGGGCCGGGGCCAGGGCCAGGGGCAGGGCTCGCCACTGGCCCGCCCTGCGCCCGCCCCTCGGGCCGGCCTGCTGCCGCTGGCGCCGCCTCCCAGCCTGCCAAAAGCGGTGAGGCGCCGGGCGACGGCATCATTGGAACCCGTGCTGCAGCACCGCGCCGCTCACGCAGCGCCGCGCGCCTGGCGGCCCAAGGCAAGCTCAGCCTAGGCAGCGCACAGCGCAGTCCAGCGCAGCCGGACGGCGGCGGCGTCGTCGGGAACGGCGGCGGCGGCGGGAGCCGTAGCAGCCGCAGCAGCCCCATAGCAGTAGCAATAACTGCGGCGGCAGCGGCTGCGCAGGGAGCTCACCCGCGCTCCCCTGCTCGTGCGCCGTCCCCGGGGCACGCGGACTCGGAGACTGTGGAGGCTAAGGCGCCCGCAGCCGCGCGGCGCCCCGCACCTGCACAGTCCTCCCCTCTTCTCTGTCCCGGGCCAGCCACCGGCGACACGCCGCGCTCATCCGCTCCCCCAGGCCGCGGTGCCGGCGCCGGCGCCGCCGCCGCCGCCAGGGCAGGCCCGCGAGGGAAACCGGCCCGGGAGGAGCGCGCCGCCGCAGCCGCCGCAGCCGCCCCCGCCATGGCGCACTCGCCGGTGGCAGTGCAAGTGCCCGGGATGCAGGTGAGGAGGCCCAGGCCGCCGGGCCCGCCCGACGCGGCCCAGGGGACCAGGGGTGCCTCAGGGACTCCCCGCTAGGAAGACTGGGCCGGGGGCGGGAGGACAACAGGAGCAAGGGGCGCACGGCGACAGGGGATAGGACGCAATGGAATGGGGCCCCAGTTATGGGCACCTGCGCCTTCTGTGGGGAGAAGGGAAGGTCGGGGGCTGCCGCAGTCTTCCTCGGGAGTTGGGGTGGGCAGGGCCGGGCCGGGCCAAGCCAAGCCAAGGGTGGTGGAGTAGACGCCGAACTAACTGGGCTTTTCCTGTGGGTAGAACGAGGTGACTCTCTTTTTCCTTTCATTTTGGAGCTAGTGCTTCAACCCTGAAGTCTCTTTCCCACCCCCCCCACCCCCACGTCACCTGGAAATCCGAGCTCCTGCCCGATTCAGAGGAGCCCACCCCCCCCTCCCGGCCAGTTCCCACCACCCCCTTTCCTAAGGGAAAGAGAAGTTTGTGCCTTGGGGAGTAGAGGACATGCGTGCTGGACGAATACTTATTCTCCCCCCGCCCAAACCCCTCTGCTTTCTTATAAAAGCAAAGTTGTTAAACCTTTGGAAAGCAGCTGAGGAAGGCAGTTAAAAGAGTGCATAAATAGTCTGAGGGTCCCTTAAAGTCTTAGTCCTTAAGACTTGACGCACCTTTCATTTCGGACTAGTTAGTAAATGTTCTCCAAGACTGAACTAGTTTTTCCAAATAAGCATACACCTCTTCCCCGACATCTCCCCCCCCACCCCACCCCCACACACCCCAACTGCTTCCAAAACTCTTGTGAATAGGTCAGAGGCCAAGTACATGAAAGCCTTTGTCCCTCCTCTTGTAACAATAAGAAAACTTTTTAAAGTGCAGAAAAATGTGTTGGAATAGCAG
This sequence comes from Monodelphis domestica, assembly GCF_027887165.1. Lineage (NCBI taxonomy): Eukaryota > Metazoa > Chordata > Mammalia > Didelphimorphia > Didelphidae > Monodelphis > Monodelphis domestica. The sequence goes on along the minus strand of NC_077235.1, from coordinate 51,705,569 downwards.
GCAGTCCATATTTCCATTAACATTCCTGACCATGGATTTGCAGCCACCTGTAAAGTTTCCTTTAAAGTTTTATGGAGGTTTGAATGTCATTTTGTTTAATAGTCCTCTTTTATGCAAGTTCACAGAGGTTTTTTAAGTCCTTCAAAAGAAAGTCATTTCTCTTCTGCATATATCTAATGTAGGTTTTAGCAGGGTTTCCTAATGACTAGGCCTCTTAGGTAGATCCAGGGAGACTTCAATACCTAGTCTTAATAAGTTTTTACTTCGTACTTGTTAGAAATAAAAACAAGAAAGAGAACAGATTGAGCTTTCCTGAATTCGTTTAGTCATTTCTTTATTAAAAAAAAGATTTCTATTTTGGTCTGGTTTATATAAAGTGAGGATGCCTTTTAATAATGTCCTTTCTATGTCTCTGATTGCCATTGTTCATGTAGTTTGGGAGTCTTCAAAGTTCTGTAAGTGCTGAGGTGCTTTCTATATGTCTTTAAACTTGTCCTATAAATAAGCTAGCAATTCACTTTCAATTTTTGTCCTCTTAGCTGCTTTTCTAATATACAGGTGATTCAGATTAATACTCCTTTTTTTTTCTTCATTTCAAGTTATGTGCCTCTATTTTCCTCCACAGGGACTGTAATCACATGCCTCTTAAACTCATTTTTTACCCCCAAATGAGTATTAAAAACACAAAAAGGATCACTTATCTGCCTTGTTTTCCTTAATGAAATTTTAAGTTCTTTGCACTTTCCACTCCCCCCTCACATAGTTCTTAAGCTCATGCTTTCCATAGTTAAGTTTGTACCCTGCCCTAAAAATAAATATCTGACTACATGTAGTATAACTCTTGAGTCCAGAGTACTTTGGATATTCCTTGTGTAATGTTGTAGATGGAAAAGTGTTGGGGAGATGTAACTGAGGCAGGAGAAAGCTCTCAGACATAGAGTACAAAAGAAACTGGAAAGTTAATTATATGTTTTAGAAGCTACAATTAAAAAAATGATCAGGACAGTAGTTCTTATAACTTTCTCCTTTAAAAGTTTTTTTAATGTGGTTTAAGGAAGTTAGGACCAAGAATTTTCCCAGAAAGTACGTGTTTTGCCCCTTGTTCACTTATTCTCCTGGCCCCAAACTGGTGGTTAAAATAGAGCTACCTGTTCTATGTGTTAAGTCTAACCGACATTCTTGACTTTCTGACAAAGGAATTTGTGTCACTGGTTTAAAACAGAAAAACAAACAAACTTTGAAGAAGTATTGTTTAAGAAGGAATTGTTCCAGTTTTGGTACTTCATTGAGTAAAGCTCCTGATACTTAGGTTGTTTGACATGTTAAACTTTGCTTTTTCAATGTCATCCAAAATAACCAGACAGTACAGCTGAAAAAGGGGGGGGGGTACAATTAGCAGCATTTTCCCATGTTAAGAACCTAAAAGTATAGCATCACTACATTCAAATCTATTATTATTATGGTTGGAATTCTGGGAATCAAGAAGACCTTGATGTATTAGCTGTGTGACCTTGGGCAAAGTCATCTAATCCCTATGAGCCTCAGTTTTCTATTAAATGGGAACAAAAAAATCAGGTTCTAAGAGTACCTGCCTTTCACAGGGTAGTTGTGAAGACCCAGTGAGGGAATGTATGTCAAGCTCCTTGCAAACCTTTCAATTCCGTGTAAAGGAGTGCCATGTAAAAGTAGCCAAAAGCCTGTTCCCTGCCCTCGAGGAGCTCACAGTCACATGGAGGGAGGGGCAGCAGGACAGTATTTAGGCAATACCCCAAATCACATAAATACACTGGAAATGGAAGGGAATCTCAGAGGGAAGCACCAGCAACTGGTGGAGCAGAGAAAGGGCTTGACCAGGTAGGGTTCGAGTTCAGGCAGAGGTGATGAAGGAGAGCACTTCTGGCATGAGGAAAAGTCAGGGCAAAGACACAGAGATAGGAGATGGGAAGAGAAGTAGACCATTGGAGCATGTATGGAGGGGAGTAGTGGAAGGCTAGAAAGTTAGAAAGGGGCCAGCTTTTGAATGCCAAATGGAGAACCAAATTTACTTCATTCTGGAAGTCATGGGGATTTAATGGAGTTTTCTAAATTGAAAGGTGGCATGGGTGGAGCTACACTTTAGGAAAATCATCATAGCCAGCAAACAGTAAGACTTGGCAAAAGACTGGCTGTATGAAATGAGTGAGGATGACAGACTACTGTGACCCCCTTTTTACAAAAGAGGAAACTGAGGTTGAGAGAGGTCAAGTGACCTTGCATAGCTAATGTTTGAGATCTGTTTGGTTCCAGGTCTGATGCTTTGTCCACTGAGCCACCTTCTTGTCCTTAGTAACTTCGGAGAGAGCAATTTTAATTGAAAGATGAAATTGAGAAAGGAAGTGTAGACAGCTTTCCTGCTGTTGATTCTCCTATCTCACTATTGCTTCTGAGTCTCCTTTTAGGTCTCTCTACAAAGTTCCATCCTTGGACATTGATCTCTCTCAATAATCTCATTCCTACCGTGACTTCGGTTTTTGTCTCTGTGCTGATTCCTATCAAATACACGTATATGTTTCTATATGCCTAGTTATAGAAGTATATAAGTTTGATGACTTGACTAGTCCTTAGCTCTATCCCTGCATTGGCAGCTGCCCACCCTCTCTATGAGGATGACCTCCAATTCAACATGTCCCAAACTGAGCTCATAGTCTGCTCTCCATTCCCTCTTCCCAGCTTCCCTATTTGTGTTCATGGCACCACTATCATCCCATTTACTAGAACTGGAAACTTCCAAGTTACTTTTTTTCCCAACCCTCACCTACCATCTTAGAGTCAATTCTGTGTATTGGTCCCAAGGCAGAAGAGCAGTTAGGAATAGGCAATAAGGGTTAAGTGACTTGCCCAGGGTTACACAGCTAGGAAGTATCAGAAGTCAGATTTGAGCCCAAGACCTCCCATCTCTAGGCCTGGTTCACAATCCACTGAGCCCCCTCCTCCAAGTTATCTTTGATACTTCCCTTTCCCTAACTATGGCAATCCTGTATCTCCAAGGTCCACCTCAGATGCTACTTCTTCTATTAAACATTCCCTGATCCCCTCAGCTGAAAGTAAACCCTCCATCCTCCTATCCATTTGGTTGCCAAGGCCCTGTGGATTCTACTTCTTCAATATGTGTCCCTTCCTATCCACTCACATTCCTACCACCTGAATAAAATCTCACTGCCTGTCCTGGATTATTGTAAAATCCAACTGTCCTCATTGCTTTCAATCTCTAACCTGCCCTCCATACCAATACTCTTGATGCCCAAATCTGACATTCCCTTGCTTAGTAATCTTCAGTGGGGCCCCATACCTATACGGGGTGAGGGGGATGCAGTTTTCTTAGGCTGGCAATTAAAGGCCTGTACAGTCAGACTCTGACCTTCTTTTATAGTCTTATTCCACACTGTAATCCCACCAAACTGGAATACTAACTGTGCCCTGATGTTTTCTTCTCTCCTATCTCTGTGCATGTGTGCAGGCAGGAGCTGCGTCCTCATCTTCCTGGAACACAGTAAGCACTTAATAAATTCTTTTTTATTCATTCATTTGCATTTCTGCTTATTGAAATCCTTCTCTTCCTTCAAAATCCATTTTGGGTACCATGTCCCCAAAGCATTCCCTGAACCTGTACCTGAAAGTGATTTCTTGGGGTAGCTAGATGGCACAAGGATGGAGTACCACCAGGCTTGGAGTCAGGAGTCCTGGGTTCAATACTGGCCTCAGATGCTTTCTGGCTATAAGACCCTGGGCAAGTCACTTAATCCCTATTGCCTAGCCCTTACCACCCTTCTGTTTTAGGATTGATGCTAAGACAGAGGGTAAGGATTTTTAAAAACGTGATTCCTCCCCTCTCCGATACTCTTACAGCATTTTGTCTGATCTCTCCTTTGTCCTTATCTCCATCCACCTTGTCTTGCATTGTCATTCCCTGTAAGTATAAGCCCCCATCCCCTATTGCTATACTTGTCTGGAGGGAAGAGATTGATTTTGCATCTTTGTGGCCCAGAGTGCCTGGTATGGTGCTTTACTTAGAGTTGGTTTTTAATAAATAGATAAATATAAGTCCTGTTTGTTTTGAAAAGCAAATCTTCCCTTGAATGTGAAGTTGTAAAGTTGTAGCCATTTTAAGCAGAACTTTTATTTTCTATTCTAATTGATATAATGTATTTAATGATAAGAAGGGAAATCTTTATATTGTTGCTAAATTGTTATTTTTGAGCATGGAATCAAATCTTTTTTTAAGGATGATCTTACTAGCATTTATATAGCACTTGAAAGTTTGCAAAGCACATTACCCATGTTAATTCATCTAATCCTTACAACAACCCTGGGAGGTAAGGTGCTCTTATTATCCCCATTTCACAGATAAGGAAACTGAGGCAGAAAGAAGTACAAAGTGACTTGCTTAGGATCATATGGCTAATAAGTGTCTGCAGCCGAATTTAAACTCAGGCCCAGCACTCTATCCAATGGGCCACCTGCTACCTTACTTCCCATTCTTTTTTTCACTTTAAACATTATTTTATTTGATCATTTCCAAACATTATTCATTGGAAACAAAGATCATTTTCTTTTCCTCCCCTCCACCCCCTTCCCACCACCTCTCCCATAGCACTTCCCATTCTTATAGTGCTTAAAAATTGCGAAAACACCTTATCCTTGACCTTTACAACAACCTTTGTATCCTCACTGCTTAGCAGAGTGCATATATCACATAGTAACCTCTTAATAAATGCTTTTTAGGGTAGCTGGGTTGCTCAGTGATCAGAGAGCCAAACCTAGAGATGGAAGTTCCTGGGTTCAAATTTGGCCCCATACATTTCCTAGCTGAGTGATTCTGAGCAAGTTACTTAACCCCCCCCCCCATTGCCTAGCCCAGTGATGGCGAACCTTTTTAGAGACAGAGTGCCATCTCTACCCCACCCCCACCCAGAGACTGAGTGCCATACTTCCCCCGGCTCAACTTCCAGGTCAGGGGCCCAGACAGGGGATGGAGGAAGTGCTCCCTCTGGGCAGGGGTGGGGGTCATGAGATGCAGGTGTGGAGAGGGGGAGAATGGTCCAGCACTCTGCCCCCTTACAGCTCCACTCCCCTCCAGCTATTTGCCATGCTGTGAGCTGTGCTACCCTCAAACCTAGTTCTTCTCCAACCTCACCATAGGAATCACCTTCCTCACAGATCCAACAGACGGTTGTCTTACGCAGCATATGAGCCACATTCCACCCTCCCAGCCTTATCCCAGACAGGGGAGGAAGGAAGTGCTCCCATTGAGCTGTTGGACAGAGGGGCAGGGGAAGTGAGGACATTCTCAGGTGCATGGAGAGGGGGAGGGGAACAGCTCCACCCTGAGTCCCTCTGGCTTTCTAGTAAAGAACTCTGGAAGGTGACTGCATGCATGCCCACAGAGAGGGCTCTGTGTGCCCTTTTTGGCACACATCCATAGGTTTGCCATCACTGGCCTAAACCTTGTTTCTCTTCTGCCTCAGAACCAATACTTAGTATCACTTCTAAGATAAGAATGCAAGGGGTAAAAAAAACACTAGTAAATGATTGTTCATTGCCAACTGGAGCCCTCCTGGGCAGAACTGGTCCTGCTCTTTCCTTTTCTATTTGGTCAGTGTGTGCCTCAAGCATCTGCAGTGTCATTAGTGTGGTAATACTTGCCTTTGATGTGTATTGCTTAAAGCAGTTGGTCTCCTTCACCCTTTTGGCTGTCTGGTGAAGCCTGTGGTATGAGCCCTTCCTCAGAATAATGTTGCCTGCATTCATTTTTTTAAACCCTTACCTTCCATCTTGGAATCAATACTGTGTATTGGTTCCAAGGCAGAAGAGTAGTAAAGGGCTAGGCAATGGGGGTCAAGTGACTTGCCCAGGGTCACACAGCAAGGAAGTGTCTGAGGCCAGATTTGAACCTAGGATCTCCCATCTCTGGGCCTGGCTCTCAATCCACTGAGCCACCCAGCTGCCCCCACCTGCATTCATAATTGGAAGAAAAGGCAGACTTTCAGTTGGAATTTCAGGGTCCTGAATTGAGGTCTTGGAACTTATATATATCAAAATATTTTTAAAGACATGATTAGTTTCCTATGTGATACTATCTATATATTTTATTTCATACACTTGAAAATAGGCTTTAAAGACCTCCATAGGATTTCACAGCCCAAAAATAGTTAGGAAGTAGTAGCCTGAGTTAGAGGTTAATGAAAATCAAAATGTAACCCTACCCTACACCAATCAGTGTTCATGGATCCCTCCTGAAATGATTTAGAGAATATTCTAGGATTTGGTTGGGAAATTGGCCACCATAAAGCCAATGGCCATGATCTTCTCTGGGCTTAGCTAGCCCAGTTCTTGGACAAATAATAATTATTTGTTTGTCAAACTAAACTTAGTTGGGCTTTTCCAAAATCCGGTATTAATCTTATTTTTGTAGTCTCTTTTTCTATGGGTTGCTTTCCTTTAGACCAGATTTGCAGCTTCTGAATTGTTGTTCATCACCAGGAGTGATTTAATGAAGAAATTTCCTATGGATATTATCAAGTTGTATATACACAAAAACATCTCCAAAAGATAACCTTGAAATAAACCATTTGTCCTTATACTGAAACCTATTTCCTTGACTTCCCTTGACCATTCATCTTTCTTCATGAAGGAGAGAGGCCAATCTTAGATAAAATTCGGAAGTAACCCAGTTTTTTTCTGGGCCTTCTTACCTAGTACCCTAAGCAAGTTGTTCCTTGGCTTTATTTTCCTTATTACTTTAGTTCCTGTAATTTTTTCAGGGCTTTTTTCTGCCATACTCCACCCTAGCCTTCCCCTTCTACCCCTGTTACAGAACTTAGATCTCATTTTTTAACTCAGCTGTTAAATTGTAAAGGGTCTGATAAACTGGTTAACATTTAATGAAAGATGAGCAAAGCTAAAATAGTTATCCCTCTTGGGTTTCCGCATTTTAAAAAGTTAGTCTCTACTGATTGGGTTTTTTAGGCATCATTGAAAGGTGGTGGAATTCGGATTTGATTTTTTTAAAAGGGGTGTTTCAGGTGACTCAATGACTTTGTTTACTCGCAACAAATCAGGCTACATTGCATGCTGAATCCTGCATCCTGTCTGTGTATTATATTGGCCTTTCCTTCTCTTGTACCCTACTAGGGGTAGAAAAAGAGGATGCTCCTCCTGGTTACCTTGGAGTTATTTTGCCTATTAGTAGTAATTTCCTCATCTTGGTAGAGAAGGCTAATGGGGTTGAAAACTTTAATGTTTTGTGACATATTTACGAGCCTAAATTTTAAGGTGCTTTATTACATGTTTCTAACCTATTCCCATCAGGCTGGAATGATTAGTGTTCATAAAAGAATCAGACAAACAGCAAGTAGGATTTGTGTCATGATATCAAAATTAGAATGAAGGTGTGATGTTTATAGAAACTTAGTCAAAAACCATGAACAATATAGATGAGAGATGTACATAAAGTATAATAAGTTTTCTTGATGCCCTTATTTTCCTTTTAAAAAATCAAGCACTATTATAAGGTCTTGTAGAAATAGAAGGAATTGTTTTAGAATGTGTTTCTATTGGAAATTCCTTACTGATGAGGAGTACAAGTTGTTGGATCCATTCACACTCCTCTTAGTACTGAGTTAGTGTGGTTGGTTTTGTTTTCCCTTTCCCCTGAAAGACAAAGAAAAACATAGTCAAATCTAATCAATTTAAAATGCCTAGAAGTAGAAAAACAGACCAGAGTTAGATTACTCAAAATGTTTATTAATGACCAATATCTAGCTGAGGCATCAGTTGCTTTGAATAACAACCTCCTAGTATCAACTGAAATCAGGCTTTACTGTATTTGAAATTCATACCTTATTAGATCTGTTAGAAAATTTCTCAGCTAAGGTGTGGTATATTGCTGTGCTATGGTCTTAGTGCCTGGTGACGGTCTTAGGAGTAAATTTTGGTTGGGAAAAATATGTCAAAGATATCTAGAAGCATCCAGAAATTTTTAGAGACATGTTTGAGTATAAGTGGTTGGTACCATTTTATTATCACTTCATTTTCCTTTAAGTGATTGTCATTGGGATGTTGAGAGAGATGTTATCTCAAGCCAGGACTTAACTACTTGTTGGCTTTTTAGTATAAGTAAGTGTTGTAGGAATAGGGTAGGCAGGATAGAGAATCAGGTTGGCATAGAACTGTGAGGGTGAGCCTATTCCACGTGTGCCAAAGATGGCATGCAGAGAGAGACCTCTCTATAGGCATGCACACCTTCCACAGCAGAGTTAGTTCTAGAAAGGCCACTCCCTTCCCTTTCTCCTTTCCCTGTCTAGGGTACGGTGGTGGGGCAGGCACTCAATCTGGGGGTGGGGCAGAGCACAGCAAAGCACACAGTCTGGGGGTGGGGCATGGCATATGGTCTCTAAAAGGTTCTCCATCACTGGCATAAAATCATTTAGAAATTGTTTAAACCATAGTTTGGTATTTCACTGGTGAAGTAAGTGGAGAGTACTGACCCGGAGTCAGGAAGACCTCGTTTGAAATTTGATCTCAAACACATATTAGCTATGTGACCCTGAGCAGATCACTTAACCTCTGTTGACCTCAGTTTCCATATATGTAAAATGGGGATAATAGTAATGCCTACCTCCCAGGGTTGTTGTGAGACTTAAATGAGAATAATAACAATGAGATGAAATGAGATAATAATTGTGTATGCACATAGTAAGTGCTATATAAATATTAATTCTGATTATTATTATTTATAAGGACTTAATTTTTTCCCTAAGTCTCTAGCTCATCATCATTGCTGCCTCCTGGAACTGGAAGGTCTTCTTAAGACTATGGAAACATTTCCTTTTGCCTGCCTTTCCTTTAAGCGGAGGCAAATTGTAAACTAAGCAGCAAATTATGCAAACTTTGGCTTAGTTTAACTTTTTCCTCCTAGTTATGGAAATATAGTTACTCTAACTTGCTACCCTATGAAAAGAAGCTAATTTCAAAGATGTGCTTATATTCCCCTGACCTCTTCATTCACAGATACTAAGTGTCTTCTGTGTATGGGGGGGAAATGATTAGCAAATTCCATGAAGTACATCTATGTGGGTGGCTGTACAATACATTCATACCTGGGTAAAATTGTTGACTAAAGTAAATTTCTGATTGTATACAAACATACATGAGATGTGAGGGATTACGTAAAACATTGGTCTCAAAGTAATCATTATCCACTTAACTGTAACTCGTTTTTCATGCCTTTTTACTATTTAGAAAATATTTTTGATATTTCACTAAATGCCAAATTTTTGGACTGTTACTCAAGTCTATTGCATAGAGGATATTGAACATCAGAAATAATTGTTGAATTTGAGTTGAGTATCACAGAAATTATATTTCTTAAATTTTCCAATTATTTGTTTAATTTTATCTGCAGAACCTTTTTTTACAGCTTACAATTGCCCTGAAGACAGTACTACTGATCATTAGAAATTAGTTTAAAAGTTAGCAAAGTGAAAAGCTGCTGTACAGCCTTGCTTTGGTATATGACTTTTGGGTTCCAGAAATGCCTTGTCCTTCTTTTGGTGTAGGCACTCCAGAATACAGATTCTAGGATGGCAAGGGACAGAGAAGAAAATGAAGCATTTGGATTTCTGCTTTTTGAGACAAAAGAAGCCTTGTACCTGGAGGGCTTACGTTTATCACTGCTTATCCCTCCACTAAAAGTTGTCACTGCAGCTGAATGAGAACCTTTCTTCATCCTGTCTATCCCAGACTACCCAAAAGGCAGAAAATGACAAAGTGGGATTTGACTAGTTATTAAATGAATTAATATAGGAAGGTGTTATTAGAGGTGTTACTTTAAAAACCACTCCGATTCTTGGTAATAGAATGAAATTTATCTAATCCATACTGCTCTTGCTGTGACTCAGCCCTCTGCAAAACCTTTGCAGACATAATGATACTACTACTGAAGAAACCTGGCTTTAACGAAGGAAGAGCTAGTTTCTTAAAGTCAGGGGATTACCAAGTTTCTTAATTATTCTGCTAAAATACATTGGTAAATTAAACATTGTATAAGGTTTATAAAGGGTGTTTTTTGGTTGGAGGAAAGCTAGATGAGAGATGGGAAAAGGGGTGACATCATAGGGGTGGTGACTTCAGCTGCTTTTCTACTTAAGATGTGTTGTTTTGGCTGAGTCTGTCCTAGGCCAATAAATTGTTTCTAGACCTTTAAGGCTATTTTGTGTGGCCTTTCTCTATAGCCAAAGTGAATTAGCACTCATTAGCCAGTGAAAATTTCAGAAAGTTATTGAATTCTCTTAGGCCAGTATGGGTGGTTAGTTGGGAGGGTGCTAGGGAAAGGGGACGGAATGAAAGGTTGAAGAGAAGGATCCTAATTCACTCCCAAGTGTCCTGGATTGATATTAATATCACTGTTATTTTCCCAGTATGGGCCTCCCTTGGCCTTAGAGGTTTCCCTCAGGGAATGACTAACACAGACTTGAGCTCATTTCAAGGTCGAGTTAATATCTCATAGTTACTTAAAGAAATTTGCCTAATGACTTTTTAACACTATTTGGTTAATGCTTTGGAGGTGAAGGGATGGTGGTAATTTAATTGCTTTCAAAAAAGATAAAGAAAGGCCTAAACAATTCTAAATGTTAAAAATTATTTTCTGTTGTTGCCTTTTAATAAGCAATTATAACTGAATGTATTGGTTTTGGTGTGCAGTATATGTGTGTGTGTGTGTGTTTTTGCTTACTGTTTTAAACTGATGCATTATGAATTGGGTACTAGGGGCCTGTAGGCATTTTACCTTGATTTGTATCTTCTCGATTATATAATAACAGTGTGCAAAACAATGAAGCTGCTGTCAAACTGAAAAATGCTGGTAGGTAGTACTAATTAAAATCTGTTTCCTTACTCTTCTTACATGAGATTCTAGTTTTTTCATTATGAAAGTATAACATCTTTAAAAATATGATCAGGTTAGCCTTCCGAATATTTTCACTTTTCCTCTTGGTATTCTTACATTACAAACCTTTTCAAAATAACTTAATGTTGATACCACTAACACTAAGTAAGGGGGGGAGAGGGGGAGAGAGAGAGACAGAGAGAGACAGAGAGAGGGTGGGGGAGGGAGAGAGGGAGAGAGACAGAGAGAGGGTGGGGGAGAGAGAGAGACAGAGAGACAGAGAGAGGGGGAAGAGAGAGAGAGAGAGAGAGACCAAATCCACAAAACAATCAGCCACCATCCCTCAACCAAAACATGCGTGTGTAATAAATAATTATTCGGGTTAGCATATTTGAGTGAACTTATAAAACATGGTCCTGTTTTTTTATTCCCCTACAGCCACCCTGGCCCCTATGTCCTCACTTCATTTCCAAGCTAATTTGGGTTGCATCTGCTTTAGCTGTTCGCTCCTACATGGAGAGTGGAAATTGTTAATTTCAAGTGTAATTGATTTGCTGCTGAGAGGAGGCTAACTTAAAACAGCTGGCCCACCATGTACAGAAAGAGGCCTCTTGAAATTTTGGATTTCGGTCGGCTCTAGTCAATATAATGTGGTCTTTCTTGGGATGTAGTGATGGGGTCTCATTGCGCTTGCTTTTCCTCCCAATTCCTTCTGTGACCATTGGTACCTGGCTGGGGGTCAGGGGTATACAATGTGACTATAGAACAGTTCTTCTCTATGCTTGACTGACTTGAGATCAGCTCTCAGATGGATTATACTTTGGCCTCAGCACAATACTCAGTCAAATGAATCAAAGCCACTAGGCTCCAGGAGTAGGAATTAATCTGTTTCACTATTCTTATTGAAGTTAGATTTGCTGTAGTTGGTGGCAATAGTAAATAATGATATAAAATTTTTCTTAGGCTATGGGGATTTTTTCTAGTTGTTCAAACAAGAAAGTAAAGGAATGGTGCTGAATCTCAAAAAAGGAGGGAAGATCATAACAGTATATTTTTTACCAGCATTTTAGAGTAGAGGGTATTTCTATTAGGGAAGGAAAGTGAATAGGCAGTGTTAAGTGTCAGATGTAATCACATTTGCTTCTTCATTGTAACAAATGAGTGTTTTCACCTCACAATTAGCATCTTGGGCACTTTGTCAGCAATAAGAATAATAGTATTAATCAAGGCTTTAAAATTATTAGATTACAGCATATGGAATAATTAGGTTCTAGATGATTTAGGCTTCTTGGTGATTTAGGAGAGTCATAAAGATACAGGAATAACCTTCTACCCCTCCTCCTCCAAAAATAAATAAATAGGGTAGGAAAAACATGCCAGAATGCAGTACTTGGAATTTGTTGACTTTATCTTTCTTCCCCTATTATCATTGAGTTATGAAGCCCTTTCTATTTTTTTTATTCCTCCAGAATGTCACATCTGCCCCCCCCCCCATCTCTCGTCCTAGGGCTTATCATCTGCTTCCCAATAAGAAAGGCTCCTTGGGGAGGGTCTTCTCCCTACAATTCATCCTGTACTTTTCTGTCAAATCAATCCTCTTTTAAATATTGAGTTCATCTTATCATTCTCCACAAAAACTTCCACTGACTTCCTGTTTCCTACAATTTCAAAACACAATTTCTCCCCCTCACCTGAAGTGCTGAAAATTCAGAGGAGTTGAGAGAAAGCAGTAAGGGCTTAATATGGCCTCACAGGCTTCTTGGAGAAGATGAGACTTAAGAGTGAGCCCTCAAGGAGAAACTATGGAAAGTGATAGACATGAGGGCAGTTACATTGTCAGACTTGGCTGGGGGTTTTCATATTGTTACACAGTTGATTCTTTGGGTATGTTTTTCTTAGGTAAGGAGTTCTTTTTTGGTGTTGATTCTAGGGCTGCTCAGACATTTTCATTACTTTGTGAATGAATGAAATTAGTTTCATTGCCAATTATTCACAATAGCAATGAATGCCCTTTATAGTTTGTTTCCGGCAGAAGCTGATGGGGCTTCTTTGGGTTTAAAGTCCCTGCTACCACAGGCAGGCACATGAGGAGCTAGAAATCATTCCTTTTTATTTTTAAAATGGGCACTTCATATGATCTTATCCCACATTTACAATCTTGGATTTGCATGAAACCTCCCAAATACAATCTTAACATTTTGGAGAAGAAGCTCTTCTCCCCCCCCCAATATTTCTTTGGTTATGAACTAGATCAGTGATTTCATCCAAATAGGAAATTTCCTTCCACTGATGCAGATTGGTGAAGTGAATATTCCTTTGGTGTCGTAACTAGTTTGTGTTTGAGTCAAGACTTGAACCCAGACCTTTCATCCATTATGCCCTCCTGCTTGCAGATTTTATTAAGAATATTTAATAGTGTACAGGTATTAAAATAAAATTCTATTTTCAATAGTTCAATACCTTTACTTTATTAAATATGCAAGAATGGTACTGTTAAATTGCGTTCCGTATGTAAGTTAACTTTTGTAACTTGACCATCTGTAGAAATACTTTTGCTGCCTTATTATAAATGGCAAGGGAAATAGATGGGCATTTACGAATGCTTATATTTTATACGGTTCTTTCTTCAGACGGAATTAGTTGTGCTGTTGTAGCTGTATCAACAATGTAGGCTTTCTGAGAGGGACAGGGAAATAGCTTTGTTAGGATTATAGTGGTATTTGCTTTTTTTTTTTTTAAGGTTCTGACTATTAGTTAAAAGCTATTATATTTAGTCCTGACTTATTAGCAACCTTTATTTTTGGTTGTTTGAATGTCTGATTTGTCATTTTTTGTTGCTTTAGTCAAGTGAGCAGGTTTCAGCTCTGTAGATCCAAGCTACAGAATAGGACAAAGTCAATCTTTCCCTGAATCTGAGTGGGGAAAGGCTGTCCTACTAAATGCTGGTGGGATTCAGAATATAAAGAGAGTGAAGGGTATTGCCAAGGAAAGACTAGTGCAGAGGGAGGTGGGACTGGTATGTAGCAGGTACACAGATGTTGCCTTGCAATTCCTCTGGAAAGTGGAAATAAAAGAACATTTTAGGTCTGTTGCTTAGCAAGGAAATATGATATTCATGGAGCAGGGAGAGAAAATGAGAAAAGGACCAAAACACTCATGGCAGAAAAAAATTTATTATTATGGGACAAATCCAGAGGGACCAAAAGCTAAAATTTAGAATTGTTCTGCCTAATTAATACAGGATGCCTGGTCACTTTAGGTTTGGGATTTCATATGGTTATACATTCAACTTTCAATTGTCCCTTTGGTTCATCTTACTTTCAGTTTCTTTGTGACCTTGGGCCTCTTGTTTATTTTGTTTTGTTCTTTTTATTTTTCTTCAGTTTTTTTTAGAAAGAGGGGAGCTTTTAGAGGAGAGTATTTAGTTGGGTGTTGACTGAGTGTATGTTTATTGAGGGAGAAAGATTTTATAAGATAAATTTGATGTTGTAGAGTTAAAAACTGGTTAAATTCTCAAAATTCACAAATTTGTGTTTTGTTTTGATGGCTGTTATTAATATCAAATGAATGTTCAGTAACACCAAACCTCATTGGCATTTCTTTAATTTATTTGATAAATTAATTTACTTGAACAGCTGTTATATATAAGGCACTCCAATTAACAACAGAAACCCCTCCCCCCAAAAAAACCCTTTTCTTTTGAGGAAACAAAAATAGAAACATCAAGATTTAAAAGTAAAAATGAATGAATATTGTCAAGATATTTTAGTGTCCAGATTTGGAAAATTCCTCTTCTGTTCAATTTTGAAAGGGAAAAAACCAAACAAACAGACTAAAAATCAACTTCATATTTTGCCCCCAATTTTTTTAAGTTCTGACATATTTATTTGTGATCCATTGTAAGTTAGCCTAAATATGGTATTCTAGTCATATCTAAAATATCAGTGCTTGCCCTGTGATATTCAAGTTGGCAACAACAAAGGGCTTGGGTGTGCATTAAAAATCATCGCTTGAGAAGTTTTTATAAGTATTGTTTGTTGAATAACTTTAAAAAATGAAATTTAAAAGGGAAATTATTTTATTACTCTCCTTCTCTCCCTTCCTCCTCATCTCAATTACATTCCTAAAGACTATCTCCCATTCTGCAGAAATATTGTGTTTAAATCTTGATATCTAAGGACTGAGACTTTACAGATAAGATGTGATCATGTGACTTTGGTGTTTTGTTCTGTCAGGATTCTAGCATTATTGAGTCCACTTATCCTATATGATAATAAAGCATCTTGGATTCAAATCCTACTTCAACTGCTTACAAATTCAGTGACTCTGGCATGCCACATGATTTCTATGGGCCTCAGTTTCTTCATGTATGAAATGAGGATGTTGGACTTCCTGGCCTCTAGGATCCCTTTCACCTCTGACCTATGAACCTAGAAAGATGGTCATCAGTGATCACCACCACTTCCAGAATGAACACAGTAGTACTCTATGGCCATAACCAGCTTCTGGGCCTGCTCACCCTTTTGGTGAAGGGTGCCTTGTGTTCTGTGTCCTCATTGCATTCCCAGAGGATATAGATTTTTCACGATATACTGTAGATTAGGGTTTTTTCTCATCTGAACAGCATTGACATGATCATGTGACCACTTTGCTCCTCACCTTTGATTCCTGCTATAATAGAATGATGGAAGTGGGAGGTCACATGGTACAGTGAAAGGAGTACTAAGCTTGGAGGCAGAGGAGCCTTGGTTTTCTCACCTGTAACATGAAGAGTGGGACCACCTGACAACTATGACTCATAGCTCTTATATCTCTGATCTCTGCTGGTGAAAGAGGAAGAGGATGGTGGGCTCCACTGAAACTCACCTTAGTTTCCTAATTTCTTAATTCTTGCCTTGCACCAGCTTTCTGGTTAAGCCCAGCTGAGCCCCCTTTACCTGATACTTCTGCTTGTGCCAGATCCTGGCCACTTGTGAGAAAGAAACTATCTTTAGAGCCATAGAAACAAGGCAGTGCTTTGGCATCTAGCATTTATTGCAAGTGATGGGCTTCTTATTGAAAGGAAATGGATTACATTTTTTTTATTACATTAAGGATTTTAGGGAACTGGGGATCAAATAATGAGTCACATCCTTTCATTTCAGAAGTCTGGCCAAGGCTACTTACCTAACTACAAAATCCCCTGGGTTTTCTACCTTTAATTAAAAAGATGGGCACTAAAGGAGCCAGTAATTTGACTTTATAAAATGCTTACTACTATTATAGCCTTCTGGAAGATGGGGGAAAATGATGGGTCCACATTCCACATCTGAAGAAAGGCAGCATGAGGTAGTGGCCATAGAGCCAAGAATACCTGGGGTTGAGGCCCATCTCTTGATATGAGGAGTCCAGGCAAGTCACTTAATCTTTCAGGGTCCTTGGCAGTTGTCTAAGACAGAGGAGGTACTCACCTGTGTGCATTGCATGAGGGAGTTTCCTCATTGGGGAGGTCCCTATCCTAGGTCTAAAGAACCCAAAGACTCAGGGAAGTGGCAGCAAAGAGCTCCCCATTCTGTACCAGGATTTCAAGCTGAAATAAAAATGGGCAGAACTCTCAGTTTAATATGTAGAACAGTATGCTAGACATTGGCTGTGGTTTGGGTGAGATAAGATGCATCATTTAAATGAAATCTAGTGTCTGTTGTCATGGAGCTTACTTAGAGTGGAGAGGGGAGCCATACACATAACTGAAAGACCCAAATTCAAAACAAAGCATGAGCCCAAGAAGCTGAAGAGGCAGGCTGGGAAGCCTTCATGGAGAAGGTAGCATTTTCACTGGCCTTCAAATGTTGGGTAGGAATTTGGCAAGTAAAGAAGATGGGAAAGGGAGTGGAAGAGGAGGGAGGGCATCCTAGCCATTGAGAGGATGAGTAAAGGCTGGAGGCAGAAATGTGAAGGGTATGTTCACAGAATAGAGAGTAAGTAGTTTGGTTTGCCTAGAGCAGAGCCTATTATAGAGGGGAAATAGAATGAGATATGGCAGGTTGGCAGAGGAATTTGAATGCTCCCTGGGATTTTTGAGGGAGCCACTCAATATTTTTGAAATGAAAAATGATGTGACAGGATCTCTGAACAATGAAAGATTGGTCTGGTGAAGTGTGAAGGGCGGTTTGGAGACATGGGAAAGGATGGAGGTAACAGTCTTGATGGGCATCACCAGGGGATGCCAGTGGCAAAAGAGGCACTAAGAAGACTTCAGTTACTGAGCTCTTTGTCTCATGGCTCATATCCCAAGATAATGCCAAGATTTTAGGTATGAGACACTACCAGAGAAATAGTGCAGGTCCCAGGAGGAGCAGATTTAGGAGAAAAGATGACTGGGAGCTCAGTTCTGGACTTGTTGAGTGTGATGTCCACATGTAGTGGCCTATAGGCACTCAGGTTTGGCACTCACAAGAGAAGTGAAGGTTAGAAGCTTGGACAAAAGGAACGTTATAATCAGGGAATAGGCATGGACGCTCTTGGAGGAAGGAGACTTTCATTTTTGTCACATTCCCCTGTGGCTAGCATTTAATAAAACAACAACAGCAGCAACAACAATAATAATAGATAGCCTTTATAAAGCACCTACTATGTGCTAAGCACTGTACCAATCACTTTACAAGTAGTATCTCATTTGATCCTCACAACAACCCTGGGATGTAGGGGCTATTATTATTATCATCCCCATTTTACTATTGAGGAAACTGAGGCAAGCAGAGAGTCTTGCAGCTAGTGAGTGTCAATCTCTGGATTTGAACCCAGACCCAGTATTATGTACTGTGGTCCCCCCAGCTGCCTCACCTTGCCTACATGTAATAGGTGGTTT
The DNA here is from genome assembly GCF_027887165.1 of Monodelphis domestica. Taxonomy (NCBI): domain Eukaryota; kingdom Metazoa; phylum Chordata; class Mammalia; order Didelphimorphia; family Didelphidae; genus Monodelphis; species Monodelphis domestica. Next base: position 51,687,798 of record NC_077235.1, on the reverse strand, counting down.
ATGTTTATTGAATTGAAAGCAATGTAACTTAATGTGTGTAGCAGAAAAACAACCTGAAAAGGTATTTTCTGGTATTTCTTTTTTTTTTAACGATAAGTGTTATTTCGGTTCTAACAATTAGAATGAGAGGATTGCCAAGATAGTTGTTTTAAGCAAACAATTTTAGTGCAAAACTGTTCTGTTCTGAAAGAAGTCTTAAAGAAAATCTTTGAAATTTGAGGGACATTAAAAATAGGAATGACAAAAATATTTGGATGTTTAAAAAAAAGGCTTTTGGGGGTCTTGACCTGTAAATTCATCATCCAGAGGAGTTCAGATGCAGCTCAGTGACTAATGAAACTGCTATTGCCTGGAGAATGGAGAGGTTAAGTGTTTGATTTGCCTGCCTGTGGTCACACAAAGTGATAAGTGCCAAAGGCAGGACCCTTCTATCCACCACAGCATACTCACTGCTGCCTTGAAGTCTTCGGAACTGCTTATGATTCTCAATCTGGCCTCAGACACTTCCTAGCTGTGTGACCCTGGGCAAGTCACTTAACCCCAATTGCCTGGCCTTTGCCACTCTTCGTTCTTAGAATTGTTACTAGGACAGAAGATAAGATTTTTAAAAATATTACTGAAAGTGAAACTACTGTCTTATGTATATAGAAAATATAGTCTTCAGTTCCACAACTTTTATGCCTTGCCAATGGGAACAGGCTAACTACATTCCATTAGGTGGGGGAGAGACAAGTCTTTGAAACTGCTCTCTAAGAGGGTGTGACAAAAGAAAGACCCACATGTAAGCTGATAACATTATCAGCTAAAAGGAAGTATGCAATCATTTAAAAAGTAAAATGTATTTTTTTTTAAGTAAAATGTATTCTTAATATGTTTGTAGCTCCGTAGATGCACAGAATAGCTTGACTTGGAAATTTGAAAATAGTATTTAAGAGAGAGAAAGAGAAAGAGAAGTGCAAGCATCCCATAAAGTTATGCAGCCTGGGCACCTACTCCTTCAAGGACTCCAGCCATGATGGTTTCTAGAAAAAAAAAGTTCTCTGAGTTACAAATGAACTTTTAGAATAAAACTTTGTTTCCTAAAGTGCTTGCCCCACCCCCACAGATCCTTTTTTAAAAAGCCCTTACTTTCTGTCTTAGTAACAACTAAGAAGGGCAAGGGCTAGGCAACTAGGGTTGTGACTTGTCCAAGGTCACACAGCTAGGTAGTCCAACCTGTATTTCTAAACAGTGCTAGCTTGGGAGAACTACTTTATATCTTTGATTGTGACTGTCAGGTAGCATCCTTATCATTGCTGACCAGAAAAGATTTCCCATGTAGACATCTGACCCGCAAATGGCCTGTACATCCTCACAAATGACTGTATTTGGTTTCTTGGCCCCTCCTCCTGCCTTCTCTCTCAGCCCTGGTACCGCCCTCCCCCCAACATAAGAAGTAAAATTCAACATAATAAAGACAAATATCATAGACCTTTTAGATCATCTTCGTTATTACTACTGTGATTAATATTTGATTCTCACTTTAAGGTTTACAAAGCACCTTCCCAGAAGCCCTCTTTAGAATCTCCCTCCCCCCCAAAGGGCACTACTTCATTCTCTTTTAGGCCACCTTCAAATATCAGTATCCACAGTACATTTTTGAAATGCTTCAATTCAAATTAATTTTGTTTTGTCAAGTTGATCATTTCAATGGCACTGTTTTTCATGCATGGCAAGTACATAGTATTTTAGATCTACTCTAAGTTAGTGACAACTTCTGTGCCTCATTTTACTCAATTGTAGAATGAAAGAATTAGACTAGATGATATCAAAAGTGCCTTCAACCTCTTGAACAACTTAAAAACCTAAAGGAATCTACATATACAACTTAAGCCCTTTCTTAGGCTTCTGCCTCCATTTTTTTGCTTGTAACACATCCATTTGGTTTTAATATGTTAAAATTTCCAATTCTGTCACTTACAAAGAATATGTAAGATAAGATGAAGGTTTTTTCCCCCTTTTACTCTGGAAAATAGCACCAAACACTTAATAACATGAGTCTGAGATCAAATGTGAAGAGATAAAGAAATATACTTTGAGCATCACATTTGACAGGTAGGTTTTGGAAATCTTGGGAGTGGGGTTCCAGTTTGACTGTTCTGTTTCTTATCAGTTTAGGAGAGAAATCCTAGAGAATTCCCAGGCTTGGGATTCCCCTTTTTAGTCTTGAGCTCATCCCTGCCTACCTTATTTTCCTTATTTTCTCTACTCCTTGCCTAATTTCTTTAGTTACTGGGGAGCCAAGTCCCATTTTTCCTGTTTCTCTAGGTCCATGATGGCAAACCTATGGCATGAATGCCATCACCTCAGCACAGAGTTTGCCAGATTTCATTACTAGAAAGCCAGAGGGACTCTGGGCTGGGCCCCATATATGGGCTCTCCCCCTCTCCACATATGCCTGAGGACATTTCTCACATCACCTGCCCCTCTAAAAGGTTTGACATCACTGGTCTAGATTCTATTATGGTTCTGACAGATTGATTCTTTAGGCCCATGTGTCTACACCCACAGATTGAATCGTGGTATTTAATATTCTCCCAGTTACCCCTTTATTCTGTCTTTACATTCTTGTTATTCTTTCACTCCTTTTTCCTTCGTATTCTTAACCTTTCTGGTATCCCCTATCCCAAATCTGACTTCAAATTTAGATATCACTATAAACAAATATCTTCTTTTATATGGAATATGTTGAAATATCCTGGGTAGAAGAATATATAGATACATGGAGGGTGAGGAGTCTGTTATCAGAGGGTCATATTCTTAACCTTTTTGTGTCATGGACCCCTTTGGCAAACCTAAAGATGGGCCCCTTAGAATTGTGTTTTTAAATGCATAAGGTACATACTATTGTGAAGGAAATGATTATATTGAAATAAAGATGTAGTTTATTCCCCCATCTAAGTTTATGCCTTCTACCTCTTGAAATCTACCTGCAGATCCCAGGTGAAGAATACCTGATACAAAACTATGATGAATAGTGAGCCCTAGTTAGGTGTGGCAGTTGACTTTTTTTAAGGGGCAATTAGGTAGTACAGTGGATACAGCTCCAGGCCTGGAGTCAGGAGGACCTGGGTTCCAATCTGGCCTCAGACACTTCCTAGCTCTGTGACCCTGGGCAAGTCACATAGTCCTTGCCTCTCTTCTGTTTTAGAATTGATACTAAAGACCTTGGTTTTTAATATCAAAATTATTTACCCAAATCATGCCTTATTATCCTTAATCTTTGGTTGTTTCTGTCCTAAAGTACTTTGACTTAGAATTAAATCTGCTTCCTCTGCAGTAAATGACACCGCTATGCTCTGTATTTTCTATCTGCCCTGGCTCTCCTAAGCCAATTTATTCTTCACTTTTGATATTATTAGTCCAAAGAGAGAGCACAGCGAGACTCTGGCCTTTGGACTTCCTCCCTACAGTTCCTTTTTGAACAAGTGATTTTTAAGGATTAGGTTAGTAAGACATGATGTCCCTAATTTGCCTTTATGACAAATTTCCTTGGAATTTTGAGGATCAGAATAAAAGACTGAATAGGTCTTGGGTTAGATTTGGGTTTCAGCATGACTGTGGTACCCATTTAAACATTGCCTACCATAAGGGTATATTAATTTATCCATGTGGTTCTTCCTCTGCTTCTCTGCCATTACCCAGGGCTTAAGGTTGTTTCATGGGGCTATAACCTCTAAGCTGTACAAAAGGCATCATTCTCCCATACCACAGATAGAGAGAGGCATGTAGGCACAGATAAAGTCCCCAGCCTCCATGAGACTTAGCTGTTCCAGGACATTCTGCTCACAATCCCTTTCTCTGGCAGAAACATCTGAAGGAGAGTGACTCAGTTCAATTCCTTTTTATCTAGTCTTTCTGGCTAATCTTATTAGGTTTCACTCAAACCAGAGTTCTAAATCCTTCCATTAATATTTTTTCCATCCCAAAAGCTCAGCTTCCTTATATTAATAAGCTTTTGGGGAGGAAAGGCATCATGGCTTGTATGAGGGGAAATCTTTGAGGAGATAAACAGATATTGGGGTTAAAAGAAACCAGTAAAAATAATATTTGATTTCTGAATAAATCCTATTGCAGTGTTATAATGACCCAGAGTATCTTTTAAAAATGAGTTGTCATGGGATTTCTAGGTACTGTTGTCATAGTTAAGTGATGATGTTCAAACCCAAGGAGCAGAGATCTGCATGCCTCTGCAGAAGTGGTGGACAAAGGGTGCAGAGCAAGGCATATGCTATCAGGCCTAGCAGGCATGCCTTTGCCTTTTTTGTTACCAGAGGGAGGGAAGTGATCCTGGGTAAGAGCAGCATTGTCCCCCCCCCCCAAGCAATTCTAATGTAAATAGAACTAATGCTAAGCACCGTCCCATCTTTTATTAAGTTCTCTACAGAATGGAATATACTTTGTAATCTCTACGTTTTTGTAGACTTAGCCTATAAACATTTATAGATGTGCTTAAAAACACTATAAATTCTTCTGGATATTGAAAAAAATCATTAAATTAGAGAATATTAAGGTATGAAAGCCAGAAGGGTTACTGATAATATTTGAAGTGACAAATTGGGACAGAGAAAAGGAAGTGGAATACCATTTGGTGCAAAGAACATTGGAGCCAGAGTCAAGACTAGGGTTTGAATCCCAATTTTGCTACTTTCTTACTGTTGTTTGGCCTTAGGTTTCTTTCTTTGTAAAAGTAAGAGTTGCACTGGACTATGGTTGTATCCAACTCTAAAATCTTACAGAATTTCAGTGGCCAATTAGCCCAACCCACATGCAAAAAGGAATCATCAGTAACAGATGATTTCCACAAGGAAATCCTTACTAGGTGACAGGTACTCTGTTAAAGACTGAGGATATAAAGAAAGGCTAAAATAGAGCCCTTCCTTTCAAAGAGCTCAAATTCTGAGGGGGGGGAGAAGAGTTGGGAAATGATTGTAACTGGAATTGTAAACTGGGAAAAGACTTGTAACTTGGTCATTGGGTGTCTGTTTAAAGAAGCCTGTGAATGAGGTTCTGCTTTGGGGAAGCCCTCACTGTGGGGAAGCTTATATATCTAGTTTAGGATATCCAGCCCAAATTTGCCTTTTTCCAACTTTGATCCACTATCATTGGCCCTGCCCTCTGGGGACAAAGAGAACCAACCTAATCTTTTTGCCATGTGTTGGCTTTTTACATCCTTGAAGGAAACTATCCTATCTTTCCCTCCTCTGACCAGTCTTTTCCAGGCCAAATATCCCTAGTTCTTATTACTGGTCATGATGTGACAAGAGCTCAGGATCTTCCCCATCCTGCTTTTCTTTTTAGACAAAGCAATTTACCAAGATCCATCCTAAATTGTGTGTAGCCTGACCAGGGCAGAGTGCAAAGGGACTGTCCAATCAAGTCACCAAGCATTTGGTAAATCCTTACTAGGTGACAGGTACTCTGTTAAAGACTGAGGATATAAAGAAAGGCTAAAATAGAGCCCTTCCTTTCAAAGAGCTCAAATTCTGAGGGGGGGGGGAGAAGAGTTGGGAAATGATTGTGCATACATGATACAGATGGTATAAATGGAAGGTAACCTCAGAAGGAAGGGTATTGGCAGGCAGAAAAGGCCTTCTGCAGATAGTATGGTTTTAGCTGCACCAAGAGAAGCCAGGAGGCAGAGGTGAGGGAGAGAGCATTCCAGGCATGGAGGCTCAAAGGCCTAGACTTGACAATCTGGAGATTGAAGGAAAACTCTAAGAAGACCAGAGAGGTAGGAAGGAGCCAGATTGTGAAAAGCCGATAGCTTGGTCGCACAGTGGATGTGGGGAGGACCTAGGTTCCAGTCTGGCCTCAGACATTTCCTAGCTCTGTGACTCTGGGCAAGTCACTTAATCCCCATTGTCTATCCCTTAAAGTTCTTCTATCTTGGAACCAGTATACGGTATTGATTCTAAGATGGAAGGCCAGGTTTTGGCGGGGAGAGGAGAGAGATACAGAGACTCATTGGGCTAACAGCCCTCTGAAGCTCCCAGCTTTTCTTCAGATGACTTGCTATCTAACCCCACTTTACCTATCTCGTCCTGCACTTTGAGACCGTTTTTAAAAAAAAATCTCAAATGCAAGGCCTTACACTTAACCCTATTGAACCAATTTCATCTTAATTTGATTCAGTCCAGTGTGCTGGCCTGTCAAGGTCTTTTTGGATCCTGACTGTCCTACAGCCTGTTAGCTATTCCTTTCGGCTTTCTGTCATCTGCAAATTTGATAAGCATCTCATCTCTGCCTTTTTCCATGGTACTGTTAAAAAAATCTTAAGCCCATGGAAATTATCTCAGAAAATAGAATTGACTAATAATAATCATAATAATCTATTCAAAAAGAGCTTGACAAAATTTAATGATGGATTTGTCATGCCACCGTCAGAAACACAATATTGGACTGAATGGCTAATGGGCATGATGTAGTATACTGATTTTGTTCTTGATGGTGGGATAGGGATTAACCAAAGCTCAACTCTTCTGCAGTTTAAACAGGAGAAGTGTCCAAAGTACTATCATAATTCAAGACCAACAGAAGCATTTCATGTATAGGATTATTTTATAGAACTTAGACCTATTTCTGTAGGTTAGCACTGCTTTTATCGCAGTAAATCTATGAGTTAGTTCATCAATGGGAATATTCTCTCCATCACTGCATGTGGCAACCTATGAACAAACTTTGTAATCTGTGAAATTACTTTGTTCATTTTTCCAGAGGTCCTCTACATAACTATGATAGGCCTAAGAGAAGTCTTTCAATCTCCAGGCCATGCTGCCTTCCCTCTAGCCTTTTTCCTCATTTACTCCCCATCTAAAAACTCAGACTCCACCCCCTGCTTGATCTTGCCCAGATTCAGGCCTCCACCTCTCTTAGGCCATCTCCAGACCATGCAACTGCAAACATAGACAACCCTCTCTACTTTCCAAAATCACTTTATGTATTGTTTTCTGCCGAGAGAGTGTAAGCCCCATGAGGGAGGCTGACTTGCTTCCTTATATTTCTATTCCTATTGATTAGCACAGTGCTCATAATAATTGGTTATCTCCATTTTAGGCCATACCCTTTGACCCAGCCATGACAGTATATGGGTTTACGCCCCAGGAAGGTTATTTACAATACAAAAAGAGCCATCTGTACAAAGGTTTGCAGACTAGCACTAGTTTTAAAAAGAAAAGTTGGAAAGTAATTGCCCAATAATTTGGGAATTGCTGAATAGAATAGTATGTATATGTAATGTAATATTTATTGTACCTTAAGGAATGATAGTTACGAAGAATTCAGGAAAAAAATTGTATGAAGTGATATATAGGAAGAGAGAGCCAAAATGGCATATAAGAAAAATGATTACAATAACACAAATTAATACAACAGATCAAAATGGAAAGTGACCTGGACTACTAGTTGCTGCTGTCACAGTTTAGGTGGTGCTGCTTAATTGTTTTCCTGGGAATGTGCTTTGTGGGGGCTAGGGATATGCTAGTTGGAAAGTGTCTGCTGTATCAAAATACTCTTTAAAAAAAGATGGGCTTTTTTTTTGGTGGGAAGTTTGGTGGGATCATTGAAAGTGTACTGTAAGTTGAAAGTATAGTTTCCCAAATGCAGTCTGGATCACTCTCCTATTTGATTCTGGGCCAAACTCATTCATCTTCTGTGTTTGTCCCACTGGCCATACAAATTCATGTCGTAGTCTGGATAACAAGCATTTTATATGCATTTAGTTTTTCCTATATGGTAAGCTTCTTGTCCATGGGGTTTTCCTCATTATTTTTTTCTAATCTTCATCTCTTTGAGATACCTTGTAAAATGATTCCGCAGTGCTTTCAAGATAGTCTCTTTCACTGTGGGAGTAAAAACACCAAAGAAAAACAACTGCTTAAATACATGGGTCGAAGGGATATGTTTGGGGATGTAGACTAAATGAACATCCTAGCGCAAACAACATCATTAATATAGATTTTGATCAAGAACACAGTTAATACCAAATGAAATTGCATGTTGGCTGCAGGAAGGGTGGGTGGAGGGGAGGGAGGGAAATAAAGTGATTATTGTAACCAAAAAATAAAATAAAATTAATATAAAAAAGTCTCAACATGAATTTTGTCAATACAATTGATGTGAACCAGCTAATCTTCCTGCCTTCATCTTCCCAAATATCATTTCAGCTTCCCTATATCAGACTGGGGCATTGGGTTACAAATGTGGTGATTCTATTCACTGATGATGAAAATAGGCCAGTGGATTTGTTCCATTTTCTTTTTGGTAGTCTCCTGCAAGTTTACATCTGTAAGTGCCTTTGGGATTATTCATTCAGTTGGGTCTGATGCCAAATTTTGGTCAATTTGTTTTCACTTCTGCTGATTTTCACTTTTTTACAAGGTGATACTGCTCATAGTCTTCTCCCTTCCTTCATATTTTACAAATTAATTCATATTCTAAAGTTGTTGACCTTGGCTGTCATCTGTCTCTGCTTATCAAAGAGTATTTGCTGGTAACTTGGTTTCTGGGATCTTTGGCCTCCTGTTGTACATTGGTTAGAGTTTTACAGGAAATGGTGATAATCAAAGCAATACCTTTGCCTTTTTTCCATTCCCTAGTTTTCAGTATTGACAGCTGGTTTGAATAGGTTAGGCTGAAGCTGCTCAAATTGCTTACAGTGTCTTCTCATCTTTCCATTTCTGACTTGGTGCTATTTGACCTTTGCTCTAACTAGGCAATGATTGGACTGTTTGCATCCAGACGGCCGATTCGGATATGACTCTTATATCAGTAACTAATTTCCTGTATTTACAGAAGCTCAATTTCACTTTTGTTCTTAGTGTTGTTTAGTGCTCACAATGCCCAGTGCCTTTCAGCACTCTTCTGGATGAAGATATTCATGCGATGAAGGGCTGAGCCATGTTTTCCAACATACTTTTCTCTCTGTTTCCTCTTTGCCCACTTTCACATTGAAATCACTGCATGTCATTGGGTTCTTCAGAGAATTTCTCTAAGATGATTCTACATTTTCATGGAATCGCAGAATTTAAGAGTTAAGAGGAACCTCAGTAGCCATCCTATAACATACCCAACAAGTCATTGCCTACTTTGGGCTTAGAGACCTCTAGAGAGAATGAATCCACTAGCTCTGGAAGTAATGCATTCCATTTTTTGAGTAGCTCTCCTTGTTAGGAAGTCGACTCTTTGAAACTTGCACCTGTTGTTCTTCGTGTGGCCTTAAGGGGTCCAACTTTGTTGTTGTTCAGTTGTTTCAGACATGTCCAATTCTTCATAACCCTTTTGTAGGGGTTTTCTGGCAGGTAGTGGAGCAGTTGTCCATTTCCTTCTCCAGCTCCTTTTACAGATGAGGAAACTGAGGCAAACAGGGTGAAGTGACTTGTCCTGGGTAAGTATCAGACAGCAGGTAAATGTCTGAGACCAGATTTGAATTCCTGAAGATGAGTCTTCCTGACGTTAAGTCCTGCACACTATTCAACTGCATCACCAAATGGAATCTGACAGAATACATCAATCCTTCCTCCGTATACAGCCCTTTAAGTACTTGAAATCATCTGTTATACAGTTCCTTCAGCTGATGGCAGGGACTCATATGGCAGGGACTTGAGGTCCTTCACCTTCTTGGTTGTCCCTCCTCTGGATACTCTCCAGTTGATCAATGTCTTTCCTAAACCATAGTACACAAAATCGACCATAATACTCTTGATATAGTCTCACAAGGGCAGAAGACAGTGAGAATATTGTGTCCCCTGTTTCTAGAAACTATGCCCCCTCTGAATGCAGTCTGTAACATTCAGTTTTTTGGTTGTTCCTTCATACTACTGATGCATTCAGCTTTCAGCCCACCAACACCCCAGGTCTTGTTTCAGAATAACTGCTATCAGAAACCTCTCTGTGGACTTGCACTTGTGGAGTTGGTTTTTGGTACCCAAATGAAAGACTTTTTATTTATCTCTACTGAATTTCATCTTGTTAGATTCAGTCCAGTGCCTTCCCTTGTCAGATCTTGACTTTGTCATCTGCTCTGGTGTCTGTCTTTCCCAGCTTTGCACCATGTGCAAATTTGATAAGTGTGGCATATATGATTTTTATCCGGGTCATTTTCAATTTAACAGCATGGAGCCAAGCACAGATCTCTGGAATACTCCATGATTAAAACCTTCTTTTGAATCTACCTATATGTTGATTTGTCACAACAAGATCTCCAGTCACACCTTTCCTCTTTGCCCTTGAACCCAATCTCCTTTCTGTGTCACCAATTTGGCCTCCTTCACAACTTAATTTGCTTATTAGTCTTTCCCTTTTCTTGCTCAGCCTGCCTTGTTTTACCAATGATCTTTTCCTTCTTTATCTTTACTTCTTGAGTGTGACACTGCAGGTAATATTCTTACTGATACTTCCCTTAATTAATTAATCCTTTTATTTCTCCTTAATTGTTTATGAGCCTACTTCTGTTCCAACCTGGAAGTCTTTATGTTTATCTCTTCTGAATTTCATCTTGTTAGATTCAGCCCAGTGCCCTCACTTGTCTCTTGCCATTAGGTCTGTATCTACTGATAGATACCAAAGCCTTGCCTAGAAGTTCTCAAAGCTGGTTCTTATTACAACTTAGCTTCTTCCCTCTGGATTGTGACAGGATTCTCAATCAGCAGGGAAGCATAACCAACAAGGATCGTCATTCCCTTTTCTATCACAGTCAAGGACTCTACTTATTGCCTGGGCTTCCTTTCCACATCTGACTTTAAGTAAAGTTCAACAGTTTTTTCTTTTCTCATTTTCCCTTATTGATCTTAAGACTTCAGGGGAAAATGGAAAATTAGTTTGTACTCATGAAAAGCTTGGAAACTTTTATTTTCTAGAATACAATTTACACTGGTGATTCCCGTTGCCTTTCAAAATTAAAAATAATGTAGAGTAAAACAAAAGTCACTGAACTCTGGCAAAACAACATTTTTATGTTATCGATTGAAGCTGTTACTGATGGATTCGAGGTAGGCTACTAATAGAAAATTTGGAGGTGGTCTGTTTGAATTACATTATAATTTAGAAGTATATGACCTCTTTAGGAGAATACAGGTTGTCTCTCAGTTGCTTCTAGTTTGGTAATTAATTGGAGAGTAGAGCATCTTACCCTTGGCAAAAGCACTGTAGTATTCTTTTATTTTTTTTAACCCTTACTTTCTGGCTTAGTAACAACTCTAAGATAGAAGGGCAAGGGCTAGGCAATGGGGGTTAAGTGACTTGTGCAGGGTCACACAGCTGGGGTCAAATTTGAACCCAGGTCCTCCCAATTCCAGACCTGGCACTCTATCCACTGAGCCACCTAACTCCCCTTCATTGTAGTACTCTTAATGCATTTGCTGATTCCTGATTGTGCTGGTTACATATGCTAGTGTATGTTCAAATTATATAGTTGAGAGATCAACAGTCAAGTACCTTTTGCTTGCTATAGGTAAGTCAGTTGTCATTTACCTTTGCCCTTTACTAGTCCTCTCTAGACAAGGCACAAATTTGGGCAGGAAGCAGGGCATTTTTTGTATAGAATTATTTGTTGAAACAAAATCTGGTTATTGTACATTCTCCATTATTATATGGAAGTTGCTTGATTATGTTGCCCATTTCCTTGTAATGTTGTCTGCCAAAATGGGTGCTGGACTGTGTTCTGGGAATATTACCAGGTGCTGACTTCATTACATTTAGCCCCCCCCCAATTCCTTTTTTGGTATATTTTATTGGCCTGACACATGTTGCTCCATCTCACTTCAAGCTCATATAAGAATTTGTGCCAATTTAAAAGTGTGTCTCTACTACTATGAAGTTTCTCTCTCTGTTAAGGCAAACTGCCACAAATTAAGAGGAGCTCATCTTTGTTGATGGCAGTAGTCTCAAAATCAGTGAACTACGACCATCAATTTCAAGCTTACTACCTCCCATGATGGAGAGGAAAAGAGAGTGAGACCTTGAGGAACATTTTCTTCTCTGGTGGTGGTTAACCTGACTAAAAGAAGTGCCTAAGACACCCATTTTAACATCCACTGTCCAACCTGCTTACTTGTTCCCATCCTCACCTCTTTCAATTTAGTAAACCACTAATAAAATAGAGATTCACCACTGACTTAAGACAAACCATCAGTTTCCTCCCATGAAATAAAAAGAACCATTTGAATACTTGTTAAAATGAACTGTAGTTGGTCCAAGGTTAGAGTTTTGTAACTAAAATGTGTTGATTTTAATCTCTTAAATTTAGGCCAGCTCACTGAATATTTGGAGAGGAAAACCAGCATTACTTGGGTTAAGTAACTAAACTGGATTCACTTAGAAAACATTGTTTTGTTTTTTTGACCTTGACATAAACCAAGAAACACTAAAACTTGCATATACAAAGAATAGAAAAATTACATATGCCTTTTGATTAGCTCAGATCACTTGCTTAAAAGTTAATTTGAATTAATATGTAGGACATCTTTCAAGGATGTGCTAAGCATTCATTAGCAACCTATATAGAAGCCTGTATCAATCATGAGGCATTTACCAATCACTTGCTATGTGGCAAGCACTGGGCCATGCTGGAGACGAAAAGACGAAAATGAAGGGGAGACAGTGTGTGCATTTCAAAAGGAGGGGGACACAGGCAGATGGAGAGCAGAAAAGGCTGAAGGTGGAAGGGGGCCTTGGAGATCTGAGTCTTAAAAGAATGAAAGGATTCTTTGAAGTGGAGGTGTGGAGGGAGTGCATTCCAGGGATGGAGCACAGAGGGGTGAGAGGTGAAGAACATAATGGATGAGGACGTTGGACAAGCAGGTTGAGGCTGATTTGGAAAGGGCTTCAGAAGCCAAGCAGAGGAAGTTCGGGACCAGTGAAGTTTAATGACTAGGGGAGTGGCATGGTCAGACCTGTGCTTAGGGAAAATCACTAGGGTAGCTGTGCAGAAGATAAATGTGTGGAGAGGCACGTGAGACTAATTAGAAGGTTCCTGCAGCTGTAAAAGTTGATAAGGCCCTGAAGCTAAGGTGCTGGCTTTGGGAGTAGCGAGAAGTGCATAGTTGCAAGAGATGTTGTGGAAGCAAAATGGCAAGATTTGGCTATGGATTGGCTTTGTGGAGCGAGGAATCATGAGAAATCAATGTTAACACTGCTGAGCTTGCAAACTTGGGTGACTGGAAGAATGGTGGTGCCATCTGTGGTAATAGGGAAGTTTGGGGGTTTTTTTTCCTGAATGGAAAGTTTGAGGAGAAAAAATTCCATTTTGGAAAGCATGGTTTTGAGATGGCTGTGGCACATCCATTATGTAATGCCTATAGATGATAGTTGAACCCATGAGAGCTGATGAGTTTTCCAAGTGAGAGAATATGGAGAAAGGACAAAGCCTGGGACTGTGCCCAAAGTTGGTACACTAAAGATGATGAGTCAACAAAGAAGACTGCGAAGCCATCATAGATAGGAGATGAACCAAGAGAGAGAAGAATCAAAGAGGAGGTGGTCAGCAGTGTCAGGTTCCCAGAAAGTTCAAGATGGGTGAGAATTGGGCAAAGATCATCTTGTTTGGCAATTCATAGAATTCTTCTTAACTCTGGAGAGCAATTTCAGTCGAGTGATGAGTTTAGGAATCAGATTTCAAAGGATTGAGAACCAAGTCAAAGAAGAGGAAGTGGAGACAATACATTTAGATAGTTTCTTCTAGAAGTCTTGACATCAAAGAGAAGAAAGATATAGTATAGTAGAGGATAGAGAGAGATGGAAAGAATAGTATAGAGCTTAAAGGAATGGTAGGTTTTAGCGAGGGTATTTTTTTAAACCCTCACCTTCTGTCTTAGAATCAATACTGTGTATTGGTTTCAAGGCAGAAGAGCGGTAAGAGCTAGGCAATGAGGGTCAAGGGACTTGCCCAGGGTCACACAGCTGGGAAGTGTCTGAGGCCAGATTTGAGCCTAGGATCTCCTATCTTTAGGCCTGGCTCTCAATCTGCTGAGCTACCCAGCTTCCCCCCTAGTGAAGGTATTTTAAGGATAGCCAAGAGACATGATTGTAGGCAGCAGGAAAAATATTAGTAGAAAGGGAGAAATTGAAGATTAGACCAAGAGGCTGATGGAAAGGATAATCTCCTGAAGAAGTCAGGAGGGTATGGGATGAAGGATTGTTAGCTTGGCTAAAAAGAAGTGTTGCCTCATAATCAGAGATTAGAGCAAAGGAGGAGAGAGTAGGGTGAGGGTGATGGCAAGGAATCTTGAGATTGAAGAGAAGTCGGAGCTCATAGTGAAGAATCTCTTTGTTAAAAGTCTGAGTTAAGGTCCTGAGCTAAGCTTTGAGGACAGCTATTTGTCGGGAGTAGAATAGAGAATCAATTAGGGAAGATTGAAAAGATTGTCATTTTTTGATAGAGGCTGAGTTGAAGTCACACAGTATAAATTTGTGGTGGACCCAGTCATCTTGGTTGCATGGTTCCTCCTAACTCCTTCATACGCCTATATGTGGGAGCAGAGGAGGTAACAGTGGGAGTAATCCAGGGTCAAAGGTTTTTAGCAAGGTATGAGTGGAGGTAGGCTGAGAATTAGACAGTAGAGGACACTGAGGAATTAAAGAGTGGCCAATGGTAGTTTAGCAGTTGAGAAGAAAGGAAAATGAAGGGAGAACATTACTACTAAGAAAGCATCTGAAGGTGCAGAGATTGAAGATATTATCATAAGGACAAAGACTAGGATTAGGAAGGATGAGGCATCAGGAGAGATCATGATGCCAGATGATGTTTGAATAGAGGCAGGTTAAAGTTTTTTATCTCTGAAGCGGAACACTGGTGGATGATGGAGAGATCTAGAGACATGGCCTTCCCGGATGTTTGGCTGAGGTAGCATGGACCAGGCCATGAATAGAATTTTAGATCTGTGAAGCCGAAGTTTCGAGTGCTTGAAGGGAACATCAGTGTGGACATCGAAGATCGCCTAGCAAGAGAGACAATGAGTCAAGTTTCAAACTTTTTGAGGAAAGAGAGAGAATGGCCTGGAGGTGAATAGATAACAGCCACTGTGATCTGCATGGGATGATGTTTTCTGAGTGTAATGAGTGATGTCAGCGAAGGGAGAGTCTAGAAGTGAAAGCAGGGAGCAAGAAAGATTCAAACTCCCTGGCCAAGACCATTGTGAGGGAAAGTATGAGAGGAGGTGAAGGCAGAGATAAGAGAGGGTTAGGGATCAGGGATGCAAGTGTCTTTTGGGGCCAAGGTAGGTTTCTCTACTCAAAAAGAAGGGAGCAGTAGGGAAAGACCTCCAAAATAAAAGGAAGTTTGTTAGTGGTCCACATGAGAATTTCAGAGAGTATAATGAAAGGGGAGGAAAGAGTTAGAGTTGGATAAGGATGGGATAGATGGAGGGAACTATTGGGGAAGGGGTAGTGTTATACTCTTAGGTAGCAGACAATTAAATACTTGAGTTAACAGTAGTGAGAGTTTGCTTCCCAAAAGTGGGGTAGCAGTGGATGTGAGCAATTCTGCTGAAGATGGCACATTAGAATGCTGTTGGGGTCTTGGCCAGGGGCACTCACCCCAGCTATATCAAGCCAGGACTGTCAGACCAGAGTGGGGGCTCTCCCCACATACTTGCTGTGGTCACACCGTCAGAGTTTGTCTAATCATAGCCAGGAAATCACCAGCCAAAGACTGAAGAACTTTCTGTGGATAATCCACAGCAGTAGACAAAGAAATTGAATGCTCAGTCATCATTCTCTAAGACTGTTTTATAAGATTTATTTTCTTAAACTTTTGAACCATCTTCTAAAATCCTATTTGGGTCCCCAACTGTGATTCAGAGCAGCCTTGGTTAATAATTGAAGGCAGTCCCAGGTGAGCACAAGTTGTGACAGCCCACTAAGCTGGAAAGGTTTCAAGTCCAGGCTTTGTGCGATGAATATGTACTGTGAGGTCCAGCCAGGCTAAATTGGAGAGACCCCTAACTGGAAGGTTGGCCAAAGGGTGATTGATGGGGGGTTTTTTAAACCACAGTAGAGTTTATGAAGACTGCTAAGATAGAGAAGGGAAGTAATCTGTGTCTGTGGAGGATTGGATCCACATTGACAGAATCACTGAGAACTTGAAGTAGCAAAGGAATTTATTAAATTTGCTCCCCCACCTCACCTTTCTCACTCATTTTTTCTTCTTCCTTAGAATCAGAGAACTGATCCAGAAGAGTTGTTCACGAAATTGGAACGCATTGGGAAAGGCTCCTTTGGAGAAGTTTTTAAAGGAATTGATAACCGGACACAGCAAGTGGTTGCTATTAAAATCATAGACCTTGAGGAAGCAGAAGATGAAATTGAAGACATACAGCAAGAAATAACTGTTTTAAGTCAGTGTGACAGTTCATATGTAACAAAATACTACGGATCTTATTTAAAGGTACGTTTTTATGTAAGTCATAAGGTATTCACAAAAAGCCATGCTTTAAATCATGCTTTGGCAGCTGTGGACTCCAGCAAGTACGGTTAGTGATGCCAAACAGCCTCCTCTTGGATTGAACAGCTGGATTCTGACCCCTGGGGCAAATGCAGCCTCAGGAAAGGGCTGGATCCTTGTGTTTCTATGTATCCACAAATCCTGTGCAGTAAGACTGGGACTGTCCTATCCAGCAAAATTTTAGCTTTTTGTTGGTTCCACGATGTTGCTGATGGGCACCTCTTTCTAGGTTAGAAAGTTGGGGTTTGTCTCCTGCAAAGATGACCCCCACCCAAATCCCCTGCCTTTGTGAGCTTTCTATAAAAGTCATACCACTCTAGCCACTCTACCTACCCTGACGGATTGGCACTATTATGTATCCGTTGTTAGCTCTTTGCCACTCCAGAGATTTGAGGGAAGGGATTTGTGTTCCTCTTCCACATGATTATGTGATTCTTGGAGGAAAGGATGATACATGATTTGTCTTCCTATCTATCTCCCTGAGCACAAAGTAGTAGAAGATTCATAATTGTTTGGTTTCAACATATAGGCAGAAAAGGGTTCACTGACATAACCTTTAGAAGTCTTTTCTGGGTTTGGCTCTTGGACGTGAAATCACAGAAAGGGATATGATATGGTGGCAGTCACAGCTAGCCTTGAGTTGTTCACCCTTATGACTTTGGGAAGATGTTTTTGTCACTTATCAGTGAACGTCGAGGGTCTCTTGAAAGATGATCTGCTAGGTACTGGGAGAGTCCGCTTCAGTCCCTGCTGTAACAAAGATTACGGTTTAGTAGAACGATAAGATGAAAGCACATAAATAACTCTGATACAGTGTAGAGTGTGATAGATGCCACAAGAATTACAAGTTTGAAAGAGGATTTTTAAAATGGCAAGTTTCCCTCCCCACCAGAAAACACTCGTGCTCTCTGCTTTTGGTTTTGTTCGAGTTAGTTGAAGGAATATTCAACCACAGGGCAGCTAGGTGGCTCAGTAGATAGAGCACCAGATCTGGAGTCAGGAAGACTGAGTTCAAATATGGCCTCAGATACTTTCTAGCTGTGTAACAGTTCACTTCACCCCCATTGCCTAATCCCTTGCTCTTCTGTGTTCGAGTTGTTACTAAGACAGAAACGAAGAATTTCAACAACAACAACAAAGACTATTCAGGCACACAAGATTCATTTAAAAGATTGGTTTGTAGGTACTGTGAGTTACCTTCTGCATTCCCTTGCTCGCCCCACCCCAGGCATTTTTATGGCCTCCAGTTTATAGATCAGAAAACTGAGGTTCAGAAAGCCTTCAGGGACTTGCCTAAAGTCCCATAGAGTTAAAACTTGAAGCAAAAACTGTCTTCTACCTACTATATACCATGCAGAAATTTTTGGTATCATAGTTGTATATCATGAAGGGGTTTTTTAAGTGCTTCATTTCAGCATTTATTTCTACATGAAAGAGTCATTATTGTATTCCAGTATATCCATACATTTTTGCCATAGTTCACTGAAGCATTACTTGGCATTCATATAGATTAAATGAAGCAGTTGCTATTTTTAGAGAGTTTCATGTCTCTCTCCTCTAACTTAGGAGGCTTGTTTATAACAGGCTGCTTCCTGCTTGTTTTCTATACTCTGGGCTAAATTCTGCCATTTCCAGATCCTTAAACCCACTAACAAAATATTAAATGAGACCCGTTTCAAACAGGCCATCCGGTATTACATTGACAGGTTGTCCGTGCTTGTGTTGAAATAGCTTTTTGTTCCTATTGGTTCTTATTTGTGGAGTCTCCTGAAGAATGAACTCTTACTTCTCTCTTTTAAAACATATGATAGACATCTGATCAATATTTTCTGAATCAAAGAAATGTCATTTTGAGAGATTTTATCCAAATGTTGTACTTTTGAAGGCTTTAAAAACCTCCTGAAATTCCAAATGGTTGCTTCTGATATATTTTTGTAGAGAGCCCTGTTAAACAATCCCCCTAGCAATAGCTAGTTGTTTCTATATTCAATAGCTAAAAAGGAGTGCTTTTGAAGTGTGTATTGCTTGATGATGTGGCAATAGAAATAACCAGATGATGACAGCAATACATTTTTGTCCTAGATGCATCGTGCGTATGGCTCATTGATAATTCTTCTTTTGTAATGTTCTAAGGCGTATCAAGTGCTTTTTCTCCACATGCCCCTGTGGGAGGAGTAGGCAGTGTGAGCATTCTTTTTCTCATTTTGCAGGTGACAAAACTTAATAGTGATAGTACATGTCTCAGAATTTAGGTCTCCTACCTTGAAGTAAATATTCTTTCTCCTTCTTTGCTTGTTTGTATAGCCCTTTATTGCATCAGTTTAAGTTCTTGGCGTTCTGACTGTGATCGATTTTAGTTCAATCAGTGGCAAAGGCTATTGTGTTTTTAATTGGCATGTGCATTCTGACTTTGTATGGTCTGCTAAACAGAAACCCAGAGTAGCAGGGTATCTGTGCACATCCAGTCGATGTCATTGAGGGCTTTGTCTTCTCAGCTAGCATTCGGGATGTACTTGTCACGGCCCATGCTGCTCGTTTGGGTGGTATCAGAGGGTCCTAGATGTTCACTTCCGTTGATGGGTTTTTTAAGTTGCCCCATCTAAAGGACTCTGAATCACCAGCAGTTCACTGTAAAGAGGAAAGTAGGAGGGTGGGGCCTTGTGCCAGAGATAATTCTATGTTTTTAGCAGTTGTAGTGACTTCCTTGGGACATGCACAGAAATGAGTAGGTATTCATTTTGACTGAGATCACTGTGTAACTCTGTCTTAAAAAACGAAAGCAGAAACCATATAAACACTTTGGTATAACCACAATGTTTTCCTTCCATTTGAGTCCATTGTCAATTTTCTTGATTGACAAAGTTAGCCTTTATTTAGGAAGAGCACTAAAGTTGGTGCCCCTTTCCCAGGTGATCTCATGATATTGGAAGAATCTTTCATCATCTTAAAGTATTTTTCTAGTTCAATGTAAATCTCCGGGAGGTTCACTCAGGCATTAAATATAATTTGAGACATGCCTCTACTTGTTAGAGATTGCCTTTAGCTCTCTATTTATTTATGTTAAGGAAATATTTTTCACCCTACCCCCAAAAGAATGTCCTTTTCCAAGTCCACTTTTTTTAAAAGTCTGAAAAATGCTTCAGGACAGTCTGTTTTGAAAAGAAGTCATATATTTGTGCATTGTCATCCATTCTGATTCACATTTTCTTTGCTTGCTATGAAGTGGGATGTGATTAGGATGATCTTAGGAAAACTTTTATTCTCCTTTCAGAACCTTTTGTTCACCTTAAAAGAAGTAGAGAAGTGGAGACTTTTCCTCAAAGTTAGTTTTTTTGGTGTATAAAATAAAATAGAGGGGATTACAAAGGAAATCCCATTTTTGTTGAACTCCAGGCATGTATATTAAAAAAAAGTTTGCAAGTTAAGAGTCCCTGTTCTAGAGACAGCGGCATACTGCAAAGAGATCTGGTTTTGGAGTCAAAGGACTTGGATTCCAGTCCCAAGTCTGCTTAGCCTTTGGACCTTGGGCAAGTCATTTCTCTACTCTAAGCCTTGGTATAGGCCTAAGTAAAATAGGATGTTGGACTAGTTGATTATAGATGCTTAGTTCTAAAGTTCAAGTTCTAAATCTGTGATCCTGAAGCATTTGAATGACCTGTGGTGCCCTTGCTAGGGCCCAAGAATGTTTGCCTTCTAAATTAGGATACTCCTTGAATCACACATCCCTGATCTTTTTTTCTCTTTTTCTTTTCTTTTTCTTTCTCTTCTCATTAACTTTTCCCCTTTTACCTCAGAGTTGGGGATGGGGGAATCTTCCCTTTTCCATTTATAAGCCAAAAATAACTGTAGTTATATGGGCAGCCTGATAGGTGCCTGTATACAGGTATATACCTATGCCAAGGAAAAGGAGAGAAGTTTCAGAGTTAAATTATATGTAATGAAGAACAAGCATCAGCAACTTTTTCAAGTCCTTGAAAGTGCCCAGAAGTCCCCTTCAGAATAATTTCCAAAGGTCTCTGTCTACCTCTTCATTATCTTTTAATTAAAACTGCCTTACTTCAAGTGCCAGTAGCCATTTTTTAAACCTACTTATTCAATTTAATTTTCTGTTTCGTCAGATGACTAATATATTTCAACCACATTTTAAATGTTTTTTTTTTTTTTGGTTGCAAGCATATGATGTTTTTTGCTGTTTTGCCCCTCTGGGCCTCAGTTTTTTCTTCTACAAAATAAGGACATCCATCAACACTATTTGTTAAATGCTTGCTGTTAGAAGGTAACTGTGGTGCAACATGGCCTTAGAATCTGTTGACCTGGATTTAAATTCCGTCTCTGCTCCTTCCTCTCTGTTCTCTGGCTTCCCAAAGCTTATTTGCCTATCTGTAAGATGGGTCCAATTGCATTTCTTACCAAATTGCATTACTGTGAGAAAAGTGTTGGATAGAACTATGGAAATGAGTCTCACTATTACTATTATTGAATCCAGAGTGCTTTGGGTGGTGTTGGGAAGATGCAACATTTAGATAAGCGGATTATTAACTTCTTCGTGGCAGCACTGGTTTTGGGGGTATGATCTTTGCATCTCCAGTGCTAAATGCTCACTTGCAGACTCAATAGGGTAGAAGATGTATACAGAGAGCACACGCTCTCTGTCTGTCTGTCTCTGTAATATACAAGATTGAGTGAATGTGCCTAGTGAGGTCCAAGTGTCATTCTTTAACAATGGAGGGGGGGGCAGAAAGCAAAATGTGCCTGGGGCCAGGGCCAGGGCCAGGGACGATGAGGGGAGCGCTTGCCTTTCAGTTGGATTTGAAGAGCTGAGTCAGAATTGAAAAGGTGTTTCCAGGGTAGGGATATGGGTGTGCATTCTAGCCATAAGGAGACAAGTAAGGATACGACATGATTGTAGACAGAGTCATTTAGGTGGACTCCTGTAAAACATGAAGAGTGCAGTCAGAGAAGTCTAAAAAGGGCGCATGGCAGCAGACGGCAGTGGGCTTTGAATGCCAGACAGGGAAGTGTGATTGTTAATGCCACAGGGAATAGAGTCTCTGAAGTTTTTTGAAAAAAAGAATGACCTGACCAGATTACAAGGTGATTCTGATCATGGTTTCAAGAGAAGAGTTTCAAAGCAGCAAGACTTGTTTGAGAGAAGCAGGCAAATCAGAGAAAGGACTCTCTAGACTGAGGGAGACTGCAGAGAAAGAAGCGACAGGGCTTGGTGACCAGTTAGATAGGAGGTAATAAACAGAGAGAAAGTGAGTAACAATAATATGGAGGGTGAAGGCAGATGGAAGAGCAAGTCTGGGGGAGATATGATCAAATGCACCCAAACAGACAAAAGTACTCGGGGAACCCAAGCTAGTCTTTCCTCTGAAGGGCAGAAACACCATTTTGTAACCATTCTTTGGCTTGGTCTTTACAGGGCACAAAGCTGTGGATCATAATGGAATACCTGGGTGGAGGATCAGCACTGGACCTTGTAAGTAACGGAAAAATACATGCACATATGCATAGGCGTGTACATATATACACATATGTAGATGTGTGCATATATATACATGAAGTGAGCAGTCTTCCTCAAGCAGGCCAATGATATATGCTAATGAAGTCACATATCTCCCCCCCACACACACTTGGTGGATCACAGTGGAATAACTTCCTTGGGTGAAGGGTCAGCACCGAATCTTGTAAGTATCATATATATTTCTATACAAAATCAAGTGAAATGCAAGTGAGTACCCTTTGTGGGCAACCTGAGAGTTCCAGCTGACTCTGAAGTCTCTCTTAGCGCCACATTCTCTCTACTGTAAGGGAGAAGGCTGCATGGCAGAAGGTTCACATATTGACCATCAGGCTAAAATTAGCACATGCTTCCAGCTTGACATTTTAAACCTGAAAGAGTTTTGCATGTGGCATTTGCTGCCAATTGGGATTGATTGGCAAGGCCAGCCTGAAGGGGGCTAATGTGTCCTTCCCCTTGGGCATGATGCCCACAATTCAAGCAATTGCCTGGGGTAGTGACTGGCTGCGTGGACCAGTCAGCCAGGTTGTCAATAGGTGGACATCAGAGAGAATCATACTAATGTGAGCAAGGCAAGAAGTTAATGATAAACTCATTTTAGTGTTAGCAGGTTGTTATTAAAAGAACAGTGGACTAATAATAGTCAGCAGTGGGCCCGGGTTCTAGTCTTAGCCACTAATTTGCTGCTCATTTATGCTCTCTGAGACTCGTTTTCTCATCAGTAAAAAGAATAGACTGGTTTGTGCTCTGATTCTCCTACCATCTGTGTGCTTTAAAAAAAAGACTACACAGAAGGATGTCAGAAACTATCAAATCCTGATGACAAGTTTTTCCTGTAAATTTCCGTTGGTACCTACCTGCCTTGCTTAACCTAACACTGACTCCCTTTTCTGCCTAGAGAACCTCAAAGGTTGTCTCACTAGTGATGGGGCTGGGGGTGGGGTATTGAAAAGCCTTTCACATTGTTTACAGTTGCAGGTCACTTTAAGTAACCATAACTGTTGGCCTAGACGCTTGGTTTACTGTAATCATCTTATTCAGTCTGATATTCCTTTCCTCAGTTTTCTTGAAGAGAAGAGATACCTTTAGCTCCTTTCTCCACAAGCCCTGGAAGTGAGAAGAAAATTGTGTAGGACAAAAGCCAGCTCTAGCTCTTAAACGACCTCAGTACAGGAGATTTAGATTCCGCAATTTGGGCCAGTGATAGTCTGTCTTCTGGATTCTGGGCTGGGCAATTCCCTATCTGTGGTTAACTGAAGACCATGAGCCGAAGGCTAGAGAAGTGTTAGCTATTGGATTAGGTAAGATTTCCTGATCCTCATGTAGTTCCTTAGATGCCCAGGAATCCAATGGAAAGTATTTGGGCTTTTTTGATGCCCAACTATCACCTCTGGATCTTACACATATGTAAAGCACATTTTACACTTTTAGGAGTCTGTCTACTTTTTGCATGGGTCTCCATTCTCTTTTGTGAGTCTGTCTGAGCATTTGTATCTGTTGTCCCACTCAGCTTGAACAGCTCAAGCCAGAATTAGGCAATCATTTAAATGAGATGGTCAAATGCCCTCTTCATATGATGATTCGAAATTTAATTGATAAAGCGGGTAAGAATATTGCTTTAAGTTGCTTCGTTCCTGTTTCCCTTTTTCTTCAGATTTAAATGAACAAATGCTGACCACTCTCAAATTACTCAGGACCTGAGAAGCAGAACTCCATACCAATTCTCTTTAAGTGATCTTTTGGAAAGTACAAGTAATGGTGGTGCTGCTGCTGCTATAGCTGTAGCAATGGGAGGAAGGTTTGGGGGATCAGCCCCTCCTGAGGTTGGATCTTCCTCTCAAAATAAGATCTCAGGAGATCCCTTCTTATGTTCCAGTTCTTTTCATTTTAAGATTTTTTTTGGCGAACAGTTTTCATTCAAAAGATCATCAGATTACATCGTTATTCTTCTTTTTAAGTATAATTGAATATTCCTGGTGTAAAGTTGTTGAAATTCCAAAGAAGTCACTATGACTTCTGTTGCCTGCCAGATTGCCAGCATTGCTATCCTAGGCATGGAAAGGAGCTTGAGTAAATTTCCCTTGCCTTTAAGTAGATTCACACCTGAAACATCTCCAAAAAGTGGACCGTGAGGCTCTTTCTCATGCATGAAGACCACCAGAGGATTATGTTTCTCAAACTAAATCTAGCCATATGGAGGCAGCCTGCTAGGGCATGGGAAAAGCATTGCATGTGGAGTCTAGGGATTAGGTTCAAATTCCTCTTTAAGTGCTTAGCCACCAGGTTTACCCATGTCTCTACAATGATGCTTAATGTACCTCGAGGGAATGTTGTGATGAGGAAAACACTTGGCATACCTTGAAGTACCACTATATTAATGAATTACTGCTTATTAATCATTCATCTCAAAATTAAATTTCAGAATTGGTAAACAAGTGATTAAAGCACTTAAAAATTTTTTTAAACCCTCACCTTCCATCTTGGAGTTAATACTGTGTATTGGCTCCAAGGCAGAAGAGTGGTCAGGGCTAGGCAATGGGGGTCAAGTGACTTGCCTGGGGGTCACACATCTAGGAAGTGTCTGAGGTCAGATTGGAACCCAGGACCTCACATCTTTAGGACTGGCTCTCAATCCACTGAGCCACCCAGCTGCCCCCTTTAAAGCACTTTATTCTTAAGCTTGATCAAGTTCACTTTTTCCCTTTCTCTTTGAGGGAAAGTCAAGCTGGGTATTTGTCCATTGTAAAACAAGCCTTTCTGTTTTTGAAGGGGACACAAAGACTTGGCACAGGCCAGGGAGGCAGAGATAGGATGCAGTTTGTATTGCTGACAAAAGTCAACTCACATTGAGGAGATCACAGAGCTATTGAAGTCTATTTGAAGTCACCCTTAATTTACTGTGGAGAAGAGAGGCCAACTCTCATCTCCTTTCATCTTTTCTCATCAATATTTTTTCTACAACTGTTAAATTTTCTTCTGGCCTCTCTCTGTATACTCCATATCAATTTTGCATTTGAGGATGCATTTCTAGTTTGCCCGGGTCATCTTGAATTCTAATCCTGTCTTTCAGGGAACTGGCTATCTCTCCTCCTCTCCAGTTCCACCTCCCTCTATTTATCTAGGAAGCTGGTTAATTCTTAGTTTGCATGATAGTTTGACAGAGGGCTTGCAAAAAGCTCTTGGTTACCTCTGTCAAACTATCATGCAAACTAAGAATTAACCAGCCCTGTCTGCAGTTCTGGGAGGCCTGCTTACTTCATCTAGAAAATGGGATGAGATTTCAAATTCCTTCTTCCAGAGTATTATAAGGATCAAATGGAGTAATAATGTAAGCTATTATGAGAACCACTGAAGGAACTTTTGGTCAGGGCAAATGACTGTGGGGAAGGGGGGGCAGTAAGGCTGGTATAATTGGCCTACTAAAAAGTATTTAACACAAGGGCAGGATGAAAGGAAGAAGAGCAAAAGAGAACTTGGAGTGGGCTGACTGAGAAGGGGAGTAGGCTCAGTTGGAAGAAATTGGTTCAGAGGCCAAGTATCCCTCTGGTATGGAGGAGAGTAAGCAGGTGGTCCCCATGGGCAGTTTAGAGGACACATGTGAAGTTGCTGAATCATGAGAGGTGAGTAGTTTCAGCCCAATAGGAAATTAGCTAGACCTGGCTTCTATAGCCAAAACAACTTGTTTCTTTGGGGACCTAGAAAAAAGCCTAGAGTGGAAATAGGAAAGGAAAGTATAAAGGAGGAATATGCTGAGTGGGAAGAGTAAAAACCAGTGTGAACCACTTACCATCATGCTGTGGGAGGAGTATAGGATTTGGAGTGAAAAGACCCTTGACTTGATTCTAAGCGCCGATACATAGTGCTTGTGTGACCTTGGGCAAGTCCCTTCCTCTCTGGGCTCGAGTTTCCTTCTCTGGAATATGAAGGGGTCTAACTGGAAGACCTCTAGATTGTAAGAAGAACTAAGGTGTATCTGGAACAGATTGATGCTTTAAACCTGAACCGCTAAGCTCATTGAGTAGTATGCAGTTACACTTGTAACTTAGCTCAGCAGTGCTATAATGGATATCCCAAGACTCTCCTCCTCTGTAATAGAGATAGTTAGGCATATAATTGGACTCTTAATATGGTATGCTGCATGTGGGCACAGGAGGAGCAGTGATCTCCCAGAGACTAGGAAGCCCATGAAATGAATGAAGCGAAGGCCTGCAGGAGAATTCACTCCCATTTTTATCCCCAAGAAGCAGCAAGTTAGCATAGCAAAGACTCAGTTGTGTTTAATGAGGAGGAAATTTCTGTTACCCATAGAGGTTGAAACAAAGATGTTTTTTCTGGTTGTCACTTACAAGGCATTGCTGAACTCCTCCCATGAGCACCCTAGTTAACTAATTCTGGATACAGCATTTCAACTGAGAGGGCCGTGGCTATCAAGACCATCCCTTTTCAAATGGCGTAGAGGGATTGCATCGGCTCATTGAAGTTTTTAGCTAGCTTTGTGTAAATTCCCCAGAACAATAGCCAGCTTCTCCCAATTTGTAAGTACCTGGATTAATGTCCAGTGATGTTTCAGTGCCAGTCATTACTAAATAATGGGAGTTTCTCACCTTCTCAAATGACTTTGGATATTAAGCTAAAAACTTTCTTTTCTAGAATTGGATAGTTTTGAAAGTAAAAGAATAAAATGGGAGAGAGATTGATTGAAGAGGTCTCTAGAGCATATTGTGTACACAGAGTCCAGTTAATAGGGAACAGTGAGGCTGAAGCAGGAGTTCTATTTTAAGCAATTTGGGTCTAACATAAAAGTGTTCTTTATTGACTATAAATGTGGCATTCATTGAAGATTAAGTACATAAGGTGCCAGAGAGCTATGAATCCCTTCGTGCGGGCAGGGTCTTGTTTTTTTAAACCACCTTTCCCCTCCCCACAGCAAACAGAGCTCCACCCCAGCGCTGCCTTGACATTCCCACCCTTTCCTGTAATAAGATTGTACAGTTCACAGTTGGTGCTTCAGGAAACTTTTTAAATAACTTCATTGAAAAGAGATTTTTCAGATATTCCAGTGCAAATTCTCTGGAAACCCAATGATTGCTTTCCTTGTATTTCAGTTCAGTCAAGGCAGTTGGCCTTGGTACAAGGGGTAAGAGGGAGGGATGTGTGCTCTATCTTTGTGGAAAAAGTCTAAACTGCATGACTTGATACAGCTTTCTGCTTTGTACTATGAAACATCCAATTGTGTACCTGGTTAGGATTTTTTAGTTTGGGAAAGCCAATGGTGTCATAGGATTCAGGTCTGAAAGAGACCTTAGAGATCATCTGGTCTGATCCTCCACATTCCATATCTAGTATATTATTATATTATTATTATTATTTTAAACCCTTACCTTCTGTCTTGGAGCCAGTGTATTGGCTCCAAGGCAGGAGAGTCATAAGGGCTAGGCAATGGGGGTCAAGTGACTTGCCCAGGGTCACACAGCTAGGAAGTGTCTGAGGCCAGATTTGAACCTAGGGCCTCCTTCCTGTCTCTGGGCCTAGCTCTCAATCCACTGAGCTATCCAGCTGCCCCAGCATATCTAATACATTAAAACAAGTTAAATGGGAACAGTTAGGCTATGGGTGATCTCATGAACTAAATGACCATAAGTTTGCAAACTGGTTTGCTGTAGGTTTAAAACAAATGTTCGAACTTAATACTGTTTTTATTTCAAAACACTGCTGTGTAGGTAGCTTATCTTCCCCACCCCACCCCACCCCCCATATGAAAAAGTCGTCTTCACTATTGAAGCATATATATTTGAATCAGTTACTTCAGACTCTAGTGCAACAGCGGCTCTGGTAAGTGCTCTCCTCCTTTCAAGGTTAAATTTCTTATTTTAAGACCCTTTTTGGCTTACTTGCCCTATTGAAATTCCTTTTTAGAAGTTTCAGGCATGTTTCTTAAACACTGGTCTTTTGACATTGTAAAACAGCTTTTATGTAATTTCCTTTAGTTCAAAGATAACTCAAACATTAATTTAACCTCTTTTCTTCCCCAAACCTGTGTATTGTGTGTGTGTGTGTGTGTGTGCGCGCATGCGTGCGCTTGTTTTTGCCCCCAAAGCTTCGAGCCGGTCCATTTGATGAGTTCCAGATAGCTACCATGCTAAAGGAAATTTTGAAAGGTCTAGACTACCTGCATTCAGAAAAGAAAATCCACAGGGACATAAAAGGTGTGCAAAACTTCAGCATGATCTTGAAAAAAGTTGATGTCTTCTGAGGAAGGTAACTAACTTGAGTTTTACATTTTCCAGCTGCCAATGTCTTGTTGTCAGAGCAAGGAGAGGTGAAGCTGGCAGACTTTGGCGTTGCTGGCCAGTTAACAGATACACAGATTAAAAGGAATACCTTTGTAGGAACACCATTCTGGATGGCTCCTGAAGTTATTCAGCAGTCGGCATACGACTCAAAAGTAAGTGAGACTTTACCAGCAGAGAGTGTTTATAGCTGTTAAGTGGTTGTCTTGGGATGGATCCGCGATCCTTCCAAACCTTTTCCCAGGCAGTAACTCTTCTCTAGGTCTTGGCATAATTCCTTCATAGTTTTCATCTGAGGCCCTAGAAGTATTCCTTTGGTCCTGGTGCTGAGCTATTATCTGGTCCAGCGATTATTACTTGAAGAAGGCAGGCTGGGGTGGTATTTACTGAGCTTGCAACCTGCCTCCTACACTTGATTTCTTCTTTTTTTAAAAAACAGTCTCTTTTAGTATCAGTTTTAGTCTAGCCCTTGTCACTCTTGTCTTAAAAGGGTTAGGCGACCTGCCCAGGTCATGTGTCCAAAGCCAGAAATGAACTCAGGTCCTCACTACTCCAGGCTCAGTGCTCTGTCCCTAGTGTTACCTAGCTGCCCCGCCTGCCTATATTTCCAAGTGGAAATTCACCTTGCACCTATCAGAAGGTTCATTTGGAGACCTGCAAAACTATAAAAATAACATGTAACCCATTTCAGTCACAGGCTAGCCATTCGAGAGCATACATACATTCCGGTTCATTTTGGCCTCAGGGCCCCATCAGTGGAAGTATGCTCCCCAATTAAGTGCTTACTGTTGGCCAGGCACCCACGTGCATAGAGAGCTGGCCTGAAAGCCCAAAAAGCCCAGGTTCAAGTCTCCCCTCACCATGTACTTGACTGACTTTGGGGAGGTGATTTAAGTGTACTATGTTGTTGGAGATGTGCCAATCTGTATTGGTAGCCAAGTGGCACAGTGTATAGAGCTGTAGGAGTTGGAGTCAGGAAGATGAGTTCAAGGTCTGCTTCAGACACTTACTAGCTGTGACCTTAGACCAGGCACTGGACCTGTCAGCCTCTGTTTCTTCATCTGTAAAATGGGGATAATAATACTCACCTCACAGAGTTGTTGTGTGGCCGATATTAGTAAGGTGCTTTGCACACCATAAAAGCGTGTTATAAATGCTAGCTTTCTCATGAGACATTTGATTCCACACAGGACAGTGAGCCAGGCACTGCCCTGAATTCTAGAAATACAAAGAAAAAGAAGTATAGTCCCTACCTTCAAGAGGCACTTACTTTTTACAGGGAGACAACACATAGATACTATACATATAAGGGAAATACAGATTAGGTAGAAGACAAGCTTAGAGGGATTGGCACTAGCAGCTGGAGGAACCAGGAAAGACCTCCTGGAGGAGGCTTATTCTTGGGCAGAATCTTAAGGAAAGCCAGGTTGGAAAGGGGAGCAATTTAGAACTAGGGACATTAAATGTCAGGAGAGGGAGAGAGAGCAATTGAACCCATGGAGAAGAGGGCTTTACAGGGGATATCTATAGTTGTGGCCAAGTTAAGGGAAAAGATCCAGTTAAAAGAGAGATGACCAGCCAGGTAAGAGAGCAGAATCTCAGACAACCAGAGAGGAGAACAGAGCCAGGGGTATGTGTGTCCAATGTCAAATGTCATACGCTTCAGCATGGTTGACAAGGATAAGAATGGAGAAGATGCTATAGAGTTGTCAGTAAAATGATTGTTGGTAACTTTAAAGACAGCAATTTGAGTTGAATAATGAATTTGGAAGCCAGATTTCACAGGGTTTAGAAGAGGGAGAGGAGAGGAAATGGAGGTACCAATCATCCATGGCTTTCTCAGGTAATTCAGCTGAGAAGGGGAAGAGAGCTAGAAGGCTCTTAATAGCAAGTAGGGATGGCAGAATCTAGTGAAGGTTTTCAAGGACAGGGAAATTGGACTTAGTTTGTAAGTAGCAGGGAAGGCACCGAAAGATAGGAAGAGTTAATATTGGAAGGGGATGGGATCTGCTAGAGAAAAACCAGCTGAGGCATCATCTCTGGCCTTTTTCTCTATACTACTTTCACTTGGTGATCTCATTAGTTCCCCCGATTTAATTATTGATTCTCCAATCTGTTTAGCCCATACCTATCTGCTCACCTCTAGTCTTCTATCCCCAACTGCCTATTAGACATCTTCAACTCAAAATGGCATCATTAGATTTTTCCTTACAAACCTTCTTTGTTATTATTAAGGACACCACCATGCTCCCAATTCCCCAGGCTTGTTCTCAACTCTTCGCCCATTCCAATCAGTTTCC
Source organism: Monodelphis domestica (assembly GCF_027887165.1). NCBI lineage: Eukaryota > Metazoa > Chordata > Mammalia > Didelphimorphia > Didelphidae > Monodelphis > Monodelphis domestica. Next base: position 51,657,207 of record NC_077235.1, on the reverse strand, counting down.
TACTGACTGCACCTTTATAATTATCTCTCATATTCATCCCCCTTCTGATTCTGCCACCACCATGATGTAGGCCCCCATCCCCTCACACCTGGACTGTTTTGTGCAAGAGCATCCTGGTGGGTCTGCCTTCCTCAAGTCTTGCCTCCACTTAGCAGTCAAAGTAATCTCCTAGAGCACAGGGCTAACCGTATCCTTCCCCTTACTCAAAAACCTCCAGGGACTCTCTAGTTTACCTCTGGTATAAAATTAAAATTCTTTGGTGTTAACCCTCCCCTCCCCCCTTTAAATCCAGGAACAATGACCTCCTTACCAAGTTCCTTTTACAAAATATTGCATCTCCATGGAACTCTGCTCTCTTCTCCTCTGCTCCACTTCCTTTCAAGTCCCTGCTTCTGTAGGAAGAAAGCCTTTGCCCATTTCTGATTGTAGTGCCTTCCTCCTATTGATGATTCCAATTTATCTGCATATAGCTTGTTTATACAGTTCAGCACCTGGCACTAAAGGGTGCTTAATAAATTGACTGACTATCCTTTGAGGACTGGGGCAGGTTTTGGTTTTTGTCTTTATCTTTATAACTCCAGGGCCTAGCCCAGTGCCTGGAGTGTAGTAAGTGGTGAATAAAGGATTTGTTGAATTTACAAAGTACCTTCCCTGAAGGAGATTCAGCCTGGTAAGTTATCACCTCCAGATATTTACCTATTGCAACCCTCTGTCAACACCTATCCTACCAGCTGGCCAGTTAGACTAGAGAACAAAGCTGATTCTTTCTCCATTGTTGTTATCAGCTTTTTTTATGAAGGTGTCCTTGGGCAGCTGATCTTCCCCAACCTCCTGAACAAACTTGTTTCCTGGCCTGAGATAAAAGCACTTGTCCATAGGAGGCTGGAGTAGTTGTTCTGCATTCCTGAGTTGAGTTTTCTCAACACTTTGAATGGACTAAGAAAGCCACCTTGTTATTTAGTGCTTCCTTAGTGGCAGGCACCGGGATAAGCATTGGGAGATACAAATATGACAAGACAAGTTGGTCCTTGTCTTAAAGGGGAAAAAACCAAAACAATTAATAGAAGTGCTGGAAGGGTTAAGGGGCAATGTGGAGAGAAAGAGTATTCTAGAGGGAGGCAAAGTGAAATATTGCTGGAGTCCTTCCTAAATTGCTGATAGATGGGTGTCAGTGTATAAATGTGATTTTATAGTTATTAAACATTTCACTCGATTTTTTAAAACCCTTACTTTCTGTCTTAGTAACAACTCTTAAAACAGAAGGGGTTAAGTGACTTGCCCAGGGACATACATACAAGCAGGAAGTGTCCAAGGCTGAATTTGAACCTAGGTCCTCTTGACTCCAGGCCTGGCCCTATTCATTCAGCCACCTAGCTGCCCCTCATCTTAAAGAGGTAGAAGAAAGAGAGGGTATGTGGTATTCAAGTAAAACGATTCCCAAAGTTCACCAAAGTGTGCCAATTTTAGAAGTATAAGACATTGTTTTATTTTATACATTCGTCCTAATATTTCTTCTACTTTTCTTACTCCAGGCTGACATATGGTCCTTGGGAATCACTGCTATCGAATTAGCCAAAGGAGAGCCACCGAACTCTGACATGCATCCCATGCGAGTTCTTTTTCTGATTCCAAAAAATAATCCACCAACTCTATTGGGAGATTTTACTAAGCCCTTTAAAGAGTTTACTGATGCATGTTTGAACAAGGATCCATCATTTGTGAGTATTTATTATTCTAAATTCAGAATGGTAAAGGATACCTGGCTACCAAACAGTGCTTCCTCTCCGAGGATGGAGATGAGACACTGAAGTTGTCCAGTATTCCCCTACTTGCCTTGCATTAGCTCAGCCCTCTGCATATTGTGTTGTTTCCCCTTTTAGGACAGAGGAAGCCTTGGAAATAAGGTTGTCTTCAGTGATGTTATCACTTCGTCTTCCTTCTGTAAGGGGTTTAGTCAGCTTTGTTTTCATGGAAGGCATGATTTTGAGTTTAAAGCCATTTCTGTATGTCAAAGTGGGGATTGCTTTAGGACTGTGGTGGGCCTCAGGCCTGAGGAGTGGGGATGGCCTGCCCCAAGACCACATGGGGACTGGCAGATGGAATTTGAACTTGGTCCTCTGCTACCAGAGGATCTTTCTTTTTCCTGCCTTTACATGTCAGCTACTCCCAGGTCTGAGGATGCTGCTTACAATTTGAACACGTTGCGCATTCCTATTGATAAAATGCCAGTTCGCTTTTGAGATCCCAAGCCCTATGAATTTTAATTCTATAGGAACCTCTTTTTAGTCTTTGAATTGTTCTAAGCCAACTTTTAATAAAGATGTGTATTTCTGAATTTGGTGCTTTCCCTTCCCCCTTTGGAGGCAAGCTTAGATGTACAATAGCTGACATTTCAGATTGGTACTAAACTAGGGAGCTTCCTTGTTAGTCATCTGCTTACATTGACAAGAGCCTTCCAGCTTCATCACTCAAAGCATTATCAATAACAGCTCAGATCCCAAAGCTAAACATATTTCTGTACCCTTTGTTTTTGCCTTAGCGTCCAACAGCCAAAGAGCTGCTGAAGCACAAATTCATTATTAAAAATGCCAAGAAGACGTCATACCTGACAGAACTGATCGATCGGTTCAAGAGGTGGAAAGCAGAAGGACACAGCGACGACGAATCGGACTCTGATGGCTCGGACTCGTAAGTGCAGCAACAGGCTGTCTGACCAATTCCTAGTCTGGGATTCAGGGCCAGAAAAGCTGAGAGACACTGACAGTTGGCCCATTTGTCTATGTTAACTGAATTTCTCCTTGTGGGCTCTTAACCCTTTATGACCCCCTTGTCTCTGTTATGCAACAAACCATGGGTTGGGATTAATTTTGAAAAGGAAAAGGAAGCTCTCCAGGTCACAAAGATCATCCCAAATCAGCCCCTAAAAAGATATCTTAAAGAACCTGAACTTGAGTGTTTTTCTGTATAAATGAGGTCTTTGAAAGGAGCCTCCTCTTTCAGCACACGGTTCCGTCTCAGTCATTCCCTAGCCCCTTTTACTTCCTGCATTTGGGTTTAAGTTTTGCAAAGCAGACTTTTTCTGCATGCAAATCTTGTCAATCAATTTAGGATTATATATATTTTTTAAATTTCTCAATTACTTTTAGAACAGTCTGTGTGTACTTTGTACCAGAACCACCTTTTTCTTTGGTAGCATGGTCACAAAACTCATGAAATTCCTTCATCTAATTCTGATTCCTGTAGCCATTGATGTTCTTTTCAAAGGATCTTAAAGATAAACTGCTGTCCCCCAGTCAATTAGAATCCCACTGACTAAAAAGTCACTGGGTCCTTTAGGGGCAGAGACAGAATTGTCTGGATGCTAGCTGCTATCTTATCTCACTAGCATTATTCCATGACCATTATTGGAGAAAGTAACTTGATTGAGAAAGAAAAATAATTGCTGAGGTTTTTTTTCTTAGAGAAAGCAGCAATAAGGAAAATAATTCTCATCCCGAATGGAGTTTTACTACTGTTCGGAAGAAGCCCGATGCCAAGAAACTACAGAATGGAACAGTAAGTACACCTAAAGGTTCTTTTCTACAGAATATGAGACTACAAGTTGTTTGACAACTCAGTAGCACATTTTTTGAAAGTGTCACCCTTGCTCTGCTTAGAGGCTCAGGCTCCAGGCTAAAGGAAAGTAATAATAAGACTGATAGGCCCCACTGGAGGTGTGTGAGAATGTGGGTGCTTAGGGAAGTGGCAATAAAACAAATCCCAGTCTTTTCAGGATGGAGGCACCGTTGGGTTTGTAAACAAATGATTCTGTCTGGTGTGTTTTGCTTACATTAAAGGAACAAGAAGAAGAACTTGCCAAAACACTGAGCTGTTTGTCTACAATAATCACACCAGTATTTGCTGAAGTGAGTACTGTTCCATTATCTCTGGCTCTGTCTTTTCAAGACTGGTTTTAAATCTGATAGTATCATTGGTCTCTGACTTAGTTGAAAGAGCAAGACACGAGCAATGCGAGCAGAACAAAAGCAATTGAAGAGCTGGAGAAAAGCATGACAGTGGCAGAAACTGCCTGTCCTGGAATTACAGATAAGATGGTGAAGAAATTAATCGAGAAGTTTCAAAAGTAAGTTTCCCTGGTCATCCATTCATGTTGGTTGTGTGCTCTTTGTAGGCATTGCCATATCTCAGTGCACTGGCCAGAAAGGAGACAGGAGTTTGCCTTCAGCGAGTCACTCTTGAGAAGCTCCCGTCTTCGTTCTCTTCAGTTACTTTGGACATTGCTAACATGTAGAGTCACAATTTCCTACCCTACCAAGAAATGATTTTTTAGCTTGCATTTTAGAAACATTTGTTAATTGTCTCCAGAATCGCAAACCAGAAGGAACAGTCTTTCAATCCAAGAGGTATGAATCTATTTTGAGACTGCTGTAATTTGGCCTCAAGATAGCCTTGACTCCCATAGAAATGGTATGTGAACTTATCCTGTCAATTCATAATACTCTAAGCAATTGCCCCATAGCTACAGTAATTCTGTAGGTGATACAACAGGTAAATCTCTTCCCTGTCCAACTTATCTTTACACAATTCACAAAAAGCTTTTATGTTTTGGTTTTGGAAATTCCAGAGGGTGAGTTTCCCACTTTATCAAGAAATTATGGACTTAGATGTGTGACCCTGGGCACAAGTCATTTAACCCTGATTGCCTCGCTCTTGCCACTCAGAACTGAAGCAAAAGGTTTAAAACAAAAAAACAACATGGAAGACTATTTTCCTCCCTTGGCATTTGCAAAGATAGTTCTCACTGAATATTGGTTTCTGCCACCTATCGGATTAAAAAAAGTTTATAGCAGCTCAATTGTCCATTGATTAAGTTTTTGTGTTTATAGGTTTTCCGTTAATGACTCATCCTAAGAAACTTGCCATTGTTGACTTCAGTTACATCCAGCTCCATTGAAATTCACCCAAATGACTTCAAGCTTGGCAGTGCTTACTTAGCTCATGAGCCCCCATGTGCCTTTTGGATCTTTGCAACATACTGATGGTAAAGGATTTGGAAGAACCTACTCAACTATTTTGTGGTTTTATATTTTCAGGAGATGATTTTGTAAGAAAGTTTTCATACCATCGTCTCACCTATGTTTATTCTGGTAGTTGTGGAGCTCTGGCTTTGCTTTTAGGAATCGTCATTCTTTTTAAAAAGATGCACAAGTTACTAGTATGTTTTTTGCTCTTTGGTTAACGACATACACTGCTGATACATCTGTCATAGTACTCAGAAATGAAACTTTTGTCAGTTGGTCATCAAAAAGTTTTCAAACCAACTCTTCTCTCTCCTCCCTACCCCCAAGAACCAAATTGCAGGTGATATCTATGTAAAACCTGTGTCTATAGCACCAGGACAAACATCTCCATGATTCCCTCCACTTGAGAGCAGTCTAGCTAAATAAATAGTTTGCAGCTGATCTATGTAGCAACATCCACATTGCCTTTTTTAGAACAGGCTTTTTTCAAGTCATATTTCAGTCTTCTCATCATGGTTAGAAATTTGAAGCAATACAGTTAGGCTAGGGAAGGCTTTTGGCAATAATGTTCACAACGTAGGCTGTTCGGACTTGTTGAAACACTTGCAATGCTTGGGTGTAGGGGGAGCTTGAAGAGGCTGACCATCATGTGACTAATACCTCATCAGCAGGTATGAGCAGAAATAACACCAGCATTTATGTGTATGTGGGGAGGGGGGAGGGTTAAGTTGTCTTGTGAAAAATATTTGTTTTCTTCTCTGTCCATAAGCATCATCATTTGTTCATAATTTCAGAAAGGGTATTTTAAATATGTATTTCCAGTAGTATGCAAATAACCTAGTTAGAGGTATTCTTTCCTAAAAGTAGTCTACAGTGGAGTAGAGTAATATTTTTCCCTTCATAAAAAGTAGGTAAGATGAGAAAATTGCTTTTTTTTTGGTTATATTTATGGTACTGCTAAATGGCCAATGCCATTTTCTTTCTGGATCCAGTATGTATATTATGCTGAAATTCAGTACTTGTGGGATTGTTGGTGTACATTTATTTTTGATAAAGGTTCTGTGTTTATTGTATCATTTGGACCTGCACAGTCAGTCTTGTTTTTGCACAAAAGTCATCATAAAGAACCTGCATCTTCTATCTGCCAAATGTGAGAAAGAGGAAGATGTAAAGGCATAGGCAAACATGATATGGGGACTCAAATGGCCATTGGGTTCTTTTTTAAAAAAAAAGATAGCCAAGAGTCAGAAAGTGCAGTGTTCTTCTGTATCCCAAGGATAGTTCTTTTCAATGGTGCCTACAGTGTAAAAAAATTACTTTTCATTCCTTGTTTTTGTGTTAAAGAAATGGTTCTGTTGAAATTTTCACCTGCTGTGTAACTGAAATTCAATCACCATTTATATCTACAAAAGTCTGGAGGTCATTTTTGAAAACAAGAGTGTTCTGGATTAAAATATTTTTGTAAAAGCGACAAGTCATAAACACAGTTATCTGAAGCTTTACAAAGTTCAAATAGTAATGTGTATTATCAGTGTAGTTAAGTCTTACTATTTAAAGTGTATGTTCACCCTGTTGGGGAAGTTAAAAAAAAATAAATATTTTAATTCTGTAAACTTCCATGACTCAAACTGTTCATGTTTGTGGTGGGGAAACAGTTACCTGTCCTTGGAGTCTGGCTGGAAAACTGAAGCCACTCTGAGTGGTGGAGCATGCACAGTCCTGCTTCTTACGGGGCAGGGCTTATTAGCCCTAAAGCTTCACATGGAGAAATAAAGATGACAACAGAAAGATCAAGGCATCTGACTTATTAATGTGATCAACACACAGTGAGCTTATTGTAATGGCAAATAACCAAGAGATAACTTTGCTGGCAGATCAGAAGTGGGGGAACAAACACTCTAGTAGTCACTTTTATGACTGTTGAGGAAGAGAAGGGTGCAAAGGGGGAGGCTTAGATGACAGGCAAGACTTGTGCTGCTGCTATCGTACAACCACTTGAAGTCAACACCTACCTCTCCAAGATGCTAATTGTTCACTGGTGCCAGGCCATAATTATCCCAAATGTAGAATAATATACACGCTATAGAACTTCATTTATAGCAATAATTCTAGTGAAAAAGATCATAGTTACAGATGCCAGGCCACTATCCCATCCACTAACTTCAAAATTGCTTTCTTCCTCCCTCTTCCACCAACTGCAGTGGTGGAGGGTGGAGGAGAAGGAACAATCTCTCCAGTGGGGACTGGAGTTACTTTGTGATGAGGAGGATGAGGGTTGAAAATATTTTGCCAGGAAAAAAAACAAACCGGCTAGCACTCAAGCTAAAAAATAATTGCGTGGTTTCAGGGTAGTTCTGCTCGATTCAGCTACAGGTGTAGTAAAAGAAACGTCTTCATCAGTTTCATCTAGCTGGAGACTACCAGAAGACAAACGGATTCTGGCCATGGGGGACCTCGCTGTCTTGTCATACAAAGCATAGTAGTCTGGGTGAAGCATCTCTGATTCAGAATCACTGGATTCACTACCTAAATATGGTTCTGCTGCACTGTGACTCCTCAAAACCTCTGGAAACTCCTGCTGGGTAAACATATATGTGAAGAAATCAGCTTTTCGACTTAGAGCAGGGCAAGGCCCTAAGGGCTGGAACTCTGACCCAAAAGGAAAACGGATAGTTTTCATATCTGAATGGCTGTGGGACCGTTTAGGAGTTTGCTCTTGAACCCTGTACTCAAAGACATCTCCCAGAGTTCTGTCATCATCTTCCACACCAATGTCGGGAGGGTTCTCTCCACTAGTCCTGGCTAGGGCTTCGTTAAGTTCCTGAAAGTCATGCTGAAAAGTCTCCCTTCTGGCATCTCGAGGACTTCTGCTAGCTGCCTTCCCTAAAGCAGCCATGGCTGGAGAGCGCCTGGGCACCTGGGGTGGCTGGTCCACATAAAAAAAGACTTGTGGAGGCACAATGTCAGCCTGCTGGCTGACACTGGGAATATAAGGTAGATCTGTGTAGGTAAGCTGCTGCCTTAGTGGGAGAGCCCCTCTTGTGTTCCCAGAAGGCATGCTTGTCTTACCTTCGGCAAACTTAGAGCTCGTCTGGAAGGAGTTGAGAGGGCTTCTATGCCTATAGAAGTCATCAGGCTCGGGGTCAGTATCAAAGGTGGGTTTTGTGTAAATAAAAGGGAAAACTGAGGTGCTTTGGGACTGATGCAGCAATGTGGGATCTGCTTCAGGTTTGGAGCGCTCGAACTCGGCTGCGAATGTCACCTCCACTGTGGAATTCCTCCTCCGGCTATCTAGTGTGGGCTCTGATGCATGCACTCCATTCACACTGTGGTAACATCCACTACTGTACACTAGATGCAGATCTTCAACCTTGGGGAAGGGGGACAGAAAAGAGAAGAAGGCAACTTGGTGTGCTGCAGAGTTCCCAGGGGGGTGGGCATTCACAAAGGCCAGCTGCTGGGCATCTCTCGGCAGCCCATATTTTGTTTAGCATATTGAATCATTTGTACAGAAGAGAGAAAAACCAATGGGACACGGAAGCTCCAACATCCCCCATTGGCTTGGCTGTTAGGAGACCTGGCTGAAGCCCAGCTCTGCCTCTGTGACCTTGAGTGATTCACATTCCCTCTAGTCTAGGCCTCAGTTTCTCATCTGCCTTGCAAGTAAGGATGAGGGAGAATTTGACTAGATTATCTCCAAGGTCTCTTTCATCCCTCAAACTCGTATTTGTCTGTGTGCAGAACTACCTTTGATTTACATGAAGATATATGAGTTTATGGACCACATAATGAATGAATATAGGCTGCTAAATCTTGGGGTAGGGGGTGGAGGATAATAAATGTCACTAAACTCAACTTGAAGCAAATCCCTGTGTATCAAGGGAACAGCAAATGTCTTCTCTGAAATTGAATTTCAAAGCCATAAAACAAAAATGCTTCAAGACCTTTTATTCCCGGCAGACCTGACAATTCTGCAAGGAAAAACAGTCAACCTTTAACTCTGGAGACAGTCACTTTGGGCATAGCTAGAGGAGCCAACCCACCTTGACTATTTACTGGTTCTTCATCTGCCCAAATTGCCCTGTTCCCTTCCCTAAATGTTTCCTAGGTTCACCAGAGCTAAGTGTGCCCTTAAAGGCATCTCAGTTTCCTTGAGAGAAGCTGGTAGAAAGATTCCTGTGAGCTGCTCAAATGGTAGCAAATGGAAGTTTGATATTTAAATCAGTAAAATCTTTACCTGCTTGGCCACATCGGAGAGGAGGTCTGGGGATGACCTACACTGTCGTTCCTGGTATCGAGATGGGTGATGTTTCCTGAAATCCCAAAACAGAAGAGTCACTGCAGCCTGTGACCTCAAAAATGTAGCTAAATCTCACTCAATTCTGCACGTGCACACACATGCACGCACATACCTACCTCTCAAAGGGTAAACTCTTGAGCCTGCCCTTTTTCCCATATTCCAAAAGTTGCCTTTGGGTTCTTCCACTAATAAAATGAAGGTAAATTTGTATTAACTTTTTAAACAACCATTTTTCTTCACGATTACTTTACTTTTTTATTATCAGTTAAGCATTAGGGACTGCTCACTGTTCGCTATTGAAGGAAAAATGCAAACATAAAATAGAAAGTAAAGTATGGGACAGGGCAGGCTAGAATGGAGAGCTGGGCATTGGGATGCAGAGCCGAGGAGGAAGTAAATTCCCAAGCATAGAGACAAGCATGGAGTTAGGGAATGGAATGGCTCATGAGAAATAGCAAACTCTAGAGCCAGAAGATACCTGAGGCAAAGAAACTAACCTGCAGAACAGGAACATGATAGGTCAAGTCCCTAGCCCTAATTAAGCACGTGGAATCGCCCACATGATCTTGGGAAACGGATTCATTGCAGTCACCTAAAAAGAGGTGGCTGGAATTGGGGTGGCCTCTGCTTTTCCTAGATCCAAAAGGCACAATATACAAATGTCTACACCCTTGACAGCATTAGCAGCTGACCTGACTTTTATGCCCCAGTGAGCAAATCGTCTCTAAGTGAACCAAAGAGAAACTCAGCAAAGCAGCCCACGTACGAGTACGTAACGAACCCCAAGTTACTAAAATTGACTTTGGAGGGTTATTCTGCTTCTAGAACACAGTCCCCTGTTTTGTTCTTAGTAACTAAAAACAGGTTTGGCTTTATCTTTCTCCAAAATAAACTTTAAAAAACGTTACCTATAGCGGAAACTTGAACCCTTACTGCAGAAGAGGGTTTTGGGTTTTGATTTAGGTTCTTCTGAGAGTCTAAAAAAGGCATGGTATTCGACACATGTCTTCCAGAAGGCTTTGCATGCATCCCTGCTGGCCATGGTAAACTCCAAGGTGTCCTTGTACAACACCTGCATGATTCAGAGAAGACATTGCTTCAGAGTTCTTGAGTATTCCCTCTCAGTTTCTTTCTCTGTAAAGTGGGCATGTCTAACTGCTGAACTTTGGCCTTTCTGGGTCAGCAGCATGAGCCCTGGGCCCAGAATGAGGAGACCTGGGTTGTAATCTGCACCCTTCCAGTAAAATGAGAGATTCAAAGTCCTTTCTGACTCGAACATTTCCAAAGCCTCTCAGATTTGTGAGGATTAAATGATGACAGATTGGAAAAGACTTTGTAAACTAGAAAGTTCTATTCCAACAAAGAAATTCATCCCAGTAGTATTTTAGGGCACTCGGCACTTGCTGAGAGTAAAGGAATGCCATTCACTGCCTGGGTGACCTTGTGTTGAAGGCTTGTGCCTCATCGCGTGTTACTGTTTAAGGTTATAGCAAAGCTCAAGATAGAATAAAGATTCTGAAGTCCCTTGCTCTTTTCTTTGGACAAGCAGGGGACTCTGGGTATGGAACACTGCATACCCTAGAAGATGAAACAGTTAAGCCAAGCAGACAGCAACCACAAGGCAAGGCTCCCTGGGGGTGGTAGTATCTAGGAATGACTGTGATGTCAAAGTGAAAAACTCATTTTCCAAGCACATCCATCGCCTCCCTGGAGTCCGTGCATTCCTGGGCCATCTGAGCCTTTTTTGAGGGAAGCACTTGCTAAAGCTTACTAAAACAGAAGCTGCTGGTATTTCCTTAGATGAACACCAATGGAGTGTGGACCCACCTGCTTTGGAATTTCCCCACAGGAAAACCACCATTAAAGTTTGGGGTCTGACCATGAGATTTTGAATTCACAGGCTCATTATACCTTAGAAATCAAAAGAGAGGGGGCAGGGGATGAATGTATAAGCAAGGAGCCTGTCAATGTGAGGTGAGCAGTTCCCATTCCAAAAACGTGTACTGGGTATTTGCAAAAGCATATTGGGGGGAGGGGGAACAGCTGGGTGGCTCAGTGGGCCTAGATACAGGAGGTCCTGGATTCAAATTTGGCCCCAGACACTTCCTAGCTGTGTGACCCTGGGCAAGTCACTTAACTCCCACTGCCTAGCCCTTGGAACCAATACACTGTGATGAAGATGGAAGGTAAGCGTTTAAAAACAACCAAAAAGGCACCCTGGCCCAAGTGAGCACAGTCAGAAGCCACTCACCGAAACGTTTGTGTGGAGTTTGATAAGAAAATGCTTTCTCTTAAAACTCAGCTTACGGATTTTAGCCCAGTTGAAAGTATTGATCTTCGTGGTCCCCTAGAATGGAATATATTGACACTGTAGCTATGTGTCAGCACAGCCAACTATAGGCAGATGATTCTCATGCAGCAAACTCCAACCTGGCCTCTGCTTCCAGTCTTTCCCCCTTGCAATCCATTTTGCATTCTGCCTCTGCTTCCTGGGAACAACCAACCTAATGAGGTATGTACTTGTCCTACCTCATTAGGATGGAAGTTCCTTTAGAAGAGGGCCGCTTTCATCCTTTGCACTTTATTCCTTCCTAGCATATAGTAGGCACTGGATATTTGCTGATGGGCTGCTTCATCTGCCTGCCCAAATCCTCTTCCTGAGGCACAGCTTTGACTCTACTCACCTTCTGAAAAGCTTTCAGCAATTGCTATTGCCTTGAGGATCAAATACGAGCTCCTTGGCTGGAGACTTTCTAGCCACCTCCCAGCATCAACCAGAAATCTGTTCTCTTTACCCCAGGGCCTTCTCCAGTGCTCTGGAGGTCACTCCTAGATTCAATGGAAATAGCTGGCTCCTGGCCCCTTCCCAGCCCAGCCCTTACATACCCTCATCACCTGCTATGAGATGGGACCTCGAATGAGGGTCTTGAATCACGTATCACCCTCAAATGACTTCTTTTCAGATATTTCCAGTCCAGCCTGAGTCCAGCCAGCTCATTCCTCAGAAGTTAACATACTTTTATCCCCTCCTACTAACCCCATTCCTATGATTCAGAACCCCTGGCTGTCACATACTTCCAGTTCCTTTTATTTCTATCTCCTTGACCCCACCTGATCTTGAACATTCCACTCAGATTTCTCCCTTTTCACTGTGCTCTGGAACATGAGCTCCAACTGAACAAATTCACTTTCTACCTCTTCCTTTCTTCCTGGCCTTCACTGAGCCCTAGCTCTCTCCTGTTGCACACTGCACCCCACCTCTTACCTCCAAACTCACCCTACAGAAGTATCACATGGCCATCCCTTTTTTGAGATTTCTGCAATTATAAGTTATCGGTCAAAGTGTCCATTACCTACTTACCCCTGGACATTCTCCTGCCTTGCCTCAATGAGTTCATGGCCTGGTTCACAGCCTTTCCATGCCAAGAGTTACCTCCAAAATCAAAACCAAATTCAGTCTGGCTTTCTTAACAATTTGGTCCCATGCTACCTTTCTGATCTTTTTATACTTCTCTCTCTTCTACATACATACTCTGATCCAATCAGGAAATATGTCTTATGCTGGGAATAGGTATCCTCTAAAACTTGTGCCTCCTGGCTTCTCTGGCTTTCTTCAAGATGGGTAAAATCCCACCTTCTTGCCTCCTTCGCCCATTTGTTACATCCTCCCTGAGATGACCTTCCATTTATACCGTCTACAACTTGTATGGATATGGTTATCTGCATGCTGTCTCCATTAGAATATAAGCTCCCTGCAGGCAAGGACCATATTTTTGCCTTGTGGACAAAGAGGTAAGGTCTACCACAATCTGACTACTCTAACCTATGTCTCCAAACTTATCTCACACAGAGGAAGCTTCAGCTGAATTGGTCTACTTCTTGTTCCCCAAGCTCAGCATCTTTAGCTCCTGCCTTTGTACATTTGCCTAAGTCTGATATGCTTAGCCTCCTCTGAGTATCCTACCCTAAACCTCTCAGCTTAAGGCTCTCTCTCATCTCCATTTTCTCTAGAGTACTTTGTCTATATCACTCCTTTGTCCCTGTCACTTCCTCCATATCAGTGTTTTGTATGTAGTGGGAATTAAAGTTTGTGTGGAATGGACTGGTTTTTTTCCCCCTCCCTAGATGGACAGATAAGATTTGGAGATAGAAAAGTAGGAAAGAGGCAAAATTGTATTTACTGCCCGGTACAATAACTGATTTTCATGATGATGATCCTGAATCATCAAGCAAAGTTTAAATGATTATACTTGTTTGAACACAAGATTCCTTCCTCTAGCCTTTTCTCAGAAAGAGGAAAAAGAGGAGGGAGAAAGAGAGACAGAGAGAGAGATTTTTTGGAAGGTAAAATCTAGCCAAATGCTGAAAAATAAACCTGACTGTAGGCTTCCCTGACTTTTATGTCTGATGGAGAGGTCAAGGTAAGATCATGACCTGCAATCAATCACACCAATTCAGAATACTCTATTTGAAAAAGGCAGAGAATGGCTTGATCATGGAAAGATTCCCAAACAGCATGGCCTGTGACTCAAGTTAAAGAGGAAGATGTTTGAGATTCTTCAGAACAAGACAGAAAAATCAATAACAATAGCTCCCCTAGCTCTCTAATTTTACCAAGAGCATTCCTCACAACACCCCCATGAGGTAGGCAACCGAAGAATTATTATTCCCATTTTATAAATGAGGTCCAAAGAGTTGAAGTCATTTGCCCAAAATCACATGACTAGCATTAGAGATGGGATCTCAATCCGAATCTTTTCTGATTCCAAATCCAGTGTTCTTTCCTCCACGTCATTCCACCTGAAATTATTCCAGGAGGAAGAGAATCCTTGGTCAGAATATCACCTGCTAGCATGTTTTAAAACCCATAGTTCATCTGAAGCAGCTGGGATATAATAGAAAACACACTGAGCTTTGTTTGGAGTAAGCATGGATGTTCATATACACAGAATCACAGAATGGGAAGCAACCTCAGTGGCCCTCTCGTCCAACTTATACAGGAAAATAATCTAATCTAACACACTTGACAAGTGGACATCCAGACTCTACTACCAAGGAACAGGAACCCTCCACCTCTCATGGCAGTCCATCCCACTTTGAAATAGATCTCATTGCTGGCCTAAACCTGTCTCTTTACACCTCCCACTGACTGCCTCAGTTTCTTCTCTCTGGGGCTAAACAGGACAAGTCTAGCACTTCCTTCACACAACTTGAATACAACTCATGGCCCACTTGAGCCTTCCCTTCTCCATGATAAATGTGTCCCTCAACTGATCTTCATGTCATGGACTCAAGACCCTTTGCATCTTAAAATGAGAGTGCCTAGAATTGAACCCAATACTCCAGATGTGATCTGACTCCACTATTAACTATGGGACCATACGCAAGTCATTCTCTAAACCTTAGTTTCCTCATATGTAAAACAGGGAGAGTCAAGAAGTAGTATGGAATGGTAGAAAGAGCACTCGATTTTGGAGTGAGTTCAAATAAGCAGCACGGCATCCCTGGAGAAATCCCTCTCCCTCTTTCCTCTTCTGTAAAATAAAGGGTTGGATTAGCAGATGATCTCTAATGTCTGTTCTTGCCCTGAAACCCTGTGATCTTCTAAGACCAGACATGCTCTAATGTCTCTAACAGCTCCAAAAGTCTACATAGGAGCAAGGCAGGAGGAAGAGATCTTTACCCGTAATACCAGCACTCCCATGTGGGCAACAGCCAAATGAATCTGAGTCCCTTCTCCATCACTGGCAGGGTGAGGCCTGATCCCATACATCTCGAGCTTCCTTGCTATGTCCAGGAGTTGGATATCTGATTCTGCAGGGCTCTTACCACTGCAAGAGAAAGAAAAAGATGATCCTCACAACTCTGCTAGAAGGGCCTCTTCCCTATTCCCTCTCTCCCTCACTCTGAGAAATGCCTTGTGCTATACAGCTGGAAGGGAACTAGACTTGGAATCCAAAGACCTGTGTTCAAGGTCTGCCCCTACTATTTATCAGAGAATCTATATCATGTTGTGGAGAAATCAATAAGTCAGTCCTGAAATACAGTCTCATCTATGATGTGGATTAACTCTGTGAACTCGAGCTGGCTCCTTGCCCTTTCTGGTCCTCAGTTTTCAAGCCTATACAATGGAATTAATAATACCTGCCCTATCAGCCTCATGGTGTTGGGAGGAAGATGCTTTGTAAAAGATCAAATGCCATTTGCTATGTGAACTTGGGCAAGTTCCAGGCCTGCCCAAGACACTTACTAGATTTAAGGCCTTGAATACCACACTTTTCTCTAGGCTTCAGTTTCCTTATATATAAAATGGGGGAGCTAGGCCCTCCCATCAAATCTAATCATATCTCTAGACTCAGTCTATATGGGAACAAGGAAGGACAAAGAGATTCACTCTAGATAGACTCTATGTCACTTTTTGTTTTTCAGTCATGCTGTGTCCGACTTCATGACCTCATTTGGGGTTTTCTAGGCAAAGATACTGGGGTGGTTTGCCATTTCCTTCGTTTTACAAATGAGGAAATTGAGGCAAACAGAGTTAATTGGCTTGTCCTGTGTCACACAGCTAATAAATATCTGAGACCCAACTGGAACTTAGGAAGAAGATAAACCTGACTCCAGGCCTGGCACTCTATTCATTGCAGTGCCACCTTGCTGCCCCTCCTAAGTCACTGCCCTCCTCTGAAATGGAGATCAGAGGGTTACAAGAGACCTTATAGGTCACTTTGGTCTACATGGATCAGAGGTTGAGGGAAGTCATTTAGGCCAGTGGGGTCTAATTCAAATAGGAATGGGACACTAAACTTATGGGAGCCCTAATTTAGTTTTAAAATGTAATATTATTTTTTTTTGTTTTGTTAAATATTTTCCAATTCCATGATTCTGGTTTGGGTCACATTTGGGAGTACAATGGGCCACAGAGGCATTGTGTTTGACACCTCTGATCTAGTCTAATGCTCTCAACTGAGGACCATAGAGATAAGAGAATCTTGTCCAAAGTCATATGACAATTGATCAAGCTGGGATGTGACAATGATACTCTCACTGCCTAACTTACAGGCTTGTTAGCAAATGAGATAATATCTGTAAAGCGCTTTGTAACCAAAGAAAGTGCTCCAGAAATACCGACTGCCTTTATTATGCTCATATCATAGCCCTGAGCTGTTCCTTTCCAGCTTTATTTTCAGAGACTGTTTCAGGCCCAGCCATTAGTTTGGAGCTGATAAAGGCAGGCACTAATTAAAGTACTCACATGTGTCTTTGATGAAAGTGCAGGATCTTGCTGTCTAAGCCGCTCTGGTTAGGTAAGTAGTGGTTTTGTTCCAGATGCTTCCTGTCTGTTTCTTCATGAAAGTCACCCAGCTCCGCTGCGGTGGGAGCAAAAGAGAGAACATGAAAAAGAAAGCCATGTCCCAGTTGATAACTTAGACCATTTCTTTCCTTAGAAGAGCCCCCTGGGAGGTTGCTTTAGAGTCAGTCTGCTGCTAACCAAGGGCAAAGGCAGTGAGTGGCATCCCTGGCATCCTTGTTGCAGATCAATTCTGCCACCACGGGAGCCTGGACTCAGAAAACCCATCTCCTATTTAACACAATCCAGCCCTTGAGATGTCAGCAGTTCAGTGGAACCTTGTTATTTGAGGATTACTGCTCCTGTCAGATGCTCATGCTTCTCTTCTGCCTCCTCCTGCCTCTGTTCTCCCCACTTCTAACCCGCCCGCCTCTTCATCTCTCCACCTCCTTCCCATACGGTGATATGACAGCCTTTAAAAAAGCCCAGGCCAAGATGGCCTACATTAAGAATGATAGCATCTGCAGCTAGGGAAGTGATGGTCCTGCTAGCCTGTTCCCTGATCAGATTGTACCTTGAGGACTGTGTCCTGTTTTGGCCCACAATTTTTTTTTGGGGGGGGGGGTCAGATAGAATTTTTTAAAACTCATTTTTATTTTAACTTTTTTCACATATCAATCTATTTTTTCTCCTTGCCACTGCCACCCCTCACTCTATAAAAAAATAAAAACAAAACTCTTGTAATAAATATGAAGTCAAGTAAAACAAACTCTCATTGGCCATGTCTAAAAAAATGTATGCCTCATTCCACACCCTGAGTCCATTGCTTCTTTGTCATGTTTCATCACAAGTCCTCTGGAATCATGGCTGGACACTGCCATTTCAAAGTGGTTTTTGTCTTTACAATGTTGCTCACTTCAGTCTTCATTGGCGTATATGATTTTCCCCCTTCATCATTTCTTATAGTATTCCATTTCATTCATGTAACCTGTTTTAGCCATTGCCCAGTTCATGGGCATTGCCTCAGTGTCTACTTTTGTACCACAACAAAGAGCTGATCAATCAACAGATTTCTTAAGTCCTTACTGTGTGCCTAGTTATTTCTTTGACCTCTTCAGAACAAGCCCAGTAGTAAGTATCTCTAAATCGAAGGACATGCATGGCTTAGGAACTTTATGCACAATTCCAAAAATTCCTCTAACCTTTTCATTTTCCTTTCTGGCCATCTTTGCCAATATGAGGGGTTTGAGGTTGAACCTCAGAGGTGCTTAAATTTGCATTTCTCTAATTCTTTTTTTCTAAAAAAAATTCTCCATTTCTGTTCCAATGTTCTAATTTGATCCTCTGCTCCTAGCATGACAGAGCAGCTGAGTTATGAATTCTCCTTCTAAAGGAGAAAAGAGAATAAGGGCTTCCATACTAATGGGAGATCTTAAAGAGCACAGATTTAGAGCTCAAAGAGACCAGAGCCAAATCCCTGACTTTACAGGTAAAGAAATTGAGGCCCTCAGCAGACAAGTAAGTTGCCCAAAGTCATACAAGTAGTTAGCAGCACACGTGTGTGTGTGTGCGCGCGTGTGTGTCCCAGCTTTGATTTCAGTAAGTATAAGATTCTAATCCAAGTTCTTGCTTCTTTATCTGCGCTTTAGTTTCTTCTCTGTAAAAAGGGGATTTCTATTGAGTTCAACAAATATTTATTAAGTGCGTGTCCTGTAGAAAGAACTGGGGACACAAAGATCAAAACTGGCAGTTTCAGCCCACAAGTAACTTAGAATCTAATGGGAGGGGATCTAACATGGATACAGATAACTATACTACAACAAGGGCTATGCTTGTAAATGTAACCACTGGTTCTCTGGGGAAAGAAAATATACCAGTGAATATTCAAGTTTAATTTGTACGATTACATGGTTTCCATCACTTTCTTACATCTAGAAACAATAAATCAAACCCCAATTTTAAGCAATTACAAATTTCCAAGGTGTAAGTGCTCAGACTGAAAATTTCACAATCAGTGAATAGAGCACCGGAGCAAAGCTGTGATGCAGACAAAAACTTAAAAATGCAGAGAGCCCTAACTAATGAGGAGTTTGGGGAGGACTTCATATAAGGAGGAAGCAAGTTGGTCGAGTAAGGCCTTAAAAGAAGACCAGGAAAGGGGGATATGAGGAGGTATTTTCCAAGAAGGGATCTGGAATTAGGCTAATGATAATAGCTCACATTTCTAAAAGTCTTTAAAATTTGTAAAGAGCTTTCTATAGATTATCTCATTTGAATCTCCTGATAAACCTATACATTATAGGATATTATTATTCTCATTTTTAAAATGTTACTTCACTGGGGTCACATAGCTAATGAAGTTGGATCCAAACTCAGACCCTCCTGACTCCCAGAATGGCTGGGATATCAAACTAGTACCTAAGAAGTAACATGGTGTAGATACAGAAGGCTGGCACTGCCACCAGGAAAAACCACCCACTATTCTCTACCAGGGCCTAGCTATCTATGTGACCTTGGGCAAATCATTAAACCTCTCAGTGCCCGGGGCAGTTAGGTGACTCAATGGATGGACAGGAGGTCCTGGGTTCAAACCTCATCTCGGGTATTTCCTTGCTGTGTGACCCTGGACAAGTCACTTAACCCCCAATGCCTAGCCCTTACTGCTCTTCAGCTTTGGAACCAAAACTTAGTATTGATTCTAAGACAGAAGGGAAAGGGGTATTAAAAAAAAATTCTTGGTGCCTTCAGCAACTCCATGGGACTGTAAATGCAGAAAAGTTATTAGTAGATTCCCACTGGGAGGCCCTGACACTGATGAAATGACAAAACCCATGAGGCTTCAATGAGCTAACGCAGAAATGATATAGCAATGTCAGCTTGGATGACGATGACTTGCTTTTTTTTCCCCTCAAGAAGGAGAGTTTGGAGCATTTCTTCCAAACTCCTATAAGGGACAGGGGGTTGAACTTTGAAAAGAAAAACTACAAAATGATTGAATGCTTCATCACGAGAGCCTCCTGAGCCTATTTGTGGGGACAAGTGTGTGCTGTCAGGCTGGGATTATCTGGGCTAACACAGTTGAGCAGGGGATAACTCAAACCAAAAGACGGGGCTGAAAGCTTTTGGCAGCTCAGCCTGTCTGCAGTCAATTTATCTCTTCCCATCCAATTCTGTTTGGCTTAAGCAAATAAGATGAAGGAGTTTAGGTGGTTTTGTTTCTCAGAGTGATTTGGATCTGACAAACAAGCCCAGAAAGGTTTAGACAAACAAGACCAGTTACTGAAAATATCTGACCACTGCTATCTCCTAGCTGTAGGGCCTTGGCAAATCTTTCTCTCTGTGGGCCTCAGTTTCCCTATCTGTAAAATGAGGGGATTAAATAAGATGAACTCTAAGGTCCCTTCTAGCTCTGACCATAATCCTATTATTAACAGATATGAGGCTAAGAAAAAAAGATGGTACAGGAAGACAAGTACTGGCCCTGGAGTCAGAAGACCCAAGTTGAAATTTTACCTCTGAAGCTTGCTGCCTGTGACCTTGGGCAAATCTCTTCCCCTTCCCTGGGTCTCAGTTTTCCCCTCTGCAAAATGAGGGAATTGAGCTCTATGGCCTTTGAGGACCCTGCCAGCTTCAGAGCTATGGTTCCTATACTTCAACAAGCTATAATTTCATCAAAATAGAGCTCTGGAATGGGAGTCAGGAAGACTTGAGTTCAAATTCTGTCTTCGATAAAAGTGTGAGACCTTGGGCAAATCATTTCACCTCTCGGAACCTACTTCCCAAGGTTGTTGTGAGATTCACAAGAGATGATTTGTGGAAAGTACCTGGTAAACCTTAAAGTGCAATCTACATCAGCACCAGCTCCTAGCTATCATCAGAGAGTTTGGAAGACAGACCTACTATGATCAAAATATTCATATGGCATACTGTGAGATGCCTCTCTGAACTTAGCTGGGCTAGACCTTAAACAAATACCCTACAGTCCTTTGGAAGACCCACACGCAAAGCCTTTCTGGCTCAGAAGGTCCTGTCAGAGAAGTTTATGTTTGGATGGCCAAGTCTTTGAGTACCTGGGTTCACCTGCATAATGAAGGGCAACCACTGGCAGAGAGCAGAAACACTGCTTAATGGGGAGTATACTGCCTAGACTCAAGTAGTGAGCTTCATCACTGTGGCTCATCCCTCCAGAGAGGCTGTCAAGGAGGTCCCTTCCAGAGTCTGCGATTCTCTGTATGCAGACTAGTTAAAATGTAGCTGCTCTGGCTCCCCTATCAGGCCTGCCATGCCTTGATTCAAGAGACGCTTTTTGAATCACAATCCTCCTACAACCTGCAGTGGGTCCAGTTGCTTGAAAGCAGCAGGAATTCAAGAAATGGTTGCTGGCCCATTGACTGACGTGGTCGCCAGCCCCCTGCTCCAGCTGAATATGTTCTCCCCGTCTGTACTTACACTGTAAAATGTGAGACACCAGCAAGGCTGTACAGTTGTCACTACAGGGCAGCCTTCCTTGAGCCAAATCCTTCTTGATTTGAAGGGCAAAGAGATACCTGTGTGATAGAAAGCAGGCGCCAGTACAATTAGCAGGCAAGGACCCTGGAAAAAGCAAGATCAAGAATGAGATTCAAGCTGATGTGAGAGCAAGCACAGTTATGGCCCTGGGTTCAAGGCCCAAGGCTGTTTCTACCCGTGTAACACTAGACAAATCACTTCCCCTCTCTGGGATTCAGCTACCTCAGCTACAACATGTGCTACAGTGCTGAGGAGTGGCTGTAGGGAAGGTCACAGTCCAGCAGATTCTATGTTCTGTTGGTTTTACTTTAACAACTCCCATTTCTATACTGTTTAGAGATCTGTCCAGCACTCTCCTTGCCAACAGTCCTGGGAGGGAGGGAGGGAGGGAGGGAGGGAGGGAGGGAGGGAGGGAGGGAGGAAGCACCCGTTTTTATTAGCCCCATTTTACACCTGAATAAACTCAGGCTCAGAGAGAAAAAGGGTTGTTTTGTTTTGTTTTGTTTTGTTTTTGGCCAAGGTCACCTAGTCAATAAGTGGAAGAACTGAGGCTTGACTTCTAGAGGCCTTCTAAACACAACTGCATTGAGCTTCCCAGGATGCCCCATTCACAGGTGGTATAGGCAGAGAGAAAGACCTGGTCTCAAAGGTAGGAAGTCCTGAGTTCAAGACCAGCCTGTAGCACATGCTGCCTTTTGAACTGGCCAAGTCAGGCAACCCTCTAAGACAAAGAGTTCTTACCCAGGGTTGAGAACTGACTTGCAATGCCTGTGTTTGATGCACTTAAAACCCTTCTCTGAAGAGGGGCTTCACAGGTTTCACCAGACTTCTGATGGGTCCACAACCCAAAGAGATGAAGTCCTGGACTACAAGTTAAAGGGCAAGTGTCCATCTACATTTGTGGCTCCTTGTACTGATAAAATTGCCAGCAAAATCCACAAATCACCCCATCGAGGTGACACAATGAGCCTCCACTGTCTGTGCTATTCCTTGCCTATAAGCACAACCATATTCCCTGCAAGAAAGCAGGCTGTATGGAGAAACGTGGATATCTGAGAATAGGATCTGTAAAAGGAACACACTTCTCTTACTCAGAGGCTAAAGCATGTCCAATACAGTTAGCTGACACATGGCCAAATGCTCCTCAGTCTTTAGCCCATGCCGTTATGATCATTCTACAGCACCAGATCTTAACCTGGGGTCACCAACTTGTTTCCAAACTGTATATTAACATTAATGTCAGGGTCATCCATTCCTCCCTACTCTCTCTCACCCCCCATATCCAAGCTATTGCCAGTCAAGGCCTGAAATCAAGGACTTCTCTTTTATATCCCCTTCCCCCTGCTGACACTGCCACCACTCTCGTACAGGCCCTCAGCACCTCCAGCCTGGACTCTCAAAATAGCCTGCTGGTGGGCTTCCTACTTCAAGGCTCTCCCCATTCCAGAGATCTTTCTAAAGAGCAGGTCCAATCATGTCACCTCCTAACTCAATAAATTCCAGTAGCTCCCTATTACCTCCAGAAGCAAACCACAAAATGCTGTCTGGCATTCAAAGCCCTTCACCATCCAATTCCCTTTGAGGAGTCTAGTCTTCCTAAACCTTATTCCCAGACAAGTACTCTTCAATCAAGAGACACTGACCACCCTGGCTGTTATTTGAACGAGACTTCATCTCTCAGTTGTGGGCATCTTCCCCAGCTGTCCTCCATGCCTGGAACCCTCTTCCCTCCTTCACCTCATCCTCTTGGTTTCTCTGGTCTTCTTTCTGTCCCATTTTCTGCATGAAGCCTGTCCCAGTCAGTTGTCCCCAATCTTAGTGCCTTCCCTCTGAGATTCCCTCCCAATTTCTCCTGCCTCTAGTTTGTCTATCCCTAGCTGTTTGTATGTTGTCTCCTCCATTAGACTATAAGCGCCTCAAGAGCAGGGCCAGTCTCTTGCTTTAACTTGGTCCAGTGCCTGGCACCTAGCAGACACAATAAATGCTTGCTTTAAAAGATCCAAAGTATTTTGTTTTCTGTATTTGCAAACATTGTGCTAAGGAGGAGTCCCATGTGCTTCACTGGTCTACTTAGGTCTATGAAATGAAAAAGATTCAGAATCTCAGGCTAGTGAATCCTTCCTCCCATTGTCCAGAGTCTAGATTCAGGTCCATTCATTCTGAGGTTTATTTTGGTCTCATTAGATATAATGGCCAGAACGAGAGACTTGGTTGGTATCAGCAGACTGGAGTCTGATTGCAGCATCCCGTCTCCCCCATAGACACTGATTGGCTGTGACTTTTGCCAAGACACTTCCCTTCCCCAGACCTCAGTTTTCTCATCTGCAAAATGGGGTAGGATTGAACTAGATAATTTCCAAGGTCCCTTTAGGCTCTCCAAAACACATCTAGACATCAGCACATTTGTGGAATCATGACAGAAGTGCCAGGATCAGAGGATTTGAAGTTGGGTCCAGGGAGGAAAGATCTGTGGGGAAAATGGTTTCTAAAGAACTTTTCCAGAAAAGAAGTCATCTTTTGAAGTGAGAGTGCAGTTATACAGGTATTCTGACTGCAGGGATCGAGGGGGGCAGAGAGCAGATTCTCAGCACCCCAGACTTAAGATTATACACCCTGGGTTCTAGTCTCCTCTCTGCTACTTACTCCTAGTAATGATCTTTGGCAGGACCACTCCCCTCTTTGGGCCTGTTTCCTCATTTGTAAAATAGGGATAATGGTCATTTCACCACCTGCCCTCCCATGGCTCTTGTGAGAAAAGCACATTACAGAGTGTTCTATACCTTAAGGAACCCTAGAAATATATAAGACATTAAAGGTGGGAGCTAAGACTTTAGGGTCTACTGATGTTGGCATTATTGGAAGAAAGATTTGGCAGGAAGCAGAAATGTTTATGACACAAGTCTAGCTCATTGGCGGCCATGTGTCATCAACTGTTTTCTCTCCCACTTGTTATTGTCCCTGGTACCTATAAACATGTACTGCTTTGAGTGCCCACCAAAATCAGCTTGTGTCATAAAGAGAGGGAATATAAATTTAGCTGAGAAATGAACCATCCAGTGGGCTGTGCAGACAAGATTAGAGTTTACATGCCCAACTAGGTCACTTTGGGAGGAGAATGGCAAACTTCCTTCACATCTCAAAGATGGCACATGCTTGCTGAATCCCTGCTGCTGGTAGTGGTGGTAGTGATCCCAGCTCGTGTCATATACAGTCCTTGATTTCACATACCATCATCCCCGGCAACCCAGAGCAATGAACCTCCAACTTAATATCCTACTCCTGAATGATAACTAACCCTCTATTGCAGATGTTGAGTTCAAATATTGTGTGTGATAGTTGAGGGGGAGGGGACAAGCAAGGACAAAGATGTTCCTCCCTTCCCACCTTCCCTCCCCACTAGAGTAACTAACTTCAAGCCTCCATTTGCTCATGCAATTACATCATGATATTAGGGCCTCAGCCTACATGAGGAAGTACAATAAATACCTTGTCAGCTCGTCTCTCAGGTGTCCAGGATCCACTGGGAAAAATTTCACCATAAATTTGAAAAGAATCTCCTTAGGGTCTTAAAACACAACATCTTCATAAGTTTAATTTCAATGCCCATCAAGAACACTTGCATATCTTTACACAGTCATTGTCCATTCTTCCCCACCAACTCCCCCAATTCAATATGTTTTCTCACTTTTAGATTTCACTCCAGTTAAATCCTGATCAAGATGAAAGCTCCAGGAGGGCAGGCACAAAACTATGAGGGGTACAGCATGTACGGTATGTAGTAGGAATTTAATGAAGGGCCACTCAACCGAATTACATCAATGTTGTATCACCTCAAGAGCTGAACACAGTGCTTAATGAATGTCTGGCAAATGAGTTAACGATTAAGGAATCAGAATCATAAAATCTAAGAGCTAGAGAGGTTTTCCAAGGCCAGCCAGCATCTGATCAAGAATCATCTACAACATTCCCATTGAAGTTGTCTAACTTCTGCTGGAATATCTCATCTCTACTAAAGGAGAAGCCACTACACTTCAAGGGTCAAAGCATTTGGATAGCTATGGTTGGTGGTATTTCCTTACAGCAGTCTGTCTCTCTGTAACATCACCCCATTATTCCTCACTCTCCTTCCTGGAGTCAAAGAGAGCAAG
This sequence comes from Monodelphis domestica, assembly GCF_027887165.1. Lineage (NCBI taxonomy): Eukaryota > Metazoa > Chordata > Mammalia > Didelphimorphia > Didelphidae > Monodelphis > Monodelphis domestica. The sequence goes on along the minus strand of NC_077235.1, from coordinate 51,631,941 downwards.
TGTATTCCCTCTCTCTCTCATTTGTTCAGTCATCTTTCAATTGTGTATGACCCTATGTGAGTCCATTTGGGGTTTTCTTGACAAAGATACTAGAGTGGTTTACCATTTCCTTCTCTAGCTCATTTCAGAGATGAAGAAACAGAAGCAAACAGGGTGAAGTGACTTATTCAGGGTCACAAATTTAGAGGTGTTTGATGCCAGATTTGAACTTTCTGACTCCAATGCCTGGCATGCTATCCACTGTTGCCTTTCCATTCTCTAGTCCTCTGAATACTCCCAAATGGTGGTCACAACCTCTCTAAGTCTTCTCTTCAACTGATCCTCTTATATCACATGATCATAAATTCTTTCACTATCCTTTTCACAATACACTCTAGTTTGGCTATATCTTTCATACGAAAGAATTGTTGGAGTCAAAATGTAGATCAAAGCATCCTATTTTTCAGTCGAGCTTATTTGTGTTTTAATTTGGGAGAGGGGGTTAGTGGTTATGAGTGCTTTCTTACAACAATGACCATTACACAAGTACTTGTATAATCCAGCTCCAGCTCCAATTGCCTACCAGATTGAGAGGCATGTGGGGGGAGGGGGGGAGGGAGGGAGGATGGAGGAAGACAATTTGGATCCTGTAATTTGGTCTAGACCCTTCATCTTGAATAAGAGGAAGGGGAGTTCCAGGAGGCAGCACGGACAATTACAGAGGCAGGATTTAAACACAGGTCCTCTAACTCCACTACATCGCACTCCTGCTCTCTCCTCTTCCCTCTCTCCTCCATTTTCAACCCAATTTCCTCTAGTAGTAGAACTGTGGGGCAAACCCAGATCCTCTGCCTCAAAGTCAATGATGGTGGTTGTCATTGCTGTTGTTTTCCCCTATGTCCACCTGTAAACTAGTGGTCTATAATGGTGACACTTACTTTTCACTTGTTTTGTTATAGGCTTTAGAAGTTCCAACCAAACCTGTAAGAGCAGGAATTAAAAAGGTGGATAGGGCATAGATCAGGTGCAGCATACCTCTACACAGCACACACAAGTGCACACATGTATGCACGCGCGCGCACACGCACACACACACACACACACACTCCCCAATTAGCCTACCATTAGCTTGGTGCCCTGTATTTAAAAGGCAATTCGAGATTGGTCAGTGTCCAAAAGGTGACACAAAGTTCCCAACCTTGCCTGCCTCTTTTGTCCTCTCACCGATGATAAACATTGTAAGAAAATCCTCCTGATTATAGGGCCATGCTCTCAGAATTGCTCCCCTGCCTCCATATCGATTACAGAGAGGTGGCAGAGACTCATTTCCTGAGTTGCCACAGATGAATAATGAAAGCAATTTGGTTTCCAATTAAAACCTATGACCTATAAATGGCAGCATTTAATGAATGAACATAAGCCTGCAGGGTAAAGTGGCCAGATGGCAAAGGTGTCCATTGGTGACCCCAACAGGGAGAACTTGGTAAAGTTTCAAGCCTGGGGTTGGGGGACTGAAGGAGGAATAGTTCCTTTTTTCCTGAAGAATTACCGGTGTGAGTCAGATGGAGAAGGTGAATGGGGATTGTGAGGCAATAAACATGGGTCCAGTTTATCTTGAAGAAGCAGACCCACTGTCTAAACTCCCCCTCTTTCCTTCTATAGACAGATAAAAACTAGGTTTTCATACTTTCTCTAAGTAAGAGAAAAAGGAAAGGAAACCTGCTAGGAAAGGAAATATATCCATGAAATTCTCTCTTATGCACTCATTCCACTCTTTGTATCAGAGTAATTTATGCACTTGGCCTTTCCCTCATTAGAGAAGAAACTCATTGAGGATAATTCCTATGTCATATCTAGTTTTGCAGCCTTATCACTGAACACACTAGAAGTACTTAATAAGTGTTGTGTTTTGGGTCTCATCCACAGTAGGTATTAAAATCTATTTTGGGAACAGACCTGAATCAAAATTTTGCCAAGAGCAGATACCGTTTTGGGTGAGGCAAAGAAGGGAAATCAACATCCCAAGATTGGTTTGACCACAGCTCCCACATTACTGGGGCTGACAAGACTCAAATATCAAGGCCCCCAGGAGAAGCATGGTAGCTGGGTGCTTTGGGACCAAAGGAACTTACATTGTTTCCCGACTGGCTCCGGAATTCCAATCCAAAGTATTCTTTCTCCGCCAGATTAAGATGACAGCAGCTCAGGTTGAACAACGCTTTCCCAGAGGATTTTTGCTAAAGGAGGGCAAAGAGACAGTACACCAGGATTAGAGTATGCTTGGGGTTTGGCACAGCTCAATATGGCCACAACTACATAGACTGAACAGTAAATATAAGGAGTCATTTGTGGGTTGCTATTGAGACATTTTTCAAAAGAGATGGCAAATTTCTAGGCCACCTGATAATGAGTGGCTGGGTATGTGCTCCTGGGCAAAACATTTAACTGCTCTGAATCTCAGATTCCTCATCTGTGAAATAAGGATAATAATAGCACCTACCTCCCAAGATTGTCAAGACTCCAAAGGATTGATATATGTAAATGCTTTCCAAACTTTAGAGTGCTAGTTTTCAGTGATTACCCTGGGCTTCTCTTCTCCTTTAGCAGTTCCCTTGAGTGCAAGTTCCTTGAAGACCAAGACTGTTTTTGAAATGTTTTTGTATACCCTGCACCTAGCACAGGGCTTTGCAAACAGTAGGTGCTTGATGAATGCCTACTGAATTGAATTCAACTTCATAAAGCAGTTACAGTCACCATTTTTCTAGCAAAGTTCTTGCCAGACCTAAGCCCACAATGTCAGGGGAACTTGGAGTATCTATCCTTCTAGTTGAATTTGGCTAAGCTTGAGGCTTGGCAGCAGGGTTTGCTAAGGTCTGGAGGAGCTTGGCAAGGAGCATGATGGGAAAACTGTCTGAACATTGTTGATAGGCTGAAAGCCTCTAGTTAAGGCAGAGGGTCAAGGTTGTGGCCTGGAAAGCTTGTGATGCTTAAGGGTTGCTTTCATACCATAAATAACACAGGCCTTGTCAGGGATGCACTTGGAATCATGATGGCGGCTTGCATTTCTCTAGAGCTATAATTAGAGCACAAAACAACCCTGGAAAGGCGGAAGTACAGGCAGTATTTCTATTCTACAGAGAAAGCAGAGGCTCAGAGAGGTTCACTAAGTTGCTCAAGGTCAAACCCAGGTCACCTGACTCTCAATCCAACACTCCTGTCATTGCTCTAGGCTAATGCCCATGACAACTTTCAGATGCTCTCCCTCCCCACCCTCAACATTTCCAGTTTTAATTTTTGTCTCTTTGATTTTCATTTCCACTGGGATGTTTGTTGAAGTAAGGAAACAGTTCTAGGGTATGGATAACATATTGGGGAACTACATCCCTCATAAGGGCTGTGCTTCCCTTAGAAGGTCAGTAGTTGCCAGTGAGCTCTGTTTAAAAGGAAATGGGAACTCTCCCTCACAAAGATGACACAGTGAGATTGGCTGCAGCATTAGAAGCTAGAGGTACAAAAAAGAACAGCTGGTGGGGAAGGAAGGGGGGGGGGGAGAGACAGAAAGACAAACAGAAATGGCGGGGTGGGGTGGAGAGAGAGAAACAGAGTCAAATACAAGGTGAGACTTTAAGAAGATAGAAGATGAGTCAACTTGACATTAAATTCCAGTGCCTAAGAGGTTAATTTCTATCAATCATTTCTTCAAGAATGGGAGTGAAATTATTGAGCAGGTCCTGAAGACACTTTCTAGCACCCCAAGACTCAGTGGTGGGCTTATCTGAACTCTGTCCATCTTGCAAGAGATTGGAATGTGTGGGGATTGCTTTGGGGATGTTGGGAACTCTTCATTTGCTTTGAGAAGTGTGGGAAGGTGGCAGCTTTCTAGACACCCACCAACACCAAACAATAACAACCACAACAAAAGTTTAAGGATTTCCTTTACTGCTACTGCTTTAGTTGAGCCAATATTCCAAAATAGTCTTATGCAAATTCTTAAATTATCCTGGAAAATCTCACAAGACATAGCCTGAACCACACCCCTCCTTCCACTTTAAGCTCTGAGATCATGTCCTTGGTTCAGAATACTTTGATGGAGCAAGCAGCTAGGATTGAGAACCAGAGCTAGAGACAGGAGGGAGTTCCTGGGTTCAAATTTGAACTCAGCTACTTCCCTAGCTATGTAATCCTGGGCAAATCACTTAAGCCCCATTGTCTGGTCCTTACTACTCTTCTGCCTTAGAACCAATATTTAGTACTGATACTAAGATAAAGGTAAAGGCTTAAAAAATGCTTTAAAGGGTGATAATCCAAACCACAGTTTGAGAGCCCCCACATAATGATCACACTATTGCTAAATATACTCCAGGCATATAAATCTAAAAAAAAAATTTTACTCATGGTAAGTCATAGTTTGTGTGCATGGTACCCATACCCAAAAGGCTACCAAGATGAATGAGTCACAGTTGCAGGAATCCCTTTGGCTTCCCTTCAGTCCCATTCCTCAACACCAGGCCATCCAGAATCCTTGAGAGAGGTGGTGGGAAGAATTACTACCACCTAGGGTGCCCTTTCTGATTTTTGCCTTTTTCTCATCTTCCTTCTCCCGCAATCCTAGGCTGTCCATATCCCATCCAAACTGCTTTAACTGCCCACTTGATTTGAATAAATTGAGAGTGATTAACTATTTCTTCCCAATGGATGGAGAACTATGCCTCATAATCTGCTGTGTCCCTGAATTCTAAGGTCCTTCAGGTTTTACCACTTGTCCTACTTCTAGGCCTTCCAGACCTCAGCACTGTCAACTCACTTAGTAATGCAACTCAAAGAACCCTGGGCCTTCACATCTGCCTAGCTACTGTACCCTGAAGACTCCCAGGACTTTCCATCCACCCTGAAGCTCACTATTCTGGCATGTGGCATCTTCCCCATTTCGAACTGTTGGCTCCTTGAGAGCAAGAACTGTCTCACTTTTTCTACTTGCTTCCCCTAGAGCTTAGGACACAGTAAACAGTTAATGTGTTCATTCATTCCTCCCAACTCCAGTAAGAGAACTAGCCTAGCTGAAGTAATAGTAGCAGCACACATACAAGATTAATATCTGTACAAGCCCCTCACAATGCACTTTTGATCTGTATTCAATCAAATCAACCAACAATCATTTATTAATTACATACTACAAAGGGTGTAGCCTGGTACAGTGGGAAGAACTCAAGATTTAGTCACAAGACCTAAGCTTAAATCCTGTTTTTGTCACTACCAATGAGACCTCAGGCAAGGCACTTATACTCTGGGCCTCATATTGCCTCACCTGTAAAATGAAGGGGCTGGATAACATGATTTCTATAGTCCCTTCTAGGTCCATATCTATGATCCTAAAGGTCAGGCCCCCCAGCTAAGGGCGGGGGGAGACAAAGCCAAAAACAAATAGTTTCTGCTCCCAATAAGTTACTATTTTATCAGGGGAAATAAAACATATACACACAAGTTCACAGAAAGTGAATGCCAAATAGAGTTCCAGAGGAGGCACTGGAAGCAGGAGGCTATCAGGAAAGGTTCCAGGAAGGCGTCACTTGAACTGAGTTCTGAAGGGAGTGACAGACTCTAGGAGAAAGAGCTGAAAAAGTACATTCTAGACATGAGGCACAGCTCCTGCAAAGACAAGGAGAGAGGAGATGGAATGTTGCATGTGTGTAAGAACAAGTCAGCCAGTTTGGTTCTAGTATAGAGAGGAAGAACAAACACAGAAGTCAGCCTAGAAAGGTGGGCTGGAGCCAAGTTGTGAATGATAGAGGAGTGAGTAGTTCCTCTTATAGAGGCAAGAGGGAGTGGCATGGTCAGGCCTTAACTGGGGGACAACTCACTTTTTTTTTTTTTAACCCTCACCTTCCATCTTGGAATCAATACTGTGTATTGGTTCCAAGGCAGAAGAATAAGAACCAGGCAATGAGTTAAGTGACTTGCTCAGGGCCACATAGCCAAGGAGTATCTGAGATAAAATTTGAACCCAGGACCTCCCATCTCTAGGCCTGGCTCTCAATCAACTGAGCCACCCAGCTGCCCCCAGAAGCTCACTTCTAACCCAACTCTGTCCTTGACTCTAGACTACTTTTCTATCTCTACGCCACAGGTTTCATGCTGGTTCCATCCCTTTGGTCTTCTCCTTCTTGACTGCTGAGTTCTTCTCCAGGCCCTCCATGAGGAAGTCACTTTTGAGACTCAGCCTGATTTTCCAGACTTCTGTATCTTACTCTCCCCTCCTTTGCAGCATCCCCTTATGTGAGAGGTCATTTTTGAGGACAGGGATTATCTTTCTTTTTCCTTGTTTTTGTTTCCCCAGAGCCTAGTAACAGTGGCTGGCACATGATAAGTACTTAATAACTGCTTTACCAAATCTAGTCTTAAAGAAGAGAGTGAAAAGGGGAGTGACTTGAAGCAGAGTTAGAAGGCTTTGGTGAAGGGCAGCTAGTTGGCGCAGTAGACAGAGTAGCAGGTTTATTATTGGGAGAACTTGGCCTCAGGTACTTCCTGGATGCATGACCCTGGGAAAGTAGCTTAACACCATTTGCCTAGCCCTTTCCACTCTTCTGCCTTGTAACCAATACATATTGTTTTTTTTTTTTAACCCTTACCGTCCATCTTAGAATCAATACACTTGCCCAAGGTCACACAGCTAAGAAGTGTCTAAGGCCAGATTGTAACCTAGGACTTCACATCTCTAGACCTGGCTCTCAATCCACTGGGCCACCTAGCTGCCCCCTGCATAGTATTGATTCTAAGACAAAAGGTATGATTTTTTAAAAAATCCTGGGATGGCCTCCAACATGACCCTTGACCAAGCCAAAGCATTTCCAGCTTTTGCCACAATCCCCCATCCCCAGTACCTGTGTAAACTTAAGACAAATCATATTACCTCTCCTTAGGCCTCAGTTCCTTCCTCTGTAAAATGAGGTTAGATTAGATGGCCTCTGAGGGTCCTTCTAGTTCTAGATCTGTGACCCACTGTGAGGTCTTGAATAAGTCACTTAACCTCTCTGCCATTGTTCCCTGGTCTGTAAAATGAATAGTTTGGACTAGATGACTTTCATGGCCCCTTCTAGCTCTCCACAAAATGGCAATCATTTTTTCTCTCAGTATGGGTGAGGTAGTCCTTACTTTTCCCATACTGCTGGCCCACTAAGGTTTCATAGGAATATATAGAGCTAGGCCTCACTCAGTCTCAGATCTCCTACCTGGAAGAGCTACATGGCTATTGTGCAAAATTGGGAAGTTCAATTCAGCCTCGTTCTTGGGGAGTTGCAATTATCATGCCTGTATCTGAAAGACTTGAGAAGTGACACTGTAATAACAGCTCTCTCAAAACAGTGCTCCCAAGTCCTCTGGAAATTACTAGCTACTTGGGGTAATTAAAACAATTAGAATTGTTTGTTTCTATGAATGCTCTAGTACCAAATTCATGTGGGCAATGGAGAGCTAGAATCTTCTCTGAAGCCTGAAGATGCAAAAAAGGGTTGCATAAATGCAGCAGCTTAAAGGCACCCAAGCATCCTTTCCCAGGACACAAAGGCCAAAGCAAAAATTAACCACTAGGTGGGCTTGCCAAAATGAAGGACCTTGAATGTCATGTAGTGGAAAGTCAAAGAGCTAGGATGTGGGCCTCTCTGCTCCCAAGACAGTATACTTCTTATCCCATAATCCTTGAAATGTAAAGGGATAACACTGGCAAAAAGGGAGAGAGCTAGCCCTTCCACCTGGGCCTCCATCTTTTCTTTCCCAATTGCTTTCCTAATAGATGAATAAATGTCAGGTAAATAAGATGACTGAGAGACAGATGATCAATAGAGCATCTATTAAGTGCCCACTGTGTGTCAAGTACAGGAGATATAAATTCAAGCAGACAAGCCAGTCGCTGCCCTTGAAGTGTGCATCCTCTCTCTCTCTAGTCTCTTCTTTCATTTCCCATTGCTTATTCCACCAGCTTTTCTCCTCCTCCTCCACATCTCCAGCACCCTTCCCTCCTTTCCCAGGAATGTGAGCAGCTGGCCATCCCCAGCGTCAGCCTCCAGCATGTGAGGCTGTGGAATGTCAGCTGCTAGAAGCTGCTCAGTTCTGAGGGGCTGCTGGAAACTCTCTGAGGGAATTATCAAGACACAACACTTTTGAAAAGTTCAGCTGCACAGGGAACCAAGAAAGCAAATCTATTAAGGTTAGCATAGAAAATTTGTACTGAATGAACAGAAAACCCATTTTTTAAAAATTCTTGGGAACTTAGGACAAACTATAATGAGACTGGGGCGGGAGAAGGGTTTCTGAACCCTTTGGGATCATGCATTTGCTAGGGTCTAAGTATAGGATTAAATGAGCCCCAGGGCTCTGAACTCATCAGGGAAAAGAAGAGGTCACATGACCAACAATCAATGCCAATCTAGCTGTCAGTAAGTACACAGCTCCTCCCTCTACCCCCCATTAGGAGAGTAGTGCTAGCCCTGGGAAGAAAGCATATTAAAAGTTCCTGCTGAGCAAAAAAAAGCCTTGGGCTCAGAATTAAGCCTCCTTTTTGCTGCCTATAACCTAGGATTCCTCTCTCCATCTTGGTCTTTTGTTGCCCAACTTCTCCACCTGGTTCCCTGACCCTTTATTTCCCAGTTGCTTCCTTCATCCCTGCCTGACTTCCTGACTCTGAAGCTGCTCTTTTGAATTTTTTTCCTCTTTCAGAACGATAAACTGCTCATGTGGTCAGTTAGTTAAGCTCTGGGCTCCAACCTCACTTTTCTCCAGGTCTAGATTCACAGACTAACAGGTCATTAGAACTGGAAGCCTGCCACAACCCCAGGGGCAGGTCTTCATAACACCTCATTTATTCCCAGGGCCCTGGCACTACCCAGCACAGATATCAGAGTGCAGCAGATAACATGCAACTGAATCGGATGTAAACTCCCAGTATACTAGATCTAGGAAGCCTTTAGAGGTTCATCTAGTCCACCTCCCTCATTTAACAAATGAGGAAACTGAGGCCCAGGGAGGTTAAATGACTTACTCTTCCCTTCCAGTAGAGGAATGTGGATTTCAGACAAGATCTCCTGATTCTAAATTCAGTGTTCTTTCTGTTTCACTGAATACATTTTCAATTTAGAGGAACCAAATATTCCTGCGTCTAATCCCTCTACTAGACTGATTGCTATCTCAACTTTGTATTTCTCCAAGTACTTAGCACAAGGCTCTGCATATAGAAGGGGACTAACATTTTGTCAACTGAATGAACAAAACAGTGAACGTTCGAGCTGGAAAGGGCCTTTGAGGTCATTTTGGCCAACCTGCCATGTCCTTTTCCATAGTGACTAAGGCTTTAGAAACACCTGACTGGGTTAGAATGCACTCCAATCAGCACAGAACCCAGACAGACACTCATCAAATCCTCCCTAACTCCTTCAGGAGACATTTGGAGCCTGCCATTCAGAGATTTCCTTAAGCCCTTCTTGAACCTAATTACATCTTAAACTTATGTTTGCAGGCAACTAGGCAGCAAAGAAATGTATAGAAAGTATTTGTCCTAATTGCCTACAACCACGTCCTTTTGGGGGGTGGGGTGGGGTGTTGTTGTAACTAAACTGAGGAAAAACCTTCCAGGATCTAGTAAACAAATCTTCACTCACCATAATATTAGTCTTCTCTCTTCTATCTCAAAATCCTTTGGCCAACAATTCCCACTCCCTCTTTCATTCCTTTAGTGTAGGACAAAGGGTCACTGGTGTGAGGCCTTTGCATATCCACTTAATCCCATTCATCTCCTCCTGTCTTCTTCAACAGACTGAATCATCTTCCTCTACAATTTCTACCTATTGGTTCCTTCCCTAATGTCCTCAAATAGACTCCCCATCTTAAAAAAAAAAAAAAAGACCAGAAAGACCCTTTGCTATACTCTACCATCCTCTCACCAATGATTTTTCTTAAACTCTGTCTTAGTGTCAATTCAAAGATAGCAGAGCTGTAAGGGCTAGGCAAATGGGGTTAAATGACTTGACTAGGGTCACATAGCTAGGAAGTGTGTGAGGCTGGATTTGAACCCAGTTTGTCCTGACTCCAATCAATGATCTTTTTCTTGCCAAATCTAATGTGCTTTTCCTAGTCCTTAATCTTCTCAACATAGCTTCTACCTCTGATACTACTATCTTCTCTTCCTGGCCACTCTCTCCTCTCTCTAGATTGTTTTGATACTATTTTCTCCTCATCCTGCTCTATCGATCCATCTCTTTTGCTGCCTCATAATCCTTATAGTGGCCCCTAACTATAAGTGTTCTCAAGGTTCTTCACTGGTTCCTATTATTCTTTCCTGATTATGCTCTGCCATTAACCACACCAAATCCCATGGGCTTAACCATCATCTCTATGAAGATCACTTCCAGATCTCTATCTCCAGCCCCAGTTTCAACCCTGAGTTTTGTTTCTGCATCATCAGTTGCCAAATGGGTATTTTAATTGAATTCACCATCTTTTCTCTCAAAGCCTCCCTTCGAAACTTGCCTATTTTGGTAAAGTGCACTACCACCTTACCAATGGCTGTCACCACCCTCTACTATTCCTCGATCCCACTTTTCCCCACTGCATGCCCAATCAGTTGTCAGATCTTGCTTGGTCTACTTCCTCAATATCTCTCTACTAACATGGCTATCTTCCTGGGTTCAGGCATTCATAACCTCTCACCTGAAATAATCTCCATTGGTCTTCCTGCTTCAAATATCTAAATACTCCAGTGCATTCTACATATTGGTGCCAAAGTTTGTTTGGTTTTTTCCCCTGTGAGCAGATATGATATTATACCCCTAACTCAATAAACTTCAATGGCTCCCTTTCATCTCTAAGACAAAATACAAGTTGTGCACATATGCGTGTATACACACAGAGCTTTGCTGTATCTTTGCACTACCCATTCTCCCAATTTGTAATGATCTTCCCTCCCTCCTCACTCACCTCTGCTTCCTAGGATCTCTTTTCTTTCTCCATGAAGCTTTTCCTGATCACCTTCTCTTCCTCCTTCCTGCCATTGTCCTCTCTCCTTTAACAATTCAGAGTTTGTCATTTAATTTCTATTTATTCTGCCCATCCTTCTAAACATACCTATCTTCTCCATTATAAGCAGGAACCGTTTCATTCATTCTATTGTATCCCTGATGGCTGGCATAGGAGATGCTTAATAAGTGCTCATTTTGATTAAATATTAATCTCACCCACATAATAGCTAGCATTTCTAGAGCCCTTTAAGTTTTACAAAGCACTTTCCAGGTATCATCTTATTTGATCTTCACAACAAACCTGAGAGGTAGGCGATATTATCATTCTCCCTTTTACAGATAAGGAAACCAAGGAAAGCAAAGGTTAAGTGACTTGCCTAAAGTCACACAGCTAGCAAGTGTCAGAGGCAGGATTTGAACTCAAATCTTCCTGATTCCTGCATTCAAGGGTAGTCCTGTGCTACCTAACTGTATCTCCTTTTAGCTTGGTTTCCCAAGATTGTCATCAATTCACAGGATAATCTTGATCCTCTCTACACAAGTCCCTTAAATTATCAAGGTAGAGTGGATTGCTAGGTAGATCATTTAGCCAGGTGACATGAGTCGGTTACTATATGACTTTGGACAAGCCTCTTTCCCTCTCCGGACCTGCTTAATTTTCTTGATCTTTAAAGTGAAGAGGTTAGACTAAATAGTCTCTTCATGACCTTTGGGGATCTAGGATTTTAGGGTTCTGACCACTCTACTTTCCAGAGGACTCAGAGGGGAAAGGATTTGTTCAAGGTCACACAATGATTTGGTAGCAGAGCTGGGACTAGAACTCAGGGTTTCCGAATTCCAGGCCTGTGAACTTTGCTTTCTACCCAGAGCTATAACTAGTAGTTTAAGGTGAACAGGGCCTTTATGGCTACCATCTTGCATTTTGCCTCCATCAGGCTCAAGCTGCTACATATGGTACAACTCCTCCAGGTGCCTCTTTTCCTCAACCTCTTGGGGCAGGTATAGGTCAGCCCCTCTCCTAAGGCCACCCAACTGTCCTCTGTCCTCTCCCCACCGATCCTCCATCAAATGAATTTACCTCTCTTCTTACTTATGGCTCTGATTTTATCATACTGCCTCTTAAAAACACTTCAATATGGGGGGGGGTGGTTAGGAGGCAGCCACATTTTAATCTGCAAAGTAAAGCAATTTTGGGGTGAACCGGATAGAATGCTATGCAAGTTATTAGCAACCTGGACTAAAAGGTTGGAGCCCAAGGGACACTGGCCTATCTTATGGCTATTCTCACCCTCCCAGTGCCAGCTTTTCCAGTGCCGTTCCCCTTGCAGTGCTGAGGCTGAATTACTCGTGGAGGTTTCCATGAGCCAACTCCCTGCTATTTATGCATCAAACAAAGTTTGCTCCTCTTTCTCTCAATGCTCAGCTGGGAACTTGCCCGTCCCAAGTACTCACATTGTGATTATTGGTTTGAGGCCACTGCTTGACTGGTGCACCAGGGTCAGGAGAGGGGCTGATGGAAATATTTTTATCTTTAAGGCTTCCCTACTCAAGCAACTCCAGGGGCTTCCTATTGCCTCAAGGATAAAACATAAACTCCTCTGTTGAGCTTTGAAAGCCCTCTATAATCTGATCCCAACCTACCTTTCCAGCCTCATTAGACATTGTTCCCCCTCCTACACTCTAATCCAGCCACCCAGGCCTTCTTTCTGTTCCTTACTATTGACATCTATCTTCTGTCCCTGTATCTTTGGACTGGCAGTACCCCCTGCCTGGAATGTCTTCCCTCCCCCGACTCACAGAATCCCTCTCTTCCTTCAAAGATGCAGCTAAAGCACCATTGTCTACCTGATGCCTTTCCCAGTACCCCCAGCTGCCAGGAGCTCCACCTCCCAACCAACCTTGTACTTAAGGCCTTTGTGGGGTGCTCTGGATGTACTTGTTCCCTTTATATTTATGCCATAGGTATTTTACATGTATTTATCTCCCCCACTGGAACATGAACTTGGTTTTTTCTCTTTATTTTCAGTCTCTTGCCCAGTACCTGGCACACAGTAAGTGGTAAATACTTGTTGCTTGTGCCCCTGACTCCAGTTTTTTTTTTTTCTGATAGGAGGCGAGGGGTTCTCAGCAACATAAGTGACCCAGACACTATACACCCTTAATTAATAATGGTTTTATACATTGCTAAAAGCTGGCCTAGGGGTCTCTTTTATAAGAAGGATTACATCCTTTGAGGCTGAAGAAATCACAAAATTCGCCTTTCAATATATTCCTCAAGGCCCTTGACTTATTCCTCTATATTTCCCTCTCTGCTCACACAGGTCACAATCCCATCTTGACCTTAGGGAGACAGTGCACTGACCACCCCTTCTATTCCAAATGAGAGAATGTATATGAAGGTCTTTGCAGACCTCAGACCACAGCTGAAATGCCAATTATTACTACAGTGACTGAGTTTATAAAGCCTCACAGACACCCAGGAATGTAGGCAGAGAAAGTGTTCCTGCTTCCATAAACAAGGAAACTGGTACTCTGAGAAAGAAAAGGACACGTTCAGGATCCCACAGTCAGCAATAGAGCCAAAATTCAAACCTAGGTCCTCTTGTTTCCCAAGCCCAATGTTCTTTCCATTACAGAGTCGCTGAGCCATCCTTACCTTCAGAGGGCTGGCTGAGCATGACTTCTAGAGATGGATCAGGTGCAAGAAGTAGTTGGTATGAAAGCATTTGCTTGAAAGCTTCCAGTGACAAGAAGCCTGCTACCTCAGGGCAGGATGGTAGACAGAGCAATGCACTAAAGAGGAAGGAAACTCTGGGCTCAAATCCTCCCTCAAATAATTACCTGTGGGAGCTGTATGGTAAAATCACTAGACTTCTGTAAGCCTCAGTTTCCTCCTCTAGAAAATGGGTCTTTGTGGGGAGACAAAGAAAAAAATGAATGTGCAAGAGCTTTTCAAACCTTTGTGTGCTAGAAATATGTATTCTCACTACTTCATTAGAGTATTTGCTCCACGGATGGGCATCTATCTTAAGAAGATGCTTCCCTTTCACACTTCCTAATCCCCCTCCCCTCACTAGGGCTACACCCAATTCTGCAATAAGAAGCCCACTCTTAGTGAAAATGCGATTCCGACTTACAGCTTGGCTTCCCACAATGCCAGCAGGCTCAGCTGCGTTGACACCCGAATTGCTGGGTATCAAGCCTATCCCATTATACCCCAAAATAACAGCAGGTCTCACCATTTGCAAGAGGATAGCTGACTTGAAGCCAAGAACTAGAGCAAATGAAAGCAACAGAAATGGGTGACTTTCCCCCAAGTTCCTATACCGGGTGCTTCCCCATTAACTGGCTCCCAATAACTGCTGTCCAACAGACTTCCTTGTCACTTCTTGTCAAAAGCTCAGCTTTGAGATGCCTGAAATGTCTATTCAAAACTTAGCCTAGAGCCTTTCTTAGCCTTTCTGAATGGAGAGGTCACTGATTCAGGGCCTGGCAGGCGAGACCATGTCACAGTCAGTAAATGGATATAATACTTAAAAAGCTGTTCTCCCTCTCAGCCTTCCCCCTCTCCACCTTTCCATACTTAAAAGGCTGTTCTCCTCTCAGCACTCCCCTCCCCCATGGTTCCTTTTCTTTTTAATGACGTTCCCAGAAAGAATAGGAAATGCCTAGGCTCTATGTTGTTTGCTGTGAAAACGTTCAAGCTTTCCAGTTTTCCAGACGTCTTTCCACATAAAAAAAAGATGAAGAGACGGAGAAAGGGCAGGCCTGGAACCACAAGCATCATACCAGAAACACATGATGTACATAAAAAGAAAAATCCACTTTTGAAAAGTCACCCACACATAACTGACCTGTAAGGCAGGCCTAGAGTAGTTGTGAGTTTATGTTTTAAAAATAAAATTCATCTTTTCTATGAATTCTAGTAAATCTATGACTTCTCCAAATTATCCTTCTGATAACTGTTATTTTAATCAGGAACCAACAACCTCAGAGCAATGACAAGCTAGGACAAGAACATTCTGCAATCTCTACACAACAACAACAAAAAGATGCTTAAAAGTAAGAATCGTTATAACAATGTTCCCTTCCTGATATTGGGAAATGACAATCTAGAAATAAGCAAACCATCTCAAAGAAGGACTGACTGCACTGAAAGAAATCATCTTGGAGTTTAAAATTAAGTATCAAATCCAGAATCCCAGCAATAAATAAAGCCAAGTCCAACCTGAACCTTCCTCCTTGGATTATTCCTCTTCTCTAATGCCCCTCACATCCAACATCCATTTTCCATTCCAATTACCTTCCCTCAGAGAGAGAAATTTAGATCTAGCCTCTCCTTTTGATGACCAACTGGATCATCTGGCATCATCACTCCAGAGCTCAGGAGCAAGTGCTTAGAGAAAGGGCAAAGAATAGATTCAACGAAGAAAAGAATACCATCACTCACTCCTTGGGCGTACAAAGGGGTCTCAGAGACCAGACCAGTCCAATCTATGCCAGAAGACAATTCCCCTCAAAGGTAGCCCCATACAAATGATCAACTAGTCTTTGCTTAAAGATTTCTGGGGATGGTCAACTCACTATCTCACCAGAGCAGACTCCCCATTCTACTATGGAACAGCTCCTACTCACAAATGTTAAGGGTGCCTCAAAAACTACTCTTTGTTCAAGGTAGAGTACTTGTTCTGGAGGAGAGTTTCATGGAAAAATGCCCCAAAGCCACTATTAAATTACATAAAACCTCTTTTTCCCAGAGAGGGAAAAAGTACCATGTTTGGATGGGTTTTCCAGGGAACAGCAATCACCTCTTGGACTGACTAATGAAGGTCAAGTGAACAAATGGCCACTAGGTCATACCCGGTGCACAAGAAGGACAAGATGCCACTTACATCTACCATGAAAATCTTCTGGGAATCATCCAGGAACTGGACCCGCAAGTGCAGCATTCTCGCAGAGGCAGGGTGCTGCCAGCAGCTTTGGTGCTGTAGGTACCAAGTGAAAGGGGCTCCTTGCTATGCAGCCTGTCTCCACTCAGGCTTTCCCTTGCAGCTGGAAGGAGCTTGATAAAGAAACCGCCCCTGGCACAGGGCACCATCCAGTTGGGTTGAAGTGATGCACGCTAAAGGAGGCCGTGCCAGAAATAACCCTGCTCAGTAGGGCAGCCCCCTAGATTTAGATGGCAGACAAAGAGGAAGCATTCCTTTCTGGGATGCTGAATGCATCCTTAAAGCAATCTCAGCATGAAAATGAGCTTTTTTAAAAGAGGATTTTGGAAGCCACTGGGTATCTCCTTGATTTCAGAATTCTACAATGGAAGATGTCCCAGTAGAACTCGGCAGATGAGCCTTACTTCTCCAGAAAATGAAGGGCTTGGATAATGAAGCAGAGTGATACAATGGCTGGGAAACTACTCTGCCACTACCTATACTGGCTGACCTTGACCAAATCCCTTCCTTGTTGAGGGCCTCAGTGTCATCATTCATAAAACAAAGCAGTTGGCTATTGACCCAGAAATACTGCTGTTGGGTAAATGAGCTTTTTTGTAGAATGAAAAAAACCGAAATTAAAAAAAATTTCAAGTCAGGTGCCCATCAACTGGCGAATAGCTGAACTAATGTTGGTATAGAAATGTAATGGAATATTACTGTTATAAGAACTGTGTCCTAATATAAGGAATTTGGGGAAACATAGGAAGATTTATATAAATGGATGGCAAATGGAGTAAGCAGAACCAGGAGAAATATTTATACAACTATAATGATGCAAACAAAAATACTAAAGCCAAGCCTGATATTATATAATTATGATGACTGATCATAGTCCTAAAAGGCATAATGAAGAAAAATGGACTACCCTCCCTTCATTGTAGAGGTAAAAGTTCTACAAGTATGAAGTGATACACACAGTCAGGTGCAGTTGCCATGTGGTTTGGTTTTGCTTCATTGTTTGTTATAAGGGAAGGTGGGGGTATATCCAGAAATTATTGTAATTTAAGAACAAAAGGCATCAGTAAAATTTTTTTTTAAATAAAAGACTGGACTAGATGGTCTCTAAAGTTCCTGTTAGCTCATTTGTCTGATGATTATATAATTCCCATTAAAAAAGACAACATGATAATGATAGAGCAGAGTGAGGCTTACAGTCAAGGAAGACCTTGGTTCAAATTCTACCTCTGACACTTACTAGTTGCATAATTACAGAAAAATCAGTTCTGCTCTCTGGACTTCATCAACCTCACCTGTGAAATGAAGAGTATATTTACAATGAAAGGTTGAAAAAATTGGTACAGAAATGTAATATGATTAGGAAGAAAGATGCCAATTAGGAATTCCAGGATATATGAGAAGAGCTGGATGAACTGATGTAGATTGAAAAAAGCAGAACAAAGACAACAATGATGATGGCAACATTATAATGGCACATTTATAGTGCTTCAGGTTTGGCAAAGTGCTTTATGGATGTGACCTGGTAAGTTTCTGACGTAGTAATGAATGCAAAGGAATACAAAATTCTTTGGCCTGTCAAGACTCTCAAAATGAAGAAGCTGTATCTTAAAGGTGCAGTATCTCTTTTCTTCTAGACCTGGGAGAGACTGAAAGGCTTGAAGAAGATGCATTAAACCAAGGATAGGGGGGCGGGGAGGGGGGTGGGGAACGATGCTAGGGAGCAATATGAGTAAGAGGGATAGACAAAGAGAGCACTCACCACTGCTGTCACAATATGGTGGGATGTGGAGGAAGTCCTACAGCAAAGAAACATCATGTGAAATGAGGCAAGATAGGCTAAGGATGCTTGAGCTTATCAAGAATGGTAGTGGCAGAGGAAGAGGTAATACAAACAGTATTCAACAAGGGCAAGCTCTCAGAAGAGTGCAGAAGAAGAGAGGTTGACATAAGGAATCAGAAGAGTTACCTATTCATCAGAGCTTGGAGGAAAGAATTGGAGGGTGTGATATTAAAAGAATTTGTGTGGACTTGGGGAGAAGAGGAAAGTCACCATGGATATGTAAAAATGGAGATTTGAACTCCAGACTTCAATCCCCAGAAGTCCTTGGCACTTCCCAGAATGCCCTATAATCTCACCTGAGATCCCCACCTGGGCCAAGAACAAAATTTGTATTTAAACTGACCATACCGCCTACTTGGTCTCTCTTCTTGCACTTCTAAGCACACGCAGGCAAGATGTAAGTGACTATGAATGGGCTGTGTGCCTAGGCACGTGCTTTCTTATTTTGTATTTTCTTTATCCTTGATTTCTAATAATCTTTAATAAACATCTAAAAATATAATAATTTTAGTAAGAGATACTAATTTAAAATGTTACAGATGGCTTCATTTTTTTCCATTAAGTGTAGGTCTTCTGCAGAGAAGGGGAGAGAGAATTTGAAGGTAGCTGAAATGAAGAAGATACTTTGGAAGAGAGACTATGAGGATAGTGATTCCAGAAAGAACAAAAAGATGGTCAACTGTAATGAAAATTTAAATGACCTCAGAAAACAAATTTGGAATACATCAATCAACTTATGACTTTCTTTCGCAGCTGTGAGCAGTATAGGACCAAGAACAGAGAAGACAGGCAGCAAGGGCATTTGAGGAGATAAGAACATATAAAAACTATAATTCCTCCAATAATGAATTGCTCCTGATATTAACTCTACTGCACAGAATTTATTATTATTTTTTACTTTCTTAGTACCAATTCTAAGACAGAAGAGTGGCAAGTACTAGACAATCAGGATTCAGTGACTTGCCCAAGGTCACACAGCTAAGAATGATCTGAGACTAGATTTGAACCTAGGTCCTCCCATCTCCAGGCCTGGTGCTCTATCCACTGAACTAACTAGCTTCCCCTTCTAGGAGTAACCTTATGGGTGACTAGTCTCACCACTGCAGATCACTCTCTTCCCTCCATCCACCAAATAGGTTTCTAATCAATCTGTAGTCTAAATAAGTTCTTAGAAACAACATTGACTAAAATAGTATAGTAAGCACAATAGTAAGCATTTCAACCCCAATCCTGGGTGACACTCTCCCATAAAGAGGCAGAGTCAGAGGTTGGAGGAGATTAGACATAGATTTAAAGTACAATGGTACTAAGGCATACATGTGGGGAATATGCAGACCCCAACTCTGAGCTAATCAGAGTCCTCTGTATAAATTCTTGAAACTCAAAAAAACCTTACATCACCCAAAATTCTTTTCTGTATTATCTGGAATCCCTTTCCCTTTTTCTGTGTCCTCTCATTTTGCGTGACTATTTAAGTGGCTGTAACTCCTCCCTCTTCCGCTCTTTGACCTGAGACTGGGCTGAGTTCAGGCAGTTCTTTTGCTTTAGTTATTAATAAAACTTTATAAAATATAATTATTGTATATTAATTTTAATCCTTACATTTATGGCAACCAGGAAGGGAAATTAATTCTAAAAAATTTTGAGCAGATAGCCTTACAGTAAAGATAGTAAATTTGCCCAGTCTCCACCCACCATGAGGATCCCATGGCTGCCTGGGCTCCTGCCCACCCGCTTCATGTCATCACAGTCATTGTGCTCTGCCTGCTGCCACTGCTGTTGCTCCTAATTCAGCCTAAGCTGTACCCACCCAGTTTCCAGCCCTCCAACAGCCCGGGACCAGACCTGCCATTCTGAGCCACGTGCTTTTTTTTTTCCCCCCACAGAGGGTGATGTATAAAAATCTTTCCACCCCAATCCCTTTCCACACTCCACATGGATTTTTCTAGCCTGCCATTTTTCAGCGTGGATAAAAGGAACCCCACTCCTTCTAATTTTCAAGAAAATTTTTTCTTAAGCTGACCCTGAACTCCTAAGTTTAGAAGGGTGTTACTAAAGGTTTTTCATAGGAAGTCCAAATCAGCGGATTTAAAGTCAGTTTTGGGAAATCAGCCTGTTTTTTCCTTCTCTCTCAAAACACCAAACCAAAATGCCATTCCTTCATATGCAAACACGCTGTTGTCCCTGGAAGTTTTGCCCTTAGGGAAGAGAGCACAGAAGAACAGCGCTTAAAAACTGTTAGGGGTAAAATTAGGGTTGTTGACTGAATATATATTAGTGGTCACCAAGGATTTCAATTCAATCCCAATAAAATACTCAAGTCAGTTTGGAATTTTTATGGTGGTTTAATTACAATAGTAGGAAGAAATTAAAAAGAAGAAGAGGAAAAGGAGTATAAGATTTTCTCCAGCCTAGCCTAAGCCAAGGGAAGTTCAGAGGCCTTAGATAAGGGGTCTTCTCAGAAGATTAAATCTAGCTCGGATTCCAGCCACGAGGTCTCCCCTCCCAGATGAGGGACCTCTTCTTGAGGATAGTGCTTTTTAGGAGGTCAAGGAAAGGAGGAATCAGCCTAATAACTCAATAAGGTAGCTCAGGGAAGACGCCTCACCTAAACCACGCTACAGACCCAAAACCCGCAAGCAGGCCAAAACGCCGCCGAGAACTCCCAACGTCACCGAGCGAGAGCCCAATGAGAGAGATGTGAAATATATAGGCAGTTCTTTACATCACTTCCTGCGTCTCACATGTACCAATGGTAACTTAAGCTTGGCTTAGGACAGTTCAGGGGGTCTGTCAGTCATTTCTGATTTGTCACTTGCTAGCACATGTCAGTCATAGGCCATCCTCCTCACAGTTAATCCTTAAGTGGGGGTGTATACATTCATGGTTGCTAGAATTCTAAAGACTAAGCAGGGTGGAGTAAAATCTAAAATTCACAAAACCCTTTAGTAAAAAACCCTAAAAAAATGTCTCTTTATCTTTGATCAGGGTCTCCTTTTGTTTAAAAGAGCAGTACATTACCTATCTCAAGCAGTTCAAAGTTTTGGAGTGTCTTTTCCTACTACTGTTCCTGGGTGCAATGGTCCTTGCGTCCAGCTTAAACAATCCTGGGATTCATCTTCCTACACACCTTTGGCATTTGGGCCTGCCCAACCTCTACAATACATCCAATTTGAGATCCCTCCATACTATGTGTAGTACAGAATTCTCCCTATGATGAACTTCAGAGCTCTAACAAAATATGAATGGGTGATGAATACTGGGGGAGGAGAATGAAACTTTAAAAGAGATCTAGAAGTTTATTGCTAACTATCTTGAGTTTATTCTATAATATAGAACAAGTCTATTGGATTGATGAAAAGGATTTTGACTGCACTGCCTGCACCTTATCATTTGCTGTAAACCTTAAAATTTCCCAGACCCTACTTTATAAGATTGGATTAAGACCATTCCCCATTTGGGCAGTGAACTCTACTTAAAGCAGGAATGTGAGAATTCTACTTTACCTACTTGGGTCTGCCCTAGGGGAAGATAAAGTTATAAACTCTTTTCTAAACAATGAAAAGTACTTAAACCCATACTTTTCTTAAGCTAAGTACCTATAAAGGTCAAGAAACTTGTGAATTTACAAGGAACAAAGAACTGGAAAACTTACTCAGAGCTTTCCTGGTGTGAGTTACTCAAAAATCCACACCTTCTTAGGTGTGGACTAAGAATGGGCGGTCCTTTAGAAACATCTACAGTGATTGGTAGATTAAGGACTTAGGGGAGGTGACATAGAAGATTTTTCCCTTAAAAATAAGATCTCAGGGAAGAGCTGAGAAGTCATTCTGAAACATTCAGATTGGAGAGACTCATTCTGAGGAGACTGATACTGAAACATTCAGATGGAGGAGGGAGCTGGTGAAAGCAGCTGAGATGCTGCTGGCCTGGTGTCATTAGAAATCCTTACTTAGACAGATCTTATGGTGAGTTATAAAAAACTGACTGATTTCTCTTTTAAGACTCAGGTCTAGGCCATATTGGCTTTGAGGCCCTTCATACTTATTCCTTTCTTACTCTCTCTCTCTTTCTTTGATTACTCATTGTATTGTTAATTAAAATCTCTATAAAACCCAATTGACTTGGGTATTTGAATAATTGGGAATATTTCCCTGGCGACCACCTTATATTTGATTTTAAACCCAAGACACTGTAGTGAAACATATTTCTGTGGTCAAACTTACTCACCCTCTCTTATATCTATCACAATTTATATCTTCCACTATTTTAACCACTACAGTTTAAGACCTCAACCATTTTAAATCTCACATTGCTTATATTACTGTATTTACTGATTGCTTTATGGTTTAAATTTTTTTCAGTTTATCTGTATTAATCTAATCAATACCTTTCTGTAATACTGAATCATTTTAAGCTACTATGTTTTTCCTATATTGATCTTTAATTTGTACGTTTACCTTTGCTGAAGAAAAAAATATTGTTGTATAAGCCCATGAACATTTTGACCAAACTCTTGTCTAATAGATGATGATGGATGGACTTCAACAAAACTGGTCAAATTATATGCAACGTTTGGAGAACTTAATGAGCTAAGAATTTAAATGAAGGGGTCTTCATAAATAATTTTAATTAACTAGTGGTTTCTGAATGGATCATTTTTTAATATTTATATATATTATAAAGAATGTTGTATTAAAGGTAAAAAAATTTATATAAAGCAGAAAGTCAAAAAGAACTTCTATACATGCATAATAATTGAACTCATCAGTTTAATTTACTTCCACCATAACAATCTAGATTTCTTGGTGATGTTCTGGATCCAAATAAGTTTTACTTTTTAAAAAAATATATTTGCCTTTGAGAGCCAAGCCAGTGGTCTCTCAAAGGAGAGGGACCTTTTGGCTAAGTGGGATGATTCAGTTGAACAATGAATGAGAGGCACTGCATGCTCAATCCTGTGTCAGGCATCACACAGTGCTCTGCCATAGCACAGGGATTGGTTTATTTTATAGGTTCAGTGAGTACATACTCTTGGCACACAATCATTTCTCAACATACATGTTTGCACAAAACCTAACAACAGACACAAAGCCCAAGGAGATAGTCAAGAAACATTGCTACAACAGAGATGGAGATAAATGAAAGGGATAGAGTGATTTGGAGGTTAGTTCCTCTTGACCTAAAGGATGACCAATTAGGAGAATCATTGTTACTTTTGGTCAGATTTCACAACCAATCACAATTACTTAGGAGATGGGTAACAAAACATTTCGTAGCTGGGTACACGGGAAGAGGATAATTTAATGACAGATGAGATTTGGGGTTTTCCTCAATTTACAAGTTCTATTTTTCTTGTTATTTTAAAGCAGCTGGCAGTGTTGCTTGCTTTCTGTCCACAGATAGATTTGGTGAAGCTTGTCCTATAGACCTGGTCTTGAAGATGATTGATGTTCTTGGTTTGCCTGGCTTGTAATGGGAGTGAATGTAACTCTGTGGAGAGGGAAGGAGTGGGGTAATAGGTAATAATCTTGTTTTAATTCTGTGAATGTAACCTTTTGGGGTAATAATCGGGGGGAATAAGGTGGGATATATGTGTGTTAACCCTAAAAGTATTTGCTCTCATATTATTTCTACTGTATTAGGGAGAGAACAATAGTCATAAATTCCATTAGTAAGGGAAGATAGACAGGGAGAAGTCACACAGAAGGAGATTCAGTGGGTGCCTTATTTTCTGGGGGATGCTTTGCAGTCTCCATTTCCCCAGACTGTGACTCTGTCAGACAACAGGGATCACATGATGGCTCTCCAAAATTTGCCACGGTTGAAAGATTTACCACATCTACAAAAATTGTGACAAATATCAATTCATAGGTTTTTAAAATGTCACTCAGCAACTCATATGAAATACAATCGCAGGTTTGTTTGCTATTATCATTAACTGAGCTATTGTAAATGTTGGGGACTTTGATACTTCTTTGAATGTGCATTATCTACTGTACTACTGTATTGTTTTACTCTGAAAATCATTTGCACTCACACAGTGGGTCATGGTCAAGTTAAAAAGGAAATGGATCTCATTTTTTTGGTGAGAAACCTTTGTATTCTACATCTCCTTGGCTAAGTGAGTCACTGATTGTAAGCTATATATTTTTGATTTGGAAAACTTTTTGATTAGTGTTTTTCTTTGCATGTGCAATACAGCATTTGAGTTTTTATTTTTTCTCTCCTTTTTGTATCTGAAGCATATATCAACAGTATTGAGATTTTTCATTAACTTTTATTTTGATTTTGCAGTAATAAGTTTAAAATACATTTGTTCTAATATTGATGCATACTCAAAAAGCTTCAGACTATAAAAATGATGGCATTGATTGTTTAAAAAATTATGGGAGGCAAAGAGATAAAGGACAAAAAGACTTGTACAAAAATATTCATAGCTGCGCTCTTTGTGGTGGCCAAAAATTGGAAAATGAGGGGATGCCCATCAATTGGGGAATGGCTGAACAAATTGTGGTATATGTTGGTGATGGAATACTATTGTGCTCAAAGGAATAATAAAGTGGAGGATTTCCATGTGAACTGGAACAACCTCCAGGAAGTGATGCAGAGCGAGAGGAGCAGAACCAGGAGAACATTGTACACAGAGACAAACACACTGTGGTATCATCGAACGTAATGGACTTCTCCATTAGTGGTGGTGTAATGTCCCTGCACAATCTGCAGGGATCAAGGAGAAAAAAACACTATCCAAAAGCAGAGGACAAACTGAGGGAATAGAAACACCGAGGAAAAGCAACTGCCTGACTACAATGACTGAGGGGACATGACAGAGGAAAGACTCTGAGCGAACACTCTGATGCAAATACTAACAACATGGCAATGGGTTCAAGTCAAGAACACATATGATACCAGTGGAATCACACGTCGGCCACGGGGGGTGGGAGGGAGGAAAAGAAAATGATCTTTGTCTTTAATGAAAAATGCATGGAAATGATCAAATAAAATACTATAAAATTAAATAAAAAAATTATGGGAGGAGGCAGAGTCAAGATGGCGGCCTAGAAGGAGCAGAAGTTCAGACCTCTGAATATCCTTCCTAACTGATCACAAACTGAATGCTCCCAGGGGACTGAAAATCAAACTTAACAACAAAAGAGAGCCAAGGAACCCCCCTGCTGGACATAATTCAAAAGGTATGTCCCCCAAAAAGCCTGAATCTGAGAACACTCGGGTTTAAGGGGAAAACAGAAAGAAGGCCCCAGGACCCATCCCACCTCCCACCCAGAGTGCTGAGATTCCAGAGGCAGCTGGAACTTCTGGGTGGGCAAAGGTGCTGGTCTGAAGGGCATACTTTGTGAGTAGGGCTGGCCAAGTTCAGAGCATCCAACACAGACGACGGAGAAGGAGCTAGAGAGGGAGCATAGGCCTGGCAGTCTGGCCAGAGCTGTGGAGATCCTCCATATTTGCTCCAGCCTTCCAGGAAATTTATGACTCAGAGCACACCCAGCCCAACTAAGCTAAACTTAATCCCATCAAAAGTCTTCAGAACTCAGGGAAGCCCAGACTCCACACCTATCCTTATTAACTGCTGGCCATTAATCCAATCAAAAGCCTCCAGAGGACAGGGAAGCTCAAACCCCAACAACCCCCCACCAGTGACTACACTGAGAGATCTCCAGTTAAAGCTTCAAGAGGGGAGACTGACAGAAGCCCCCAAAACTAAAAAAATGAGAGGAGCAAGAGCAGACAAATACAGGGAGTAAAGAAGGGGTGAATTTGAACAAACAGAAAGAAGAAAAACTACAATAGATAGCTTCTACTCAGCAAACAGAACAGAGGGGGAGAGATCAGCAAACAATAAATCAGAAATCCCAGCAAATTGGATACAGGCTGTGGAAGAACTCAAAACACAATTAAGAGAGGCTGAAGACAATTGGGAGAAGAACTTAAAAATTAAGATAAGTCATCTGGAAACAGAGGCACTTGAACTAAAACGAGAAAATAGTGTCCTAAAAGCCAAAATCAACCAGCTGGAAAATAAGGCAAAGGAGATGAAAGATGAGGCAAAGGAGATGAAAGATGAGGTAAAGAGGATGAAAGATGAGGTAAAGAGGATGAAAGATGAGGTAAAGAGGATGAAAGATGAGGTAAAGAGGATGAAAGATGAGGTAAAGAGGATGAAAGATGACGACTTTCAAAGAAAATCAGACCAGAAGAAAAAGGATGACCAAAAATCCAGGGATGAAATCCAGAACCAGAATACAACAACTGGAATTAAGTGACCTCACAAGGCAGCAGGAAACTATAAAACAAAATGAAAAGAATGAAAACATTGAGGAAAATATGAAGCATCTCATTCACAAAACAGAGGATTTAGAAAATTGTTCGAGAAGAGACAATTTAAGAATCATTGGTCTACCAGAAGACCATGACAAAAGAAAAAGCCTGGACATAATACTACAGGAAATTATTCAGGAAAATTGTCCCTATATCCTAGAACAAGAGGGGAAAGTGGAGATTGAAAGAATCCACAGATCACCTCCTGTATTTAATCCCCAACTGATAACACCCAGGAATGTTTTAGCCAAATTCAAAAACTATCAGACCAAAGAAAGGATATTACAAGCTGCCAAGAAGAAGCCATTCAGATACCATGGAAACACATTGATCTGACTGCATCCACACTGAAGGACCGAAAGGCATGGGATATGATATTTTGGAATGCAAGGGAACTAGATATACAACCAAGAATCAACTACCCAGCGAAACTGACTATATTCTTACAGGGGAAAGTATGATCATTCAACAATAGAAGAATTCCAAGCTTTCTTTAAGAAAAGACCAGATCTGAACAGAAAATTTGATATCCAAGCACAGAACTCAAGATAATCAGCAAAAGGTAATTAAAAAAGAGGGGGAAAACAAAACAAAACAACAAAAAAAAATTTTTAAGTGACTCAATAAGTTAAAATGATATGTATCCCTTGTAAACCTCAAATTTCCTTAGACTTATAAATGTTGGAAATTTCACCATTGGGATATTTCATACTTGGAAAATTTCTTACTGATAGTCTATTGGAATGGGAACCCCATTGGCATGGGAGGTTCCTTCTCTTCCCTTCTTAAGATTACTTTAGGACAGAAACCTTTTGCTGAACAATGGAAAGGACTTTGACCTATGCTTAAGCATAGAACAGAATTTCTTTGAGTCTTGATTGATTTTAGAATTGATACAATGGAGATACTTGAATCAATCTCCAACCTATTCAGTCCTAACAGGATTGAGTAAGGGCTGCAGCCTAGATCAAAATTTAATTATTCCAATCTCTACCCTACTCAGGTTAACAGGATTTAGAAAGGGCTGTAGCAAAGGAGCAAAGATTTAATCATTTGAAAATATGACCTTCAACAGACATGTGCAAAAGCCAGAAACCTCTGGGCGGTCCTGGGTTAAGCTAGAGCCTCCATTGGCACAGGGAAATTGATGAACAGTGATTGGTAGATGTGAGGACTGAGGGGAGGCAACTTGGATGGTTTCCTTAAAGATAGGGGGTCTGAAGACTCCAGGGGTGGTTGAGGAGTTGGTCTGTGTGGTTCGTGTGGGGCTCTGAGAAGCTTGCTCTGAAGGAAGCTGAAGGTGGGGGCCTCTGAGACTGTTTCTCCATTTTGGTCACGTGAGTAATAGGGACTGATCTCTTTTCTTTGCCCCAGCTATCTAAGGGCTTGGGCCTTTTGGCCCAGCCTAAACAGAAGGGGTATTTAAGCCCTATTTCCTTCTCTCCCTTTTCTCTCTCTCTATCTCTAATTACTTCCTCCTATTGTAATTAAACTCCATAAAAGATTGACGGCTGACCTAAGTTTCATTTAGGAATTACATTGCTGATTCCTTGGCGACCTTAAATTAATATATATCAGTCTTTTAAAGTGATTCCCTTTTAACACCCTATAAGAAAAGAGGTCATTGGTAACTCTTAAAAACTGTTGCTATCACCTGGGCAGCTAGAAGAATTACACTTAGAGAGAATAGTGACAAAGTATAGAATGAAAGGAAAAGACATAAATAGGTGTATATATATATATATATACATGTGTGTAGTAGTAGTGGTAGTCTCTCGGTAATCGAGAATGACTATTGTCTTTGTGCAGTTTCATCTACGGTGTACCCTCATGTGGCTTTGGAGTCCAAAGGCTGAGGCACAGAGTTTGTGGCACATGGGGCATGGAACGCCAGTTGTTATGGGAGGTGCGATTGTGGCCTGGTGTCGGCTTTCATGCGCAGCGGCAAGACATCGACATCGCTCATCTTCAAAGGTGGTGGCGGCATGGTGAATGTGGGTTCGCCAGCTGCTTCTGACAGAGGCAGTGAGTTCTAGTTGCTTTGGTGTAATGCCAGCCCATTAAGTTTGACTTTAGCTGATCCTTGAATCTTTTCTTTGGTCGACCTTGTTTCCTGAGTCCAGCTGACAGTTCACCATAGAATACCTGTCTTGGTATTCTCTGTGGGTCCATGCAGATGACGTGTCCAGACCATTGTAGCTGGGTTTTGAGGACCATGACTTCGATGCTGGTGGAGTTGGCTCTGCTGAGGACTTCCTGATTGGTGATTCGGTCCTGCCATTGGATCCTCATGATTGACCGGAGGGAGCGTTGGTGGAATTGCTTCGTTTCATGTGCTTCTGGTACAGTGTCCATGTCTCGCAACCATACAGGAGCAAGCTGAGGACCACTGCGTTATACACTTTGAGCTTCGTCGCAGTGCTTACACCTCTGTGCTGGAGGACTTTGCAGCGCAGCTGCCCGAGTGCCTGGCTGGCCTTTTGGATCCTGGCATTAATCTCGTGGTCTAGGGACCCGTCGTTGGCGATGGTGCTGCCCAGGTACTTGAAAGTGTTGACGTTAGAAAGCTGCTTGCCATCGATAGTTATGCACGGCTGGTTCGTTGGCCTCCCTGGTGCAGATTGGAACAGCACCTCTGTTTTGCTGAGGCTGATAGTCAGGCCAAGCAGTTTTGTTGCAGTGGAGAACCTGTCCACAATGGTTTGAAGATGATTTTCTTGGTGGGCCATGAGAGCACAGTCATCTGCAAAGAGAGCTTCCAGGATGAGTCTCTCTGTTGTCTTTGTTTTTGCAGTCAGGCGGCGAAGGTCGAATAGTGAGCCATCCAGTCGGTATTTGATGTAGATGCCCAGGTCTAGATCCATCACAGCATGTCGTAATACTTGGGTGAAGGATAGGTTGAATAGTACCGGAGTGAGGACACAGCCTTATTTCATGCCATTGAAGATGTTGAAGCGATTGGAAGTCTCTCCACCAGATACGACTTTCCCTGTCATGTCGACATGAAAGAGCTGGATCAGTTTGACGAATTTTGCTGGGCTACCGAGCTTGCTAAGGATCACCCACAATGCGTCCCTATTCACTGTGTCGAACGCCTTTGTCAGGTCTATGAAGACAATGTAGAGACTCAGGTTCTTCTCAAGGCATTTTTCCTGCATTTGCCTCACTGTGAAGACCATGTCAATGGTGCTGCGATCTGGTTGGAAGCCACATTGTGATTCAGGCAGGTTCTGCTCTGAAACAGATGACAGGAGTCTGTTGAGTATAATACGGGCGAGGATCTTTCCAGCAGTGGAGAGTAGTGAGATGCCTCTGTAGTTGTCACAGGCTGCTCGTGCGCCTTTGTTCTTGTATAGGGCTACGATGGAGGCATCTCTGAGTTCTGGGGGCATGTCTTCCTCTTCCCATATGCTGGTCAGCACTATGTGGAATGCCTGAAGCGCCTTTCCATTTAAGGCCTCACACACCTCGGTTGGGATCCTGTCTTTACTGGGTGCCTTGCCTGCACTCATTTGTTTAATGGCTTTTTGGACTTCCTCTATTGAAGGAGGGACGTCAAGTTGTTCAATGGAGCGGTTTTGGGGGATCTGGTCAAGGGTGCTTTGGTCGACTAAAGAGGGTCGTTTGAGAAGCTGACTGAAGTGTTCTTTCCACCTGTTGTTGATGCCTTTTTTATCTTTTATGAGAATGTCACCATCAGAGGATAGCAAGGGAGTGGTGGTGGGTTTTAATGGCCCATAGACAGTCTTGAGGGCACTGAAAAATTGTTTGTAGTTTTTCATATCAGCAAACCACTGGATTTCTTCTGCCTTTTTTTCCCCTACCATCGGTCTTGCATCTTCCTGATCTCACACTGATCCGTGGCTTGGAGAGACTTGAAACTGTCCTTTTTAGGAGCAGAGTTTGGGTTATTTTGCCACTCCATAAAGGCTTTGTTCTTTTTGCTCAATAGGTCTTCAATAGCAGTGTTGTTCTCATCGAACGAGTCCTGGTGGTTGCGTTGTTTGGGGCCTAGGACTGCCTTTGATGTTTCCTTCACTGCGTCTCTGAACTGGTTCCATTTCTCGGTTGAGCTTCCAGTGAGTGGTCCCTTGGCAGACAGCTTGTTGTCCAGGCAGGACTGGAATGTTTGCAAATAAGATGGATCTCTAAGAAGACTCACGTTGTAAAATGCGCAAACTGTCTGGGCACATTTTGGATGGCAAGGCGCAATGAGCATTTGAAGAGTCGCTCTAACCAATAGGTGGTCTGTCCAGCATTCAGCTCCTCTCATGGCTCTGGTGATCTGTACATCCTGGATGTCTTGCCGGCGTACAATGATGTAGTCAATGAGATGCCACTGTTTTGATCTTGGGTGCATCCACGTTGTTTTATATTTGTTCGCCATTCTGAACACATGTGTGTGTATATATATATATATATACACACAACCAGAGCTAAAAAAAAGAGGTTAATACTAAAAGAAATGGGAAAAGAAACAAATAGGGGTAAATTTATATGTCACAAAGAAGCTCATGGCGGGAAGGGGGAGAACATCGATACACTGGAAAGGTAAAGAGGTTGGAGATAAGAAATACTCAACTCTTACGTGATTTGAAACTGACCCAAAGAGGGAAGAACAATCCAATCCATTGGGGGAGAGAATAGATTTGCGCCCTATAGGGGAGTAGAAGGGTAAAAAACAAACTGGTGGGGAAGGAAGCAATATAAGGGAAAGGGGGGGGGGTTAAAAAGACTACAGGGGAAAATAAGGGGGGGAATAAGAAGGGGGGTAGAAAGGGAAGTAAAATAAGGGTGGGAACTAGGGGGATTGATTATAAACAAACACTGGTGTAGAAGAAAATAGTGAAAGAAGAAAAGGCAGGACCAGGAGTAGAAATCTAAATGCTGGGAAATACACAGCTAGTAATCATAACTCTGAATGTGAATGGAATGAACTCACCCATAAAAAGCAAGCGAATAGAGTGGATTAGAATCCAAAACCTTCCATATGCTGTCTACAAGAAACACACATGAGGAAGGTAGATACGCATAGGGTGAAAGTAAGAGGGTGGAGCCAAATCTATTGGGCATCAACTGATAAAAAAGAAGGCAGGAGTTGCAATCATGATATCTGACAAAGCCAAAGTAAAAATAGATCTAGTTAAAAGAGATAGGGAATGTAATTACATCCTGATAAAAGGTAGTATAGACAATGAGGAAATATCTGTACTCAATATGTATGCACCAAATGGCATAGCATCCAAATGTCTAAAGGAGAAACTAGTGCAGCTCAAGGATAAAATAGATAGAAAAACTATACTAGTGAGAGACCTGAACCTTCCTCTATCCAAACTAGATAAATCAAACCAAAAAAACATATAGGAAATAGGTGAAAGAAGTGAATGAAATCTTAGAAAAATTAGTAGACATGTGGAGAAAAATAAACAGGGACAAAAAGGAATACACCTTCTTTTCAGCAGCACATGGTACATTCACAAAAATTGTCCATGTATTAGGGCACACAAATATTGCAAACAAGTACAAAAGGGCAGAAATAATAAATACAACCTTCTCAGACCACAATGCAATGAAAATAATAATTAGTAAGAGTACATGGAGAGATAAATCAAAAATTAATTGGAAATTAAACAATATGATTCTCCAAAACTGGCTAAAGAACAATTCATAAAAACAATTAATAACTTCATTAAAGAAAATTACAATGATGAGACATCCTTTCTAAACCTATGGGATGCAGCCAAAACAGTACTCAGGGGGAAATTTATATCCTTGAGTTCATGTATAAACAAATTAAGAAGGGCAGAAGTCAATGAATTGGGCTAGAAAGTGAACAAATTAAAAATCCTCAGATGAAGACTAAATTAGAAATCCTAAAAATCAAAGGAGAAATCAATAAAATTGAAAGTCAAAGAACTATTGATTTAATAAATAAAACTAAAAGTTGGTACTTTGAAAAAACAAATAAAATAAAGTACTAGTCAGTCTATTTTTAAAAAGTAAAGAAAAAAAACAAATTGACAGTATCCAAGATGAAAAGGGAGAAGTTACCTCTAATGAAGAGGAAATTAAGGCAATCATTAAAAACTACTATGCCCAACTTTATAGCAACAAATATGGCAATCTAGGTTATATGGATGAATTCTTACAAAAATATAAATTGCCTAGACTAAAAGAAAAAGAAATAAATTACCTAAACAACCCCATATCAGAAAAAGAAATTGAACAAGTCATCAAAGAACTCCCCGAAAAAATCCCCAGCTCCAGATGGATTCACAAATGAATTCTATCAAACATTCAAAGAACAACTAATCCCAATATTATACAAACCATTTGACAGAATAAGCCAAGAAGGGGTTCTACCAAATTCTTTTTACGACACAATATGGTACTGATCCCAGAGCCAGGCAGGTTAAAAACAGAGAAAGAAAACTATAGGCCAATCTCCCTAATGAATATAGATGCAAAAATCTTAAATAGGATACTAGCAAAAAGACTCCAGCAAGTCATCACAAGGGTTATCCACTATGACCAGGCAGGATTCACACCAGGAATGCAAGGATGGTTCAATATTAGGAAAACCATTCACATAATTGACCACATTAACAAGCAAACCAACAAAAATCACATGATTATCTCAATAGATGCAGAAAAAGCCTTTGATAAAATACAACACCCATTCCTTTTGAAAACACTAGATAGTATAGGAATAGAAGGGCCTTTTCTTCTATAACAAATAATAATATAATAAACAGTATATATCTTAAACCATCAGCAAACATCATCTACAATGGGGATGAGTTAGAAGCCTTCCCAATAAGATCAGGAGTGAAACAAGGATGCCCATTATCACCTTTATTATTTAATATTATACTAGAAACACTAGCAGTAACAATTAGAGAAGAAAAAGAAATTGAAGGTATTAAAATTGGCAATGAGGAGACCAAGCTGTCACTCTTTGCGGACAATATGATGGTATACTTAAAGAATCCTAGAGAATCAACCAAAAAGCTAGTCGAAATAATCAACAACTTTAGCAAAGTTTCAGGATACAAAATAAACCCACATAAGTCATCAGCATTTCTATATATCTCCAATCCAGTTCAGCAGCAAGAATTAGAAAGAGAAATTCCATTTAAAGTCACCCGAGACAATATAAAATACTTAGGAATCTATCTGCCGAGACAAACACAGAAACTATATGAACACAACTACAAAACACTCTCCACACAATTAAAACTAGATCTAAACAATTGGAAAAACATTGATTGCTCATGGGTGGGATGAGCTAACATAATAAAAATGACCATCCTGCCCAAACTTATCTATCTATTTAATGCCATACCCATTGAACTTCCAAAAAACTTTTTTTACTGAATTAGAGAAAAACATAACAAAGTTCATTTGGAAGAACAAAGGATCAAGGATATCCAGGGAAATAATGAAAAAAAATGCAAAGGAAGGTGGCCTTGCAGTCCCAGATCTCAAACTATATTACAAAGCAGTGGTCATCAAAACAATTTGGTACTGGCTAAGAGACAGAAAGGAGCATCAGTGGAATAGACTTGGCATAAATGACCTCAGCAAGACAGTTTATGACAGACCCAAAGACCCCAGGTTTTGGGACAAAAATCCACTATATGATAAAAACTGCTGGGAAAATTGGAAGACAGTGTGGGAGAGATTAGGTTTGAATCAACACCTCACACCCTACAGCAAGATAAACTCATAATGGGTGAATGACTTGAATATAAAGAAGGAAACTATAAGTAAATTAGGTGAACACAGAATAGTATACATGTCAGACCTTTGGGAAGGGAAAGATTTTAAAACCAAACAAGACTTAGAGTCACAAAATGTAAAATAAATAATTTTGACTACATCAAATTAAAATGTTTTTGTACAAACAAAACCAATGTAACTAAAATTAGAAGGGAAGCAACAAATTGGAAAACAATATAACAAAAACCTCTGGCAAAGGTCTAATTACTCAAATTTATAAAGAGTTAAACCAATTGTACAAAAAATCAAGCCATTCTCCAATTGAAAAATGAGCCAAGGGACATGAATAGGCAGTTTTCAGCCAAAGAAATCAAAACTATTAATAAGCACATGAAAAAGTGTTCTAAATCTCTCATAATCAGAGAGATGCAAATCAAACCAACTCTGAGGTATCATCTCACACCTAGCAGATTGGCTAACATGACAGCTACAGAAAGTAATGAATGCTAGAGGGGATGTGGCAAAGTCGGGCAATTAATTTATTGCTGGTGGAGTTGTGAATTGATCCAATCATTCTGGAGGGCAATTTGGAACTATGCCCAAAGGGCGCTAAAAGACTGTCTGCCCTTTGATCCAGCCATAGCACTGCTGGGTTTGTACCCCAAAGAGATAAGGAAAAAAGAATTGTACAAGAATATTCATACCTGCGCTCTTTGTGGTGGCCAAAAATTGGAAAATAAGGGGAAGCCCTTTAATTAGGAAATGGCTGAACAAATTGTGGTATATGTTGGTGATGAAATACTATTGTGCTAAAAGGAATAATAAAGTGGAGGAATTCCATGGAGACTGGAACAACCTCCAGGAAGTGATGCAGAGTGAAAGGAGGAGAACATTGTACACAGAGACTGGGACACTGTGGTACAATCAAACGTAATGGACTTCTCCATTAATGGCAATGCAATGTCCCTGAACAATCTGCAGGGATTTATGAGAAAAAACACTATCCTTAAGCAGAGGACAAACTGTGGGAGTAAAAACACCGAGGAAAGGCAACTGCTTGACTACAGGGGTTGAGAGGATATGATTGAGGAGAGATGCTAAATGAATACCCTAATGCAAATACCAACAACAAGGAAATGGTTTGGAACAAGGACACATGTGATACCCAGTGGAATCGCTCATCAGCTAGGGGAGGTGTGGTGGTGGGGGGGGGGGGGGGGGGAGGGGTTGGAAAAGAAAATGATCTCTGTTTCCTATGAATAATGTATGAAAATGACCAAATAAAATAATGTTTAAAAACTAAAAAAAAAAAGAAAGATTACTATAGCAGTAAAGGAAAGAAGGGTGGATGTGGGGTGATCAGAAAAAGGGAAATGACTAAGTTAGACACAGACCAATCAACCAACCAACAAAAAAGAGGTCAGAGAAAAGAATAATTAGCAGTGAGCTCAGGGAATTGTGAAGCTCTAACTTAAGCTCTTCAAGGGTAGGATTCATTCCATTCTTTGCACATTTGTTTCACCAGCACTGCACACTGTGTCTGGCACACAGTAGGTGCTTAATAAATCATTGCTGATTGATTAGTTTTTAAAAATGGTGAAACGTTTTGTTTTCCATCTGGGGGATTCCCCTGGAAGGATTTCCTGATCATCCCAGTTGCTAGTGTCTCCCTCCACCTAGCTTGACTCTGCTCCCTAAAATCACTTTGTATTTATTTTGTATGTAATGGATATATATGTATGTAAACCTATATATGTGTGTTCTACATATACTTTTTGATAGGCATGTTGTTTCCCCCAATAAAATGTAAGTTTCTTGATGGCAAAAAAAAAATTATGGGACTTTGTTTAATGATTCTGTCTGATTCCAGAAGAAGGGAATACAAAAAGAGCCACTGTACAGTGCTGAAGAAGCACAGAGCACCTGCAAGTGCCTATGGAACACAAGGTCAAAGAGAACAGATCCCAGTGGGACTGATGTAACTTTAAACCAAGACAAGAAGACTTGAACTTGTTTGGGGTTCAAGGTTGCAGCTGTTTTGACATAGGTCAAAGGTAGGTCTTCCTTGTCCCATTCTACCAAATACCTCAAATTTGGCTCCTAGCTGGCTCCCATAAATCTAGTCCCTTTTCTGTCTCTCATGGTAGGACAAACTTTCTGTAGTCCTGGCTACTGATTGGGTAAATGCATAATTGCTTAAATAATTTTAATTGGGTTCTGATTCAAGGACCTGTTATAGATTTGTTTTTCCTTTACTTAGATTTTTAGACATAAGACTTTGATATTTTATATTTTATCCACAAGTTATTTTTTCTTTTTTGTTTGGATTTGTTTTGATACCTTGGATTTTCTTTTTCAAACTGATTGATACCTCATAATTCATCCCTGTGTGATTCCTATGTATATCCCTCTATCCTCCTCAAAGGGGAATTTATTAATATTCACCTGAGGAGAGTCTATGTTATTGTTTGAACTTTGATTTAAATTTGAGCAATTTTAGGATAAGAAATCTGCTACCTCCCAGAATCCAGAAGGCACCGTGAAGATGCTGCAGAAACCACATGTTGCACCATAAGATCCAGAACGAACTTTGGGATGTGAATTGAACCATGGGGGGGTTGAAATGCTTTTGTTTTGAATGTATACTCCTATGTCAAAGGGGACTGCCCCCAAATTGACTTTTTTTGTCAACTTAGCAATCATTGGCTTGTTCTTTTTCCCTTTTATTCCCAAATTATTGGAATTTAAAAGTTGATTATGTTAAATGATCAATTGGGGAGACAAGTCTCCCAAATGATCATCAGGGAGAATGTATAGTTAGAAATTCTTGAACCTCAAAAAAAAAACTGAAATTCTTTTCTGTTTTACCTAAAATCCTTTTCCCTTTCCTGTATTCTCACGTTTTGTGTAATTGTATTTAAGTGGCTGTAAGTCCTCCCTCTACCTCCCTTTGACCTGTGACTGGGCTGAGTTCAGGAAGTTCTTTTGCTTTAGTTATTATTAATAAAACTTTATAAAATATACTATTTAGTTATTGTATATTAATTTTAATCTTTATACCTCACAAAATTCACTGCAGGGGTGGAGTAGCCAGGTCAGTAAAGTAAGAACAAAACACGGTATATACACATAAAAAAATAGTACACAGGGAAGCACATGGCAGAAATCTATAGCAAAAACTGTATGCAAACACATAGCAACATGGCATTCCCAGTATTATTGAAAAAAATAATAGATGGTATGTACTACAGCAACATATAAGGGTGGCAGGCAGACACACCATGAGGGGAAGTATACCACACACTAGGATGGCGATGGACATCAGTTCAAGATGTTCAATAGACAGTTGGAGATAGGAAAATGGAGCTAAGCAGAAAGGTTAAGGTTAAGAATTGATTTAAGAATTTGATTACAGAGGAAGAAATAAAGGCATGGGACTGAAGCTTTGAGAAATAACCATGGTTAGCAGGGTTGTTGTGGGTGAAGACCTTGCAAAGGTGACTGAGGAAGAGTGGTCAGACAATTAAAAAGAGAACCAGGAGAGAGCAAGGTCATGTATACTTAGAAGAGATATGAACTCAAAATAGCAATAAAGGATGATGTTGTGATTAAATTACAGGAACAAGGAAGAAATTAACTTTAAGACCTATGGACAAGAGCTGTGTACTTAGCTCTTTCTTTATAGTGAAGCTAGAATTGTAAGCTACAATCTATTTTTAGACTTTATCCACAAAAAGGTGTTAAAGTGGCTACAAAAGGTGAACTTAACAAAAGAGGTGTTAAGTAACTCAAAAAGAAAATCTATCCAAAGAAGGTGAGAACTAAAGAATGGACAGTCCCTAAAGAAAATCTAACCAAAGGAGAGAACTAAAGAATGGGCAGTCCTGTAGAAAAGCATCTGTTGTGACTGGTAGATGTTAAAATTTAGAGGAGGTGACACAAGAGAAAAAGGTCTTTAAATAGAGGAAAAAAAGACTGAAGAGGACAGTCAATCACCCGGGCTTGGAGTGAAGGATTAGTCACTTGGAGCTGAAGGGAAGATGGACATTCGGATTCAGACATTCAGATGGAGTTGGACTGAAGGAACTGGAGGAACTTGTGAAGGAGACCTCAGACTGCTTTTCATTTAGATGTTCATCGTTGGTGAGTGAAAGGCTGACTTAGTGACCCTGCCCATCTTCTTGAGATTCTCTTCCCCTAGCTGGGGCTTAGAAATTCTAACTGGTATAAGAAGCAGCCAGAGTTTTCTTTCTCTCTCTCATTCCTTAATATCTTCTTTCTATTGTAAATATTATAAATAAACTACCATAAATTCCACTTACTTTAGTAATTCATTTTGGGATTTAGAAATTAAATCCCAGGTGACTACCTAATATATTATCAGTCTCAACCACAATTAATTTTAACAGAGCTCATGACCAAACAAAGGGTAGAGAGGATTATAAAAGATAAACTAGACAATGTTGAGTATGTAAAATTAAAGAGATTTGTAAATATGAAATCAATGTAACTAAAATTAGAAGGTAACTGAGAAAGAAAAAAAATCTTTGCAAGAAATTTCTTTAACAAAGGCCTCATTTTCAAGATATATAAATTTATATACATAAGAGCCATTCCTCAATTGACAGATATGTAGGATTTAAATATCCAACAGCTCCAAGTATTAATTTTATAAAATTTATTAATAATCACTTGAAGTAGAAGGAATAAAAAGGAAATAGAAGTTAAAAAATCCAATTATTTAACAAAATTAAGATCACGTGACTAAGTTTTCCTTGCCTGTTTAAAAAGCCCACTCCAGGGGGCAGCTGGGTAATTCAGTGGATTGAGACCCAGGCCTAGAGATGGGAGGTCCTAGGTTCAAATCTGGCCTCAGACAGGTCCCAGCTGTGTGACCCTGGGTAAGTCACTTAACCCCCATTGCCTAGCCCTTACCACTCTTCTGCCTTGGAACCAATACACAGTATTGATTCCAAGACAGAAAATAAGGGCCTTAAATAAACAAACAAATAAATAAATGAATAAAAAAATGCAAAGATAAATAAATGAATTTTAAGAAAGCCCACTCCATCAAAGCCCCAACTGGAAGATAAGAGTGAGAGGCAGGGCTCTACACCAAATTTATATCCTCCCCACATCAGAACAGAACATGAAGAGAATGGGTGCTGGTAATTGTAGTTTTTAGAGTAACAGATTCTAATTACACAAATAAAAGGAATTTATTAAGTCCTTTTCAGAGGAAGAATCCAAGCTATAAACAGCCATATGAAAAAACACTCCAATAACTAATAATTAGAGAAATGTAAATAAATTAAGGCAGCTCTAAGGTTCTACCTTGTACTTATTAGACTGGCAAAATTAATGAAAAAAGGAAAATTACAAATGTTGGACTGAGGGTGGGAGAACATAGTACATTAATGCACTGCCAGTGAAAAACAATTCCTTTGTGTAATCTGGAAAGAAATTTGGAACTTTAACCAAAAGTAACTAAACTGTACAAAACCTTTGACTCAGATACCACTATGAGGCCAAACTCTAAAAAGATCAAATAACAATGAAAATGACTCATATGTATAAAAACATTTCTATCAGCTTGGAGTGTGGAGGGATGATAAGGAACTAGAAACTATGGGAGTATTCACCAATTAGGGAATGGCTGAAATATAGCATATGAATATAATGGAACACTATTGTGCCAAAAGCAATGACAAAAAGAAGTTTCAGAGAAACTTGTAATGACTGATACAGAGTGAAGTGAACAGAACCAGAACAATTTGTGCAATAAGAAACACTGTAAGGACAAACAACTTTGAAAGACTTAAGAACTCTGATCAATGTATGTAATGAGCAACCAGGATTCCAGAAGACCCAGAACGAAACATGCTCCCAACAGAGAGATGAACTGAAGGCACAAAATGATTCATGTTATTTTGGAGGTGGCTTATGTGAGACTTTGTAGCCAAAGCAGTCCTCGGGAAAATTCAGATCTCTAAACACTTTGATCAATAAAACATGCAAAAATTTGAAAACCAAGAGATTTCAAACCTCAGTTAAATAGCAAAACAGAAACTACAAAAATCAAAATACTAGTCAAAACTAAAGAAAATGAAGTTACTAGCATCAAAAATGAAAAAGTACTCAAAACAGAAAAGAAACTAGCACTTGGTTTTCAGTGGGAATGGTTCTATGGTTGAGTTTACACTAGCATTTTGAAGCTCTGAGTTCTTCAGCTCCCTGACTGACCTCAGCAGACTTCAACTATGATGAAAACCAGTCAATTATAAAATAATACAATAATAAGTCAATTGAGCTGTGAGCTCCTCCAGTGTGAGCTATGCCAATCCCTACCCCACCCCACCTCAATGTTGTACTATCTTTTCTTTGAATTAGGGTTTAAACTTACCACTTCAAAGCTGGTCAGGAATAATGATATGGCTGCCCTTGTTGGTTGACAATGGCTCTAGAATCTGCAAAGCTGGATCTGCAGGACACAACACCCTTGTTCAGAGAAGTTGCTACTATGCCACCACCCCTTTCCAGCCCCACCCCAATACCCAAGATAAAAGAGTTAAGATGCCACGCATCATGTTTGAGATCTTCAGTGCCCCAGCCATGTTGCCATGCATGCTGTGCTCTCTCTCTATGCCTCTAGATGGACTCCAGTAATGGTGGTATAACCCACACTGCGGCCATCTATGAAGGTTAAACACTTCTTTCCCTGGGCCATCCTCCATCTATTTCAGGCTGTGGTTCCACAGAATACCTCATGGAGATCCCGCCTGAGAAAACTTACAGCTTCACTTCTACAGAGGAGAAAGGAATTGTTTGTGATGTCTAGGAGATGCTGTGTCCCGCTGCTCTAGACTTTGAACAGATGATCACTGCTATATCTGGGTCTTCTCTGGCAAAGAGCTATGAGCTCCCTGACAATCTGGTTATCATCACTGGGAATCAAAGGTTCAGGTGCCCAGGGGCTCTCTTACAACCATCTTTCTTAGATAATAGAATCATGTTGTATCCATGAAACTACCTTCAACTAATCAAGGTTACTGGCATCTATAAACCAATACCATGTTGTCTAGTGATACCACTAAGTATCCAGGCATTGATAACAGGATACTAGAAGGAAATCACAGCCCTGCCCTCCAGGGCCATAAGAATCAAGATCATGGTCTCACCTGAAAGCAAGTCCTCTGGATTGAAGGTCCCATCCAGGCTTTCTCTGTCTACTTTCCAATAGATGTGACCCAGTTGCAAGGGGCAGACAAATCCGAGATCTCCACTGGCCACTGCAAATGATTCTAAATGGATTTAATGTTTTATTTCTTGGTCAAAGAATGACATGAAAATCCCTGCCCCACACAAAGAAATAAGATTGGAATGGCTTTACGTGGGGGTTTTTTGGTGCTTGTTTCAGAATTTAATAAGTGGAATGGTGAAGGTGATGAGTCTAAAAGTATGTTGGAAGCAAACATTTGTCCACAGTCTGTCTTTTAGATTCTGTACATTTGGTTTTTATTTTTTAAAATACTTGTTCCAAAATTCATATGATGTATTTTTTTAAAATCCTTACTCCTTAACTCAGTAACAACTCTTAAGAAAGGCAATAGGTAAAGAGTTAAGTGATTTGCCTATGTCACACAGCTACGAAGTGTTTGAGGCCAGGTGCTCCCAATTCTAGGTCTGGTGTTCTATCCAGAAAGTTACTTGCCTTAATAAAAACTACACTGACCTATGAAAGGAGCTAATTAAATCCAGACAAGGGAGGAGAGTATGGGGAGAGTAATAGTATTGATTACATGTCAATTAGGTAGTCCTAAGATAACAAAATCAAAATTTCTGATCTTCTGCCTTAATGTTTTTTTCCATTTAAAACATTGTTAGGGGAGCAGCTAGATGGTTCAATGGATAGAGAGACAAGACAGGAGGTTCTGGGTTCAAATTTGGCCTCAGATACTTCCTGGCTATGACCTTAGGCATGCCACCCCACTGCCTAGCCCTTACCACTCTTCTGCCATAGAACCAAAATACAATATTGTAAGACAGAAAGTACACCCAAGACAGTGCTCTCCTTTCCCTCTCTGCTCCCCAATATAAAAGGATAATGAAAATTTTTTACAGTTTCCCCAGAAGTTCCATGAGAACAATTCCAGTAGTTAGGAGGAGAGAAGAGTTTTATCTGTATACTAACTAAAGATCCATTCAAATAAAAGTATGCATTTTAAAGGGAAAAAAAAACTAATCACTCCCAGTACAGGGACTCTGACAACAATGATGATGGAATTGTTTCTTAGATTATAACTTCAGCCAGAAAATACTAAAGGAGGTAAAATGAGAAAAACAAGAGAAATGATTTTTAAGTGGTCATAAAGAACAGCACTCCAAGTGGAAAACATTTAACAAAAAGATGGTCTTGGGTGACAAGCTCTATTAGGGAGATTTAAAAGATGCAGCATCAATGCAGGAATTTCCCAAGTCAGTGATGGCAAACCTATGACACAAGTACCAAAGATGGTATGCAGAGTGTTCTCTGTGAGCACTTGACCACCCTCCAGAGTTTGTTACGTAGAAAGGCAGAAGGACTCAGATGGAACTGCTCCCTTCCCCCTCTCCACCATGCCTGACATTTCTTCACAGTACCTGCCTCTCTGTCCAGCAGCCCAAAGGGAGTACACAGGGGGTAAGACTGGCAGCTCACAAATGGCAGAGCTTCAGGGAAGTGGGGCACTCAGACCACTCCCCTCCCCCTCTCTATACTTACTGAGGATATCCCTTGCTTTACCCACCCCTCCATCCAGCAGCCCAATCGAGTGCTTCCTCCCTCCCCTGTGTGGGGTAAGGAAGGGGGGGCACATACCCATCATGGGTGGGGGAGCATGGCACTCAGTTTGGGGGGTGGGAGCAGAACCTGGCACTCCATCTCTAAAAGGTTCACCATCATTGTCCTAGGTTAATCATTGTGTGAGGAGGGAATTTGTATTTTGATTTGATCAGAGATTTAGACTTCCCCTCCATTTGTTTTGAATTGGGGTCAATCAGCAACCAGGGAATTTATCTCACAGGTATTGCCCCCCAGGTGGTGTCAGGCAAATTGAAGAATTATGATTGGTTCCTGGGGGGTGATATAGGAGAGCTAGTGGGTGAAGGGAACAGCATATAAAGAGACCCAGCAGGAAGGGGAGTTCTAAAGCTGAGATTTGGACTAGGTTGATAGTCTAGGTAATTCTTTGCCCCCTTTCTATATTTCTCTCTCTTATCTTTATCTTTCCATAATAACGCTATTGGAGCTAACAGTCTTGCAACTTATGGGTTAAATTCTATAAACAGCAACCACAACATTTTTTTTTACTCTTATAATTTTGTCAAATCCATCCTCACCATTACAACTGGCACCCAAGAATGTCAAGATCTGAATAAGATTACTAAGGGAAATGATTCTCCTATTAATCCTAGGCAGAGAAAAGTCACATCCAAACAATGCTACAACAGATGAATTTATTTATAGAAAACTATGAAGGGAACAAATATTAAGTAATCCTGAATAAGACCTTATAAGTGAAGATTCCAAGGGTAATTCTCATTTCAGCAAAATGAGGAGGAAGATGAGAAAGCTTTTACCCTAAAAAAAAATAAAACTAAAGAAAACAAAAAGAAAGGCACTAAGGTCAGAGGCAGCCCTAGTGGAAAGGAAAGAGAAGAAAGCTTCTAAGGCATACTGAATGTTTGGGTAACTCTAGGGG
This sequence comes from Monodelphis domestica, assembly GCF_027887165.1. Classification (NCBI taxonomy): domain Eukaryota; kingdom Metazoa; phylum Chordata; class Mammalia; order Didelphimorphia; family Didelphidae; genus Monodelphis; species Monodelphis domestica. Next base: position 51,588,368 of record NC_077235.1, on the reverse strand, counting down.
TCTCTGAGCCAGCACCTGTCAAATCAAAAACAGCACTAAAAGGGGTTGGTCTGTCCTCAGAGCTTGTTAGGAAGCCATTATAAACACCCAGCCTCTTAGGAGATAGCAAGAGGCTCAAATGGGTTTTGTACCCATCTCATCTGGAAGGAAGCAGCAGATACAGATCCTTTAGAGGGGTTTCAGGAAAGTCTCCCAGTCACAGTCCCTGATTTGGCCTGTCTAGACTTACATAAATTAAATCTCTGCACTTGAGTCCTAACAGTACTTGAAAATGATGGGAAAGAGAACTCTCATGAAAAGAATTATAATTTTGGAAAGAATGTTGTTTGAAAAAGGTGCTCATGATTTACTGCAGTTCTTTTAAATTTAAAAGGAAAAATCATAAATCCTCATTTGATAATTTCTTTTGAAAATTGAAATCTATTCAAGACGCAGAAGACAGGTAAAGGCCTGGCCTCCAATTCCCTTTTCTCCAATTCCCTTTTCTCCAAAAGAGCACATATTATATTTAATTTTGGTGTAACACATCAGCTAATGTCAGTTTGGCAAGTCCCAAGCACATGACCAAATGAAGTTATAGTTGTTGATTGATAAACATTTATTAAGCTAAGTATTGTGCTAATTGGTGAGGATACGAAGAAAAACAAAAGACAGTTCTTGCTCTCAAGGAGTTCACAGTCTCATGGGGGAAGCCAAGATACAAACAATATGGATGAGCAAGTGATCTGTGGGATAAAATCATGGGATTCTTGCTGGGACTTTAAGGAAGCTAGGAAATGAGAGATGATAAGGAAAAGCATTCCAGGCATGGGAGAATACCAAGAAAAAGGAATGAAGTAGGTAGATGAAGTATCTTTTTAAGTAACAGCAAAGAGGCCAGTATCATCTGACTAAAGAGTACAGAGAAGGTTATATGATATAAGACCAGAAGGGGTGGCACCATGTTTTGAAGAGTTTTTAAGGCCCAATAGAAGATTTTTTTATCTGATCCTGGAGGTAATAAGGAGCCAGCAGAATTTACTGAGTAGGAAAGGGACACTGTCAGACCTACACCTTTAGGAAGATCACTTTGACAGTGAAGAGGATAGAATGGAGTGGTGAAAGATGTAAGGCAGGCAGACTCACTAGCAAGCTTATGTGATAGTTTGGGTGTATGGTGGTGGTAAGGGCCCATACCAGGATAGTGACAGTGTCCAAGGAGGGAAGGAGGAGGAATATGTGAGAGATGTTACAAAGGTAAAACCAACAGAAGTTGGCACCATATTGGATATGGGGAGGATGACAGTAGGGAAAGAGTTAGGGATGACTTGTAGGTTTTAAGCATGTGTGACTCAGAGGATGGTGGTACCCTTAATAGTAACAGGGAAGTCAGGAAAAGGGTGTGAGTTGGGGAGAAAGAATAGGAGTTCAGTTTTGGACATACTGAATTTAAATTATCTATGGCATATCAAGTTTGAGATGTCGTATAGGTGAGATCTGAGTTTAGCAGAAAGGTTAGGGCAGAATAAAACTTGATCTACTTGGCAAAGCTAGCATATTAAGCATAATCAGCATAGAGATGATAAACAATCTATAGGAGCTGGTGACATTACCAAGTGAAATAACAGAGGGGAAAGAGGGTCCGTGCCAGAAGCTTGACCTGCCCACAGCAGACGGGTATGAGCTGGATGAAGATCCAGCAAAGGAAACTAAGAAGGAGCGGTCAGAGAGGTAGGAGGAAAATTGAGAGAAGATAGACTTCTAAAAACCTATAAAGAGGGGATGCCCATCAATTGGGGAATGGCTGAGCAAATTGTGGTATATGTTGGTGATGGAATACTATTGTGCTAAAAGGAATAATAAAGTGGAGGAGTTCCATGGAGACTGGAACAACCTCCAGGAAGTGATGCAGAGTGAAAGGAGCAGAAACAGGAGAACATTGTACACAGAGACTAATACACTGTGGTATAATCGAATGTAATGGACTTCTCCATTAGGGGCAGTGTAATGTCCCTGAACAATCTGCAGGGATCTAGGAGAAAAAATACTATTCATAAGCAGAGGATAAACTGTGGGAGTAGAAACACCAAGGAAAAGCAACTGCCTGACTACAGCGGTTGAGGGGACATGACAGAGGAGAGACTCTAAATGAACATTCTAATGCAAATACTAACAACATGGCAATGGGTTCGAATCAAGGCATATGTGATACCCAGTGGAATCACGTGTCAGCTACTGGGGGTGGGGGGGGAGGAAAAGAAAATGATCTTTGTCTTTAATGAATAATGCTTGGAAATGATCAAATAAAATATTATTAAAAAAAAACCTATAAAGAAAAGGGAGTACCCAGACAGTTTCAAAGGTTGCAGGCAGATCAAGAAGGTTGAGAATCAAGAAAAAGATCATTAGATTTGGCAACTAAGAAATCGTTAGTAACTTCAGAGAAGAGGGTAGCTCTGGTTGAGTGACTTGTAGCCAGTTAGTTTAATCTGATTTGTGTCAACCTAGTTTTGAGAAGTTTATTTTTTGTGAATTTTGTGAAAATTACTCTTATAATACTTTCCTTAATTCAAGTGACACTTAGCCTGTAAAACCTAATTAAGCTAAATTGTAGGTTTTATTGTAAAGATGGATCATATTCAAATTAGCAAGATATTTTTCTAACATGAAATTTTAATTGCCTCATAATTTTAAGTAGTTGCTAGATTGTGACTTATTGCTCACATTTAGAAATTGTGTCTATAATGTACAATTAATTTTCATTACATTTTTATGAATTTTCAGTATTGTCAGGTACTTTTACCCCTTTTAAAGATTAATAGCTATGAACATTTGCTGAGAGCCATCAAAGACCATGCTGTGTGACAAGGTCACAGGTGGAAACTGGGCACTACAAAGCCACCCCCAGTAAGGATGGAAACACCCACTGCACCCCCGCCTAAATGATTTTCCTTATTAATATCCCCTTATTATTGGAATTACAATTATTACTATTCTTCCTTAGCCCTGGGAAAAATAGATGAGAGCAACATGCTTGCAGGGTTAATACAGACGTCCCACTCTGTCCCCCCAGAATATTACCCGGAGATCCCACTTACAAAATTAAACCTAAGGATTCTTATAATCTTATGAGTCATGTTGATTCTACCCTCTGACCCTGTACTTAGCAACAATGCTTTGTTGACTATCTCCTTAGGCTACGCATCTGTTAGGTTCTATGGAAACATGTATGTTGAAAAATGATTGTGTGCCAGAAAAGCATGTACTCACTGAAGCTATAAAATAAACCAAACCCTGTGCAATAGCAGAACACTGAGTGATGCCTAGGCCATTCTGCCATCTGACCCAGATATAGGTTGGGGAATTCAGAGCACAGATTTGCCAGAAGTTTTTATGCCTAGAAAAGAGGATCCTATCTAAGTGGGTATATAAGAATCCTTAGGTTTAATTTTGTATGTGGGATCTCCTGGTAATATTCTGGGGGACAGAGTGGGATATCTGTATTAACCCTGCAAGCATGTTGCTCTCATCTATTTTTCCCAGGGCTAAGTAAGAATAATAATCATAGCAATTCCAATAACAAGGGGATGTTAATAAGGAAAGTCATTTAGAGGGGTTTCAGTGGGTGTTTCCATCCTTCCTGGGGGCTGCTTTGCAGTCCCCAGTTTCCACATGTGACCATGCCAAACAGCTTGGTCTTTGATGGCTCCCATCAAACATTTAAAAAAAAAAGAAGAAGAAATTATTCGAAACCATTTTGCCCCATTACATGCCAATAAAAGTGACAGCTTACATGAAATGGATTAATATTCATAAAAATATTAAATGCTCAAACTAGTAAAAGAAACAGAAAACTTAAATAACTCAACCTCAGAAAAATAAATTGAATGACACATAATTGAACTCCCAAAGAAAAAAAATCTCAGGCCCAGATGGATTTACAAATGAATTCTATTAAACATTCAAAGAACAGTTAATGGCAATATTACACAAACTGTTGGCAAATATAGAAAAAAAGGAGGGATCCTACCAAATTCTTTCTGTTGCACAGATAAGTTCTTGATAGCTAAACCCAAGGAGAAACAAAACAGAGAAAACCACAGGCCAATATCCTCACAGAGTATTAATGCAAAAATGTTAAAGCATTAAAAGCAAAGCAGCTACAGTAACATATCAAAAACATGACACTCTAGACCAGTAATGTATAATTTTTTTAGTTCAATATCAGGAAAATTATCAACATATCATATAACAAAAACAATGAAAATAGAAAGGGCTTTTGACACAATACAACCTCCATTGCTGATAAAAACACTAAAAAGCAAAGGATCTTTCTTTAATACAGTAAACAGTATCCTACCCAAAACCAAGAGCCAGCACCATACATGACGAGGATAATGGCCTTTCCGATAAGATCAGAGGCAAATAAAGCAAGGCTGTTTAATATCCCCATTACTGTTTGATATAGTGCTAGAAATTCTAGGTATAGCAATAAAGCAAGAAAAAGAAATTGAAGGACTAAGCACAGGCAAAAAAGGAAATAAAACCATCGCTTTGTGCAGATGATATGAGGGTTAATTTAGAGAGTCCTTGATAGTGAACTAAAAAATGGAAATAATTAGTACCTACAGCAAAGCTGAGGGTATAAAATAAATCCATATTAATCACCACTATTTCTTGAAATTACCAACAACCACCAAAAAAAAACCCAGCAGGAAGAGAGAAAATCCAAAAGAACAAGGTCTACTACGTGCCAGGCACTGTGCTAAACACTTTACAATGATTATCTCATTTGAACATCCCAACAACCTGGTAAGGTAGGTGCTATCATTGATTCAAAGGGATGAGGAACCTAAGGCAGACAGAGATTAGGTGATGTGCCCAGGTTACACAATTAGCAAATTTTGGAGATCAAATTTAAACCCAGGTCCTCCTGACTTCAGGCCTGGCATTCTATGGAACTGTGCTACTTAGCTGCTCCTCAGAAACAGATTTGCAATTTATCTCAGTAGACTCGATATTCGAGAAATAGCATGGCAGAACAGCAAGGGCACTGGCTTTAGATATGAAAGATGAGTTCAAACACCACCTCTGACACTTATTACCACTGTGACCTAGAGCAATTTTAATTAAACCTATCCAGATCTCAGTGTCTTGCTTCTGTAAAATAAAGGAACTAGACTAGATGTCTTTTAGGGTCTCTTCCAGCTCTAGCTCTATGGTCCTATCTTTGATCTGGGATACCAAGGTCTCATTATCTTCCTTTTGCATAATAAGGTGGGGGGGGGGAGATTAGGTCACCTCAAAGGTCCCTTATCTTCCTTGTTTGGATCCCTTTCCATCTCTTTCTGAAAAATTATTTTATCATGTCTCCAATTATAAGAGTGATCGTCTCTAATTAGCTTCACCCCAATAAATTTTAACCTGTTTTTAAGCTTTAAAAATAATCAAGAGCACCATCTAGTGATCTTTGTTAAAGCTATTGATCTGAAAAGAATATTTAAGCTAGATTTTGTTTCTGAATTCTAAACCAATTAAAGCCAAATCAAATAAACATTTAGCAGTAGCCAGAAATGAAACATGCCAGGCCCCTTTGTGGAGATGCACAGATGAAATATTACACAGTCCATGCACATTCTACTGGGAGCTGATGTATGATGTCCATCTACACAGATTACTGTAATAAAAAGTAGGGAGTGATGGGGGTAAAAGAGAAAGATACTGTCCAAATACTCTGGGGGGAAACTAAGCAAAGAAAGAAGACTTTTAGGTGTCAGGGATTAGAGAAGACTGCATAGTCAAGCTTTGAAGGACTAAAAGGAATCTGAAAACAAAGATGAGAAAGGCCTGAATTCTGGAAGGAAAGATCTCTGAAGCCACAAGAGCTGAACTGGTCACCAAGAGAATGAGTGTGGAGAAAGAAAAGCAGGGTCCAGACAGAACAGGTTCCATATCAAGCTGCATTTTCCTAAATAGTTTTCTTGACTTTCACCAAAGTCCTCCATTTCACTGTTTTTATCACTTTTGTTTTTGCCTTCTGAAATAGCATCCTCGGCACCAGTGACAACGTACTGGTGGGAGGTGAGGCCAATATGGCAGAGGAAGAGGAAGAAGCACAGTGTAGGCTGCCCTCCGAACTCTTAACATATAGATACAATGCACCAGATGAATCCTGATGAGGAAATACAAGAAAAGGTCAGAGTGAGCTCTATCCCCTAATTATTAGGGCACCACAAGGAAGGCATGGGAACAGATGTCAACTGGTAGTTTTGTCTACCACTCCCCAGTTCTAGGTCACAGAGCCAGGGCAGACTGAGAAAAGGGATCTCTACCCTGGAGTGGCATTCCAAGATAAGGAGCAGTCACAGGCCCTAGACAAGTTTGGAAATAGATAGCAGTGGTATGGCTTGGACCCCAGGAGCAGAATGGGGTCTAAGTTCTAGCCTGCAGAGGAATAATGAGGGCAGAATCCCAGACCAAAGGGGAGCCCCAAGTTCTATCACTGAACTAGCAGAAGTCCCCAAATAACTGGCTATAGCTCAGTTCAGTAGCAGTCTCAGACTGAACCTAGATCAGGAATTTGGAGCACTCAGATCAGGGGAAAGCATTCAGACTTTACCCTGGATCAGACCACTTAAGGAGCACCAAAAGCTTATAGGTTCCCAGCCTGTCCCTGAGATCTTAGAATAACACAGTACTCAATACCCAAAGAAAGCAGCAACAAGATCAGCACAGACCTTCCCTCCAAAAGTATATAAAGCATTGCCATAATATCAAGTCCAAAGTCAGGAAGTAGGCTGGGAAGAATGAGAAAACAAAAAAAATTCCACCATACAGGACTATTATGGTGACAGGGATGGCTCAAGATCCAAATCCAGGAGAAGAGGGTGACTCTAAACCATCTAGAAGCAAAGCCTCAAATAAAAACAGACTGGGCACAAACTCAATTAGGATTTCTAGAAGTAATTAAGTTTTTAAAAATAATTTTTTATAGGGGGCAGCTAGGTGGCTCAGTGGATTAAGGGCCAGGTCTAGAGACAGGAGTTCAAATCTGGATTCAAAGCTGGCATCCAACACTTCTTAGTTCTGTGACCCTGGACACAGAGCTTTTTAACCCCAACAGCCTAGCCCTTACCACTCTTCTGCCTTGGAACCAATGCATGGCATTGGCTTGGAATCCAGGCAACAAAAAATGGTTTTTGTCTGTTTAAAAAAAAACAACACAAAAAAGTAAAAGAAAAATATAAAGTAAAAACAACTGCCCTGGGAAACAAATTTAATTTTAAAAAATTAAGACTCATTGGGCACCATGATTTCAAAAAATCTTAAAATACTGCAAGCAACTGTAAATTCAGAATTGAAATAGCAAGGAGTCATGATAGAAATAACATATGATTTAGCAGCCACCACTGGAAGAAGCAGAACTAGGAATATAATGTTTCAGAAGAAAAAATATAAGCTTATAGCTGAGAACTTACCCAGAAAAACTCAGTATAATCTCACAGGAGAAAAAAAAAGGAAACTTCACTGAAATAGAGGCTGATGATAAAAAATTTTAAAACCAGAGAGGTTCTAGTGGCAGCAGCTGAAGAGGAAGAAGCAGTGGGTATGTAGCTTCTGCAGCACTAAGAGCTGGTTTCTGGGCTATGTATAAGGAGCTAGCTGGTGGGGCCTGCCCAGCACTATCTTTCTCCTGCCTTTTATGTGCTGGAGTGCTACCACCTCTCACTCTGGAGTCTATGAAAGTGATGGTCCCTCAGCCTGGCTCATCAACAGAACAGCTATTAGCAGCAGGCTATGAAGAGGCTATTTCCTAGCACAAAAGGGCAGCTACCTATGTTTTTGAGGCCAGGAAGCTGATACAAATTGAGTAAGCTCAATAATCACTGGAATTACAAAAGCATGGCCACGTGAAGCAGCTGTAACTTACCTAGGAGAGTCGGAAAAGGGCAACATAGGAAGAAAGGTGGAAAGGCCAAACTAATCCTCCTCACCTGACGACACTGTGCAAACCATCTTTCAAAGGTAGGTCTGATGGCCCAGGTAGGCCTGTGTCTCAGAAGTTTGATTCTGCTCCCAAGAAACGCGTGCCAGAAAAGCCAGGATTCTTTGACAAGGGCTCAAGCACTCTCCTTTTCCTCATTTCAGAAGGGGAAAGAGCCAACAGAACCACATACCGGTAGCAAAGCTCCCAAAGACAACAAAACAATAATAGGAACCTAAGCAGACAAGATTACTGATATGCAGCAACATGCAGTTTCTTGTGGCTAACACTGAAAGACTGCAGGGAGAAAACTGAAGCAAGTCAAAGCTGGAAAGACCAAACTCCAAAAAGCACCACTAGAAAAGCAATTTGCTGTAGACCTTGACTTTCCAGAAAAATGCTACAACCTCCTCGACCTGACAAGTCTACAGCAAATAAGGGAAAGCCAAGGACATTCTCATCCCCAAAGTTCCTTCCTTGGCCTTACCCTCCCCAGTGCTTCTTTTTCTGGAGCTTCCCAAGGATATTGGGAATAGTTAAATGGAAGGTCATAAGGGGTTAAGAGGAGATAAGGGAAAGGAAGTCCTATGATTAATTCAGGAAAAAGGGACAACCAGGAAGCTAGGAATGGTCCTGATAGAGTATCACCTGATGGACTAGACAAGAAGGGCCAAGGTTGTGACTTAGAAAAGTCACAAAAAAGTACAGCATAGTCAAGTAACTGCCCAGTGCTGAGGATGTTATAGGCAGCAAATGCTTACTCCCTTGAGGATCTGTTTCTCTTATTTCAAACCAAATGGTAACCTGGAACAATTCTGTCAAGCAGCAGTTATCTGGTTGTACTATAGGTAACATTTAATTTATAATGTCATAAGGAATAATGCAAACTCTAATGAATACAAGAACATGAGGGGGGGCTTATAGGATATACTGATTGCATGAATTTTGTTATGCACCATATATTAAAGCCAAATAAAACACATCAATTATTTGCCTTCCTGAATGTGCCACACTTTGCACTACTCCTAATGTGACTTGACTGTCAGGAAAAAATGTTTATTAAGAATGGAACCAAATGATTAGTTGTTTTTTGTTTGTCAGTATACATAGTTAATTGAACACATATTAAGTCTTAACATTTTGTTTGCTGTACTAAAATGTTATGCATCATTTAAAAATGCCTAAGGCATTATCTATTTACTTTCAATGGTGCATCACTGAGGATGCACTGGAGTGGGGCCAGACTTGAGGCAGGGAAATCAACCAGCAGGCTACTGCAATAGTCAAGTTGTGAGAGAATGAGGGCCTGCACCAGGATAGCAGCAGAATCAGAGAGAAAGGAACACATAAGAGATGTTATGAAGCTAGAAATGACAGAACTTAGCAACAGAATAGATGGGGACAAGAAAGGGCATTCAAGTGACCCTCAGGCTACAAGTCTGGGTGATTGGAAGATGTGGTACCCTCAATAGTAACAGGGAAGTTAGGAAAAGGGAGGTTTTACAGAGAAAGATGAGTATAGTTTTGGAAATGAATTTAAGATGTTAATGGAGGGGGGTAGTTAGATGGCATAGTGGATAGAGCACCAGGCCTGAAGCAGGGATAAACTGAGTTCAAAATCTGGCCTGAGACAATTCCTGTGTCACCCTAAGCAAGTCACTTAATCCCATTTGCCCAACATGTTTACCCTTCAGGCCCAGAGTTGTTACTAAGACGAAAAAAAAAGACTAATGGAACATCCAGTTTGAGATGTCCAATAGGTATTTGGAGAATAATATATATCAATCACCAGCATAGAGATGGTAATTGACCCCATCAGAACTGATGAGATCACCAAATGAAATAAGAGAACAAGGGCCAGGCCAGAAACCTGAGGGATAATTGGGGGTGGGGGTAATGGTGGTGGTGGGTGGGAATCAATGTAGCCTGAATGAAGAGCCAGCAAAGAAGACTGAATAGACAGGTGTGATGAGAACCAAGAAAGGTGTCACAGAAATCTAGAGAGAAGACTATTATTGAGAAAAAGGTGATGAAGACTGAGAAAAGACTATTATATCTAAGGGAGACCAGATGAAAGGGAGGTTGAATAAGCATTAATATAGCACCTATTGTTATGAGTAAGAAATTGTGCTAAATCCTTTACTGAAATAATCTCATTTGATCCTCAGAAATCTGTAAAGTGGTGGTGCTGTTATCCCTATTTTATAGTAAAAAAAACTGAGGTAGAGGTTAAATGACTTGCCCAGGGCCACAAAGCTAGTACACGCCAGATTTAAATTCAGCCCTTCCTAACTCCAGGCCCACTGTTCTCTCCATTATGCCACCTAGTTGCCAATATATTAGAAAGATCATTAGAAACTTTAAAGAAAGGAGTTTTACCTGAAAAATGAATTCAGAAGCCAGACTGCAGAATTAAGAAGAAACTCTGAGGAGAGGAAATGGAGGCAATGATTGCAGATGGCCTTCTCAATGACTTTAGCCACAAAAAGGAAGCAAGATGATTACTGAGAATAGGTGGATCCAGTAAAGGTTTTTTGAGGATGGCCTAGATAAGAGTATGTTTGTGGACAGCAAAGAACTAGTAGATATAGAGAAACTGAAGGTTATTGAGGCAGTAGGATAATAGGTGAGCACTCTGTCAGAGAAGATAGGTTAGAGGTTGGAATAGGATCACTTGTGAAGGTAGAGGGCTTGGCCTTCTAGACAGGGGGGAAGAAGTAAATAGAAATAAAAGGCATCTGAGTGATGATGCTCTTTCAGCAAAAGGAGTCAAGTGACAGGGTGGGGGGAAAGGATTATCAGATTCCATCTAGAAGGTAAAGACTTCCATCTCTCAGGCAATCTGCCCTGTCCAGGTAACTCACAGAAAAGGGAAGGGAAGAGCAACAAGGTTTACTAAGCCCTTACTATGTGCTCAGTTCTGTGTTAAGTGCTTAGAAATACAAACAAAAAGAAAGACAGTTCCTTCACTCAAGGTGCTTAAGTTCTAAAGGGGGTGGGGGAGGCAACACATAAAAGGGAGCTGAAAATAAGGGTAGAGGGCAGGGAGCTAGTGGGGAAGTCCTGGAAAATCTGAAGTATAGCCAGGATGGGACAAGCAGGATTGGCAAAGCTCAGATTTATCCAAAAGTAAACCAGTTAAGAAGGTAACTAGTCAAACTAATCACAAGGCCGCTCTTTCAAATTTATTTAATGAATCTTCTGCCTGCAGTGGACTTTTTAGATAAACATTCCTTCCACTTTCGCGTGCCCCGCCCTTCCCCCCCCCCCCCCCTCCAATCAGTTGCCGTCTTGCTTACTCTACCTCTGAAACATCTCTTCCAACAGTCCTGTTCTTGACTCTCACAAACACCCCGCTGGAGTTCAAATTATTCCCTCTCAACTGGACAGACTGCTGCAATAATCCCTTAAGTGGTCTCTATTTCCAGTCTGTACTCTCTTGAATTCATGCTGCACATCTCTGGCGAATCATGCTCCTAAAATAAAGATCTAAGAATGTCACTCCCTTTGCCAAGTCTTCGGTAGCCCCCACAACAATCTCCTCAGTCTGACCTATGTACGAGCCTGCTGAACAAATTACCAGAAAATACTCTTTCCTTCGTGCTCTTCCTCAGAGGCTCGCCTCTCCTGAGGGGCCGTCCCTGAACCTTCACAGCTGAAAGTGTTTTCTTCCTCCTCGGTTTTCCCTGAAGTACTTGGCTAAGAGCAAACTCCTGTGTTCCCATCGCTCCTCACCTCCTACAATTCTCCCCTTACCTCTCCACCCCTTTGCCCCAAAGGAATGCCATATCCCGCTTCCTCTCCGCAGCCCCGAGGCCAGGCCAGGCCAGGGGAGCCACTAAAGTTCTGCTTAGTTTGATTCTACGGCACACAGCCGGTGTTAGGACACGCCACAGCGCGGCTGGGACACCTTCGTGGCTGCGGAACCCCATATATTTACCAGAGCGCTTTTACGACCTTTCCCCACAGACAAGTGGGGGCAAAAAAGTGGCCGGCAGCCCAGGGACGCCCCATTTCAGACGCGTCCCACAGTGCCGACAAGCAAACTGAAATAGGCCGCGGCGCGCTAGTGCTGCGTCACCGGTGCGCCCGCGGCGCAGTCATGACGTCACCAGCGCGCCGGCCAAACTTCAGCCGGACGGGAGGGGAAGTTTTTTTTTCTCCTTTTCTTTCTCTGCCCCGAGCGTAGAGGGAACCACAAAACTATCCGGAAACGGTAAACTGCCCCAATCTGGCGACTTTTAGCCTTAAGGGTGAAATCGGGCGGGTTTTGGAGGGCAAAACCTCGGGCCCGCGTCTGTTCGGAACCAAGACGGAGTTGGACTCCGGCTGACTTAGAAGCCCCTACGTCCTCTAGGAAATGCCGATTCTAGGTTCATTTAGCCTTGACCTTCCTCTTTGGGGACAGCAGGGTACGGTGGGGAGAGGCCTGGCCTGGGCGCCAGAAAAGACCGACCTCTGATATGCCGGACCAGCTTTAACCTTTCCAGTGCTGCAGCCTCTTTTAAAGCAAGGGTTCTGGTCCTTTTTTTCTATTTGGCAGGGTGGTGGGACCTATGGACCCTTTTCTCAAAATCCTTTTTAAATTCAGGGAATAAAATACACAGGATTACAAAGGAAACCAATTATACTGGGAAATAGTTAGCAAAAGGTTTTTTAAAAGCAAGTTCACGCATACCTGGCTAATGCCCCCGTGATCTAAGGAAGGCTACGAATTGCCAAGAAGATACTGACCTGCATTAACAGTTGTTTTCTCAATCGCTGAAATCACAGGACCAGTCCCTGGGTGGTTTGAAGTGAACTGCAAAACAGTTGCACCTTTATCAGTTCACTGCAGAGAAAAATGTTCAGTTTCCATATTTGTGCATGGGAGAGGAGGAGGACCAGAGGAAAAGTGAAGATCCATTGGAGGAAAGACCCAAATGGGGACTGGTGAGCAGGAGGGGGAAAAAATGCTTTAAGATTTTTAGGGCAGAGATTCTTATAAAAGGTCAGTAAGCCACGATGATTGTTCACATTCCTCTAAAAAAAAAAGGAATTTTCCTTTAAACATTTGCTTTAAAAAAGTAGGAAACACAAAAGAGGTCTAGAAAGTACTTTTCTAAAGAATAAGGAAACTGAGAATAGGGATTCTTGGCCTTTGGAGGTCCATGATCTTAATTTTTAGTATGTTTATTAAAATACCCTTTTAAAATTTTCAGAAGTTTATTTAAAAAGAAATATAGATTATGTAAACATTAAGATTAGGTAAAGCTCAGTAGTAGACTGTGAAGGAGAGAAAAAACATTTCCATTACTCAAATATCTTATGGTGAGCACAAAAGTAAAAAGGCCAATTACTTGTACAGTTAATTTATGAAACAATGTGTTCTGCAAAGTACCTTATTTAGTGGTCTGTAGTTGGGGGCAGTCAAGAAGTTATTTGTAATTAAATTTGTCAGGACAGCTAGTTGATAGCTCAGTGGATAGAGAGTCAGGCCTAGAGAGGAGAGGTACTGGTTCAAATGTGAACTCAGACATTTCCTAGCTCTGTGACCCAGTAACAAGTCATTTAATCCCAACTGCCTGCCCCTTACCACTCTTCTGTTTTAGAATCAATACTTAGTATCAATTTTAAGACAGAAGGTAAGGGTTTAAAAAAATAAATTTGTCTAATGAAGAAAGCAAAGATGTAAAGCTCCTACTAGCCTATGACCCTCTCAAAAGGTCTTACCAAAAATGGAGGAATCAGTACCTTCCTAGAACTCAAATGTAAAGCCATTGGCTCTTTCTCTTCCAGTGTTAGCAGAAGGATGTGGAGGGTAGACCAGAAGAACTTGAGTTCACTACTGATGCCCAGTGTTGCTTTTTCTTTAGGGAAATGACCTCTATCCTACCCATTTTTTGAGTCAGGAACATTTAAAAGCTTTTATACATCTACATGGAGATGAATCAGATAGTAACAATGGTATTAACATCTCTCCTATTGGCCTGGAGGAAAATCATGGTTAGAGCTAGACTTGTCTATATATATAAACAACCTTATACTGATGTGATATTCATATCTTGATTTTTGAAGACAAGTTTTTATTGTTTTTTTTTTCTAGATTATTTTTAGCATCGAGACAATGTGGTACAGGCTAAGAAATAAAGTGGTTGATCAGTGGAACAGATTAGGTACCTAAGACACAGTAGTAAATGTCCATTCAATGAATGGTCTATGGCCACATAAATGACTAGTCATCTAGTGTTTGATAAACCCAAAGATCTAAGCTTTTGAGACAAGATTTTACTATTTGACAAAAACTGCTGGGAAAAATAGAAAATGGTACGTTATAGACCAACATCTTATGATGTATACAAAGTTAAGGTCAAATGAGTACATGATTTAAACATGATAAGCAAAACTAAGAGCATGAAGTTTATCTGTCAGATGTATAGCGAACGGAGGCAGATCATATGATAGGATTAAAAATGGATCATTTTGATTATATTAAAGTTTTTGCACAAATTAAACTAATGCATCCAAGCTTGGATGGAAAGCAGAAAGCTAGGGGAAATTTTTTTTTATAACAAGTATCTTGATAAAGGCTTAATTTCATAAATATATAGAGAATGGAGTCAAGTTAGTTAAGGATACATATTGCTTATTCCTGAATTGAGAAAATGGTCAAAGGATAGGATCAGGCAGTTTTTAGATGAAGAAATCAAGTCTATAGCCATATGAAAAAATGCTCTAAATCCCTCTTGATTAGAGAAGTGCACATTAAAATAACTCAGAGGTACCACCTCACATCTAACAGATTGGTTAATATGGCAGAAAAGGAAAATGATAAAACGTTGGAGGGGGTGTGGGAAAACTGGGGCACTAATGCATTGCTGGTGGAGTTGTGAACTGATCCAACCACTCTGGAGAGCAATTTGGAACTATGTCTTAAAGGGCTTTAGACTTGTGCATACCCCTCTGATCCAGTAATACTTATACTAGATCTGTATCCCAGAGATTTTTTTAAAGAGGGAAAGGACCCATTTGTACAAAAATATTTCTAGCAGCATTTTTGTGGTGACAAAGAATTGGAAATTATGAGGCTGTTCATTAGTTGGGGAAAGCTATACAAGTTGTGGTATGTGATTTTGCTATAAGAAATGAGACACAAACTGATGCAGGCAGCGTAAAGTGAGTAAAAGGAGAACATCGGACACAGTAACAGCAATATTGGTATGATGAACAATTGTAAATGGCTTACCTATTCTCAGTAATAAAGTGATCTAATAGATAACGTTTGTACAACCCAGTGGAATTGCTTGTTGGCTCCAGGAGTGGAGAGGGAAGAGGGAAGGGAAAGAAAACAAATCATGGAAACATGGAAAAATATTTTTTAAAAATAAAATACACAACTAAAATCCATTGGGGGGGAGGGGGAATAAAGTGATCTAAGAATTTCCAAAGACTCATGATGAAAAATGCCATCTATCTCCAAAGAAAGAATGGAGTCTGAATGTAGACTGAAACACCCAATATTTCCATTTCTTCATTTTGGGGGATGTGCTTTGATTGGATTCTCTTCCACAAAATGACTACTATGGAAAAATATTTTACATGATTGCACATGTAAAATCTATATGCGATTTCTTACCGTCTCAGGGAGAGGGGATGGGAAAAAGGAAGGCAGAGACATAGAGGGAATATGAAACAGAAAAGATGTTAAAAATTTGTGGGAAGAAATAAAAAATTTTAAACAATTATTTTCATTCTTTTCTTTCCAAATTTTGAGTCCCAAATTCTCTTCCTCTCTCCCCCACTGAGAAGGCAAGCAATATATCAGACATGTGAAATCATGCAAAAAATATTTCCATATTATCCATATTGCAAAAATAAGTGCAAAAATTATACTTCGATTTACACTGTTCTTTCTCTGGAGGTAGTGTTTTTTCATCTTGGGTCCTTTGGAAATGTCTTGGATCACTGTATTAGGCAGAGTAGCCAAGTCTTTTCACAGTTGATCATCATTACAACATTGCTCCTACTATGCACAATAATGTCCCAGTTGTTCTCACTTCATTGCATCAGTTCACATAAGTGTTGCTGTTTTTCTGAAACTACCTCCCCTGCACAATAATACTCCATCACAACCAACCTGTTCAGCCATCCCCCTTAATTTTCAAGTCTTTGCCAACACAAAAGAGCTGCTAGAAACATTTTTGTACGTAGAGGTCTTTTTACCTTTTTCTTTGATCTCTCTGGGATGCAGACCTAGTAGTAGAAGTGCTAGGTCAGAGGGTATGCATAGTTTTATTATACTTTGGGCACAATTCCAAATTGTTTTCCAGAATGGTTGAGCCAGTTAACAACTCCACCAACATTTCATTAGTGTACTTATTTTTCCCTCATCCCCTCCAGCATTTGTCATATCTGACAGGTGAGATGGTACCTCAGTTGTCTAATCAAAAGATTTAGAGCATTTTTTCATTTGATTGTAGATGGCTTTGAGTTCTGAAAACTGCCTGCCAATATCTTTTAATGATTTATTCATTGGGGAATGGTTTTTATTTTTAGAAATTTGTTTTAGTTATTGTCAGTATATTTTTGAGAAATGAGGTCTTTATCAGAGAAACTTGCTGTAAAAATTGTTGCTATTACTTCATTGTGTAACCTCAGTGTTTCTCACTCTTCCTCTCCCAGATAGTCATCCCGAGTATAAGTAATCTATAAGGATGAAAAAGAAAATGGAAAAACACATGACTGATGACTATATCAAAAAAGTCCAAAAACGGGGGCAGCTGGGTAGCTCAGTGAATTGAGAGCCAGGCCTAGAGATGGGAGGTCCTAGGTTCCAATCTGACCTCAGACACTTCCTAACTGTGTGACCCTGGGCAAGTCCCTTGACCCCCATTGCCTAGCCCTTACCACTCTTCTGCCTTGGAGCCAATACACAGTAATGACTCCAAGACAGAAGGTGAGGGTTTAAAAAAAAAAAAGTCCAAAAATATGTGCAATATCCAAAACTTGTAGACCTGAGGTCAGAGGATGGCATTGGGAGTGTCCTCTTAAAGCACTTCTTCCCAATTAAACTGTTCTTTAAAATCTTCCCATTGAGATTGGTGCCTCAAAGCAACTTCCACTCTGCAATCCATTGAGAAGAGTGTGATCCATTCCAATCTTAGGTACTCCAAGTATACGAATTCTGTATATAGGGTAAAAGCTGCTTTTATGGTCAAGGACCAAGAAAAAGAAAGACATTTTTAAGTGGTTAATAGAAATCCCAGGAATTGATTTGCTAAAAATAAGTCATTTCTTCTCAGATCTTTGGAACAAATGCTGGCTACCAACAACAACGCAGTACTGTTTACACCAAGGATGTCAAATTGGATTTGAAAACAGACCCCAGGGAGTAGATGAGTGACTGAGAAAACAACAAATATGCAATATCTATATCATGATGTATTCGTACTTGTTTTGTTAAAAATTTCCCATTACATTTTAATCTACTTCAGCCTGCACTAGGGAGCTTTGCAGGGAAAGCTTGACATATTTAATTTGCAATACAATTACATGGCACATGTATATGATGGGGTGGGGGTGGGGGGTTTGGCTATGTAAACCAGAGAGAAAATATATTGGTAAAGCCACCAGACTTTTCTAATTTTCCCAAAGTGCATACCATATGCAAAACTGGGTCTTCCTTTGATCAAATCCACGAAGAGGAGAAGAACGAGATATTGGTGTGAACTCTTCATTGTGTCCTTGTCTTCTCGTGCTTCTGCTTAGCCAGCCTCTCTCTTTGTAGTTTGTCCCACTCCTTTCTGACACTCATTCCTTAATGAATCTCGCTCCAATCTGTGAGCATTCTGAACATCCTCCATACTGATGTTTGGGAAGAGAGATTTTTCAAAATCCCTATTTGTTATAGCAACTGAACCACCCCATGGCACTGGCATATGAGGCTAACAGGTTGTTTCTCTTCTGCCACCATGCTGAGCTTCACCCTGATCTCTGTGCCTGCTTCTCAATAGCTTGCATCTCATCTCTTTTCTCTTTGGTGACAGTATTTTGGTTGTTCTCCTACCACCTGACAATTGCCCTGCAGATAACAAGGAATGGGGTCTGTCAGTACACTTGATTTCCTTTGGAATCTTATGTACTTTATTATATACATTTAAATGCATTCTGAGAAGGGGCCCCTTAAACTACCACCAACCTGGTCTCTACCACAAGTTAAGAACCTCCAATTCAGAAGGGACTGGCTTCAGTCCAGCTCTGTTCCAGTCCCACACTATTTTCATTCTCATCAATTCTTATGGGTTCAGCTTTCATGCCTCTAAAGACATACAACTCCTAAATCTGTCTATGCAGCCTTCCTCTCACGATGGGATCCCAGATCTCAGATACAAAAGACTAAAAACAAAACTCCAAATCCAATCCCTGTTGCCAGGGAGCTCAGATTTACAAATGAGAGTGGACGAATGAACAAAGGCAAGGGCCCAGTGTGGCACTGAGGGTGATTGAGGGAGCCCTCTTGTAGAAAGTGCTGAGGCTTGAAAGAAACCAGGGAAGTCAGGAGGTGGAAATGTGGAAGGAGAGTATTCCAGGTATGGGAGGCAGCCATCAAAAATACACAGGATCAGGAGAAGAAAGTGTCCAATGTCACTGAATGTTAGAGTAAAACGTAAGCGGACTGGATGGGCGGAAGGGGGCGAGGTTCTATGAGACTCTGACTGCTTGCCAATGATTCCAGAGATGAGAGGGGACCCAGTGGAGTTTACTGAATGGAGGAGTGATGTGGATGAAGCAGTACTTTAGGAAGGTTAGTTTTACAGCTAGGTGAAGGATGGCCCCAACTAGAGTGGGCAGAAACTCGAGGCAAGGAGACCAACCAGTCAGCTATGGGAAGGGTCTAGACATGAGGTGGCCAAGGCCTACCAGGGTAGTGGCAGGGTCAGAAAGGAGAAGAAGGTATATGGGAGAGATGTAAAATAGGCCTTGGCAAGACACTGGATATGGGGGATAAAAAAGTGAGGGGGCAGTGAGTAGGAGGCTGCTGACACCCTTGTTAGTCAGGAGGGGGGGGGCGAGATAAATGAGTGCAATTTTCTATCTACTAAGTTGAAGATGTATAGAAGACAGCCAGTTTGAGATGACTGACAGGCAGTTAGAGACATAAGACTAGGGGAACAAGAGAGGGTGCTCCGTAGTGCTCAAGGCAGCAGAGAAGTCCAGATGGATGAGGACTGAAAAAAGGCCATTATGATTACCTGGAGGCCAGGAGAGACCTTTTGGGCTGGGGGATCACTGACTCTTGGGAGCTGATGAAAGACTAGGATTCCAAAGCCAGGTGCTTTCCTCTCTAGTCAGAGCTCCTTCCACTGCCACCATTCCCGAACTCCAGCCACAAGTGCGAAGGCCTGCTGGACATGTATCCAGTTAACAAGAATTTATGGAGTATTTCCTATATTTCTGGTAAAAACAAAGAAAATAAAGACGTCGTGTGCTCAGAATGCTTAACCTGCAACTGAGAGAAAACAATATTTGTACAAATAGTCAAATGGAAAACATATAAAGAGACTTCAGAGTGAAGGTACTAGCAATCACAGAGATCAGGAAAGGTCTATTGCAGAGGGAACACTTCAGCTGAACTGAGGAAAAACAGACCATGTACCTGGAGACCAGCAAAGCCTGAGAAAAGTGAGGAAGTCTGAACTAGGGTGGGAGCTGAAGGAGTGAAGAAGACAAAAGGTTAGATGCAAGACGTCATGTGGAGACAGAACACAACACTTCTGTCTAATCTAACACGTCTGAATCAGAGCTTATGATTCCTCCCCACCCCCCAAAACAAGGTAGCTATGTAGACAGAGTGCTTCACCTGGAATCGGGAAGATCTGAGTTTAAAGTTGGCATCAAACTAGCTGTCTAAAACCTGGGCAAGTCACTTAACCTCTGACTGCCTCAGTTTCCACAACTCTAAATTCAGAGACTAGCACCTCCCTCAGAGAATTCCTGTAAGATTAAATGAGACATTTTTTTAAACTCTTAGCTCAGTGCCTGACCACACAGTAGTTACTTAATAAATGCTTATTTCCTACCCTAAACAAGGCTTTCTCCTGAGTTTCCCTACTGCTATTGAGGATTTCACCATCCTTCCAGTCATGAAGATGCTCAACCTCTAAAGTTCTTTTGGAAGTTTTTAAGCAAAGTCTAGATGCCTCTTTGCCAGGTGATTGCAGCAGAGAGGGTTGGACTCAGGACTTGGCAAGTTTCTTCCAGCTCCAAAAAGACTGTGAAATTCCTCTTTAGAACACAGATACCCTTTCTAACCACTGCCCCACTTTAAGCCCTCATCCACTCTCACCTGGACTGTTGCTGATGCCTAATTGGTCTTCCTGCTTCCCCACCTCAATTCTCTAGCGGTTTCAGAAAGGCAGTGGTGGGACTCTAATGAAAAATCTTCCATGGCTCTCTAGTGCCTCCAAAAGAAAATCCTGACTCTTTATCCCAGTATTTAAGGGGCTGAACAATCTGGTGCCAGGCTACTTGTCAAGGCGCATCATCAACAGACTGGTACTCGCGTTCATCAAATTCCACAAAAACTGGCCAACTAGCTTCTCCATCAACCCCCACCTTTGTGCAGTGGCTCCAGCCAATTCTGTACTGGAAATCTCAGGTTCCTTCAGACAGGTGCCACTTTCTACCCCAAATCTTGGCTAATTCTCCATGTGTTAGCACTCCCTCCATCTCAAAAAGTTTTGTGTTTGTCTCAATATGTAGTGTAAACTTCATTGAAAAGATGTCCTTTAAGATGAGAAGCAGAGGGGGCAGCTGGGTAGCTCAGTGGATTGAGAGTTAGGCCTAGAGACGGGAGGTCCTAGGTTCAAATCTAACCTCAGACACTTCCCAGCTGTGTGACCCTGGGCAAGTCACTTGACCCCCATTGCCTAGCCCTTACCACTCTTCTGCCTTGGAGCCAATACACAGTATTGACTCCAAGACGGAAGGTAAGGGTTTAAAAAAAAAAAAAGATGAGAAGCAGAGTTGATCTTGTCTTTGTATCCCTGGTGGCTAGCAAAGCGGCACATATTAGGCTGGAAATTAATATTTGTGATGTATAATTATATCTAATTTATGACTATGACGTCAGATTGGCTTTTTAAATTACAATATCCTAGTACACCACAAGGGGGCGCACGTGAACCTCAAAAGCTGGAAAGGCGAGGAGGCAGAAGCAGCGACAGAAAAATCAACTGCAATCTGAAATGAGTCCACACGAGGGAGACACTGAGACCTCACTTTGCACACGGCCCGAAAGGGGCGGAACAGAAAAAAGAGGGCGAGGCTAACGCTTTTGCGTCACAGAAGGGAGGGGGAGCGCATTTTTCTCCGTTGCTAGGAGACTGAGCTCTCCCGCCCCTCTGCTGTGTCGATTTTTTTTATCGTCGCAGTTTTCTTTACCGTCACTTTGCCGCCTTATTTAAATCGAATTTTTAACAAAAAATAAGTATTATTTAAATTTACAGATAATTCGTGGCGTGATTAGGGTTGAACTTGGTGCTTCGCTTTGCACTTTGGTAAAGTATTTGTACATTTAGGGCTTGGCCTTCAGCAAGGCTGAGAAATTGAGCAAATACAATTTTGTTGATATTCCAATTTGTTCAAAAGAAACCTACTCGGCTCATTAGAGGAAAAACGAAAAAGAATTATTGAACGAAGATTCTGAGGGGGACTTGGCAGGGCAAGACCAAGTGTTAGAATCCTTTAGGCATTTAAATTAATTCTTTTAAATATAAGAATAAGCATCAAATTAGAATAGTTATTTGTATCTATATGTTCACTGCAAAATTTCTATTTGCTATGTTTTTTAAGTCCAAAGAACCTTTAAAAAACAAAGCCCTTACCTTCTGCCTTGGAATCAATACCGTGTATTGGTTCCTAGGGAGGAGAATGGTTAAGGGCTAGGCAATGGGGGTCAAGGGACTTGTCCAAGGTCACACTGCTAGAAGTGTCTGAGGTCAGATTTGAATTTAGCACATCCTGTCTCCAGGTCTGTCTGTATCTATTAAGCCACCCAGCTGCCCCTGCTTTTGTTATTTTCGATTGTTTCTAAAATTTTTTGCTTATCTAGTTAGTTCCAGTGATCTACCTCTCTATTTCTTTTTTTTTTAACCCTCACCTTCCATCTTGGAGTCAATACTGTGTATTGGTTCCTAGGGAGAAGAGTGGTAAGGGCTGGGCAGTGGGGGTTAAGGGACTGGCCCAGAGTCACACAACTAGGAAGTGTCTGAGGCCAGATTTCAAGCCAGGACCTCCCATCTCTAGGCCTGGCTCTCAATTCACTGAGCCACCTAGTTGACCCCTGCAAAGGAACTTTTTAAAGAGAGGGGGAAATGCAGCTTCCAGCATTCATCATATTTTCTACACACTCAGGAAATAAAAACCCTGAGTTTAAGAGCCTCTCACCTGGCTCTAATTAATGAGGAGTCCCTAATTGCTCTCCCAGACTCTAGCTTCTCTCCCTTTCCTTCATATAACTAATAAAATAATCTTCCTAACCATATCAGCCTACTGCTCAAAAACACCTATTTATTGCCTGGATATAAATACCCAAACTCATGCCTGGTATTGATTGCCACCCCCAAATCTGGCCCTGGCCTAATTTCCCAGGATCCTTGTCCATTACTTTCCTTCCTAAACTACATCCAGGAAAGGGTATTTGCTGTTCCCTGAATTCTGCATTTTATTTTCCACATTTGTGCATTACCACAAGCCTTTCCATATTCTATCACATACCTGTAGCACGATCCTTTGTCACCTCTGCCTGAATGATTCCATACACAAACAGCCATTAAGGGTCCACCACATGCTAGGCCCTGTGCTAGATGCCAGGGATGCAAAGGCCTGAAGCTGTTAAGAGGTATGGACAGGCAGCAGAGGGGGCAGAGGCCCCCAGACTGTCACTGAGTGACCAGGAGACAGCTGAAGAGAAACCAAGAGAATTAGATATAGAAATGTAACTAATATTACTATACAGTACTAAGTAACATTTTTACTTAAGGGGATAGTGTTTGGGGTTTGTTTGGTTTTTTAATAAAGAAGTTGCCAGATCCCTTTCTGTGCCTGTGGCTATATATATTTCTCACCTAGCAAAGGACTAGAGGCAGGAGAGTGTCTCCTGGGGTAAGGGCAGGCAGGGAGGGCTGTAGGGAAGCCCAGGCTCCGGGGAGCATCCACCATCCTTTAACATATGGAGATAAAGTGGGGGTGGGGGCAGGGGGAGACCCTCAATGGCCCAGCCTTCGGAGTGGAGAAGGAGAGTCCTGAGGTTGGATGCAGGCCTCTGGCCCAGGGGTGCCCCACTCTCATAAAGCGCTGGCCTTTTTTTTTTTAACTAATCTGCATTTTTCCCCCTTCTCTACTTTCTCGCTGTTTTCCCACTTACTGGCTGGGTAGATCTGAAACCAACCCATTTCAATAAGAGTAAAGGAAAATGTAAAAACCAAAAAAAAGGAACAACAAAAAACCCCAGGAAACTGTGCCTCCATGCTTACTTACACTCCCCTGGGAAGAAAAGACAGGAAGAAGAGAAATAAAAGCTACCAAATACATAGAAATACTTTCAAGTTCAGGAACAGAGCTAAGCAAGTACAAAAGGCATAATCTGGGGACGGGAAAGAATCAGGAAAGGCAAGAACGGAACATTTGGTGGTGGTTCTGCTAAGCTGGGAAAGGATCCTGTGCAAAGGTATGCATGGTGGAACATTGTGCCTCCCAGATGTGGAGGCAGATGAGCCTTTAAAGGCCATCTAGTCCAGTTACAGACTTCGGTTCAAGTGCGAGGAGCAAACAAAAGGCCTGCAAGAAAGGAGTGGGGGGGCGGTGCAAGGGGACGGGTCCGGGAAGGAGAGCATGGGGCTTTCAATGCCAAATAAAGCGAATGGCGAAGGATTTTCTGGGGGGGGCCAAGGCAATTTGGGAGACGGCAGCGCCAGCGATCCCTGAGCTGGGGTAAGTAGGGGGGAGGGGTAGGAGCAGAACAAAGCAGGGCTAGGCCAGGGTGCCTTCTGGCCCAACAGGCCTTTACCTTCCTGCTCCGCGAAAGGCCTCTGGGCCGGCTTCTTTGGGGCTGGGGCTGTTTTAGGAATCCAACGAGGCGGAGGCATGGAGGAACTGGTGGCCACGCGAAGGGCTGGGGGTCGCGAGAGAAACAAAGAGAAGGCCCCGATCCGAACTGCGTAGTTAGAATTCTGCGGACCTCGCCCTCTGGGCCGAGCCAAGCAGCGTGCGTGCTCTGCGTCACTGCGTGTTTGGCTGGCTGCCAACTTACGCTCTGAGGCGGATGGGGCCTGGTGAAAGAGGGTGAAGTGGCAGTGCCTGTGCACCAGGCGGCCACAGAGAACCTATCCTGTTAATCCGCGTGTGCATGTTCCTCCGCTAGGACTTCCTCATTTTCATCCGCGAGCGGAGTGGAACGCCAATCGTACCTTTAGGACCCCTTGGTATGCTGTGATGCCCAGTGCAGTTCGTCGACCCTCAAACATTTGAAGGCCTCACACAAAGGTGACTGGGCCCAGAGTGGGGTGCGGGTGGGAGTCACTGAACGGAATGGAAGTGCCAAGCCGAAATTCCGGGCTGGGTTCCCCCTGGCCTGCCCCTAGGGCTCGGGAGCTCTCTCCCACGCCTATAGCTCGAGGGCCAAGGGAAGCTGGTCGCCCACTGGGTAGCAGAATTGCCCCTCTCCCGTACTTTACCTTAGGCTTCTCAGCCACAAAAAACGTTGCTGTGAAAGAAATCCCCGGGGAATATTTCTTGAGAACGCTTTGGCGGAATTACCGAATGCCATCAAATTGTTTCCTGTACTTTGCACTGTGCAGTCCTGGCTTTGTGAGGGTTACGGGATCCCAAAAGGTCACTTGGTAGGAACTGGGTCCATAGGGCAGAAAAGCTGTTCAGCCCCCGGGGGAAACAGTTGGGGCCTTGGTGGGGGGGGGGGGGGGGGGAGAGAGGAGGTCAAGCCTTCTGTACCGTATGTTTGAGGAATGAAACACCGGAAGAAATGGAAGGAAAGGAGGTTATGGTCGTCAGGTGGAGGAATTTTCCAGAACAAGGATTCGACCATCCCTGTGCCTCGATGGGTTTAACAGGTGTGGCAGGAGATGTGCAAATTCGGGACTTAGCTGCTTCAGGGTGGTTCTGAGAGAGAGAAGGAATGGAAGGAGAATAGGGCTATCAGAGTCTGTGGCTGGAAGGGGTGAGGGGGCTTCACAAAATAATCAGACAAACCAGTCAATGCTGACAGTATTGGGCCGTTTTGTTTTAAGAAAGACCCCACAAAAGGAAGATTGTATGACTTAAGAGAGAGCAAGGAGTAGGTGGGACTGCCAGGGAAGGGTATTGAGAATGCTGGGGCCAATGATGACACCTCCAAGCTGGAGCAGCTCATCAATCTCCTGTTACCAGGGTGACCCCTCCAAAGCAAGCCAGGAAAAATTTTCAATTAAGAATGTTGCTAGGGCATTTTTTAGGCCATGGCAAGAAGAAATTGGAATTGATGGTGTAGTAGGAGACCATTCCCAGGATGTGGCCCTTCTTTACCCTCACCTTCTCTGCCCTCCAGCTCTGCCATCCCTCATTGTTTTTTCTCAGGTTATTCCTTTTTTTGTGCCTTGAAAACCTTAACTTGATCTGCACACTTTTGCCTTTTAGAAAGCTTAAAGGCTGGAGGCAGCTGGGTAACTCAGTGGATTGAGAGCCAGGCCTAGAGACTGGCTTCAAATCCAGCCTCAGACACTTCCCAGCTGTGTGACCCTAGGCAAGTCCCTTAACCACCACCCCCCATGGCCTACACCTTACCCTCTTCTGCCTTGGAACCAATACACAGTATTGATTCCAAGACAAAAGTTGAGGATTTTTTAAAAAATGAAAGAAAGTAAACTTAAAGGTTCAGCCCCAGGTGCTATCTCCTACCCAGGTCTTTCCTGATTCTCCCACTTGTGACTTGTCTCTCCTCCCTCAGTTGTGTGTGTGTGTGTGAGAGAAAGAGAGAGAGAGAGAGAGAGAGAGAGAGAGAGAGAGAGAGAGAGAGAGAGAGAGAGAGAGAGAGAGAGAGAGAGAGCGCGAGCGTGTTGTATGTATACCTTAGTAGGATGTGAACTTCTTGAGGACAGGAATTGGATCCCCATTACCTTGGTATATATATAGTTGAAACTTCAAAAATGCTTGTTTCTTCAAAAATGTTCATGATGACCCAGAACAATTCTGAAGGACTCACAGAGACACTGCTCTCCACCCCCAGAGAAAGAACTGTGGGAATTGGAATGAAGATCAAAGCCAACAATTTTTTACGTTAGTTTATTTGGGGTTTTGGTTATATGTGATTATTCCCTTCTGAAAAGGAACAGTAAGGAAAGAGGTTTTGCATGATAATACATGTATAACCCAGATCAAATTTCGAGGGGGGAGGGAAGGAGATAATTTGGATCATAAAACTTCAGAAAACATGTGGAAAATTGTTATTCTGCGGAATTGGTAATATAAAATATCTTTGCAGAAAAAAATAATTTTTTTTGTTTATGTGTAGAACATGAAAAACTGCAAGCATGGCTTGGAGAAGGTACCTGACTTCAAAGACAAGAAGACCCCAAGTTTGAATATTGCCTGTTACCCCTTTAGCTATGTGACTTGGTTTAAGGCCCTTAATGGCTCTCAGACTCAATTTCTTCATTTGTAAAAGAAGGATGGCAATAATACGTACATTATAAGGTTGTTGTGAGGATAAAACCAATGAAGGTATACACGCAAAGCGCTTTGCCACCCTTAAAATGCAGTTGTAAACATCATCTAGTCTTATTTCTAATCCCTTTCTTTCCAGTTGCAATTTTCTAAATGGTCACTAGAGGGAGACAGAGACCAGAAAACGAAGGCCCCGCGCGTTTTTTTTTTTTTTAACTGGTCGCGACATCAGCACTGGCCGGAGTCTTCCCAGGCGCCGCTGCACTTGCGCCTGCGCAGAACGGGGGCACTGCTACGTTACAAAGACGGGACCGAGGGGTTCCCCCCCCCCCCTTTTCGCGTTTCTCCATGCTGAGAGCATATGGGACGGTCGAACTTCTCCAAAGTTCTCCGACTTTGGGGTAAAAAACGAGTGTTTTTGGAGGAAAAGGCTCGATCCGCGGCTGAGGCACTGCCTTGGATTCGGGCCAACCGGGGCGGGGGAGCACGTTAAGCTTAGAGCGGACCCTCCCTGGAGAATGCAGGCTCTGCACTCGTCGGACCCTGACCTGGCCCTTCAGGAGCTGATTTGTATTGTTGCAAATCGTTTTTGTTTCTCAGTGGCAGCGGTGCGAGGCCCCTGTGATCAGAGAAGGAATAGTGAAGAACGAATGGAGAGGGAGGGGAGGGGAGGCCAGATGGGCAGCTGGAGGGAGGGACACAAAGAAAAGGAGGCTTAGGGTGAATTCACATTCATTTTAATGGAAGAAGAAACAATTCACGAACATATGGTTTTATTGAAGATTTTAAAAAGCCGGGCTTTTCTGGAGCTTAAGATGACTTGGGAGAAGGCTGTTTGGACCCAGCTCTCTCTGGGCCACCTGCTCCTCTTTTTCATCCATGGTTTCATCCAACACACACACTCCTCTGCCCCCCATATAATGGATCTGATTGAAAACCCATTCGTTTGTCTTTGTCTCCCCCACCCCCCACATAAAGCTCATGTGAATTCCCCCCAGAGTCGAGAGGTCCCCGGTGTATAATGTGGGCATCTGGCATCCTTCATGTCACCCATCACCCCTAAAGGAGCCACAGTGAAGATGCAAAGGGCTCCCTTGAACAGTGAGGCATCAAACACTACTATAGAAAAGAGGGCCTGGCAGGCTGTTTGGAAGTTTGTTCATTTGATTAAAATTGATGACAAGACTCGAGTTAAAGCTCTGGATGCCTAACCTGGACTTCTAGCTCCCTACCTGGGCCTTCTCCACTCAATCGGTTCCCCATAGCTGCCAAAGTGAAAGGCTGAGCTTGTCACCCCGCTGTGCAATAAGCTCTAGAATCCATCATACAATCTCCTTGGGCCTACTTTCACTTCCTCCTACTGGCTGGCCCTTGGCTGAGACAGTGAACCCCTCAGGCATCTCTCAAGGCCCGGAGACAGCAGAAGGGCTTCATTTGCATTAGTGTGGGAAGCTGCAAACACCCAGCTGCTGCTCCTCCCCTGCCTAGACACAACTCGAGGTTTCCAGGGATTCTGGTAAAACTGCCAATCTGATCTTTGGGGAGGCCTCTGTTTACCCTCCTGAGCGTGTACCTGCCTAGTTACTTAGACACTGTCCCTCTAGTTAGAAAACAGGCAGGCAGAGGCTCAGTTTGCCTTATCTTGTTTTTTGCTCAGCATGGGGACTGACACAGTAAGGCTTTACAGGCCTGTTTAGAATCTTTTAGTAGCAACACCAAAAGGAAAAACAGACTGCCTTAATAATCTTTTCTTTCTTTAAACCTCCACCATCCATCTTGGAACCAACACTGTGTATTGGTTCCAGGGCAGAAGGGCTAGGCAATGGGGATGAAGTGACTTGCCCAGGGTCACACAGCTAGGAAGTATCAAAGGTCACATTTGAACCTAAGGCCTCCTGTTTCCAGGCCTAGCTCTCTATCCAATGAGCCACCTAGATTGCCCTACCTCTAAACTTTTTTTAAACCCTCACCTTCCATCTTGGAATCAATACTGTGAATGGATTCCAAGGCAGAAGAGCAGTAAGGGCTGGGCAATGGGGGTGAAATGATATGCTCAGGGTCACACAGCTGGGAAGTGTCTGAGTCCAGATTTTAACCTAGAACCTGTCTCTAGGCCTGACATTTTATCCATTGAGCCACCCAGCTGCCCCAACCATAGACCTTTTATCTGAACCTCCAGGGCCATTTAATCCACCCTCTCATTTTAGATGAGCAAACTGAAGCCCAGAGATATTAAAAGCTCCAGATCAAACATACTTATGATTCAAATCTTAAGTTTTCTGACTCCAACCCCCCCACCCCCAGTCTTCACTGCATCACAGTTTTGTAGCTGCTCCACTTGTTGAGCATCAGTTTTGATAACAGGAAGACTACTGAAATAGTGTATGTAACTTGAATTTTAGATGTTGAGGTAGGTGAGTTCAGTAGCAGTAGCTGGTTTTGCAAGCCAGATCTGTACACTTCTTCCTCCTCAAGAGAGCTTACAAGTATTTGCACTTGGTCTTAAGGAGGGCTGGATGAGGCACTGCACAGTGACAACCTAGGCACTTCCGCTGCCACTGCTGTCTTCCTGTACATATTCAGATAGATTTCAAGTGCCCGATGCCTCTTTTCAAGGAGCACACTTTTATAAAGAAAAAAGGACAAAGAACCAAAGTTGGTTCACATACCATGGGCATACAGAATACAGGTGGTTTTTGAAGCTTCAAATTTGTTTTTTTAAGGATGAAGCTTAGAACTGGATTGCTTGGCCTTTCTCCTCTCTTCCCATTTGAGAATAGCACAATGGCCAGCACCTGCTTAGCTCTGCAACTGGGCTCAGCACCTTCAAGACTAAGTACGGTCTTTGTGATCCTGGCCTTTTGAGGAGGGAGGCTTTGTTTGACTATCCTAGTCACTATGTGTCCAATCACAGTGCCTGGTTTCCCTGGGAGGAGAGGAAGGCCTTTCTCTTCTTGTACTAGCTTCTTTTGTAAGGCCACTTCAGGTTTGGAGATGCTCACCACTGGAGTCAGCAGTGATTTTTCTGGATGGCTGTGATACAGAGGAGCTCGTATGTACTTCCAGGGGCAAGTGATTATAGGGAAAGGAGGAACCTAATTTGTTTGACATTTCTTTACAATTCAATGAACAGTTACTAAGCTCTCTATATAAGATGGTACTTACTGTAGACATTGATGATACAAAAATTGAAAACGGCCCATTCCCTGCCCTTGTGGCAGTAAGGCCCAAGAGCTAAGAAGAGGCCTGGGCCTGAAATCCCAGAAGACTTGAATTCCAAATGGAACCCCTCAGGGCCTGTTTTTCATTTGTAAAATGGGAATAATCATTTTTATATCTACCTCAAGGTATTGTGAGGGCAAATGAGAATGTAAAAAGTACTCTGAAAACCATAAATTATATGCCAAATATCAATGTGGGGGCTCCAAGCTATGGCCAGAAAAGTACAAAACAGAGTAAAGAGGGATAATAGCAAGAGATCACAGAACTAAAGCTCAAAGAACTGAGAAAGAGAAAAACAATTTCTACTTGGGGAGAGAGACATCAGAGAAGCTTTCTTTGTGTATTTGTACAAGGCAGGACCTGCCCCATGCCCAGCATGTTCTCCTCACTCCTGCCTCTCCTTACTCCTGCCTCTTTTTTTAAATTTAGTTAGCTCAAGGGTTACTGTCCAGTCTTCAGCATTCCTGATCCCACCAGAGGCTAGCTAGCTAGGGCTCTCTCTTTCTTCAAATGAAATTGGGTGCATCTGAGCATCCCTCAGTCCAATGCAAAAAAGCACTGAGTTATTCCTGCCTTTTTATGCCTAGCTCAGGCTTGAGGTCCCCAATCCATATTTTTTCATTGTATACTATCTGTGGCGAGAATATGGAAAATACACAGCCTTCAGCTGCATTATCCCAAGAAGCCTTAAGAGTGTATCAGAGCCCATGGAATGAGAGAAGCTGCAACACAACCAGAGACCTCAGAGGCGCTGTTGTCAAGCCTCCATGTTACACACACCGTCTGTCTCCAGCTTGAGCAGGCAGAGCTGGAGAGGAAAATGGAGCCCAGGGCGGCCACGTCACAGTAGCTGCAGAAAGAGAGGGGAGGGGGAAAGGGAGAGGGGTCTTTGTTTCTTTGCTGCTGGGGGAGGGATGGGAGAGAGAGAAGGAGGGAAGAAAACAAGACAGCAACAAAGGACCCCCCCCCCAGCTGTTCCCCCATTCAATAACCATTTTGCTGATTATGGGCTGAAGTGCACTTCTTTTTAAAAAGGAGGTGTTTGGGTTTATTTGGGGGGGGTCTGTTTCAGACCTGTTCTTACCCTTGATTTCGATTTGTATCCATGCTTAAGTAGGAAACTCTGAAAGCGCTGGCACATTTCCAATGGATATTTTGTTTGGGAGCAAGAACTTGTCATTTATTTTCTCTTACCTTTTCTTGTTTTTCTGAAAAGCCTGAAAGCTATCAACTCATAGCAAATAAAATGTTTCACATGTTTGCAGGGGGGGGGAAGAATCATTGTGTTCAGAGAAGGAAAAGAAAATGATTGGAGAGAGCAGCCAGATGGACACTGAAATTAATTCATTTAAATTGTCACTGAGGAGTTATTGCAGTGTCTATTGAGATTTAGTGTAAATTTTCTCCTAAAACATTTTTAAGTCAAAAGAAATTGGTGAAGACAGTAATTTTCTGGAATTTGATAGATTTGGTTCAGCTCTGTTCTGGGCCCCCTCTTCCTCCTTCCATACATACATGTACTGTCCTGGGTTCCTGTATTGTCTCTGCAAATGCCTCCAAATCTACAAATTCAGCCCCATAGGCATCTCCAATTCAACAGGTCTGCAGAACAACTTATTACCCTTCTCCTCCCACCTAACTTCCAAAAATCTGTTGAGAGACCACCCAGCCACTCACTGCAACAATCTGAATGAGAATGCCATCTACTTCAAGGCCATGTGGTCAATCTTCCTTTCTCTTTATGTGTCCCTCTTCCCTCTTATGGATAAAACATTCTCCCTCCTCATCTCCACCCCCTGGAACCCTTCTCTGCCCCCTTTGCAGTCCTCCCAACTGCCAGTGAATGCCCTCCCTCCCTCCCAAACTACCTCGAATTTAATGAATTTGTATTTACTTGATTTGTGTACTTAATAAATCTACTTGTCAGCTCTTTGAGAAAAGATTACAGAGATCATTTTTCATGTAGCACAGTGCCAGCACATAGTAGGTGTTTGCAAACCAATCAGTCAACATTTCTCAATCTCAAGGCCTTGAACCATGCCCATCTGAGGTGCTTAATAAGTGCTTTATAATTGATGCAATGAATGGCTGAAAAAACTGTGGCGTGGAAATACAATAGAATATTACTGCAGAGTAAGAAATGATGAATGTGAGGAACAAGGAAAGATTTTGTATGAACTAACACGGTGAAATAAACAGATCCAGAACACCAGACACAATCACAGCCATGTAAATGAACAGATCAGTGAAAAAAGAATGCTCCGAGAAATGGGGGGAAAAAACCCAATGAAGGTCATGGAAAACTGAGACTGGTCAAGAGGTAAGGAAGTACAAGGAAAGAAGATTGCGTGCAATTGTCGGGCGCTGTCTCTGCTGCTTTTGCCTAATTGTTTTTCTTTGTCACAAGGGAGCAGTCAGTCGGGAGGGTGGATGTCCAGCTGACAACAGGCATCCATCAAACGTCGGGGGCTTTTAAATATATGTTTTTAAGGGATAAAAGAAAAGAGCATGGTGCTGATGATCTCTTAGCAGCAATATCCCCAGATGCCTAAAGATGGCAATGTTGCCACATCTCATGAAAAACAGTTCCCCAGCAGGGAGGCTGAAGCCCATCACATGGCCGCAGGGGTGACTCATGCGGCAGCCAACGTTTTAGTTGCTGCTTAAAAAAAGGGGGAAAAAACTAATCAAGATGGTGAAGACTGTCATTTTCAGATCCAGAAAATAATTTAAACCAAGGTGATTTCTGGCCCTCTCCCCGCACTGTCTCTTAGTGATTTAATCAGCTCCCACAGGTTCAAGTATTATCTCTTATGCAGATGAGTCACACATCCATCTAATCACCCCAGATAGATCTCCATCCCCACATCACCAGGTGCCTATTTGCTGGACATTTCTCTCAGGATGTCTTAAGGCATCACCATTTCAACAAATCAGAACTCATCTTCCTAACCCTGCCTTCCCCTCCCCAGAAACATTCCCCTTCACACACTGTACCTTTCGGTCAAACTGACTCCCAAATAATGGACCCCATCTGTGTAGACACAAGCTTCTCCCTCCCAGCAGCAATTCTTTCCCCTTCCCATCCAGATCTCGGATTTCCTTTCTTTTAGGGCTCAGCTCCCCAAACCTCAGGGAAGCTACCAGCTTCCTCTATCTGCTCTCAGTCCACCACCCCATTTTCTTATCCCTGTACTTGTAGAGCTGGAGAGTGATAAATATGGAGCTGAACACGCCCTTCTCCCAAGCAGTTTAACTTAGCAAGATTCCCTGAGAGATAGATACCAGGTACACATAATAAAAGATGGAGGGGCTCATTTCTAGGGAGTGTATAGAGAGCAGGAGAATTTTGTTGTATATGTGATGGCCGGATAACTGCTATCTGTATTCAAAAAGAGACCTTGGAGGGAAGAGACTGAAGCCAGCGTTTCCAGTGCCTTCCTCTCCTTTCCCAGGCTCCATCATTGTCTCCCTTGTTAAGAGAATCATCTACATGGCATACCCCTCCCTCACTCCCAGGCCATGGGCACCTGCAGTAAAAAATTGGGCTTCTGCAGGCCATGGACCCTTGTCGTTTTTATTTTTCCATGTTCAGGGCCTACCATACTGCGTAGGTGCTTAATAAATGTTTGTCTAATTAAATTCAAGGCGAGGATTTAGAGAAAACAGCCTGTTTTGTGCTTTTAGCAGCAATCTAAAAGGACACTAGATGGCAATGTGATTCCATAGCATTAAAACAAAGAGAAAGGTGAAACCTGGCTTGTTTTTTAACTCTTTGTGCACCAGGCAAGCTGCCCCTGGAGCTAACTGTCCATCCAGCAGGCATTCATTGAGGCCAGGGCTTCTTCATCTTTTTGTGCATCCTGATCTCTTTGGAAGTCGGGGAAACCAATGGGCCCCTTCTCAGAATAAGGTTTTGGATAAATAAAATGCAGAAGATTACAAAGCAAACACTAACTATGCCCAATTAGTGATCAAAACACTCAAATAACAAATTTCCAGACCCCAGGTGATGAACTCCAGGCCTAAGCTGTTCCCTTTGCCTGGAATTCACCCCTTTCTTTAATTTCAGCTAAGAAGCTATCAATATCCCTGTTTCTGGCTCCATCTCTTGGGAAATGATCATCTCAAATCTTACTTAGGATCTAGGGCTGGAAGGGATCCCAGGGGCCATCCCATCCAATCTCTTTTTTCAAAGGCAGAAACTGAGGCCCAGGGAGGGGAAGGGACATGCCCCAGGCAACAGAGATAGAAAGGGCAGAGCCAGGATTCAAAAGCAGTAAAAGGCCAGCAATCCTAAAAGTAAAATGCAATAAAAGGTCCATAAATCTTAAGTAGAAGTCTTCTCTAAGGAGAGGACACTTTCCTTTTCATTCTAAATCCCGTGACTCTGAATCCTCTTCTAAAGGAAGGATGAGAAAAATATTCTAAATCAATGAATTAAGTAAAAATTTTCAAACCAATAAACAAACAAACAAATAAATAAAGGATGGATGAACAGATCAAGACGAGACTCCCAGCTTGGGAAAGTATATAGAGAGGGTTGTAACTTGCACTTGTAGAGGGATGAAGAGATCAAGGATCCAACCAAACATCAAGAGCACTAGCCCTTGGAGTCAGGAGACCTGAAGATGATCCTGGGCTCTACTGCCTATGTGACCCTAATTCACTCTATTTCTCTTGATCTCAGTTTTCCCATTTGAAAAATAACGGTGTTGGACCACATAATATCTGCAATGCCTTCTAGCTCTAGAAGAATAATTCTATAACCTGAGGTGAGGGAGAAGACCATAATTTGCCTTGGGGAAAAAAGCATTAGCCACAGAGGAGGAATTAGTCAACGAGCACTTATTAAGTGCCTACTATATGCCAGGGACTGACCCACTAATGCCAGGGATACAAAGAGAAGCAAAAAGCATCCTGCCCTCATGGAACTCGGTGTAATAGAGACAGGATGTAAATAATTCTACACATGCAAGATATATTCAGGGTAAATAGTAGATAATCTCAGAGGGAAGATACGAGCACTGAGGGGTTCCAGAAAAGCTCAGATTTTATCTGAGCCTTTTAAAGAAGCCAGGAGACTGAGAAAAGAAAAGGCATTCCAGGCATGGGAGGTGGTTATGGAAAAATATATAAAGTATATAGAGGAGAATAATAGGTAAGATTGGAAAAGCAGGAAGGGGCCAGGTTAGGAAGGGCTTGAAAGACAAATAGGGGATTTCATAATGCAATTCTGGAGGTAACTGAAGGAGCCCCTGGAGTTTACTGAGTGTGAGCTGCAGGGGTAGGTCAGCCATGTGCTTCAGGAAGAACACTTTGGAAGCTGAGTGGGGAGAGACTTGAGGCAGACAGACTCGCCAACAGCTATTGCAATAGTCCAGGCATGAGGTAATGAGGGCCTGCACTAGTGATGACAGAGGAGGAGGAGGGAGAGGTAAAAGAGAGAGGGTTCAAAGGTTGAATGGATGGGACCTGACAAAAGTGTTACTCTCAACATTAATATGGAAGTTTGGAAGAGGAAGGGGTTTGATGAAAAAGATAGTTCAAGGTTGGACATGTTCTATTTAATAAGTCCAGGGGGCAGCTGAATGGCTCAGTGGACTGACAGCCAGGTCCAGAGATGGGAGGTCCCGAGTTCAAATGTGGCCTCAGACACTTCCTAGCTGTGTGACTGGGCAAATCATTTGACTCCCATTGCCTAGCCCTTACCTCTCTTCTGCCTTGGAACGGATATATAGTATTGATTCTGTTGATTTCAGGGTTAAAAAAAGAAGTTTAGAGGATATTCATTTTGCAGTGTCCTTCAGGCAGTTTGCAACTAGAGGTCAAGAAGTTAGGGCTCCATAAAAAGATCCGAGTATCATCTGCACAGTCAGGTCAAGTCTGGGGATAGAAATATAAGCAAAAAGGCAATCTCTGCCCTCAAAGAATTACATCATAACAGAAAAAGAGAAAAGAAGCTGAAAGGGGGTAGGAGCAAAGTTGGGGGCAGGAGACAGAAGCATAGTCCAGAGGGTCAGAAGCAGGATCAGCAGAGAAATGGGCCTTTCCTCAAACTGGAGTTTCCAGAAGGAACTCATAAATGGGAGAAGGGGCCTACAGAGACAGAAGGATGTTCCACAGTAAGAAGGCCACAGGGGATGAGGGAACTTCCAAGGTAAGAAGACAGTTGAGACATAGTAGAGAAGTGTGGAGGGTTAGAAGCCCACTTGGGTGAAGAATGAAGGATGGTTGGCCTGGGCCTTTCCACAAAAAGAAGCTTCCAGAGAGAACTCAACAATGGGAAAAAGGGATCGAAGGGACAGAGATGTTCCATGGTTAGATCACAGGGCTAAAGGAAGTGGGGGTGAGAAAGTAGATGATAATGGAAGCTAAAGTAGCACAGTGGATAGAGTGCCAGGCCAGGAATCAGGAGGATCTGGGTTCAAAACTGGCCTCAGGTGCTTCTTAAATGCAGGTGACCCTGGAAAAGTCACTTAACCCCACCAAGCCCTTGCCCTTGCCTCCTCCATCTTAAAGAGAATTACTAAGAAGGTAAGGATTGAAAAACAAAAAAGATGACACATCTAAAGATCACAAACAGATCTAGAAGAATGAAGAATGGTTGGCCCAGGCCATTCCACAAAATGGAGATTCCAGGAGGAACTCATAGAAATGATAAATAAATCCAAGAGATCACCAAGAGAAAAAGTATGGAGGGAGACAAGAAGGCAGCCCAAGACAGACCCTTATGAGAATGACCTGGATGAAGATCCTACATAGGGTTTGAGAAAGATCAGTCAAACAACGAGAAGAACTAGAGATCGGTGTCATGAAAACCCAGAGAGAAGAGACTATCAAGGAGGAAAAGGTGTTCCAACAGTGTCAGAGGCTGTTGAGAAGTCATGAGAGCTGGGTACTGAGAAAAATCCAAGAGATCTGGGAATTAAAAGATCATAAGTAACTTGGAAAGAGTAGTTCTGGTGGAATGATGAAGGGAGAAGCCAGACTGTAGAGGTAAGAAGAGAGTGAGCAGAAAGAAAGTGGATACCAACTGGAGGCATGTTGGAGGTTAGCTACAAAAGAAAGGAAAGATACAAGATGATTTCTAGCAGGGATGGGTGGATCAAGTGATGGATTTTTGAGGATAGAAGAGACATGGACATGTTTATAGGCAGTAGGGAAATAGCCAGTATTCAGGGAGTGGCATAAGATTAGGGAAAGAGTGGGAGTGAAAGACTAGATGAGACAATCTGCTAGAAAGGATGAAATGGGTTCAAGCTAGAGCAATAAATCCATAGGCATATTATCAAATGCCTACTATGTGCCAGGCACTGTGCTTATTAAAGACAAAAACTAAAACAGTCTTCACCCTTGATTAGCTTACATTCTAAGGAGAGAGGCGAATTGTACACATATATCGGTATATGTAAAGAAAATACAAAGTAGCTCAGGAGACTTTTTAAAAGGCCTCCTGAAGATGATACCTATGTTGAAGCAAAAAAAAAACAAAACAAAAAACAGGGATTCCAAGAGAGTCGAGTAAGGAAGTACATTCCAGGGAGGAGAAAAAGTGAATGCAAAGGCAAAGAGGATGAAGATAACTTGGCATCTGAGGAACACCAAGAAGGCCAAGTTGCTAGGCTGTAATGCATGAAGGGCAGTATTATGTAAAATGCCTGGAAATACAATGTGGAACTTGGCTGTGAAGAGCTCTATATGGTCAACAGTGGTGTTTATATTTGATCTAAAAGTGGTAGGGAGACACTGGAATTTATTAAGTTGGAGGGGAAGGAACAAAGGCATATCTGTACTTTAGAAAAATCATGTTGGCAACTGCATGGGGGATAGATCAGAATGGGGAAAGATTTGAGGGAAGGACACCAAACAGATGTAAGGAGAGAGGGAATCTATGGGAGACTTAAGTTCTATCCACCCTCCCTTCACTGATCTCAATGACAGCAATTACCATGTATGAAAGGTATAGTGACTTCCAGAGCTAATAGCTCCTGATCAACTTTCTGGAGGGAGCCCAAGTTCCTAAACCAAGACAGAAGCTCTCCCTGCCCTTCATTTGCTGTGGAAATCAATAAGATTTAGAGCAAGGATGAACCTCAGTTTAATGTTGGCATCACTGACCACATAGATCATAGCATCATAGCAAGATTATGATGGAGGGTGGAAGGACCAAATTTAAGTGTGATCAGCCATATGCCAGAGGCCCAAGTCCAAGGTATCATCATCAATGCAGCCCAAGTGTAATATTACATAGTCACTCGACATTGTGCTCATTCACTGTCTTAAGTACACTATGTCAAGAACATGATCACAAGGCAATCATGACTTGTGGATGACTGACAAGGGATCACATGCTCCTAGCCAAACAGACTGGCATACAACCCATGGCAGTGCTTGTGAGTAAACAGCCACAAGTAAGCTAGAAATTTAGGAACCACTCACCAAGTTTGGCTATGATCAAGAAGATTCCCATTGTTTCTGTTGTTTTTTAAACCCTTACCTTAGTGTCAATTCTAAGAAAATTAGGTCACATGGTTAGGAAGTATCTGGAGTCAAATTTGAACCCAGGACCTCCAGGCCTGTCACTCCATTCACTGTGCTACCTAGGTGCCCCTAAATATAATTTTTTATCACTATTATTAAAATTCTTACTTTCTGTCTTAGTAACAACTCTAAGACCAAAGGGCAAGGGTTAGGCAATGGGGGTTAAGTAACTAGCCCAGGGTCACACAGCTAGGAAGTATGTGAGACCACATTAGAACTCAGGACCTCCCAATTCCAGGCCTGGTGCTCTATTCACTATGTTACCTAGCTACTCTCCCATCATCACTGTTGCTTCTGCTCTCTGAGCAGCAGCAGCAGCCAAAGTTGGGGGTGAATGCTGTACTGAGACTACTAGATATTTTTGGGAGGCAAAATAAAATCTTTTCCTAGGGCAGTTTCCTAGTTACCAACATTTTGTTGTGTTTTGTTTAGTAAATACAAATTCTCCATTTCAACACTTTAAAGCTTGCATTTCTACTTTCATATGTCCAGTCCTTCCTACAGCAAGTGGCTCTTCCAATACAAAATCTTTACTAGGGCCTAATTTGCATCCCAGAAAACTGAGTGATTCTCGTGTTGTCCAGTGAGAGATGATATAAGAGGAAGAGTTAAAGGCCCACCGCACCCCTCTGGGACCATATTGGCCCCTAGCACTTGGCTTTTTTCATTCATTTCTTCCCTTTCTAGATGCAGAGAATAGAACCATGGATCTCAATTGCAACTGTG
Source organism: Monodelphis domestica (assembly GCF_027887165.1). NCBI lineage: Eukaryota > Metazoa > Chordata > Mammalia > Didelphimorphia > Didelphidae > Monodelphis > Monodelphis domestica. The sequence continues at coordinate 51,549,217 of NC_077235.1, read as the reverse complement.
ACATCTAGCCACATACAATAACTGAGGGGTCCGAATCTAGGTCAGGTCTTGTAACCCCAGGACAGCTCTGATGCCCCAAGCAACAAAAAAGATCTTCAAGAGTTACCTCTGGGACCCCAGGCCAGTGGAAGGACTCATTTGACAGTCATGTGGCAACTAGATATGAACTAGGAGGGATCAGTTCTATGTAGAAACTGGCCTAAGTTATTAGTCTGTCTTTCCCAGGGAGGAGCTGGCATGGAGAGAGGAACATGTGTTTGTGTGTATGTGTGTGTGTGTTTAAGTCTTATACATACATGTGTACATATACATGCTACAGACAGACGAAGTTGGTTATCAAGGCTGATGATGTCACACATGATTCTGGACAGCCCCAGATGGTTGCTTTCTAAGCCACTTTCACTTTAAAAAAGGAGATCTAAGCCCTTTTTGAATGGAGAGGGGCATCAGGGTAAAACACTGAGCTGGAGGAACTTAAGGTTTATGGAGGTGTTAAAGACTAACAACTGCTCTCCCAGCTTCTCTGGAGGACCTGAGCAATGGAGTCAGTCAGCATGAGGGCCAGAGGTCCCTGAGACTCCATTGCCAAATGAGGGAGGCCAACAAAAACAAAGGCCTCCCAGTGGAATCAGGAAACCATTACACTGGAAGCACTTGTGCATGGAGGCAAGACAAGAGTTCGAAGGCATTGCAGAGGCTTCCAGGAATGAGCACAAGTATCTGGGGATGGGGGGCACAGGACTATGGAATCCTGCTAAGAAAGTATTTCATTTGACCTTCAACTTTTACAAAGGCCTATTTACTTTGAAGATGTGAAAAGGACAAAAATGGAAACATTTCCTCAGCACTTCAGGGACATCTTCTCCCCTACACCATCTCCTCTCTAGGAAGGCAGACTCATAACTGGTAGCTCTTGATAAGGCAGTGCTCTGGCATCAAGGGGCAGAAGGCCAGCTCACTGTCCCTACTCCCCATTAGTCTGTGAGCTTCTCGAGGGCACATAGTAGGCCCTTAATAAATGTAAAGTCCAGGAGGCAGCTAGGTGGCTCAGTGGATTGAGAGCCAGGCCCAGAAACAGGAGGTCCTGGGTTCCAATCTGGCCTCAGACACTTCCTAGCTGTGTGACCCTGGGCAAGTCACTTGACCCCCATTGCCTAGCACTTACCACTCTTCTGCCTTGGAACCAATAAACAGTATTGACTCCAAGACAGAAGGTAAGGGGTTAAAAAAATGTAAAGTTCATCTGATCTTTGACGTGGTGATAGCCAGTGTTCTTGAGTGTCTCCTGTGAAGATAGATCACTGTGGAGAACACAAGGCTGGATTTTAGCCTGTTTCTTCCAGTATTATTTGGGTGAGATAGGAGCTCAGGGCAGGGCCACATTTAAAGGTGATAAGATTGAAGGGAGATTTGGAGGCCATCCCCTGCAGGTGCACACCTGGTTTAGGAAGATTAGCACAATGGCACAGCTTCTGGCTGGCCCTGAGAGAGACAGAGGCTCCCATCTCTGCAGGCCTCCAAAACTAAGCTTCAGCCTGAAGTGGGCCAGGCCACAAGAAGGGCAGGGATTGGGCCAGATTTGAGAAGTAAAAGGCCTGAGTACATCACTACCTTGATGGCTCCTAAACCCAGGCATCACCAAAATGGACCTGGAGGGTAGAGGGTGGAGGCCTGACCTCCTTCCTTTTAATAAGGCCTAAGGTTACCTTGTCCCCTTTGAGACTTGTTTTTGAAAAGTTTGCATCCGCTCCTTGTGAACACTCACATTCCTATGCCCACTCAGGATGGAGAAAAGCCACTCCTGCTGCTGGGGTTGCTTTTCTCTATTTCTGCCTGTGGCCCAATGGGAACAAGATTCCTGGAGAAAGGAATTGTGAAGAAAGGAGATGAATGCCCTACCAAGAATGTGCTCTGTGGTCGCAGGCCTTAGCATGATTCCCCAGAAATTGGTCTGATCCAAGTTCCATTCATTCAGGGGCCCAAAAGGACATTAAGCAGAGCACTGTGATGGGGAAACCAGGCTCTATTCAGTTCTTGACAGAGAAGAGGAAGGTAGCTACGGAGCCACTTGTGCTGCCCTTCATTCGAGTCGTGATCTCTTTCTGATGGGAACATGACCTGTTGGGTCAGCCTGCCCCCAAAGGAGATGACCAGAAGACAACTAATGATCTTAGATAAAGGTCAGCACTTTATCCCGAGGAATGAGTACAGAGTCGCTGTGACTGACAATGACAACATTAAGTGGATCTCAGCTCAGCTCTGCCCTTCTTTCCCTCATCAATATCTCACTGGTATGACTTGAAAAGCTTAAGAAAAATAGCCCCCTCAAGCCCTGCCATCTCCAGGAACAGAGTGACCTGGGACTGAAGGGCCTGCAAGTCCTATGAGACAAGAGAGTATGTATGAATGGTAAACAGCACTGGGAGCAACCTGTAATTTTCCAGACTAAGATTGGCTACTGGCATTTCTACCTACAGATTTTAGGGATGGGGGAGGGAGAAACAGGGAAAGGAAAAGAGGGAGGGAGAGAAAGAGAGAGGGGAGAATGAAAGGGGAAGAGAAAAGGAAAAGAAAAGAAAAATGAAAAGAAAAGGACAGAAAGAAAAAGGGAAAGAGGACAGGGAGAAGAAGGGGGAAAGGGAGACAGGGAGAGAAAGGCTGAGGATGGGAGACAGCAAAAGAAGAGAGGAGTCGTGAGAGAAGGAAGGCATCTGGGAAAAAAGGGAGATCGGTAGAGAGAGAGGGAAAGAAAGAGAGAACTTGAAGGGGAAGGTGAAAAGGAAAGAGGGGAGAAAGAGAGGTTATGGCAGGGAGGGAGGGGAAGAAAAAAGGAGAGGGAGAGGGAAGAATGAAAGGAGGAAGGTTAAAAGAAGGGGGAGGGAAAGAGAAAAGGTGGAGAGAGACAGATAATCAGAGGGATGAAAGTGAGGGGGGAGAAACAAAGGTGAGTGTGGGAGAGAAGAAAGGCTAGAAGGAGAGGGGGATAGAAGGGGAAGAGGAGAGAGGGGACACGAGGAAAAAAGGACTAGCAAACAGCGCACATTGGTAACTTTGGAGAGCTGAGCTTCCATTTCCTCCTCTGGAAAAGCAGGGCAGGGAGTGGGACAGGAGGGCTGTTCAGATCTCTCCCAGCCGCAAAATCTCAGTTTTGCATGTTTGAGGAAAAGTTCTAGAACCTCAAGTCCAGAATTAGCCAGCAGGGCCCTGGACTCCAAGAGAAGGTTTGTGTCTAACAGCACTGAAAGAGGTGAACCAAGACTGATCAGTGGTAGCAGGTGGAACTGTTTTTCCTGAAGGGCCTCTGTAACCACACACCGATTCCCTCCCCCCCTCAAGCAACCTGTCAGCTTCAGCAGCCACTTGGAACAATGCCCTCACAGGCTTACCACTGCCCCCCACCACCACCCAAGAAGGAGCTCAAGAGTTTGCTGGTGACTTGTTTAGGGGCAAGGGGGATGTGAGAGGAAACTTGCATGACTAATTTGGATTCTAAATGCTAATTACCTTGGTGCTTCAGGTTGCTACCAATTTGACAAGTACAAGTGCAGAAAATTTTCCAAGAATCTACTGAGACTCAACCCCATTTCTGGAGGCTGAACTGAATTGAATTCTCCCCTGCAACATACAACATTATCAGCCAATCAAAACCCCTACAGCCATTTCTGGAGCCTAGGCCTTTATAGAGAAGGGGGTCTTCAGCTCTGGATAAACCACACCTTTCAAAAGCTTCAGAAAGAAGGGGCAGCTGGGTAGGTCAATGGATAGAGAGCCAGGCCTAGAGATGGGAGGTCCTAGGTTCCAGTCTGGCCTCAGACACTTCCTAGATGTGTGACCCTGGGTAAGTCCCTTGACCCCCATTGCCTAGCCCTTACCGCTCATCTGCCTTGGAGCCAAAACACAGTATTGACTCCACAATGGAAGGTGAGGGGTTAAAAAGAAGCTTCAAAAATAACTGGATGTTTCAAGTTGGGGTTTTCTCTAGGCTTTGACAATCTGAAAAATGCCACCTCTAAGATCTGGGGGTAGGTAGAGTGGGTTGGGAGGCTTACAAGTGTTGTAAATTTGGGGAGCAAGGGAAAAACAATGTCTCAGTTGATGAAATTGGGAGGTTAGGAGACCAAAAAAAGCATATGAGGAAATAATCCTCTACCCCCACCCTCCACCCCTCATACAGTAGTCATTCTATCCTTGCTAATTCTCCAAGCAGCTGGTTAAGTCTCTTAGTCACTGGGGCTCCAACTATGTGCCTAAGCTATCCTCAACCTTACAAAGCCTTGAGGAAACAAACACAACCTCAAAGACCACTCAGGCTAATCCCTTCATTTTACAGATGAGGAAACTGAGACTCAGAGAGGCTGAATGACTTGCCCAAAGCCATTCAGGCGGTGAGTGGCTGAGCTAAGATTTTTAACACAAACTCTTTAACCAGAATGTATGAAATTAGCAATTCCTGGCCCATTTCAGCTCCGATCCTGGTAAGTCTTTCAAAGATCCTTCAGAGCAGGCTAGATGTCTTCTCCACAGACTACAAAATTTTGCTTACCAGAGCTTCATCCTCTGTTTCAGAAAATGATACCATTGGCGATGATGGTCTGATTCTAAAGATCAGTGGGAAGCCTACAGGCTTTTTCTCCCAGGGTATATACAGTCACACAAAAGAGAGTAAGAGGGAAGAGAGAGAGAATGTATGTTACTGTTCTGCTAGCTCCAAGAGGAGGGGATGAGATCAACTGGGGGAGTTTCTTCCAATATGGCATCACCACAAACACTCGGGCATTCTACAGGACCTCCACTTCCATCATGTGATTCAAGCTTCAAGGGAAAGTAGTTTTAATATGATCTATTAGTATGCTCTGACTTCTGTATATCATTTATCAAAAAACCATCACTTCAATTAAACAGGAAATCACAACCGTTTTGCTGCTCTTATAAGGTATATTTTTTAAAATATGGAAGTCAAACTTTTTCTCATGGGAATTTATTTCCCAGCTTCCAAAGTCAGTCAAAGGGAAGGTGAATCAATCATATGAAATTGGCATCAGAGCCAACTTTTCAGGAAATCCCAGTTATATTAGCCTAGAATAATGGGTGTGTTACTTATGTCATTCAGGGTTCCTGAAACACTTTCTAGCCTTGTTGAAGCTCCACAAGATAAACATTTGAGAGGAGCATGTGCCTTTACCTCCTAGTTTGACTCTGGGAGCCTCTTTCTGGGTCATTCTTTAGTTTGAGCCTTGAAAATAGCTTTCCTCTTAGGGCAAGTCACATATCTGATGGTGTGATCTAATCCTGGGCGACAATTACCAAGACACACATTACTTAAAACACCACAATATTCGAAGTACTGAAAATCACAGGTAATACAAAGAGAGGCAGAAAATTGCCAATAATATCTTGCATATAGAGATGGTATCAAAGGTTTTATCCAGGAAATATATGAACAGAAAAAGATAGAGGCTGGCCACACAGCAAGAGCCAGGGAGAATCAATGGCCAGTCTCTCAGTGCTACCTATACTCATGCTCACATGGTAAAAGATCTGTGAAGAACATCAGTTACACAATGGATAGATAGATGAATGAGAAGGAATAGATGAGAAGGTGTGGACAGGTCATGATTTTATGGACAGATGAAGGGAAGGGTGGATGAACTTGAAAAATCTATCCAAGCACTCAACTATTAGAAGGGAAGAAATCAAAGAATCTCGGGGTGAGATGGGAACACTGAGGCCATTTTATCCCTTCATACCTAAAGACAAATCCAGCCTTCCCTCGAAGACTTTCAGCATGGTCTTCCTTACCCAATTCTTTCTCAAGGCATCCCATTCCAATTTGTGTTGGTTCTCATTGTTAACAAGCTTTTCTTGACATCAAGCATTAATTAGCCTCTTTGCCACTTCCACCCAAGCTTCAAGTTTTGCCCTCCAGGGACAAGTAGAACAAGCCTTGTCCCTCTTCTCATCTCTGTCTGTGGCACCACCCAGTTTTCTACATTCAAAATCCAAGTTCCTTCTGCCTCACATATCAGAGCCAAGCAGTTCCAAAGTCCTATCGATTGGAGCTCCTAACATCTCTTGCATCCATCCCCCCACCTGTCTTCCCATAGTCACTACCACTGTCCCAGGACAGGCACTTCTAAGACAGTCCCTGCCCTCAAGTTCATAATCAAGTTGAGGAGACAAGAGTAACACCAATAAAACAGAAGATAATCATATAAATTACAAGCACTCCATACAGATTAAGGGCCAAAGAAAAGTCTCAACAAGGTAGATGATTACCACCTTCATTCTGCACCTCTGCAATGTAGGATTTCCCCCCCCCCCAACAGCTCTGCCACCCCCCAATGAACCTCAGAACACAACCTTTTTCTTTGCCCAAATTATCAAACACATGTTCGTAAAACCTTCACAAAATGATTAGCATTGAAGTTGAAAAAAAATCTGTCAATCCCATACAAATAAATGGAGGTATGGGTCAGCATCATGCAATTATGGGCACAGAAATTGAGACATGAGAATAGAGCCCTCCAAATAATGGGAACTAACTTGCAAAATAGGGAGTACAGGTATCACTGGTGCTTCTGTGGGTGTGGGAACTCCCTCCACTGGGCAGATCAAAACTTGTCAGATCACAAGCCATCTATAACTCGGGTGTCTTAAGAGAACTGCCTGAGATGCTGGGAGGTTAGGTAACCACAAAGCCCACAAAGGGCCAAAGTGGGGGATTTGAACCCCAAACTTCCTAAGTCCAAATCAGCACTATACCCAAAACCTATTCTAGTATAGTTATTACTTTTTTAGATGAGGAAACTGAGGCCTCTAGAGGTGAAGGGATTTGCCTGTGGTCACATGGCCAGTAGATAATGGAGTTGCAACTGTTTAGATCTATATACCTAGACAAAATGACTCTGTATGGAGACAGGGACCTTGAATTTTGAGGGAGGAAATGGACTCTGATTATATTTAGGTAGAAGAAGAGAGTGACTTTGATATAATGCCTACCTCTCTGATAATAACCAACTATCCAAACACAGTGGTGGTAACACACCAACAATTGAGGAATATTAATGAGTGGATTCTTCATTCCATTGCTTCAAGAATCCATGAACCTTTAGTCTTCATTAACTGGGTCCTTCATACTAGCACAGAGGCCTTGGTGGATTTAATTTAATCCTGGGATCAGGATCTGGCTATCCCTGCTCATGATACTGTCCAGAAAAGTATCATTTAATGGGAGAGTCATTATTACCATGAGGGACATCTTCACAGATAGGAAGTCTGCTACGTCTTTTTTTCCTGTTTCTTAGCAAATTTGTCAGATGCTAACTGTAATTTCATTATCATAATACTATGAATTCTAGATTATCAGGAAGGGTGAGCATTTGCAATACCGAATAAAGCAATATTGGCCACTTAAAAGTGGCCTTGGAGCTATTCTTAAAAGTTCTGACTTTGGGGGAGTTAAGTTGCCTTGTTATGTTGTTTCTGATCAACTTTGATTATAGTAGGTGGTTTCAATCCTGACCTTCTGATCTAGATGACGAATAGTTATGTCCGGCGTTAGTTATTTTCCTTCAGGATTTCAATGTGGGTGCTTCCAGACAAATTCCTGTTTTTTATTCCTTCTTAAACAGTTCTTTGTTGGATTCTTTACATTGCATCATTATATCAATAGTGAAACCAGCATCCTAAAATTTCCAAAATAAATCCTTCAAAGGCAACTAACTCTCTCAAGACCTTCTAACTCCAATGAAATGTGCCAGCCACAGCAGACCCCAAAGAACGAGAGTACCAAGTCTCATTCATGGGGTAAATTTTGGCCATCTCAAAACCTAAAGAAGTTTAAAGGGTTATCCAGGCTTAGTATCACTTGCCATGATAAAGGGGCCCTACCATAAGCCCTTCCCTAAAACTAAGCTGGATCATTAAGAAAAAAAGGACAGAAGGAAACATAATGCAGTAGAAAAGGCACTGGTTCTAATCAGAGAACCTGTTCTCAAGTCTTCCCTCTGATACTGAATGCCCAAGAGACCTTGGACAAGTCACTTCCCAAGAGGGACCCCAGTTTCCTTATCTGTAAAATGAGGGGGGTTGGACTGGATGGTCTCCAAGTTGCCTTATAGTTTTAGATCAATGATACTAAGGTGATTAATGATGAAAGGACGGGAAAGAGGATGTGAGGGTGAGTGGACTGCAATACCTCTCACTCCATTCTTCACCAGTGTTGATCTGGCTGGAATCCCCTTCTCTTTCAGTGCCATGTGCATCCTTCTCCAAGATGGGTAGGATGGCCTTCCCTGATAGAGTACCTTTCTTCAGCAGAAGAGAGTACCTTGCAACCAGGAGCACCCAAACTGCAGAAGCCTGAGACTGAAAAGTGGAAAAGAACAAAAAATTCAATCCCTCAGGGCTCTACTTAAAATGAGATGACTGGCTAGGCAACGACAAGCTAATAGATGATATTCAAACCAAAAGCAAAATATTATTCACATGTTATGACCCATGTAGAAAAAAGCAAAAAAATAAAAAAATAAAGCCCATTCCCCCTCCAAAAAATACATGGCCAGTCCCTATAAAGAGAAACCATTCTTTTTTCAGGGTCAGAATCAAAGAGACCAAATGAATACTTTTACTGGCTTCGAAATAGGCAAGACTGTTATTTAATTATTTTAACTCACTGTTCCTCAACTCAGAATGAACTGCCTTGAATCATTTTCCTCTGAATATGCACAGGTCCCACCTGCCAAATTTGTAAATCAGCCAGTTGCCGTATTTGGGCCTTATCACAGACATTACTATTCTTCATTTGTCTATAATTTCTAAGTATAGTCATTCAATTGAAATGCCAAGGCCCAGTTTTAGCATGTCTCTCATTTCCACACATGGCCATGTAGAGTCAAAAGCTGAGGATTATAATAAAGGCTAGGTAAACAAAGACACAAAAGATTGTTCATTAAATAGCAACATTTCAATAATAGGTCTTGAGTCATCTAGTACAACAAACAATTCCACAAATAAGACAAGGAACCAACCTCAAGTAATACAGATGTCTATTTTATTTTAAAAAAGTTACAAACAGGTGGACTGTAAGGTTGTATTTTTGTGTTTTTTGTTGTTTTGTTTTTTTACAAAATGACGAGAATGAAGTCTATTGGAAAAACTTTATTTTACAAATCTTTATATGTCATTGTTCAAATTTTGCACTTGGTATTCCAGATTTCACTGTTCACTGATAAAGCTACAGTACATGAGATACACAATGCTAGGTTCTGTTGGTTTCAGAGCCCCCCCTGCAATGATCTGAACATCTGGCAAAGACAATACCTATATTGCATTTAATAGCAGTTTCTTAAGCTAATAAGCAACTTTACATGCAATCTATAGAGAAAGCCTAAAATAACTTTTGGTCCCTTTTTTAAAAACTGTGCTGGAGAAACCATTTTTTACCTCCTATTTCCCCTATTCCTGTCATCCTAAGGTAATTCAAGTCAAATTTGCTGCTGAGGTCAATGATAATGAATACTGTGCATGTGTACACACACACATACACACACACATCTGTAGAAAATGTTCCTTTAATTTTTTTGAGAGAAAGAGGGAGGAGTAAGAGAGGGATGAAGAACAAATGGAAGGCTAGGAAAGAAGGGATGAGAGGAAGAAAAAAGAAAGGAAAGAGGAAGGACAAGAAGGGCAGAGGGAGAAGTAGGGAAAGGGAAGACGAGAGAGGGAGAGAGAAAACTACCCAAAGGAAATAACCCACAATTTTCAGGAAACTAAAATCTTCATGAATTATTTGAATCTCCTATAATTTAGTACAGCTAATCAAGATTAACCACCACCACCTAACCTACTTTGAATACAGTGTTTGGTTTTAAGTGTGGTATTAAAGTGCAAACCGAAATGATCAGGTTTCAAGCAGTTTATAAATAGGGAAAAGTATTCCAATCATCCCTAGCCCTCCATTCTCACCATACAATTACATATCTAAGAGTAGGAGGTTTAACTTTAGAGAATGTCCTGGGGAACCAAGTCCACTACCATGGAGAATCAAACAGTTCAATCAGAATTTTTGTTTGAGAAAAATCCGTCCCAAAGACCATGGATGGCATTGTAGTAGGCCCTGGTGATACTTGAATATCGCACACAATGGAAATGCTAAATTGCCCCACCTCCCATAACCATCACTGCATATGCTAGAGCTTTCTTGACCAAAGGTCTTTAGCTATTACAAGTCAGAAGAGTCCTTTTGGTTTTCTTTTCATTAGAAGCATGTTCAAATGACTAAAGCTGGGCCCCTAAGATCTACAACTTTGGTGCAGTAGGTGAGCTGCAGTTCATCACTTCTGCAAAACACACACGCACACGCACACGCACACACACACACAAAACTAAAACTGAAGATAAAGCAAAATATTGGAAAACTTACAAAACTCTAAACCACTGCTAGAAAAAGCTCGCTTGTACACATGTTAAAACGGAAGAAAAAGCATCATTTATTCTTTATACATTTTTTTCTGTTTTAATACCTGCATTACTGTTAAAATGTTCAAGTATTCAGACAAAATGTGTTGATCAGGTAAACAACAGGGAAGTCAATGACTGTTCAGAGGGCATTTGCAATTCAGAGCACTGGAAAAAAAATGGGTGCTTCCCCCCCTTACCTTACACTGATTTTTGTCTCTGTTGCTAACCTGTTTACTGGGAAATAACGAAAAAAAAAGCAATTGTGACAGTGCAAGAAAATGTTAACAAATATTGCTTTAAAACATTGTTCAGAAAGACAAATATTAACTATAAAATGTAAAATCATTTTATTTGCATTCACTTTACATGTGCAGAAACTGACTAGATGTAAATTACTAACCTGCCAGGCAAAGCTGAGATATTTGAATGCAGGTATATGAAATGAATTTACCTAGAATACAATATCCCTTTTCAAAGGCATTGTTAAAAGTAGGTCATAACTAAATTTAGAACTTCACAGAAGGGAAAATGCTTCAGCTGCAACTCAATGTTGCAAATGACATTTTTTTTAAATTGTGAAAAACCCTTTCCACTAAATATTATAGTCAATTTCAAATTGCAAGTTCCACTTTCTGAACATATCAATTATGGCATCCTATTACAGGCTGCATCAGATGAGAAAAGGGATATTACATCCATACAGGTAAGATGGGATCTTTAGTTTCTTACAACACTGTCACACGTAAACATAAAAGTCTCAAAATAGCGACCAACCATTTCAGGAAACAAATATTTTCGCAAATAGACTGAAGCACTGGAGCGAGGTAATATACAGAAGTAACCACTTGTTTAAGGCTCAATTTATTCTCCATTAAAACTTTTAAAAGGCATTGAGTAGGTAATACTGAGTTTAAGTATTTAATAAATACAAGTTCAGAAATTGATTAAAGAAATCAATTAAAATATTAAAAATGAACCCTTGCATATTAACCATTAATAAGAACTTAGAAAGCTACAAAAAGACTGATTGATAAAGAATCTATTTTAACTTATGGTAAACGTGCTAAGCATTCTTGGTTAAGGTCTATGGATCTTGAAGGCTGTGGACCTTATGCACTTAATTAGGTGTATGGCAACATGCTGTTATCGAGACAGGTTTACCAAGGCTCAGTTCTGCAACCCAGGCTGTCAAGTTGTCCAAAGCAGCATCTGTGCAAATTCCCTCTGAGTTTTATCTGCAATACAGACAAAAAGGTTAATGCAAATATAGGAAATATGGGAATAAACATGTTTTCAACACCAACACTCTTTCAATTAGACATTTTTTCCCTTTCCAAAATAATGCACATGGCAGTGATGGCTTTATGCCCACATATGAGAAACAGAATGAAGATTTTAAGATAACACCTCTCACTATGTTCACTGCTCATGAAGGTGGGAGAAAAAAAACCATTTTAAAAAGAAGCATAAACAAGATAATGGCATCCAAAAACAACTCTGCCTTCGATATTACACTTGTACACAGTAACGATGGTATATATTTCACATCATCTATTTTGAAAAGTCCTTCTAGGTTTAAACATCCCTTTTAATAGCAGATCCCAATAGACAAATATCACTCCTCCTTTGGACTTTCTTGGTTGCCTTTATGTGCCTACCTACCTATCGGGTTTTGTTTTGCTTTGTTTTGAATCTAGTGTTTTTGAAAGTTTACAAGCTAAAAAAATACATTTTCAGTCCCAGAATATAATCCCATTCAACAAGGAACATTACATTAATTACAAGACTAGAGCCCATTTAGGGGTAATGACAAAATAAAGGCTCACTCCTTACAGGGATCTTATCATTTAAATAGCACAAAAAGGGGAGGGCTGAACAATAAGACTGTGAGGTATAATCCCAGACATGTAGGGCTGGAAGGAACATTAGAGGACAAAGGGTGAAACCCAGAAAGGAAAAGTGATTTATTCACAGTGGCATAGCTAGTGGGAGAATGATGCCTAGAACCAAGCATTAGAAATTAAATAGACTCCAAGCTCCCCCCCCCCCAGCCTGAAGTTCTAGGGTGAAAAGTTCCTCCAGGAAATGAATTAAACAATATCCAATAGTAAAGTATCATCTACTATGCTGTATACATTAAATGCTAAAGGCTACCTTCTCCAGATGTTCTTAACAGTATTTTTACAACAGTGCAATGTATTCTAATGTTTTTTTTTGTTTACTATTGGGAAAGAATTCAAATTTTTTAGTCCAAATTACCAAGTATGCTTTTAATTAAAATGTTTGTGAAAAAAGCAAAAAGATAATATTTTCTAATTTTGTACACAAGGGAAAAAGGCATTGAATTTGTAGTGAAAATACTGCTACTGCTAAATGCAAGGTTTTAATGAAAACAGTCACAAACCTGAAATCTCAGATATAAAAACTCAAGGAAAAACGTATTAAAACGAATTAGGTTTTTTTGAAGTCAACCAACCTAAATGTTGTACTTTGTGTACAGAGAACATCCAGTCCACTATTATCAATAGGCTTATGAAAAATGACACTGGCTCTAATCCCCTCTCTATCATGAGGTATATGTGCGACCTTGGAAACAAGTCGCTTCTCTGGGTTTCAATTTGCCCATCTCAAAAATGTCAGCGTGCTAGATTACATGAGAAGCTCTTAAACGTTTTGCTTTTAAATTTTGACTACATTTCAGTATAGGTGATTTTGTGGGGTAATCTTATGTATCGTATGCATTTAAAAATGTTATTTAGAAAAAGGATCCACATGCCTCACCACACTGCCAAGGAGGCCCCAAACACAAAAAAGGTTAAGAGCCTCTGGAATGGATGATCTCTGAGTGTTTCCAAACATTAAATTTCCTCATTTTATCTTATTTTCATTTGCAAGACAGATGAAAATATAATATGTTGCTTCATTTCTGTGAATTCCAAGATGACTTTAATGAGCCCTGTGAATGTGGGCATTCATAGAATCTCAGAACTTGAGAGCTGGAAGGGACCTCAAAAGCCACCTACCAACACCTCTTCCAACCCCCTAGACTTATCAGGAAGTCAGATAGAGTAACCTATCGATGCCAAATAGTTCACAGAGGAGTACATACATTAGGAGAGGGAACAGCACAAGTGGAAAGGAGAAAAATATCAGGGCTAGGGCAGGAATTACTATTTGAATAAGCACCATTTTCTAAGCCAGTTCTGAGCAAGACTATTCTAATATGGCTAATAACAAATCTGTGAGTTGAAGTTGAATGCCCATCAAAGTCATATTTCCTGCTTATGACATATAATAATGTAATGCTTAGAAAGTCAAGATCATACCGTGCCTGCTATAGTTTACCTTTAAACAAAGGTATAACGTCAACGAATGGGTATGTTTTAACCAAGTTGCTTCCAAAATGAATTTCATAATTTTTCAACACCCATTCTGAAACTTGAGGATCTGTTCCCATGGGTTAAATTCCCACTGAAACTGAAACTAACAACTTTTGGTGACAAAGGGGATAAGAAGGTAACTGGAATTTTGGTAAGTTTAGAATTATAGTTCCTTCTTGGTAATTCATTTTCCTATATCACAAGTATATCCCTATCTCTAACCCCACCCCTACCCCAAGTCAGTCAACAAGCATTTATTACTATGTACCAGGCACAATGTAAGCACTTGAGGAAAGAAACACACACACACACCTCCAAACTGGGTTGGTTTTTTCTATGCTCTGGGATCCCCCAACTCCAGCCTCATGGCTACTGGAATGTCCTCCCCTATGCCTTCTGCCTGAGTTTTTATAACATAAGCTGGATATCATACTTTTCCAGATGCTGCTCCCATTGCATACATAAAACACAAATGAAAAACACCTTCATTTGAGGACTTTAGGCATACTGCAACATTGCAAGGAGTCATGATTCCAGCCGTGTAGGCACTGCCTCCTCCATCATTACAGTTAGAAACTTTTCTCCACTTTGTCCTTAGTCAACGGTTTAATGAGTGTCCAAGGCAAATCAAAGAAACAAATAAATAAGTTACCTGGCAGATTTATCTGGTCTGGTCCTCTCTGATGCCAAGTCAGTCATTAAACCTTTTCTGGCTTGGGAGACCCTGCCAGGGCTTCCATGCCACTAGCAGAGTCTCAGAGAACTCAGGATGGTCTCACTCTGAAGTGTAATCATTGTCTGAGGACTTCCATAAGAAAAGGAATGCTTTCAGGAAAACTGTTACATTTCCTACTTCCAAAGTCTAAAAGTATGGAAATCCATTGATTTTGCTTATAACAAAGGATATCTGGGAGCAACTCTACACGTACCAGACTAATGATCCATTACATGCATTCACCACAGATGGTACAATTATATTCTTTTCCCTCCCATATGAATCTGTATTCTTATATCAGCCAACAAGCCCAACAAGAGTCATTCCTTTGATAAAAATAACATCTACCTACAGGTCAAGAGAATTGTTATCACATGACAAGAACTGTGATAAAGTAGAGGAGACAGGGTACTGGCCTTGGGGTCAGAGAGACTTGGGTTTAAATATTTTTAATTAAGTTTATTTATTTAATTAGTTAATTTAGAATATTTTTCCATGGTTACATGATTCATGTTTTTTCCATCCCCCCTCCTGTAGCCAACGAGCAATTCCACTGGGTTTTTTACATGTATCATTGATCAAGATCTATTTCCATATTCTTGATAATTGCACTAGGGTGATAATTTAGCATCTACATCCCCAATCACATCCCCATTGAACCATATGATCAAGTAGTTGTTTTTCTTCTGTGTTTCTACTCCCACAGTTCTTTCTCTGGATGTGGATATCATTCTTTCTCATAAATTCCTCAGAATTGGGTTTAAATCTTGGAACTTTATCTTTGTTACCCAGAGAAAGTCACTTCATCTTTCTTCACCTCAGTTTCTTCATCTGTACTGGGGTTTGAACTCAATGGCCTCTAAAGTCTCCATGATCCTATTATGTGACCTTGGTTAAGGTTTCATTCTCTGTAAAATGAGAGTAAAACTCTATGGCCTCAAAAGTTCCTTTCAGTTTGAAATTTGTGATTCCACATGTGACTTTGGGCAAATTTAGGCTCTCGAGTCCTCAATTTCCTTGTTTGTACAATGAAGAGGTTGGGCTAATATAATAGCTTCTAATGTCCCTTCTAGCTCTAAACCTACCAAGGTATTATATACAAACCAGCCAAGTCATCTTATTCTCTCTCTTCTACTAAAACTGGTCCATAAAAGTAATGAATGCTGGAGGGGATGTGGCAAAGTAGGGACATTAATTCATTGCTGGTGGAGTTGTGAACTGATCCAGCCATTCTGGAGGGCAATTTGGAACTATGCACAAAGGGCGATAAAAGAATGTCTACCCTATGATCCAGCCATAGCACTGCTGGGTTTGTACCCCAAAGAGATAATGGACAAAAAGACTTGTACAAAAATATTCATAGCTGCGCTCTTTGTGGTGGCCAAAAATTGGAAAATAAGGGGATGCCCATCAATTGGGGAATGGCTGAACAAATTGTGGTATATGTTGGTGATGGAATACTATTGTGTTCAAAGGAACAATAAAGTGGAGGAATTCCATGTGAACTGGAACAACCTCCAGGAAGTGATGCAGAGCGAGAGGAGCAGAACCAGGAGAACATTGTACACAGAGACAAACACACTGTGGTATAACCGAATATAATGGACTTCTCCATTAGTGGCGGTGTAATGTCCCTGCACAATCTGCAGGGATCAAGGAGAAAAAAAAACACTATCCAAAAGCAGAGGACAAACTGAGGGAGTAGAAACACCAAGGAAAATCAACTGCCTGACTACAATGGCTGAGGGGACATGACAGAGGAAAGACTCTGAGCGAACACTCAGATGCAAATACTAACAACATGGCAATGGGTTCAAGTCAAGAACACATATGATACCAGTGGAATCACGCGTCGGCCACGGGGGGTGGGAGGGAGGAAAAGAAAATGATCTTTGTCTTTAATGAAAAATGCATGGAAATGATCAAATAAAATACTATAAAATTTAAAAAAAAAAATAAAACTGGTCCATAGTGGGTATCTGAATTCCATGGTACTGAAGTACAAACTCTGTCAAGTCCTACTGTTTAGCACAATGACGAAGCACACATATTGTCAGAGGACCTACATGGCTAAACATGGAGCAGCTTTATCTATCTTCCATCTAATCTGCAAATATCTACCTAGTTAATTTGTAGGTTGTCTCTCTCATAAGAAGGTGAGGACCTTGAGATCAAGGGCCATGTTTTTATCTTTGTCCATAATGCCTTGGCACACTGAGGGACCTCATAAATTGTTGACTGATAGATTGGCCCTGGCTACCAGATGGTGATCTCTTTTCTCTCTTTTGGACCACAGCAGCTCATCAAGACACCCCTAAGGCAGAGAGGAATCGTGATCTGCATGGGTTTGGGAAAGTACCCATTTTGAAGAAATAGCAAATCCCTACAATAAGTCTTTTACCACTTTCCTCTCATTTACTTTGCAAAATAAACCACTACCTACCTATACTTGAATATTACACAAGTAATCATTTAATGCTAAAAATAAATAATTTGTAAAACCATATGAAAATCGGGTCAGTGAGCACTCATTCTGTACCCATGCAGCCAGAACCCTCACTGGATGAATACTTGAGACACAAGGAAAAGCAGAGGGAAAGCCTGGAAGATCTTAATTCATAAGTCACCTGTCAGAATATGTCAGACAAAAGTTAAAGGAAAAAAAGTTCAGCAGTCACAGTAAAAGACCTTTCTATGTTAATTATGGTAATTGGGGACCAAAAGGATTGGGGGATGAGAGTAGAGAGGAACCTATGGTTTGACCCATTTTGGATCTCTGCCTAAGCCTCAGGAGATGGTTTTCTAAAGCTGCTATAACTGAAAAATACATTCCCCCCACAGCCAACCTCATGATGAGACTCTCCAAATTTAGCTAGGCGGGTCCTCAGATGACAGACATGAAGTCTGCTGCTAGGCTGTCCACATAACCAACCACAAATATCTCTTTGGAATTTCCAAAATCATCATGTCTCCCCAAAGCTAAAAACTTTTTATAATTCAATTTGAGCCTACTACATGCAAGGCACTATAATTGGGGATTACCTTACATTTTGTGTATTCTCTAAGTCCAATTCCAAAAAAAGGTTATAATTTTTTCCTCTAAGACAAACAGCTAGAACTCAAGCCATTTAACGAACCAAATCTACATCACTAAAGATAATAAATACAACATTGAAGGTATTGTTTTTTTAAACGTGACTTATTTACTACTCTGTACACCCCAGATATTCTCATTGTACCATATGGCCCCACCAAGAATCTGCACTGTAGAAAATCCTCCAGTTAAATCAGGAGGCAGAGATAAATCTTCATGTCAACCCTAAAACAGTACTGGTATTATGACTCCTTCGACATACAGAAAGTATTCACACAGACTACTTGGCAAGTCAGTAATGAATTTTAATTCTTTACAGTAATAAATCCTGGAGCAAAAGTTTACACAAAGCAAAAAAAGACCAACAGAATCTCTTGTGTCAAATTTGAAATTCACAGAATAAGAAAAGTAAATGTTATTGCTGCACACCATGACAGCAAAATTTCCATTACACTAACATTCTCATTCATTTTCAAAGTATCCCAGAAGTCTTGGCGGCATAGGTGTATAGCAAGTCTTAAAGAAACTCTCAGTTTCCATTCAGCCCACATCTGGAACCACACTGCATAGACACCACTTGCTGTGTCCAAGATACAACATAAGTCATCCTTGTCCTCAACTCTCAAGTTTCCATCATGCCACCAAGCACAACTTTATTTCACACACCTCCAAAAGCTTAAATATTTAGTCTTGCTAACAAAAACCTTACTACAGAGGTAAAAGGATAGTGTGCAAAGCATATACTGGCATCCAACAGAACCCCTGGGCTCCAGGCCCAAGTCTATCACTAACTAGCTGTCTCCATCACAGTACTGGGGCAGGGAGGGGGGGGGGGAGCCAACTCCAGAGTCAAAGGCCCTAGGTTTGATATCTCTTCTGTTGCTTACTATCTGTATAATCTTGGGTAAGTTATTTCACTTTCCTTAGCCTCTTTATCTTTAAAATGAGAGAGGTTGGACTATAGCAGTGATGGCAAACTTTTTAGAGACCAAGAGCCCGAACTACAACCCTCATGTCACATGTGAGCCTCCCTGCCTTACCTCAGACAGGGGAGAGAGGAAGTGCTCCCATTGGGCTGCTGGGCAGAGGGACAGGTGATGAGAGAAATATCCTCAAGTGCTTGTGGAGAGAAAGAAGGAAGCATCCTCCTCCAGCATGCATGCCATAAATTAACCAACACGGGTCTATAGGATCTTGGAGGTACTCAGACACTGGCCAACTCATTTAATTCCTCTGGGCCTCCTCATCTGTAGAATGAAGGGACTGGACTGAAATGTCTCTAAAAGTGCCCTCCAGGCTTATGATTCAGGCTTTCTATGTGAACATGAATCTAGGTTAACTAAAAGTCTAAATTTACTTTCACAGCTAGACTCAGAAATCTCAAATAGCATCAGTCTGTCAATCAATCAAAAAACCAATGGCCCCAGCCACAATACAAAGATCAGCTCTTCTTTTATGTAGACTATGATGGAGTATGCCTCTACTAGGTCAATTCTAAATGATCTGTTCTGTATTGGATCTTTCTAAGCCTGGGAATGAACAAAGCATGGTGGGAGTGACCTTTGGAGTCAAGTAGAATGCATTTCCTCCAAAAATTGACAAGATTTTCCTGTATTTTGGAATCCAATTAAGAAATTAATCCATCAGAAGAACTCTTCTTGTAACAGAGTACAAGAATACTTCTACAGTGGCACCACTCCAACAGCAGGAGATAGTTTTTGTTTCTTCCACTGATAGTCCTAAACTAAGGAGGCAAAGAAGTAAACCTGAAAAAGTTCAAGTACATTTCATTCTATAAAACAAGGCCTAAATTTTAAGGTGAAAAGGAAGCAATTGGTCAGACGACTTGGGTTCAAATTCAAGTGCTACTATTTACTAATTGTGTGAACCTTGGGCTTGTCACTTAATGTCTCAGGGGTTGGGTTTCTACAGCTATAAAAAATGGGGGGGGAGGTTGGACTAGCTAACCTTGAAGGCCCCTTCTGTCTCTAAAGCTGTGAATATAAACAGGGATCAGATAGAGAAGGAAACAAGCTACCACAATAGATGCATATACCCAGCAGCCTACCCACTAAATGAAAGCACTCAATTCAATAAACACTTGTTAAATATCCAAAGTGGGGGAGGAGTGGAGCCAAAGGAGAAGGACTAGGGAGAAGTCTTTAAATCCTCTCCATTCTTTCTCCTCCAAGCCCGAACCAGCTATAGACCTTTAAAGTACATAATTGTCAAAGTCTACTTCCTCTACTCTGGCCACTGGGATGGCAGGTAAAGTATCTTTAATGAGTCCCTCCCACCCTTTAAGTAGCAAGACTATATGCAAAGTAAGGGCTGGGGAGTGAGAACAAGATATTTAACCAAAAGAAATCTTCTGTCAACAGAATCCCAACTTGGCTCAGTAACAGCTGATGTAACTAATAATAAACTTGGCTATTAAAATGTCAGCATTGCCAGTACAAAATGCAACTTACGTCTGACTAATCCCCCCTCCGACCCTCACAACACACATTTACGAAATCTCCAGAATAACATGTCTAATTAAAAGCTGGAAAAAAATAGAAACAATTCTGTTTTATTAGCAACTGAAAATAACTTGAGAATGCCAGTAAGTTCCATTATATTTAGAAATAGTATGCTAGATTAACTAGGATGAAAAAATAGAAAATCATTCTATAGATTACTGCACCACTCAACAGTTTTTGTTATCACTGTTGATGTGTGGTTGCCTTACCGGGTCAGGAAAGAAGGGATTCCTCTCCCCCCCCCCCTTAGAAAAAAAAAAACCCAACAGAATGACAAGTAACAGACTTGAGAGGTAACATAAAAACACTCCCATTCCATTGCCTTGATTCCTGATGTTTGAGATTCTCACTAATTTCTCCCAGTTGGAACAGTTATTCTATCCTTCCTGCCCCCACCTCCAAACTAGTATATAAGAATGCTGAACAATCTTACTTTAGACATCTTCATGGAATATCTTCCCCACTCTGTCTCCCAAGTACCTTTAAAAATTTTTACACCGCTTTAATGATAACTTGTCTAAGAAAAGGAATTTTTTAAAATGTGGTACATGTGTCCAATAATCTTGGGGCCAAAAGACCAAGACAAGTAATTAAAAAAGCGATGAGACCAATAGATAGAGCAGGCTAGAACATCTTCGCAAAAATGACTTGTGTGTGAAATAGAAAAAGGTGGGGAGGACATGAGTGATCTCACCTTGGAAAAGGGAGTGAGGACATATATATGGAAAGAATGAGAGATAGCAGTTACCTAGTATGGTACTTGCCATAAGATCTTGAAAGAATCATTAGGGTTTCCAGTAGACCTGTGAATTTGGGAAAAAGCCTGGACACAGATCGCACAGGATTAAAAGGACTACAACCCTCATTGGTGGGAGGAAAATAATAATGCCCATCTGGATGAAGTTAAGTGATTCTTCAAATTAAAAATGTTTGCTAAGAAGTTCAGAAGTTGTTCATTTAGAAGACCAAATTATGATTTCCCAAGGTTTCATTTACTGCACCCCCCTTTGAGGAAAGATTGCAGAATACCTGAATAGGCCATCCTTCTGGCATAGAATGGGGCGGAGGGAGGCAGTGAGGGATAAAGAACCAAAGTCATGACTTTCACTATAGTCTTGTCAACACATCTCTAGCTGACATAATTATAACCAAACATGTATCCTCCTCAACAAACAATAGTATCTCAGCACAGCCAATTGTCAATAATTCACACTGATGGAAGATGTAATGTGGTTAAACAAAAGCTTAAGACAATTCAAATATATTAAAAAACCAAGATCTGTTAGTATTGAGAGGCTGTGACACTGACCTAGGTTTTTCTGTGTTGCTACAAGGTCTATGGCAGGGGTCCCCAAACCTGGAGTCCACAGATCCCCAAGAGAGTCCTTCAATAAATTTTCAGAGAGGCTTGTGAAACTGGATGGGGGATAGGATGGAATCCACATCTTGATTTTCAATTATCTTAACTAAAAATCAGCATTTCCTTTAAACTTTGAATGCAGGCTAAAAATCATTATTCTGAGAAGAGGGCTATAAGTTTCACCAGACTGCCAAAGTGCACTCAGGACACAAAAAATGATTAAGAACCCCTACTCTATGGGATGCTAGGCTGCCTCAAGCTGGCAGGGAGTCAGGATATGCAGGCACTGCTGAATTTGGCTCTAATTCTACATATATGCTCAGAAAAGCAAACACTGTCCTGCCCAATAAGTCTGCCAGCCCAGGAAAGTGGTGGGAGAGTCAACAGTTCTAGAAGCCACGTATATAATTCCCCAAAGCAGACAAAAAGCTGTTGAGTGTCTTATAAAAACATTCTCTTGGGCAAAAGACAGATGAAACCAATTAAAAAGGTAGTCAGAAATAAAAAGGGTGAATTATCAGAAGTAGTTCTTAAAGCATTAATGAAGTTTCTATCTCAATTAGGAGGGGAACCCATCAATTATAAGAGGATGATACTAAGCTTTGCAGACTTTTCAGAACTGAGTTATCTATCTAAATTCAATATGCAGGGGGCAGCTGGGTAGCTCAGTGGATTGAGAGCCAGGCTGGGAGATGGGAGGTCCTGGGTTCAAATCTGGCCTCAGACACTTCCCAGCTGTGTGACCCTGGGCAAGTCCCTTAAACCCCCATTGCCTAGCCCTTACCACTCTTCTGACTTGGAACCAATACATGGTATTGATTCCTGGATGGATGGAAGGAAGGAAGGAAGGAAGGAAGGAAGGAAGGAAGGAAGGAAGGAAGGAAGGAAAGAAAGAAAGAAAGAAAGAAAGAAAGAAAGAAAGAAAGAAAGAAAGAAAGAAAGAAAGAAAGAAAGAAAGAAAGAAAGAAAGAAAGAAAGAAAGAAAGAAAGAAAGAAAGAAAGAAAGAAAGAAAGAAAGAAAGAAATTCAATATGTCCTTCCCCTAAACCTACTGAAGGTTTTTAATCACTTCTGTGAAACAAAGTTTGAGCTTTCTTCTGGGATTTAAGTCTTCTAAGCCTTATAACTGATGCTATATGCCTGAAATATATCAGTTACATACCAGATAATGCAGAAACAAACATATCTATCCCATATCTCTAGTTGGCTTAACCTTCCTTTACCAGGTATCCCAGTTTTACCTATCCCATGCCTGAAACTGAACAAGGCATGAAGTGCTTTGGTTTAAGTCCTTGCTGGTGAGCTCTCCCCTTAGTACTTCCAAAAGCTCAACTCACTCAGTATTTCCTTTCAAGATCTACTCCTTCCTTTGGACATTCATTTGGACATGGAACCAAATAACACACTAAGCAGGCAACCAGCCCCTAACTAACAACTAACTAAATAAGCGATTTTTGATGATGACATAAGGCAATGTTTTATGTAGATTTGCACATGATCCACGCTCAACTGGCTCACCATTTGAGCATAACAATGAAGAAAGACATACTTATTATGGGGGAAGAATATAATAGAAAGACTGGGATCTGAAAAGGGAGGACCCAAGTTCCAATCCCCACCTGTCACTTTTATCTGATCTGTGTAACCACAGGTAAAATCACTTCCCATCCCTGGGCTTCAATTTCTTCCTCTGTAAAATGAAGGAGTTGGATTAGATGGCCTTACAGGTCCTTCTCAGCTCTAAATCTACAATCTTACAATTCATGTATTGGACAAAGGACAAGACAAAGCCACTGAATCCCAACTTCTAGGTCAAAATCTATCAATGATGACCTGTGTGGTCTTTGCCAAATATGTCCCTTGATGCCTTAGGTTATCTCTAACCAGATTATGATTTGAACAACTCTTAGATCACATAAACATTTATAGAAATAAAAAGCTCTCAAGCAATTTTTAATGTGAATAATCACCTTGGAAATTACCCACTTATTAAACTTACCCAAGAGGATGAAGACTGCTGGAGGAGACAAATTTCACACCTTTTCCTAGCCAGTGTACCTTTAATCAGGGTAACGGCAAACTAGGAAAATGTTTCGGGTTTTTTTTTGGCAGGAGCTGTTTTTTTTTTTTATTCTTTTACAAAGTTGATAAATCTATGCGGCATGGTATCAAAGGCTAGATTTGGTATCAATGGCCTTGGATCTAAATCTTGTTATCTATCTGAGTGACTTCGTTGGACTTTCATTCCATGAGCCTGAGTTTCCTATTCTCTAAAATGAGGAGGTTGGATTAGATGGCCTCAACTATCTTTTCTAGTTCTAAATGTATGATCTTAAAAGAAAAAACTAAAGTGAAATGATGTATATGTATGTCATTTGCTTATGCACATCAGCACCCACAAAGTCTGTTTGAACTGAATGAAGCTGGCTTATTGGGGGGGAGGATGGCAAGGTCTTGGCAACCCACTGCTTCTACATATGTCTATTGTGCTGTCCTTTCGAGTTTGATTCAGGCTCAACATTAACCAACAAGACACAGGTCTTGTTTCTCAGATTAAGAAATGACTAGAAAAGAAATGGGTTTTCATGATTTTTTATGTGAAGAATCTGGCCTCATGAGCACTCATAAATGGTAACAGTGTTCCTGTTCAAAGATGAAGCTACTTGGCAGCAACTGTGATCTGTGTGCGGGCCTGTGGCTACAAGGCTGACTTGTGGCCTGAAAATCTTTTGCAGGGGGAATACATGGGAAGCTTGTCCTCTGATCACAACCACAGCCACTATCTGAAACATGCTGCTGTGTGTAATATGACTCTAGAGACTTGGGGGTCAGTGTTAAGTCATTGCTCCAAAGGGATCAATAACAGGGATCCTCTTAGCTACATGCCAGCCTGTGCCAGTTAAACTGTTGTCCTTTAAGCACCCCAGTTGTCCATCATCTACATGTTAATGCCCAAGTGAGACTGTGCCAAGTTACCATCAGCCTAGCCTGGTGCCAGGTTGGTGGCTGGGACCTGTAGGAGTCCAGAGAAAACATTTAAGGTGATTGAAACACAAAAGAGGACAGAAAAGTCCTTGGCCAGATTCTGCTATCTATTAAATTCACTTTTGAGAACTAGCTTTTGAAAAGGACTCTGATCTGTTTACTTTGTAACTCCAAAGGCTTTCTAAATTATTTACTTTGCTGTTTACTAAGCCCTGAGAAGGTTCTGGCTGCTGCCAAATCATTGTCTGGCCAGACTATAACTGGATAGGTATTCTCATTAATATTCTGACATCTATATTCTTATTTGAAGATGAGATATCTGGTGGTACCCAATCATTATTATTATTATAAAAGATTAGATTGCTTATTCTTCAAGTGGGAGATACAAATGAATTTGATTACATAAGTACCCTATTAAATCAAACACTTATGTGATAATTGAACTCTTCTATTTACTTATCATCTATCTCCAGAGCATGGCATATTAAAATCTGAATATATAACATCTCTTCTTCTGGAATTATATCTTTTAAAAAAAAAAGGTTGGTCTGTACAGTTTGAATAAATTAAGGACACAATAGACTATATATTGATTCACATACAGTGTATCTTATCAATCACAAAGCCTATAGGGAGTAGGGTCAAGAGGAAGAACACATTTAAAAAATTATGTTCCTATGAAAATAAAAGATGTTACAAGGTGGGGCAGTGGAATAGGTCAAGGACAGGAGCTGGACCTGTGACTTCATCAGCACAGGGAATTCCCTGTTGAGGGAGAGAAGGAAACTCCTTCTCTACCAAAGCAGAGCAGCACCTTCTCTATATCAATATTCAACTCTCTAGTTGAACTTGGCTAGACTTGATCAAGGAACACCATACTTACATGAGTCAAACAAGTAAGCATTCAGAAACTAACCTGCTCTGTATGGCCATGAATGAGGTTAGCTTCTTCACTGGATGATGCAAGTTGTGCAACACTGATCTTGTTTCTCAGGCAGAGATGCATAGTTCATTTGCCTGACGATTTCTGCGAACAGTTCGTCCACCATCGTTTTGCTTTTGGCTGATGTCTCCATGAACGGGCAGCCCCACTCCTGAGCCAAGGCTCTGCCTTCTGCAGTCAAAACCTCCCTTTCTGATTCCAGATCCACTTTATTCCCCACTAGGATGAGTGGGACTTTTTCATATCTCTTCACCCTGACAATCTGGTCCCTCATTGGCTTGATATCCTATTTAAACAATCAAAGTCATTAGTCGCCTTTACTTAGAAAGCAGCATTAACACCACCAAATCTTTTACAGTGTATTTAATAACCCCATGGAACTGTGAAATGGCTGGTTTAAGGTACTACTGAGTGTCACTCACTAGGGAACTTGGGAAGTCAAGTACAAAACCAAAGATGTAATAAAAAGCTTTCTAAAACTGTTCTAAATAGTAACACTCAGGAGTAAGGACTCACTTTCAGAACTTTATAATCACTCTTTCCCAGACTGCACTGATTAAAAACAAGTTCTCCAGACATTTCATTTATGTGCACGAGTAGAAGTTGCCTATCTCCCCTCAATCTGTCTGCTGCCATCATTCCTTGCAACACCTGTTATCCCAGTTCAGGCTTGTAGGACCCATGCACTCCACTCCTAAACATTAAGTCAGAGTGCCTGGGAGAAAATGCTTAAAGTAGGAACAAGAACTCTTTTACTTTGGGCTTCTAGATATACCAAAGCCAAATTAACACACCTAAATATGTTCCATTTTAAAAAGCCTACTGCATGCATTCCTTCATCCCAGGAAAAGCAAACATCTTAAAATATCTTAGAAAAGTCCCCCAAAGCCATCCTTTTGGGGAGGGGAGGAGTGTGGTTAAAGGAAAGCCTTAATCTGAACATTCCAAAGGCCCTGACTGTCCATAATTCAAAAGTTGTAACTTAAAAAGAAAATTTCCTTTGACTGGGAATCAGGCTAAAAATGGGGTCAACATCACAAGTTATCAAGTTTTAAAAGTTGTGAGCAGGAAAATTTATAATGTAATTTTTATAACACTATGGACTTGAATTACTTTTCTCCCATGGTGAGCCTTTTTTTACCCATGCCAATGAGAATGCTAGCAATGGGAAGAATATAGATCTGTCCTTCACACAGTAAATGTAATAAATCTATTTAAATGATGAGACAATTCAATTCCCCACTATTTTTCCATTCAAACATTTATTAGGCACCAACTATGTACAAGTTATGGTCTCCTGGATCTAGAAGCTTATAATCTAGTAGATTTAATATAAATGATATAATAGGAGGAAAAAAGCAGCAATTCCCAACCTTAGGAAATTCAGCTAATGTATTCTTTCGTTCTTTCTCCACCCAAAAGTACATTTAAATGGCACCTTTAGGGGGCAGCTGGGTTGCTCAGTGGATTGAGAGCCAGGCTGGGAGATGGGAGGTCCTGGGTTCAAATCTGACCTCAGACACTTTCCAGCTGTGTGACCCTGGGCAAGTCACTTGACCCCCATTGCCTAGCCCTTACCGCTCTTCTGCCTTGGAGCCAATACACAGTATTGACTCCAAGACAGAAGGTAAGGGTTTAAAAAAAATGGCACCTTTACCTCCCAGTACCCTTTGAAAATAATGCCTCTGATGGTGGAGTTTTGATTACAATAGCTCTGATTCAAATACTCACAGAATAAGTATTGGCCTTATCACCAATATTTAATTTCACTAAGACAAAGTAAGCCATATTTATAAAGCTAAGGTCATAGGAAAAGTTCAGACAGATATTACAGTGCTAATAAAAAAGAAAATAAGCAAATTCCTCTGGGATAAAGCACTTCAAGTCCCTTGAGTAAAGAGCATTAACTCAATATTTTAAATGCAGAAAAAGCCAATTCTATCTTGTACATCAAGGCAGATCAAAGTCACTCTTCTGCATTTTCAAACCATAGTTACATTTTTCTAGATTTTCTAAAATAATATTAAGCCCTAGTCAGTCCTTCCAGTAGGAATGTGAAGGAAAATGGCCTACACCTAGCTCAGCATCTTAACTAAAATCAAGGTAAGAAATTTGCATTATGCACAGTGTTTTCAAATCTATTTCCTACCAACAAAGTCGATTTGCTATCCCAAACAGCTTAGGACTGCTTATCCTTTTGACTGGTTATTAATTTTCTATCCTCTGCTTCTTCATTTTCATTCACAGCCTCCCACCCCCATGGGTTTTGCTATACTACATACTCATTCAATTTCTGGGTAAGAATCCAAGGAAGAAAAAGGCCCTGAGCTTGGGTAGGGGCTGCACTAATCCAGAAGGAAGATCTCTTCTTGAATAGGGATTTGAGACCTAAGAGGTCACAGGAAATATGAAATTCAAAGCTTGCTTTGCACAACTAAAAATGGGTTCAATAATTGTTTTTCTTCTGAATACCTTCCTAAAATTACTTATTAAATCTCACATATGCCAAGGTCCCAAATACCTACTCTTAATAAACACTTGCCCAAATCACAGAGGTTTTCAGAAGCTACTCTTTCCCTTCAATCTTTGAGACAGGATCATACCCAAAATAGCCTACTTCTTATTTATTTCCATTTGCTTTTCCAGAAACTATGCAAAACTTGTCTGGGCAACTTTTTAACTTTTATAATATTCAAAGGGACAATACAGAGAATAGCTCTCTAGGCAAGTAGGAATCACAAGAGTTTCCAGAGTCCTGGACCTTTCAAAAATAAAATGCAGGCATCAAAAGTGTTATAATCAATACACATACACTTCAACTGAAATCCAAGTCAAGAGCTGCTTGGGCTAGTGGAAAGAAAGCTAGATTTGAAGTTAAGAGACATGGTCGGAATCCCACTCTGGCCACTTACGGGCTTTG
The DNA here is from genome assembly GCF_027887165.1 of Monodelphis domestica. Classification (NCBI taxonomy): domain Eukaryota; kingdom Metazoa; phylum Chordata; class Mammalia; order Didelphimorphia; family Didelphidae; genus Monodelphis; species Monodelphis domestica. The sequence goes on along the minus strand of NC_077235.1, from coordinate 51,520,837 downwards.
TGACCCTGGATAAGTCATCTCACCTCTATGAATCTTCAGTTTCCTTCTCTGTAAAATCAAAATAATCAACACCTGCTCTACCTACCTCACCAGACAAGTCCTGGAGAAAGCCCTGGGAAAATCTCTGAGCCCTAAGGAAATGTGGGCCATTGTTGTCATCATTATTACCTGGAAAGACTGCTGGTTAACCAGGCTATAAACTAGGATGAAACCTTGGCCGTTTTTGATGTAGAGATCTCTCATGGAAGCAAACTGCTCAGTCCCTGCGGTGTCCAGGATTTCCAGTACAGAGGGAGAAGAGTCCACTTCGATCTCCTTGCGGTAAAAATCCTCAATGGTGGGGTCATATTTCTCAATGAAGGTGCCCGTGACAAACTGCACCGTCAGGGCAGACTTACCCACCCCTCCGCTCCCTAACACCACCACCTTGTATTCCCTCATCAGTCTTCCCTTCACCAGCTCCCTCTCAGCAGCATAAAAAAGGGCTCCACCAGCTATGGAGGCCGTGGGGGCGGTGGGCGGAAATCTGCCAACTCAAGTTGGGGTTTGAGAGGCAGAGGGCCTAGCCTAGCAGGGGAAGATGAGGAAGTTCAAGACCGGCAGCGGCGGCCCAGCAGGGGGAAAGAGAGAGAGAGGCAGGGCAGGAGCGGGCTGACTGAGGGAGGAGGAGGTGGAGGAGCAGGAGCAGGAGGAGCTCGAGGGGTGGGGGTGGGTGCGGCTGACTGCCTGTGGTGGGGGAGGGGGGCCCGGAGGGGGGCTGGAAATGCCCTTCCTAGGAGCGGCAGTTAGACGGGACGGGACGGGACGCACGGGGGTGGGTGGGTACTGGGGGGGGAGGGGTCGGAGGAGGAGAAGAAGGAGGGAGGAGGAGGAGCAGGAGGAGGGGGGAGGAGTCCAGTGGTCCCCACTCCAGAAAGCGAGGGCTGCCGGTGGGGGCGGGGAGCCGGAGAGGCAGCAGGGGGCTCACTCAGCTGCTGCTGGGGGGGGCATGGGCATGGTCACGGTCACTGCTGCCGCCTCCACACAAAGGGGCCTGGGCCCGGGTCGGCTTCCTGCCGCCGCCGCGGGACTGCCGCCGGCCGGGCGCCCAGCCTTCCTTTCCCGCCGCCCCCTCCGAGGCTGGCAAGACTGGAGGGACGGGGCTGGCTGCTGGCTCGATGGCTGGCTCCTCCCGTCCGGCCCCGGCCTGCGAGGGGGGAGAAGGACCCGGGTTAGGCCGCCTCCCCCTCCCCCTCACCCCGGAGCCCGGCCCGCACCCGCTCCCGCTCCCCCCCCCCCGGGGCCGGCCGAGAGGGGTATTGGGGGGAGGGGGTCAGAAAAGGGTCGCAGCCACTTACCCTGGGGTAGACGCTCCTCGTCCGCCCCGTCAGCACCGCCGCCGCCTCAGGTCCAGTCGGGTCCGATCAGGTCTGGCGAGCGTCTGCCCTACCGCGGACGGAGGGGCAGGGTGAGAAAGAGTGTGAGAGGAAGGCAGGGAAGGAGGGAGGGAAGGAGGGAGGGAGGGAAGGGGCGGGCAGGGGGAGGGGAAGGGGGAGGGGGTCGACCGGCGGCTGCCGAGACGGCCCCGGCCCCGGCTCGCTGGCTCTAAGGGTCAGTTGGTCGGGCCGAGCCCACCTCCCTCAGCTCCGTCCTGGATCTGCCGGCCCTGCCCTAACCTGGCCTGTCCTCCCCCACGCCCGGAAGGGTTTCCCTGTCACACAGACAGAGGGGTCCCAGTTCCCCTGATGCTTCGGGATCACTTCCGGGAGGGGAAGTTCCGCCTCCTTCGGTGGGGCGGGTCGACGGGAAGTCAGGGCGACGCCCTGTTGGGCGGGGTCTGCCTGACTTTGGGGTCACGGTCACGGTCCGGGACAAGGCCATCGACCCTGGACGGGGTCTCTGAGCCCTTGCCCCCCTGGGCTGAATTAAAACGGCTATTGTTCTAAGACTACTTTGCCACCCCTCCCCCAAGGCAATTAATGGAAACAGAACCGTTAGCTGAAGCCTTCCCAAAGAGCTGCCCTTCTCACCTCTCACCTGGTTGGCCTCCCGGACAGCTTTCCCAACTGCTCTCCCCCACCTCAGATCTCGGGCTCAGTGTCGGACGAAAAAGGACCCTAGACATCAACCAGGACAGAAGAGGCAATTAGTCACTTGCCCACAGTCATAAGGCTAGTAAGCAAAAGGGAGAATTTGAACTCAGGTCATAGGATCATGGATGTAGTTTGCACAAACTGTCCTTTTCCTTCACCTTTCAAAATCACTATCATCTGTTAAAAGACCGCTCAGGTGCCACCTCCTACTTGAGGCTTTTTCCATTCCCTCCAGTTATAATTATCTAGTTATACTCTCTCTTCTCTTTTCTATGATATTTTGTATAATAATAATGAGAAGCAGCATGATGTGGTACCCTAGGTGTCCAAACTTTTTCAGTCCCCATCCTCCTTTTCTTTCAGTAAATCTTTTAAGTAGGAAAGGAATCACATACACTTAAGAAATAATAATATTCCCCTCCCCACCACTACCCTTCTTATTCCTCTCCTACTTCCCTATAGTGTCTTTTAATCAGCCCCCAACTTCTCCTGCCCCACCACTCCCTTTCTTATTCCCCTTCTACTTCTCTATAGGGAGAGACATGATTGTATACTCCAATGAATCTGGCTGTTCTTCCCTCTCTGAGCCAATTCCAATGAGAGTAAGATTTAACTATTACCCAGTTACCACCCTCATCCTGCCCTCCACTATAATAGTATTCCACCACCACCACCTGTTTATGTGATATAATTTACCCCATTTTACTTCTCTTCCCATTTTTTTTACATATTATCCTAAACAGCTTATTGCCACATCCTATGTATACTTCTCCTAACTATTATTATAATGATAACAATTTTTAAGAGTTACAGATATCATCTTGCCATATAGGAATATAAACAATTTGACCTTATTGAAGTCCTTAAATTTTTTTCTTTCTTATTTACCTTTTTATGTTTCTCTTGAATTTTATATTTGGACATCAAATTTTCTATTTGTCTGATCTTTTCTTCAGGAATGCTTGGAAATCTTACTTTCGGGATGTGGCAAAGTAGGGACATTAATTCATTGCTGGTGGAGTTGTGAACTGATCCAACCATTCTGGAGGGCAATTTGGAACTATGCCCAAAGGGCGACAAAAAAATATCTACCCTTTGACCCAGTCATAGCACTGCTGGGTCTGTACCCCAAAGAGATAATGGACAAAAAGACTTGTACAAAAATATTCATAGCTGCGCTCTTTGTGGTGGCCCAAAACTGGAAAACGAGGGGATGCCCATCAATTGGGGAATGGCTGAACAAACTGTGGTATATGTTGGTGATGGAATACTATTGTGCTAAAAGGAATAATAAAGTGGAGAAGTTCCATGGAGACTGGAACAACCTCCAGGAAGTGATGCAGAGCGAGAGGAGCAGAACCAGGAGAACATTGTACACAGAGACTAATACACTGTGGTATAATCGAACGTAATGGACTTCTCCATTAGTGGCGGTGTAATGTCCCTGAACAACTTGCAGGGATCCAGGAGAAAAAAACACCATTCATAAGCAAAGGATAAACTATGGGAGTGGAAACACCGAGAAAAAGCAACTGCCTGAATACAGAGGTTGAGGGGACATAACAGAGGAGAGACACTAAACGAAACTCTAATGCAAATACTATCAACAAAGCAATGGGTTCAAATCAAGAAAACATCTAACGCCCAGTGGACTTACGCGTCGGCTATGGGGGGTGGGGGGGAGGAAAAGAAAATGATCTATGTCTTTAACGAATAATGCTTGGAAATGATCAAATAAAATATATTAATTAAAAAAAAAAAGGAAATCTTACTTTCCCCTGAAAGAATATAGTCGGTTTTGATGAGTAGGTGACTGTTGGTTGTAAACCCAGTTTGTTTGCCTTCGGGAATATCATATTCCAAGCCTTCCGATTCTTCAATGTAGAGGATGCCAGATCCTGTATCATCCTGACCGGAGATCCATTATATTTGAATTGTTTCTTTCTAACTGCTTCTAGTATTTTCTCCCTGGCCTGGGAACTCTTGAACTTGGCTCTAACATTCCTAGGAGTTGTCATTTGGGGATTTATTGCAGGAGGTGATCTGTTGATTCTTTCCATTTCTATTTTACCCTCTTGTCCAAAAAATCTCAGGGCAGTTTTCTGGATAATTTCTTGTTATGATATCTAGGCTTTTTAATTTTTTGGTCTTGACTTTCAGGTAGTCCAATAACTCTTAAATTGTCTCTCTTGGATTTCTTTTCCAGGTTAGTTGTTTTTTCAATGAGATATTTCATATTTTCTTCTTTTTTTATCCTTTTGATTTGGTTTTATTGTTTCTTGATGTTTCATGAAGTCATTAGTGTCTATTTGCCCAGTTTTAATTTTTAAAGACTGAATTTCTTCCATGACCCTTTGATCCTCCTTTTCCATTTGATCTATTCTGCTTTTCATGGAACTCTTTTCTTCATTGGATTTTTGTTCCTTTTTCCAGTTGACCAATTTTGCTTTTTTAACCTGTTACTTTTTTATTTACCTCATTTTCTTCCCATTTATTGTCAACTCTATCTTTTTTGATTTTTTAATTCTTTTTTTAATTCTTCCAGGCACTTGAGACCATTTTACATTTTTCTTTGAAGGTTTGCTTGGATATCACAGTCCCCTATTGATTCTGTTTTACTCTTTGTCTCCAAAGAAATTTTTTATGGTTAGCTATTTCTTTTGCTGTTTGCTCATTTTCCCAGCCTTTTTTGTCTGTGGACTGGAAATTCTGAAAGCCACTTGCTGACACTGTCTCCTCTGACACTGGCTTGCAGGGCTCCTGCACTATGAGCTATTTTGCCCTGGGGCTAGGTCAGCATAGGCTTGAAAGGGCCAAGTACTATGGATTTCTAGGCCTCACTGCAGGCTGGTACCAGGGTCTGGGGTCTCTGTTGTTAGTGTAGCCTGAGTCTCAGAATCCCAAAGTTGGCTTATGGCCAGTTGTAAAACTTAGAGCAGTAGATGAGGGTCAGAAGATCAGACAGCACTCCTCTGTATGGAGTTTTGCTTCCATTTCCCCTTTATCCCATAAAAATCAACTCACTCTGCCTACTTTCAAGTTGTATTCAGCAGGAGAGCCTTCTCACTCCATCATGCTATTGGTTTTTGACTCCTGTCATTTTGAGGTGCTTTTTAAAGATTGGTTTGGAAGGATTGTCAGAGTGGTTTCAGCTTTTGCTGCTACTAAGCCACCATCTTGGCTGTGAGCCCTCTGCAATTCCACTTAAGAAAAAATAGACTATATGCTTATTTACCAAATATACCCTGAACTCCTTTGATAAGCTTCTCTTGCCTCCCAGAAGTATACATATTCCAAGTTAGGAACCTCTGGCTTGGTGGATAAAGACCTTTAACTGCAAGTCAAGGAGACTTGAATCTATCAAGTTACACATACTGGTTTCATGAACCTGTGCAAATCTCTTCATTTCTCAGAGCCCCAGGCAAGTATTACAATTAAAAATTACAAAAGATTTAATCTGCATTTGTAGAAGTCCTTTTGCCTAGTACAATGTGGTACTATAATATGTGTTGAATAAAAATGAAGCAGGGAAAAAGGCATAGGTCATGTATTACAACCAAAAGAAAAAAGAAAGCTCTAGTTTTAAAATGGCTTTTCTTTGAAGTATACCAGTTGGGACCTGAAAGGGACCTCAGAGGCCATCTAGTCAAACTTCTTCTTTAAGCATAAGGAGACACTGAGGCCCAACAAAAGAAAACGATAGAACCCAAATCCTCTGATTCTAAATCTAATGTTCTTTCCACTACACAAAATGTTTGCTATATGGTTGTTCTCTCCAGCCTTTCTAAGAAGCTATAGTGGGTCAATCAAAGTTTCATTATTGTTCTTATGGCTCTGATTTCACATTGCCATCCAAGGAAGTGAAAGGAGGCCTGGAGAGAGGGTTTTCAAGTCACTGCCTACCTATCCATGTGACCTGAGACAAACCACAACCTCTGAGCATCCATTTCCTCATCTATAAAATGAAGAAGATAGCTCCATCTGCTCCAGCCAATTTGGACTCCTCACTGATCCTCAAATAAGGCTGGCCTTTCTAGCCTCCCTGCCTTGGCTTCAGAGCTTCCATTTAGGAAGACTACAATCATCCCAACTTTTTCTTGTCCAATTCTGATCTAAAACCATACCACTTCACATCCATGAAGGCTCCCTATCTGCCTCACTGCATTAATCCCTGCCTCCTCTGAGCACTTGCCCTGTCTGTGGTTTCTCTTATGGAATTTTCATTTTCTATCTTTTGTCCTGGCGCTTTGTGTTTGTGTTCCAGTATACTTCTGAGACTGTAAGCACTTTGAGGGGAGGGATAGTGATGCGATCATATGTATCTATCTTAACCAATGCTTCTATAGTGAATGCTCAATAAATATTTGTAGAACAAATTAATAAATACCTATGTTCCTTGTAAGGATCAAATGAGATAATATGTGAAATCACTTTGTAGACTCTAAAGAACTATACACACAAAAAGGATTAGTGTGCTTTACTTAAAAAAACCTGGCAGACTAAAACAAGTCAGGCTAGCAAATATCAGCTTTGTGAATTATCACACACACATTATTATTGACTTATCCCCCTTCTAATCAGAAGACACCAGGGGATGAGTGACCCTCCCTTATCTGTCAGTCAACAAGTATCACTATGCCCAGCACTGTGCTAGGCTCAGAGAATACAGAGGCAAAGAAGGAAGCAATACTTACCTGAACTTACATTAAAACTTTAAATCTAAACGTTGTTCTTATGCTGATGCAGTAGGCACAACAGATCTTAAAATTCCCTGCAACTGAACTTCATGTATGAGGGTCATATTTTCTGCCCTGCCTACTTCTTCTTACCTATCCCTTTTACTCCTAGGCTGGAAGACAAGCATTTGAAACTCCAGTTCATCAAACTGCTTACTTCCTCCTCTGCCCTACTTCAACCATACTAGAAATCAGTTATACCCCTGATCTTGTTATTATATACATTCAAAAATCTGAAATCCCTTTTTCTGACTATAATCAATAGTCAGGCTTTCCAACTCTCCCTCTGCTTCTCCTTACCAAACTTTGATCTTCACCCACGCTGTGTCCTTCAATGACTCAACTCCTCAGTTCTCTCCCAGGCCATCACACCTATAATAACCATTCTCTCCTCTTTCCCCATTCTGACCCCTTAAGCAGATGAACTATTTAAACTCCATTGTCCTCTTCTTTTGAGTCCTCAGCCTCTTTATCATACTGCTGCTTGTGCCTTGCTAAGCCTCAGCCTTGCATCTCTCCCACCATTTGCCACCTTCAATCCTACACATATGCTGCTGAACAAAGATGGAGAAAACTTCACAGTCATCCTCAGTGGATTTATTACAAATTTATGTTACACAAGCTCAAATGGGCCTTTACTGCTACTAGGCAACCTTACTATGCCCTTCCTTATCAACTCACTATCCCACCTTTTAAAGCAGCTCTTCCAAACTTTTTCATCCTTCTTCAAACTTCTCATGACTCCTCTCCCCATCTCCTCATTTGAGAACCTTGCCTCATATTTTGCAGAAAAAAATTGTGGTCATTCACCTCTCCTCCCCTTTCTCATTTCATGCCATTCAGATGCTTTCTGTCTTCTATTTCTTCCTTCACCTGTCTCACATGAAGAGATATTACCAAGGGTAACTCCTTATCAAGAGTAATACTTCTACCCACCAAAGCAATCTCATGCCATCCTGAATCTTCCATCAGTTTGCTCCAGCATCCCAATTTCTCAATTATTTTCAATCCCTCCTTGTTTACTAGCTGCTTCACTACTGCTCAATCCAACTTTGGTTTCCTCTTTTTACCCCTTCTCACCACACTTCATGTGACTCCATGAAGCTATAGTATTTGCATTGGCCACGCCCATGGAAAAACTAAATCAGGTTGAGGGTAACCAACAGGCCTCAAACCAGCCATTGACTTAAGGGAATGTCTACTCCAAGCATGAGTAGACTTCCACAGGAAGAATGAGCAGATGAAAACAATTTGTTCCAATGGCCATGAAGACAGCTAAAGCAGGAGATATACATGCCCAAAGTGCCTTAAAATAATGCATGCCCTTTCATCCAGTAGTACCACTACTGGGTTTATATCCCAAAGAGATAAAAAAAATATCTGGGCAAGGATCTGTTTGTATAAAAATATTTATAGCTTCACTTTTTGTGGCGGCAAAAAATTGGAAAATGAGGGAGTATCCCTCGATTGGGGAATGGCTGAACAAACTGTGGTATATGATGGTGATGGAATACTATTGTGCTATAAGGAATGATGAATTAATGGATTTCTATAAGAACTAGAAAGACCTCCAGGAACTGATGTGGAGTGAAATAAGCAGAACCAGGGGATCATTATACAAAGACATTGTAACATTGTGGGACAATTAAAGGTAATTGACTTTGCTAGTAATATCAATGCAATGATCCAGGACAATTCTGTTGGACTTATGAGAAAGAATGCTATCCACATCTAGAGAAGGAACTATGGGAGTAGAAATCCAGAAGAAAATATGTGATTGATCACTTGTTTATATGGGCATGTAATTTGGGGTTTTGGTTTTAAAGGGTTACTCTTTTACAAAAATAAATAATATGGAAATGGGTTTGAGTGATAATATATATGTATAACTCAGTGGAATTGCTTGTCAACTCTGGGGGGGCGGATGAGGGGAGGGAGAAAACATGAATCATGGAAAATTTTTTAAAATAAATTTTTAAATTTTTTTAAATAAAATTTTAAAATAAATTTTAAAATATTTTTAAATTTTAAATTTTAAATTTAAATTTAAAAATTTAAATTTTTTAAAAATTTTTTAAAATAAATTTTAAAATAAAATTTTAAAATAAAAAATTTAATAGAAAAAAAACAAAGCAGGAGGTTTGAAGAGCAAAGAACTTGGTCAGATATCATAGAAGCCAAGGTTCTCCACTGCATCCCAGGCCATCGCCAGTCATCTTGATTTTTGTCACACTAGCAGACCTCGAAATGAAAGACTAACAACAAACATGCCCATGTCCTCTCCATCTTCAAAACCTTTATTTTATCTTTTCAGCCCTGCTAACTATCAACCTCTATCTTTTCTGCACTTTGTGGCTATACTTCTCAAAAAGGCCATCTACAATAAGTACTTCAGCTTTCTCTCCACTTACTCTTTTCTAATTTGGCTTCTGATCTCATAATTCCATTGAAATTGTTCTATCCAAATTAGAGAAGAAAAAGAAATTGAAGGTATTAAAATTGGCAATAAGGAGACCAAGCTATCACTCTTTGCAGATGATATGATGGTCTACTTAAAGAATCCTAGAGAATCAACCAAAAAGCTAGTCGAAATAATCAACAATTTTAGCAAAGCTGCAGGATACAAAATAAACCCGCATAAGTCATCAGCATTTCTATATATCTCCAACCCATTTCAGCAGCAAGAATTAGAAAGAGAAATTCCATCTAAAATCACCCTAGACAATATAAAATACTTAGGAATCTATCTGCCGAGACAAACACAGGAATTATATGAACACAACTACAAAACATTCTCCACACAATTAAAACTAGATCTAAACAATTGGAAAAAATATTAACTACTCATGGGTGGGACAAGCTAACATAATAAAAATGACAGTCCTACCCAAATTAATTTACTTATTTAGTGCCATACCCATTGAACTACCAAAAAGCTTTTTTACTGAATTAGAAAAAAACCATAACAAAGTTCATTTGGAAGAACAAAAGATCAAGGATATCCAGGGAAATCATGAAAAAAATGCAAAGGAAGGAGGACTTGCAGTCCCAGATCTCAAACTATAGTATAAAGCAGTGGTTATCAAAACAATTTGGTACTGGCTAAGAGACAGAAAGGAGAATCGGTGGAACAGACTTGACCTCAGCAAGAGTCTATGATAAGCCCAAAGATCCCAGTTTGGGGGACCAAAACCCACTATTTGACAAAAACTGCTGGGGAAATTGGAAGACAGTATGGGAGAGATTAGGTTTGGATCAACATCTCACACCTTACACCAAGATTAACTCAGAATGGGTAAATGACCTGAATATAAAGAAGAAAACTATAAGCAAATTAGGTGAATACAGAAGTATACTTGTCAGATCTTTGGGAAAGAAAAAACTTTAAAACCAAGCAAGAGCTAGAAAAAAATCACAAAATGTAAAATCAATAATTTTGATTACATCAAATTAAAAAGGTTTTGTACAAACAAATCTAATGCATCCAAAATTAGAAGAGAAGCAATAAATTGGGAAACAATCTTCATTACAAAAACCTCTGACAAAGGTCTAATTGCTCAAATTTATAAAGAGCTAAACCAATTGTACAAAAAATCAAGCTATTCTCCAATTGAAAAATGGGCAAGGGACATGAATTGGCAATTTTCAGTTAAAGAAATAAAAACTATTAATAAGCACATGAAAAAGTGTTCTAAACCTCTTATCAGAGAGATGCAAATCAAAACAACTCTGAGGTATCACCTCACACCTAACAGATTGGCTAACATGACAGCAAAGGAAAGTAATGAATGTTGGAGGGGATGTGGCAAAGTCAGGACATTAATTCATTGCTGGTAGAGCTGTGAATTGATCTAACCATTCCAGAAGGCAATTTGGAACTATGCCCAAAGGGCACTAAAAGACTGCCCTTTGATCCAGCCATAGCACTGATGGGTTTGTACCCCAAAGAGATAATAAGGAAAAAGACTTGTACAAGAATATTCATAGCTGTGCTCTTTGTGGTGGCCAAAAATTGGAAAATGAGGGGATGCCCTTCAATTGGGGAATGGCTGAACAAATTGTGGTATATGTTGGTGATGGAATACTATTGTGCTCAAAGGAATAATAAAGTAGAGAAATTCCATGGAGACTGGAACAACCTCCAGGAATTGATGCAGAGTGAGAGGAGCAGAACCAGGAAAACATTGTACACAGAGACTGATACACTGTGGTACAATCCAATGTAATGGATTTCTGCGTTAGTGGCAATGCAATGACCCTGAACAACTTGGAGGAATCTACAAGAAAAACCACTATCCACATTCAGAGGAAACACTGTGGGAGTAAAAACATTGAAGAAAAACAACTGCTTGAATACATGGGTTGAAGGGATATGGTTGGGGATGGAGACTCTAAATGAACATCCTAATGCTAACAGCAACATGGAAATAGGTTCTGATCAAGGACACAAGTAATACCCAATGAAATTGTGCGTTGGTTGCAGGAAGGGTGGGTGGAGGGGAGGGAGGGAAATAATGTGATTATTGTAACCAAGGAATAATGTTCTAAATTGACTAAATAAACTAATTCAAATGGGAAAAAAAGAAATTGTTCTATCCAAAGTTACCGATATTCTCTTAGCTGTTAAATCTCTTCTCAAACTTCATTCTTCTTGATCCCTCTGTCATTTAACACTTCTGATCTCCTTTAACACTGAATTTTTAATCATTTTTAACACAGCCTTTAACATTGTGAATCATGCTCTCCTCCATGATACTCTTTTCTCTTTAGACTTCCAGAACATCACTCTTGCCTGGCTTTCCTACCTATCAAACTACTCTTTCTGAGTCTTCTTTGTTGGATCCTCTTTCAGATCATACCTTTTAGAGGAAGATTATAAGGATTCTGTCCTGGGCCTTCTCTTTTCCCTCTATTATTTCATTAGTGATCTCATCAGCTTCCATAGATTTAAGTACCATCTCTGTGCTAACAATTCTTAAATCTTCTTTTCTTGTCCTAACCTCTCTGTTGTTGTCATTCAGTCTTTTTCAGTCTCTTCTAACTCTTCCGGATCCCACTTAGGTTATCTTGGCAAAAATACTAGAGAGGCTTGCCATTTCCTTCCCTAGCTCATTTTACAAATGAATAAGTGTCTAAGGCCTGATTTGAATGCAGGAAGATGAGTCTTCCTGACTCCAGGCCTGGTTCTCTATCCACTTCACCACCTAGCTGCCCCTAGTTAACTACACCACTGACCTCTAATTTCATATCTCCAACTTCCTTTTAGATATTTCAAACTGGATGTCAAGTAGATATCTTAAACTCAACATGTCCAAAACAGAACTCATTATCTATTCCCCTAAACTCCCCACCACTGGCACTGTCCTGATAAGTCCCTTATCAACTCACACCTGGACAACTGAAATAGAATGCAGGTAGGTCAGCCTGCTTCAAGTCTCTCCTCACTCCAATCCATCCTTTCCACTCAGTCAAGTGATTTTGCTAAAGCTCAGGTCCAAACATGTCAGCTCCCTATTCAACAAACTCTTATAGCTCCCCTAAGATCAAATATAAAGTCCTCTATTTTGCATTCAAAGTCCTTCATAATCTAGTCCCTTCGTACTTTTCTAGTATTACTTTCTGCCATGTACTCTTTAACCCAGTAAAATGAACCTCTTTTTTGTCCCACAAATAAGACACAATCTTTCCTCTCCTAGCATTTTCTCTACCTGTCCCCTATGCCTGGAATGATCCCTCCCCATACCTCTACCTCTACCTTTCTTGAAGTCCCAATTAAAAACTAATCTTCTACTTCTGAATAAGTCACTTAGCTTCTGTCTGCCTCAGCTTTCTCAACTCTACAATGTGGTAATACTAGCATCTGTCTCTGAGGATTGTTGTAAGGATCAAATGAAATCATATTTGTAATGTGCTTAGCACACTGCCACGCACATAGTAGTGCTCAATTAGCACTTGTTTCCTTCCTTCCTTTCTTTCCTCCCTATAATGGTGAAATAATAGGTCTAAGCCCTATCTCTTTCCTTATCCCATACCCTGTATGTTTGTTTCTCTATGAATATGCTGTAATCCTCCAATAGAATGTAAGCTCTCAGAGGGCAGAAGTTGCCTTACTTTTATATTTGTGCTCCCAACATAAATCATGTCTAACAAACAGCAGGCACCTTATACATGTTTGACTGATTGATTGTAGAAAGACCCACCATTTTGAGCATTATCCATTATCCAAATTCCTGAGGATGGGGGGTGAAGGTAGTTTAATTCATGCATTTAAGATGAAATACGAAAGGCACAATGGAATGTAGGCAAATAAGCCTGTAGCCTCCCAGGGAAACAGTCAAGCCCAAAACATATGAAACCTAGAGGACTCTGTGTCTGGAGATAGCAAGAGCAGAGGGCTATTCCAAAAATGCCCTAGGGAGGAAGGAAATCCACATTAAAAACCTTGGAAGTCATGAGAAAGACAGCACTAAATGTGATCAGAGGGGGACACCATAGGCCCTTCATTCAGAGCTCTCTAGCATTCTGACTTTAGGCACTACAGAGGGCCCTAAAGATCCAGAATGATAAAACCCCAAATTCTAGGAAGCCTTAACCTGAGAGCTAAGAGTCAGCATAGGAAATGAGATGAGTCTGGGCTATACCAAAGAAGGCCAACCCCTTCACTCAAAAGGTCATCAAGGGGCAGAGCTGGAACCTAGCAAAAGCCACAGTTCGGGAACTAAGTCTGGAGGAATGAGTAAACTAAAAACAACACTGATCACCATGAAGAATTATTGTAAAATGAACAAACAGCTCTCCAAAGAAGAATTATAAGACTATTAACAGTCATATGAAAGGATACTCCAAATGACTAATAATAAGATAAATGTAAACCAAAACTATCATGAAGTTGTTTCCATTAAACTTGAAAAGATGACAAAATTTGGGAATATTTACTGTTGGAAGAGTTATAGAAAGACAGATACACTACTGTATAGTTGGTGGAGTTTTGAACCAGTAAAACAATCTTGGAAGGCAATTTGCAAATAAAATGACTAAAATATCCATACCCTTTGACCCAGAGAATCCTCCACTAGGCATATATTCCAAGGAAGTTATTAATAAGAAATCGCCAATATACATCAAAATAGAGAAGTATTTTCTTATGGTAGCAAAGAACTAGAACAAAGTAGGTGTGGCACATTAATGAAATGGATATTATTACACTGTAAGAAATGATGAATGTGGGGGAGAGAAGCCTAGAAAGATTTACAGGAACTGAGGCAGAATGAAGTAAGCAGAGCCAAGAAAACAATCTGCACAATGACTACAACAATATAAATGGATCAACTAAAAAACAATAGAAAGCTAATGTGACAAAATCACAAAATCCCAGCAGAACCCCCAAAAGGAGATAATCTCTTTTTCTCTTAAAAGATATTCCCATTCTACTCTTTGGCTGAGGTGAGAGGTCCATAGGTGTAGAACTTGGTATATATTTTTCAGACTTTTTGGATATACTAATCAGTTTTGCTGATTTCTATTCTCTTCTTCCTTTTTATTTTTAATAGTATTGTTTGTTATATTGGGTGGCTCTCTGGGAGGCGGCAGGAGAGGCATCCTGGAGTAATTCTGGAGAATCGAAATACAAGAGAGATCAATAAAAATGCATTTTTTAAAAAGAACACAGACCCAAAGAAGAAATATGACACTTTTCCTCCACTCCTTTGCAAAAGTGGGAAGTCCATGAATGTGGAACATTACATATATTTTCAGATTCTCTCCCAAGAATTAAAATTTCCCTTTTCTCCCTCACACCATCAATCTCTTCTGATTGATGAGTTTTAACCCTCAATTTCTATTTGAGGACTCACTTAGGGCAGCCAATGCTCTTTTCTCTTCTCACTATGAGCAAGGATGAAGCATGTTACCAACCACTTGCAGAGAGGTGATAAGAACCCAAGGTCAAGAAGAAACAGACGTTTTTTGTATATAGTTTCTATGTGTTTTACTTGACTGCTTACTTATTACAAGGTTTTTTTTTCCATCTTAGAGTGGGAAGTCAGGAATAAGGAGCAGTATTAGCAATAATGCAAAAAAAAGTTTAATGCACACAAAAAGAAATTTTAGAAGGAGTCACTGGCAAGCAGTGCAGTTCAAAAACAAACTCTGAAATTCATTATTTTTTTAAAGAGGAAAGTGGGATTAAACAAAGATATACCATCCATTTAATATTGAATGTTTCACAGAGAACTCTTGTTTTCTGCTGCATTTTTAGAAGGAAGCACTTTGTTTTGTTTCAGTGATTGATTTTAGAATAAAAAGTAAAAGTAAAGGAGAGAGAAGCTGTGTCCAAGATTTCACTTTTGTATTTCTCTCCCCAGAAGCTAGCAGCGTGCCCCCTGTAAAGCAGACATTATAAGGTGGAGAAAATCCAGACATTGACAACGAGAAGGGGGTTTCAAGTTTTTACCATATGAGGATAGATAGAAGGAACTGAGAGTCCAGCAAAGAGAAGATTTAGGAGGGACAGAGTAGCTCCCTTTCGACATGTAAAAAGGCTGTTACATGTAAGAGAAATTAGACATGTTCTTGTTGGGCCCCAGAGGGTGGAATCAGGAGCTACGGTTAAAAGTCACAAAGAGACAAATTTAACCTTAAATAAAAGGAAAGACTTCCAAGGAATGAGAACTGCCCCAAAGTGGCTTAGGCTTCCTGAAAAGTGTAATCAGACATAACCAATAACTGACCCTAACTTTGATGTACTTCTAGTGTACTTAAAAGGTTTTGGTGGTCCCTTTCATGATTCAGGGCAGGGGAGGTGGGCCCCCCTACCAAGATGAAGAGGAGAGAAGGGAGGTTGGAGACCAACAAAAGTTCCCAGCTAGTGACCAATGTGAAAAAACAAATGATTCTTTTGAAATCACTTTCACAGCCTGTGGTTTCTGGAAACCCCACCACCTCTGCTACCCCAAGGCAGAGCAACATTGATTTTTTTGCCATCAAGGTTTGTGAGGGTTATAGGGAGACATAAAATGCTGCCTTTATCAGACGGTCTTCCTCTTATCTTCTGAAACTCAGCCAGGATTCACTGCCCATGGGTTAGCTCACTCCTACTTCATGGTACTCTCCCCAAGCTAATTATATCGAACCACTCCACTGCTGGGAAAAAACCCTTCTCCTCATCCCCAACTGTCCACACCTTCACTCCCATACACTTCAAACCATAACCCCCCCCCATCCCCCTGCAACCTTATTTCCCATTCCAGATCTGCTTGCCTCTTCAACTGTGTCCTCTGGAAATCCTGCTCCATAATTAGCAAACTTCCTTTCATTTTAAACCTCTTCCTCTCTATCTCCTTCCACCTCTTGCTCTCCCTGAGGCTGGATTCCCTCCAGAAGACTCTTCATCTACGGCCATCCTCTTCATTACTGGTTGTACTTTTACTCTTACCCCTCAATTCAATGGTCTCAGAGGACAATGAGAAAACTCCTTGCTTTCCCATTACCACTTCCAGACTCTCCCCCTCTACACCCTCATCACTCACTCAGCAAGTCCTCCTCTTTTGAGGTTCACCTTCTCCAAATTTGTCACCCACACCAGATCCTGGTAGCTGATACTCACCAATCCCCAGAACATTCTTCTTTCTACCTCAATAATTTCAATGCATATCTCAGAGACTCTTTCCTACCCCAACTCCTGTGTTCTTACTAAAAGTCTTGAATATGTATACTGATGCTCCCTTCCTCAATACTCAGCTCCAGTAACCTACCCCCATTGTATTTCAGCTGCACATGGGGGCTTCCATGATAAAGAATTCCAGTCTTTTATCTTTCTGTAAAGTATTCCAGAAAGTATTTTCTTTTTATCTATTTGATCATAATTTTTTATCATTACATCTTTCCTATTGGTTTACCTATTTTCAACCTATTCTTTATCCTTACTGTGACCTCCAATCTCCCCTCTCCATCAGTAGTTTCAAAGGATATTATCTCTGCCCTGGTTATATGCTCCTACTTTTCCAGTCTCCACCATCAGTCATCCCATTCAATTCCATACTATACTCCTGAACCATTTGTTCTCCTGTCCTATCTCTCATCATGCCTTGCCAAACCCCAAACCTGGATTACTCTCACCATTGGCTTCCCTGGTTCTGATTTATATGCTGCTCAAAGGAACTAGAAAAAATGACAAAACCACGACTGGATTCTCTACCAATTTATTCTATGTAATTTCAGCTGGGCTCTCAGTGCAGCAAGTCAAAACTGATGATTCCCCCATCAATGAATTCTCTGTACCACTCCCCATTGGGGGTGTTTCAAATAACTTTTTCTATTTTCCAGATTCCCTAACTTACTTCCCCCTTCCCTCTGAAATGAGGACCATACCTCCTTCACTAAGATCTTCCTCTCTTATCCTTCTAATTTTACATCCCTCTGACATCACCCCCACTATCCTCTCTTTCACTCCATTCTCCAATCTCTCTATATATAGATAGATATAGATATAGATATAGATATAGATATAGATATAGATATAGATATAGATATAGATAGATAGATGTATATGAGTTCTGCTTTGGACATGTGGAGTTTAAGATATCAATAGGACATTCAGTTTGAGGTGTCCACCAAAGTGTTCGTGATTCAATAATTTCAGAAACCATGTTGCAGAGGGTTTAGAAGAAGAAGTGGATGTACTCAGTTCTGAGGTGATTTTTTTTCAAGAAGCTTAACTTAGAAGAAGATGGAGAGATAGGATGAAAGCTAAATGGGATAGTGGGATCTATTAAGACTATTTTTAAATGATAGGGAAACCCAAGGAAGAGGAATGTGTGAAAGTGGGGAGGATAGTAGGGGTAATCTGCTGGAGAAGATGGGAGGGAATGGGATCAAAGAGATAGAGATAGAGATAGAGATAGAGATAGAGATAGAGATAGAGATATAAACACCTCTGAACTGAGTATGTACACTTCAAAAGTCAAAAACTTGATTCTGTTCGCTTTCAAGTTTGGTGGAAGCTTTTTCACCCCCTTATGGTATAGAAATGCCCAAATCCCATGTACCTTCAATGTTGCGCCCTACTGTAGAGTTCCTTCATTCATATGAATTTGAGTTTTTTTGGCTTTTTGAGGTAGTCTGTATCAGTAGGTGGTAAGGAGAAGAAGAGTCCTGCGTCTAGACTGCCACCATGTTTACCCAGAAGTCCACTTCTAAACACTCCTAACCCTGTGGAAGGTACTACCATTCTCCCAGGGCACCCAGCCACATAGCCCCAGGGTCATCCTCAACTCTTTGCTTGAATTTTCTCCATGTAGCCAACGTTTTGCCAAGTGTCATTTATCCTACCTTCACAACATCTCTCCCATGTCTCCTTTTTTGATTCGCACAGTCACCAGTATCAATCCATCTTCTAAAGCCCTCCTTGCCTTATGCCTACACTATGGCAATACACCTTCTGCTTGGTCTTCCTGTCTCAATTTTCCTCCTCCCCTCACTATAACCACCCCTCTACTCCCTGCCCTGCCCCTACTCAATAAACTAGAGTGGCTCCTTATTATCTCTAGGATCAAATATATACATATATATTATACATATACACATATTGTGCCACATGCTCTAAGGTAACTATACTAACTCCCACTTACAGATCTGCATAAGGTGGCTACTATATCCCCTGAAGGCTCTAAGGTTAGGCTTGAAGAATTAGGGGATTGTCTTTCTAGTAGTAATTGTTTGAGCCCTCATTCCTTCTGATATTATCAGTTAAGAACCAATTTATTAACCAGCCTTAGGTAGCTTTTATAAAAGGAAATGACTCAACGTGTTACAGTAAGAGGAGCTGGTAAAAAAAGTCTGTGGCACACTTTCCCAGTAGAATATATGAAGTGAGCTCAAACTTCGAGAACAGGTGGCAGGATAACTCACAAGTCTTTTCCCTTCCTTGGTGAGGTGCTCATGAAGTTTCCCTAAAGCATGCTGTAGCCTCTTTGCTAAGCTTTTTACAGAGCTATTTATCTACATCCAGTCTGACCTGAAGCTGATGCTGCTGTCCTGGGGAGCCAGTGCTAGGATACAAAAGGGAAGGTGCAAATGGAAAACCTGGACCTTTTGAAATCTGAAAGGAGGAGATGGCAAGGAGAGGGAAGTGATTTAGGGCAAACCCAAAGCTAAGGCTTTGACTTCTCCGTCATTCAGTTCATCCGCAGAGATTGTTACTGGGACACTGAACTTGTTCCAACCTGTGGAATAACTGGTAGATAGCTTTTGATAAGTTGTTCAAGCTATATGAACAAGACTTTCATGTAACAATACCTCCTATCTTCTTAACTGCTTGACTAGTCCTTCTCTGTCTCCTTTGATACATCTTCATCCAAGTCACTCCCATTAAGCAAGGGCACATCCAAGGATACCTTTTTTCCTTCCTCTACTCCTTCTCCCTCTGTGACCTCACCAGCTCTCACAGGTTCAACTACCATCTCTATGCAGATAATTTCCAGACCTATATATAGATGGCCTAAGTCTCTCTCCTGAGCTTTAGTCTCACATTACAACTTGTCTATTGGTCTTTTCCACCTGGTTGTCCTGTACCTATCTCAGACTCAACATGTCCAAGACAGAAATTATTATCTTTTCCCTAAACCTACCCCTCTTTCAAACTTCTCTATCACTGTAAAGAGGACTACCATTCTTCAATCATTCTGGTTCATAGTTTTGGTGCAATACTAAATGTAACACACACTCCATATATCTATAGAGGTGCTCTTTCTTTTATTTTTAAGCCCTTACCTTCTGTCTAAGTATCAGTTCTAAGTCAGAAGAATGGCAAGAGCTGGGAAATAGGGGTTAAGTGACTTTGCCAGAGTCACACAGCTTAGGAAGTATCTGGGGTCAGATCTGAATCCAGGTTCTCCTGATTCCAGGCCTGACACTAGTGCTCTATATACTGTGCTACCTAGCTGCCCCAGTGCTATTTTAAAAAATACACAACATCTCTCAGGTCTCTTTAATACACAGCATCCCCTTCTCTTCACTCACATAACCACTGCCCTAGTTTCGTCAGTGAACAAACATCCATTAGCCCTAACCAGGCACTGGAGATACAAAGTAAAGACAAAAACCCAGTCCCTTCTCTGAAAAATCTAACATCATTGGGGGGGGATATATAAATAACTATACGCATTCAAAACATATACAGAGCAGGTGGAAGACAATCTCAGACAGTAGGGAGAAATTAGTGATACTGAGGGATGATAAAAGACTTCCTGAAGAAGATGCCTTTTTAGCTGAGTCTTGACACATCACAAAGAAGCTAAGAGGCTGAGTTGAGGGGGTAGAATTCAGGCATGGGGAACAATCTCCTCAAAGGCATGGAGTTAGAAGATGGGAGACCATTAATAATCATATTAAGGAATGCTCCATTTATTCAATTCAATTCAATAAACATTTGATAAGTGCCTACTATATATGCCAGGCACTATGCTAAGAGCTAGAGATAACAATATTTTTCTTGTGTTTTAAATAGGAAAGGTTAATTATCATATCAAGAAAATTTTTCTGCATCTATTGATATAAACATACAGGCTTTGTTGCTGTTGTTATTCATATATTCTTTTATTGGGGTGTATGGGGTGCTCAGGGAGGAGTAGTATCTCTGGTATGTAGGCCTTGTCGTGCCCTTCTAGGGCAGCTCTCCAGCCTCTGACCCTCACCTGACACCCAGCTCTCACTTGTGGCTCCCAGTAGCTGCTAGCATGTGGCAGCGGCCACACCCCGGGCAACAGCTTCGACAGGCCGGCTAAACCTTGTGAGGGTAGCCATTGGGTCATAGACCCCTGGTGAACCAAGGCTTTGCTCACCCAGCATGTGAAGACTGCTTCAGCTGAACAGATAGAAGAAACCAACAAGAAGTTTCAACGGCTGAGATGGCGATGCAGCAAAGCACTGTGGAGTGCTTAGGGCATGTTGGAGCACAAAAGACAACACGGCCATCCAATGCAGCTGAGGAAGTCTCCAGGTGTAATGATTTTTCGTGCCAATGGACCCAGGCTTCCAACGCCGAGAGAGTGGGACTGTCTCTGTGCATCGACTTTTCCACTTAAATCTTCATGCACAAGTGTCTTTGTGCACAAAAACGCACAAAGACAATCGTCATCCTCAGTTACCGAGAGACTACTACTATATTCTTTTATTTCAATAGTTCGCCTAATCTTAAACCAACTCTATGTTCCTGTATAAATCCAACCTGGTCATACCGTATAATCTTAGTGATATGTTGCTGTATTCTCTTTGTTAATATTTTAAATTGATTGGCATTAATTAGGGAAATTATTCTACAGTCTTTTTTCTTCTATGTTTTGACTCCCTTGTTTAAGTATCAAGATCATAGAAAGAATTTGGCAGGACACTTTTTTCTTTTTCTTTTTTTTCCAAACAGTTCAAGTAATAATTAAATTAATCTTTCTTTGAAGATTTGATACAATTCACTTGCAAATCCAATTGGTCCCAGGATTTTTTCCTTTGAGAGATCATTTATGGCTTGTTCAGTTTCTTTTTCTTTTTGAAAATTTTATTTAGTCAATTTAGAATATTTTTCCTTGGTTACAAGTGTCATATTCTTTCCCTCCTCTCTCCCCACCCCTTCTCGTAGCCAACACGCAATTCCACTGGGTATTACATGTGTCCTTGATCAGAACCTATTTCCATGTTGTTGATGTTTGCACTAGGATGTTCATTTAGAGTCTATATCCCCAATCATATCCCCATTGATCCATGTGATCAAGCAGTTGTTTTTCTTCTGTGTTTCTGCTCCCACAGTTCTTCCTTTGGATGTGGATAATGTTTTTTCTCATAAATCCCTCCAAATTGTTCTGGATCACTGCATTGCTGCTAGTAGAGAAGTCCAGTACATTGGATAGTTCCACAATGTTTCACTTTCTGTGTACAATGTTTTCCTGGTTCTGCTCCTCTCACTCTGCATCACTTCCTGTAAGTTGTTCCAGTCCCCATGGAATTCCTCTACTTTATTATTCCTTTGAGCACAATAGTATTCCATCACCAACATATACCACAATTTGTTCAGCCATTCCCCAATTGAAGGGCATCCCCTCATTTTCCAATTTTTGGCCACCACAAAGAGCACAGCTATGAATATTCTTGCACATGTCTTTTTCCTTATTATCTCTTTGGGGTACAAACCCATCAGTGCTATGGCTGGATCAAAGGTCAGTCTTTTTGTGAATGGTTGGATCAATTCCATTATGTGTATTTTTTTAAACAACGTATTGTTGGATTCTATTCTCTAATCCATTCTGTTGTCTTCATGAGTTTTATGTTTGAGTTTATATTCACAATTATTACTGCTAATTGTGTGCTTCTTTTGCTTTATTATTTTATGTTCTTCTCTTTGTTTCCTATGTCTCCTCTTTAAAAAAAGGGTGAACAAGAAAGATGTGCTCAGCACCACTCCTCTTTGTTTGGTGCAATCTGATTCTAACCCCCTACCTCTCTTAGATTTCCCTTATATGGAGCCCACTCATGAGTTCTTGCCCTTTCCTTCTTTCTTTTAAACTCCAAAGTTCAAGCGGCAAGTCTTTCTGAGCAGGTCATACTCACTCAGTAAACAGTGTAGCTGACAGAAACTACAGCTACCAAGGAAAACACCAGTAACAAAATAAATTACTCCCAGAAAAAGGGGGGAAAACAGAAAGGGAAAGACAATTATGGGGTTTAAAACAATAACAACAGATGGACAATTGAAAGATGTCTTTCTAAAAGTATTCAAGGGAGATCACGGTGGAAGAGGAACATAAATTGAAATGTCAGTGGAGGAACAGGGCAGAAACACCAAGGACTAAACCTCACAACATCAGGTCTATAAGTAAATTTCTTCTCTGAAATTCAATAACTGTAGAAATTAATTAATTAAAATTAATATGCTACAGAATGTGAGGGTGAATAAAAGAGAGAAGAGAAGAAAGGGAGGTGTACTTTAATCAAGTCAATGATAAACAACAAAAGGAAAAAAAAACCTTGTAATCTCCCAGGAAGAATATAGGAGAATAGATAAGGTGGACAAGGAAGAAATAAATTCAAAGTAAAGAAAGGGGAAAATCTTGATTAAGTCATGGGAAAGGGTCCCTCTTGTACAGTGGGAGAAGGAGATTCTGTAATGGGACATGTCTGTAGAATGGGTATCATCTGTAGGGATTTAGTGCTTAGAAAGACCACTACCTCTGAGAGTATTGTGCCTACAAAGGTAACATTCCACCTCAGAAGAGGGGGATATCTGGGATTTGAGGGGGAAAAACATCTAGAAAGATGAGGCAGGAAACCCTCCAGAGAGGAGATTTCATGTCAAATGGGAAAGATTATCATGAGGAAGGCAGTGGTTAGAAATGACCACACAGGGGCAGCTGGGTGGCTCAGTGGATTGAGAGTCAGGCCAAGAGATGGGAGGTTCTAGGTTCAAATATGGCCTCAGACACTTACTTCCCAGCTGTGTGACCCTGGGCAAGTCACTTAACACCCATTGCCTAGCCCTTACCACACTTCTGCCTTGGAACCAATACACAGTATTGACTCCAAGACGGAAGGTAAGCATTTAAAAAAAGAAATGACCACACAATCTGGGACACAGGCAAGATTATAAACTGGGGGCAATATTTCTACCCTCTTTATCTACTGTAAAAACGGATTTTTAAGAGTGAAGTATAACAGAAAAATGGGAGAGGGGGTAAGATCTACAAGGCAATAATATAGAAACTTTTTAGAAGAATTCAAAATTGGCACTTTAGAGGTTTTGATTTCATGAATAACATGGTGACTGAAGACAATAAATAAATCTAAGGCCATGAATCAAAGAATAAAAGTTTACATGAAGAAGTGTTCTACATCTCTTATAATCAGAGAGATGCAAATCAAAACAACTCTGAGGTATCACCTCACACCTAGCAGATTGGCTAACATAACAGCAAAGGAAAGTAATGAATGCTGGAGGGGATGTGGCAAAATAGGGACATTAATTCATTGCTGGTGGAGCTGTGAACTGATCCAACCATTCTGGAGGGCAATTTGGAACTATGCCCAAAGGGTGCTAAAAGAATATCTACCCTTTGACCCAGCCATAGCACTGCTGGGTCTGTACCCCAAAGAGATAATGGACATAAAGACTTGTACAAAAATATTCATAGCTGCGCTCTTTGTGGTGGCCCAAAACTGGAAAACGAGGGGATGCCCATCAATTGGGGAATGGCTGAACAAACTGTGGTATATGCTGGTGATGGAATACTATTGTGCTAAAAGGAATAATAAAGTGGAGAAGTTCCATGGAGACTGGAACAACCTCCAGGAAGTGATGCAGAGCGAGAGGAGCAGAACCAGGAGAACATTGTACACAGAGACTAATACACTGTGGTATAATCGAACGTAATGGACTTCTCCATTAGTGGCGGTGTAATATCCCTGAACAACTTGCAGGGATCCAGGAGAAAAAAACACCATTCATAAGCAAAGGATAAACTATGGGAGTGGAAACACCGAGAAAAAGCAAATGCCTGAATACAGAGGTTGAGGGGACATGACAGAGGATAGACTCTAAATGAACACTCTAATGCAAATACTATCAACAAAGCAATGGGTTCAAATCAAGAAAACATCTAATGCCCAGTGGACTTACGCGTCGGCTATGGGGGGTGGGGGGGGGAGGAAAAGAAAATGATCTATGTCTTTAACGAATAATGCTTGGAAATGATCAAATAAAATATATTTTAAAAAAAAAGAACAAAAGTTTAAAATAAAAGGAGCAGGAAGATAATAAGGTAAAGACATCCTTTTTTAGAAAAAAAAAGTAGAAATCCCCAACAAATAAAGGAAAGTGGAGAAGAAGAGAGAGATTTTACTTAACTATTTAAGTGAGAGAAAAAACAGCAGAAGAATTGGATAACTAGATAAAAAGAAGAAAGCAAAATTAATAAGAAAAACTCCAAAAGTAATGAATATAGTGACAAATGGATGAGAAGGGTGCTTACTGGATGTATTGAAGCCAACTATAGCCCAACAAGTCCCAAACTGAACTCATTATATTTCTCTTTAAACCTTCTCTCCTTGATAACTTACCTATTACTGTTCAGAGTGCCACCATCCTCCCATTCACCCAGGCACCCAACCTAGGTATCATCTTTGACTCTTCCCTCTCTCTCAGCATTCCCTCACCCCCATCCAATCTGTTGTCATGGCCTGTGTATCTTACCTTGACACCAGCTTTCATATATGCCCCCTTCTCTCCTGTGACATAGGTGTGGGGCCTAATCATTTCACACCTGAGTATTGAAATAACTCAGTGGTTGGTTTCCTTGTCTCAAGTCTCTCTGTCAAAATGATCTTCCCTAAAGGACCTGTTTGTACAAAAATACTTACAGCAGCTCTTTGTGGTGGCAAAGAATTGGAAACTGAAGGGATTCCCCTCAATTGGGGATTAGTTGAACAAATTGTGGTATGTGATAGTGATGGAATACTATTGTGCTGTCAGAAATGATGAACAGGATGATTTCAGAAAGAACTGGAAAGACCTACATGAACTGATACAGAGTGAAATAAGCAGAACCAGGAGGACACTGTACACAGTAACTGTGATATTATGAAATGATCAAATGTGATCAACTTTGCTACTAACAGCAATACAATGATCCAGAGCAATTTTGAGGGTCTTGTGAAAAAGAATATCCACCTCTAGAGAAAGAACTGTTGAAGTAGGAATGCAAATGGAAGTATATGATTTATCACTTGTGTTTGGGGTATATGATTTGGGGTTTTGGTTTTATAAGATTATTCACTTACAAAAACGAATAATATGGAAATGTGTTCTACGTGACAATACATGTATAACCCATATTGAATTGCTTGTCAGATCCAGGAGGTGGGAGGGAAGAAGGGATGGAAACAATTTGGATTATATAACTTTGGAAAACTTTGGAAATGTGTTATTAAAATTGTTTAAGAATTAAAAACGATAAAAAACTACAAAGCGATCTTCCTAAAAATACAGCTCTGACTATGTTGCCCATTCATTCAGTAACCTCCAGCAGTGCTCTGCTCCCTCCAGGAACAAAAATTAACTTTTCTGGATAGCTTTTAAAGCCCTTCATAACCTGGCTCCTTTATACCTTTCCATCTCTTACATTTTACTCCCCTCTACATTCTCTGCAATCCAGTGACTCTGGCCTTCTATCTTCCAACTAAATGCATTTCATTGGCTATTCCCCATGCCTGGAATTCCTTCCCTCCTGACTTCTGGAGCTGCCTTTAATACCTCATCTGAAGGTGTTCAAAGAGGACCAGAATTTCTAGTTTGAGAGCATGCTGAGCCCTTTTCAAAGCTGATCATCCACCCTTGGTGTCTTCTTGTTACGCAACTTTTACTTAAGACTCTAAGAAACTGTATCATGCTCAGCAGCCACAGTCTAGTAAAACCATCTAGCAATCTTGAGGGTAACCAACAGACCTCAAACCCATCAGTGAGTTAGGGGGGTGTCTTTCCTAAGCATGTCAATAGATGAAGTACTGTCTTTAAAAAGGAATTTTTTAAAAAATCCTAATTCAGGAAAAATATTCAAAACCCAAGGAGGAAAATATAAGTCTAACTCTCGTTCATTAAATATGAATGGACTAATTAAATAAAATGAAAAATAGTGACAAATCAGAATAGAAAAAAAATGATGTCTTGTTACTTACCTGAAAGACCTCCAAAAATCAAAGACATACACAGAATAAAAATGAAAGACTGGAGCAAAATTTCTTATGCATCATGTAAATCCAAAAAAAGCAACATCTGCAATCATGCTATCAGACAAAGCAAAAACAAAAATCCACAAGATAGAAATAAACAAGGCAGAGACATTATGCTGAAAGGAGACAAACAACTACGAACATCAAACCTTTATGCTCTGAATTCTTTAGGAAAAACGCAGAAACTAAATTTGTAATCTTTTTTTAAACCCTTACCTTTCTTCTTATAATCAATACTGTGTATTGGTTTCAGGGCAGAAAAGCATTAAGGGCTAGGCAATGGGGGTGAAGTGACTTGCTCAGGGTCACACAGCTAAGAAGTATGAGGTCAGATTTGAACCAAGGACCTCCTGTCTCTAAGCCTGGCTCTCAATCCACTAAGCCACCCAGCTGCCCCCATGAATTCATATTCTTCTGTCATTCTACCTCTCCCTCTGCCTTGTGATGCCATATTCCATTCTTGATTCTTACCATGACTTCCAACCTCTCCACCCTGATCCTTTCCCAGGCCATGACTCATGTAGTGGCTACTCTCCTTTCTTTCCCATTCTGACACCTTGGGGGACCAATTCAGTTCTATACTGCCCTCTTCTCAAAGTACTTTGCCCCTTTATCCTATTGTTGATCTTGCCTTGCCACACCTTGGCCTTAGATTACTCCTAATATCTGCTGCTTTTCTTTTTACAACTGTGTTTCTGAATGGAGCTGGAGAAAATCATAAACCCAAGCTGACAGGTCCTACTACTAATTTATGTTATATAATCTCATCTGGGCCCTCATGGCAACAAGGCAATCCTTTTACACCTTTTTAATTGACTCACTATCTTACCACAGGGAATTTCTAAACCTTTCCATTACTCCTCAAACCTCCCCATGGTTCTCCCTCTCTCTACCCTCTCAGCTGAGAATCTTGCCTCATATTTCACTGAAAAATTGAAGCCATTTGCAGAGGGCTTCCTCTTCTCCATCTCATATCACTCGAATGCCTTCTGCCCTTATATCCACCTTCACCCGTGTCTCATGAAGAGGTGGCCCTTCTCCTTACCAAGGCTAATCCTTTTACATGCATAAGTCATCCCATTCTATCTTGTCTTCTCCAGCAGATTGCCCCCTCCATCAATTCCATTTATCTACTTTTCACTCACACTTATCTTCAATTGCTCCTTGTCTACTGGCTACTTCTCTGCTGTCTATAAACAAATTCATGTCTCTCCCATCCTCAAAAAAAATCACTTGATCCATTCATTTCTGCTAGCTGTCATCCCATATCTCTCCTTCCTTTCGTGGGTCAACTCCTTGAGAAATCTATCTACACATGCCTTCTTTCTTCTCAGTCTCTTCTTAACATTCTACAGTTTGGCATCTGACCTCATCATTCAACTGACACTGCTCTTCAAAGTTACGAGTCATCTTTTAATGGCCAAATCCAATGACCTCATCCTTGACTTCTCTGTAGTCTTTGACAATATCAGTCACCCATTTCTTGATCCTCTCGTATTTTTTCATTTGTAACTTTTTATTATACTACTCTTTCTTGGTTTACCTCTTACCTTATGACTGCTCCTTCTAAGGCTCTTTTGCTAGATCTTTATCCAGGTCATTCTCACCAATGGTGGGTGTTCCTAAGCTTCTGTCCTGGGCCTCTCTTCTCTTCTCTAGCTAAACTATATCACTTGAAGATCTTATCAGCTCTAATGGACTCAATTATATCTCTCTGCTGATGCTTTCCAAATCTATTCATCCAGCTCTAATTAACTTCTCTCCTAACTTGCAGATTCACACCCTCACCTGCTTATTGGACATCTCAAACCACATTCAAAAAAAATCTCTTCTTAACATTCCTATAACTGTGGAAATTTGCAACTTTTCTGTCATACTTGACTCTTCATTCTCTCTTATAGTTGCCCAGGCCTATCCATTCCAGTTGAAAGAGCTACTTTTGTTCCCCCTCCAGGCTCTCCCCACTCTAGTCAACCCTCCCACTTTTCAAAGTAATTTTCTTAAAGCAACAGGTCTGAACATGTGACCCTACTATTCAATATACTTCAGTGGCTCTTTATAATTTCTAGAATCAGATATAAAATACTCTATTTCTTATTCAAGACTTCTTAGAACTTGGCCCCTTTCAACCTTTCTGGTCTCAAATTTTATTTACTTTCATGTGCTTGCCTGTCTACAGAAACTGACCTCCTTACAGTTGCACAAGACATTTTATCTCCTGATTTGGGGCATTTTCATTGGCTATGAACTCTCTCCATCCTCATCTCTGCCTCCTGGTTTCCCTGGCTTCCTTCAAATTTATAAGAAGCCCTTTCTGGTCCACCTTAACACTAGTGGCTTCCCTTTGCTGATTATCTTCAATTTAACCTATATATTAGAGCTGTCAAACTTGAAGTCTACAAACCACAAATTGCCCAAAACTCAATGTGGCCCAAACTAGATTAAAATGTAATTGGGAAAGGACAGCTAGATGGGGCTCAATGGAATGAGAATCAGACCCAGAGACTGGGGGCAGGGGGATGGGGGAGAGGTCATGGGTTCAAATTTGGCCTCAGACACTATCTAGCTGTGTGGCCCCCAGTGAGTCACTTAATCTCCATTGCCTAGCCCTTACCACTCCTCTGCCTTGAAACCAATACACAGTATTGATTCTAAGACAGAACATAGGGGTTTTTTTAAATGCAACCGAGAAATGTTTAACAAAATAAATAAAAATATAGTGGAGAGTACAATGGAGATACACAGAAAGAGCATGAACTTGAACAGATTTTGAGAAATAGCACAGGGCAGAAGGGCCTGACATGATATGGTCCATGGGGTCAGACAAAGAGTTGGACACAAGGGAATGACTGAGAAACAAAAAGCAAAGATGCCCACTATCCCCAACATTATTTGATACAGCTCTAGAAATGCTAGGGTAACCCCGTGTCCCAAAGCCCACTGGTATGGAACTTTCCTTCTGTTGGAACTGAAGGCCCTGTCCTCCATAAAAAGGAGGCAGAACTGGTAAGATGTAAAAATGTCAGCCCCCTTTGGGAATCCCTCTTCCAAGACTTTTCAGGAACAGTCCCATCTCCCCTTAATAATTGGTCAAACTTCATCAAGTCATCTTTCAGCTTTGAGAGGGAAAATGGATCATGCAACTGTACTTCAGGTTGCTGAAGGAAAAGACTCTAGAGCTGGTAGTTTCTATAATGTCCCTATTTCCAACTTTCCGGTTCCCCTTTGGAGAGATCCTGGTACCCTCTTTCTCAGAGGAGAGCAGAGTGGTGGCCTCTGGCCCCAACCCTCTATTTTCTCTCCTGACAGGAATGAAAGTCTCCCTTATAGAAGGGAGAAGAGGTTAGAAGTCTATCTATCTGCTCCCTTAAATCTTGTTTGTCTAGGGGATATGATTGGGTTCCAGCTAACTTCTGATTGCTTTGTCATTTTGGTGGGAAGGGTGGACCCTAAGCTGTATATCTAACACTTGAACCTTCCTTCACCTAATACCATTTCCACAATAAACACACATAGGAAATAGTAAAGAAACCCATTTATTCAAATCATAGCAAGAAAGAAATCAGAGAAGATATGCATAAGAAAATATATACTAGACAGTAGAGAATGAAGGAACTCTCCCATTGCAAGTGAGATAGGCCCCAAAGGAGGACTTGAAGCTCTCTTCTCTGACTCCACCCTGCCACTCACATCGGGCAGGGGCTTCATCTCCAGCAATAAGGAGAGAGAGCCCCATGTCAATGGGCTTTGGGTCAGGGGTTATACTAGCAACTGTAATAAGACAAGAGACAGAAATGAAATGTATAAAGCCAGACTAAGAGAAAAAATTGTACTTATTTGAAGATATGATGATTTACATAGAAAATCCTAGGAAATCAGCAAAGACTAATTAAGAAAATTAATAGCTTTAGGAAAGTTGTAGGCTACAAAATCAACTGACAAAAATCCAGCATTTTTATGTAATAATAACAAAACCCAAGAAGCAATAACAGAAAGAAAAATCCCATTCAAAATAACTATAAAATACATAAATTATTTAGGAATTAATCTATCAAATTACGCAAAATATTTGTGGAGATTCGGTTTCAAAGAGCTCTGTTACAAATAAAGAACTTAAATGCTGGAAGAATATTCAGAGCTCATGGCTTAGCCAAGTCAATATAATAAAAATGTCAATGCCATAAAAATTCATTTTTTCTATTCCAGGATGTTTATTAGACACCAGCCAAGGCATAGGGGACTAGGACAAGCTGCCAACCCTCTCCCCAAGCCATTGCCAAGAATCAAGGTTTAGGATGTTGAAGGGATCATAAGTCTTAAAACTGCCAAAATATCTTGAGAGAAACATTCTATTCTCTCCCAAACTCTACAGCTCTGTGTATGCCAGGGGGATCAGCTAGAGAACTGAAAGATAAAAGGGATAAGGGGTTCCCTTTAGTCATAGACAAAGTTGGGTAGAAGGCTGAGACCAATAGGAAAATGGAGGGTGTGGGGAGAGCAGAAGCACAAGGAACAGTAGCACTGTGGAATATTCAAGACGGCATTTGAGTTCTCAAACTGGGCTAGGAATGGAGGCATCTAGTATCTTAGGAAAGTAGAAATTCAGAGTTTCCACCCTTTTTTTCAGAGGATACAAACATAGGTGTACTTGACAGAAAGACCCTATCCTCATCAGGATAAGTCAAGCATCCCTTCTCCAGTTCTTTCCCTAGCTGACATTTCTTTTCTGCCCTGAGGGATCAGATAAATAAGGATGGGTGTTCAAAGCCAAGGATCTCCCCCTTAGCCCCATGCTCAGAGTTAGGGTATCACCCAAACCCCAGAGGGAATAAGTAATATAGACATCAGGAGTAAGAGAATTGGAGATTCAGTGTAGATATATACATACAATATTATAGGTAGATAAGGGAGAGGAATAGGAGAACATGGTCCCTTTCACAGCTTAAGTAGTTAAAGATAGGCACCTTCGCTAGCAGCAGAGAACAGTTGGGAGGGAGAAGAAGAATGGAGTAGGTAAAAGACTCAGTGAAAGGAATTTTAATAAGAGGTCCCAATCCCAGAAACAAAAGTTTCATTTGCTACAGTGGGACTCATGCCAGTGTGTAGTAGTCTTGGTGTGGGAGCTGAGGAGAAAAGAAAGAGGACATAAGGAAAGTGGGACAGGAAGGCATTTCCTTCACAAGATCCCCATCCCTCCTGGCTCTCAATAGCTCTCTGCTGACTTCATGTATACATACCACTGATAGTGGTATATGAGGGAACTTATTGAGGGGACTTTGATCATGAGGATAGAATCTAAACTCTGGTTCCCCCTGGGGCCAGCAAGAAAGCCAGCAATCAAAGTAAGGGACAAGGCCGGCTTAAGGTCCCCTGAGTGGCCTGGAGAAAGGGTGACAGTTGGCTGAAGAGGAGTGACATGTGAGAGTCAGTGGGTGAAGAGAAAGTTAGATAAATTGAGGCCTGCCCAGATTTCAGTCTCTGGCTTCCAGAACAAAGATAGATGAGATTCAGTAGGTAGTTGCTATGGTAAGAAATTTAGGCCTTGGTCAGTTAAATGGAGGATATATATTAATCCTTTCTTTAGGAATGATCTATTTCCTCTCTCTATCCTCTCCTTTCTGATTAATAAAAATATTCAAATCTATGGCCACACTCCATATTTTAATCATAAAAGTGGGAAGGGAAGGGTGAAAATTTTTATGTAATCAGGCATGACTCACCGCTGGTACTTGCAGAGAAGGAATCAAGGTCAAAGTTGAAACTAAGGATTGGGATGCTATTCCAATCAAATTATCACCATAATAATTCATAAAACATAATATGGAAATGTGTTTTACATGTACATTCATAATCTACAGCAAATTGCTTGCCTTCTCAAGGAGGGAATTTGGAACTCAAAATTTTAAAAAAGGAATGTTAAAAACTGTTATTACATGTAATTGAGAAAAAAATAAAATTAAACAACAAAAAAATAAAGTCATAAAGAGGCAAATTTAGGACTGAAAGCGAGCCAAAAGTACCATGGACTACCTCAGAAGGTGATCCTTACCTTTGAAGGTCTTCAAGCTCAAACTGGAGGATGCCTTCCTTCCCTCCTCTCCTAAGAAGAAATTCTTGGTCAGGTCCAAGTTGGGAATAAGATCTATGTAGCCTCTGAGGCACCTGCCAACTGAGATGCTGTATGTTCACTGCTCTTTTTTTTTATATTTGCACATACTTTTATTAGGTATAAATGCCCCCCCCCAGACTGTATGCTGCTTGAGGGCAGGAAATGCTCCACTCTCATCTTTACATCCCAGCCCCTTACACACAGTAGGCATTTGACAAATGCCTATTGATTGAATCCATGGGGAGCCTCTTTGGGGAGAAGGCCCCCCCCCAACATTCAGCCGATTACAGGCTGCACTAGACTTTCTCTAAGCCTGATCTGGGGACAAGGATTGGACCTTTTACAAATAAAGAAACTGAGGGTTTCCCAGCTGTGTGTGGGGGGCAGGATTTGAATTCAGGTGCTCTTTGCTTCCAGCCTCACCTAGTCTGCCCTGCACTATCACCACTGGATGACGGCTGAGTGGGAACATGAACACTCAGTTCTTCGGCTGAGGACTCCCCCCCCCCCCCCCCGGGGAATCTTCCTATTTCTTCATCTGCAAAATGAGGGCTATAAGTTTACTATAAGGCCACCTAAAAACCATCCAGTGAAGTAATTTAATACTTTTAAGAACTCCTACTGACAAAAGTTTGGACACCATACATATCCTTCCTGCATGGGTCATGGGTTACTGCCTTGGCTAACAGTTGCTACACAGTTTAGAGTTCATTTTCTGGTCAGGGACAATGTTCTAATCAGGCTTGTCGTGTCACATATTTTCCACAGATACTATATGCTACTCAAAGGAGAAATGGGAATTAGATGGTGATCATCAGTCTCAGCAATCTCTACTTAACATATCAAGTTTTCAGAATAATAAGTTCTGCCTCTTGAAACTGTTGGGCCTTAATTAACAACTCCAGTATCTTTGATTTTGATAAAATCACTCAGAAATCTATTGTCTCCACTTAGAGAAAGATAGTCCTCAGAATAGAACATTATCAGGCATCATTCATATCTGAACCAGCCCTCACATAATTAACAGTTGTTCTGGTCTTTTTCATAAGTGTGTAGGTGTGGGGGTGGGGAGGGGGGGTTGGTTGACAAAACTTTCCAATTAATAATGATGCCTTCCTATTATATAATCCTTCAATAGTTTTGAAATCACTTCCACAGTATGCCTGATGATGGCTTCTGGACACTCTTATTCCCAAGGACATAACACCACCAACTGGTTGACCTAAGGCTTATGAGGGCTGTGCTGAGAGCTAGAGAAGAGACAAATAGTCACCTGTGTTCATCTTTGAACTTTCTCCCCTCCTTTGATACTTAGCCAGGATTCATCAGCTAGGTGGTAAAGTGTATAGAACCCTGGGCCCCTAGAGAGGAAGACCTGAGTTCACATTCAGACTCAAATAATTACTTGCTGTGTGACCCTGGGCAAGACACTTCACCCTGTTTGCCTCAGTTTCCTTATCAGTAAAATGGGCTGGAGAAGGAAATGGCAAACCCCTTTTCTGGGGTCCAAATGGGTTCACAAAGAATCAGACATAACAGAAAAAACTAAAAACAACTAGATTCATCACCTAATGGTTATCCCACTGCCACTCCACCCTGTTACTCTCTCCATAATAGTGATACTGAACCCCACCATTTCCCACAGCTGAGGAGAAAATCCTCCTCCTCAAACCTGGCTGCCTAATCTTTTACTCTCATCCACTTCAACCTTACCCTCCCATCCTTACATCCCATTCCAGATCTTCTTGTCCATTCCACTGTGGGGATCTTATTCTATATTTGTCAAGATTCCTTGTATTTTATTTACTTAAACCCTTACCTTCTGTCTTAGAAGAAGAATCAATACTGACTATCGGTTCCAAGGGAGAAGAGTAGCAAGGACTAGGCAATGGGGTGAAGTGACTTACCCAGGATCACACAGCTAGGAAATGTCTGAGAATGGATTTAAATCCAGATCTTTCAGACTCGAGACCTGACTCTCTATCCACTGTGCTACCTAGCTGTCCCCATTTTATTTATTTGTAAAATAATTTTTGGGGGGCTGTAGGATACATTTATTTTCACTTGAACATGGAAAGAAAAAAGCCACACACACACACCCCTTTCTCAGGAAATGTGTATTACCAGCATCCCTTCCCCCAATCCTGTATACATACAGGTACTTGTACACAAAAGTGAACATCAGAGGGGTTCTCAGGCTGTCCTAGTTCTCCCTTCTCACTGCTCCCTAGAGGAGGAACTGACAAAGAATAGATGAGGGAGCCACACTGGGAAAGGGTCCCCAACCTTTGTCCCTGGGAGATGGGGGAGAGAGAGAGAAGAACCAGGGGCCAGGAGTGAGCAAGTGAGGAGGTAAGGCTATACCTTTAAAAGTGTTGTTCAATTTGTTCTTTACAGTTTCAGCAGGGTGGATAGAATGTGGTGGTAAATCCCCATAACATAACATAACCCTATCTCTTACCTCTCTCCAGCAAGCTCCCACACCACAGTCCTTTGGTTTCTCAGACAAAAAAAAAATAATAAGTTTTTCTTTTTTTGTACATTACCAGATTTTCCCACAGTATCCCTCCTGTTGTCCCTGCTAAAGTACCAATCCATGTAACAAATAGTATTTTTAAAGACAAAGAAGGGAAACAACATAACTGATTATCAAAAAAAGTCTAAAAATATGTGCAATGTGCAACATTTGTGGGCCTCCTACTTCTACAAAAGAGTGAAGTGGGAGGGTTTTCTCATATCTCTTCTTTTGAGTCATGCTTGTTCTTTATAATTTTGCAACATTATTGTTGATGTCATTGCATAGATTGTTTTCTTGGCTCAGCTCATTTCATTCTGTATTAATTTCCATGCTCCACTGTAATCATCATTTTTGTCATTTCTTATAGCACAGTAACATTCAATTCCTCTCCTATACCACAGTTTATTTAGTCATTCCCTAATCAATGGGCATTTACTTTGTTTCCAATTCTTTGCTAACAAAAAAGTGCTGTTATAAATTTTTTGGTGTTTATGGGAACTTTCTTCTTATCAGTAGTTTCCTTGAGGTATATGCCTAGGAATATAATCGCTGGGCCCAAGAATATGGACATTTTAGTCACTTTTATTTGCATCATTCCAAATTACTTTCCATAATAATGATACTGCTCATAGCCTCACCAACAATACACAATATGCCTGTTTTCTTACAATCCCTCTAACATTGACCATTGTCATCCTTTTTTATCTTTGCCAATTTGCTGCAGTATGTGAGGTGAAAAGTTAGGGTTGTTTTGATTTGATTTGCATTTTGTATTATTAGTGACTTGGAGCATTCATGTGGTTGTTAATATTTTGTAATTCTTTTGAAAACTCTTTATTCATATCCTTTGACTACTCATCTGTTATGGAATGGATTATGATCTTATTTATCTGTTAATATATCTTAGATATAAAACCCTAAATGAAATAGGATACAAAGATTTTTTTTCCCATTTGACCACTTTCCTTCTTCTTTTAGGTCAGTAATGGCGAACTTTTTAGAGATGGAGTGCCAGGCCCCACTCCCACACCAACCCCCACACCAAGTGCCATGCCTGCCCCCCCCCACTACATGCCATGCCCCTCCTCTCCATGAGTGCTGAGAACACCCCCCTCACCCCACACAGAAGAGGAAGGAAGCTCTCCCATTGGGCTGTTGGGCAGAAGGGCAGGGGATATGAAAAAATGTTGTCAGGCACAGTGGAGAGGAGAGATAGCAGTTCTGCCTAAGTCCCTCTGCCTTTCTAGTAATGAATTCGTGGGGGGGGCAGTAATTGTGCATGCCATCTCTGGCACCTGTGCCATAGGTTTTCTATCCCTGTTCTAGGTGCATTAATCTCATCTGTGCCTGAACTTTTCAGTTTCGTGTGATCATAGTTATTTCTTTTATCTTTTCAAATCTGACCTCAGATACCAGAAACAAGTCAATTAATACTGTTTGCCTAGCCCTGGCTCTTCTGTCTTAGAATTGTTACTAAGAACAAAAATATTCATAGCTGCGCTCTTTGTGGTGGCCAAAAACTGGAAAATGAGGGGATGCCCATCAATTGGGGAATGGCTGAGCAAATTGTGGTATATGTTGGTGATAGAATACTATTGTGCTAAAAGGAATAATAAAGTGGAGGAATTCCATGGAGACTGGAACAACCTCCAGGAAGTGATGCAGAGCGAGAGGAGCAGAACCAGGAGAACATTGTACACAGAGACTAATACACTGTGGTATAATCTAACGTAATGGACTTCTCCATTGGTGGCGGTGTAATGTCCCTGAACAATTTGCAGGGATCTAGGAGAAAAAAACACCATTCATAAGCAAAGGATAAACTATGGGAGTAGAAACACCGAGGAAAAGCAACTGCCTGAATATAGCGGTTGAGGGGACATGACAGAGGAGAGACTCTAAATGAACACTCTAATGCAAATATTATCAACATAGCAATGGGTTCAAATCAAGAACACATGTAATGCCCAGTGGATTTACGCGTCGGCTATGGGGGGTGGGGGAGGAGGAAAAGAAAATGATCTATGTCTTTAATGAATAATGCTTGGAAATGATCAAATAAAATATTTAAAAAAAAAAAGAATTATTACTAAGAGAAAAAAATAAGAGTTAAGAAAAAGACATCTCCTAAACATAGATGTGAGAGGAATAAGATCTACTTCTAATTTTTTTTAGTAATATGATCTTTGATATTAAGATTATATATCCATTTGGAAAGTATTGTGGGATATGGCCTGAGACACTGACATAAGCCTGATTTCTCCTAAACTGCTTTTATTTTCCCAGCAATTTTTCTCAAAAGGAAATTCTTTCCTAAGTAATTTGTGTTTTCTGGTTTATCAAACAATGTGTTATTGAGTTCCATTGTATATGGTTTTCCCTTGTCTAGTCTGCTTTCCTATTTCCCTGTTAAGAAGACTTTTATACCCTACTAAATGTAAGTTATTTCGTCTTTAACCCAGTGAATGAGAATAAGCTTCCAGCACTCTGCCCTCCACCCTATCTTAACCTCCAATGTAACAAGTCCTTCCATTCACACTTCTTTTGTAAGAGACAATTTGCTCCATTTTACTGCTCCTTACTCAATTTTATTTTTTTAGTAAGAAGAACTGGGAGACCATTGTACATAATAACAGCAATATTAGACAATGATCAACTGTGAAAACTTGGCTCCTCTCAGCAATGCAATGATCTGAGACAATCTTGAAAGACTTATGATGGAGAAAGCTATCCACCTCCAGAGAAGGCACTGTTGGAGTTGTCTTTCACATCAGGGTATCTTTGGTTTTACTTTGGGGTTTTGGCTATGTATGAGTTTACTCTTACAACAATGACCAACTTGGAAATGTGTTTTGCATGACAATTAAATTAAATTAAAGTTTACAAAAGGAAGCACTAAAACTAAAATGCCACTTAATTATGAAATTATAGTTTACTAAAACCATGTTGCATACCGCCTGGGAAAGTACATTGTACACATAGCATACATGTGAATAGAAAGCAATGACAAATATCAACTAATTTAAGATGTGATTAATTATATAGTTAAAAGGTTTGATACTTCTATGCTATTTAACAATACATTGTTTAGAATTACAAAAAATTTATTTTTTAGGATGATCGGATCCCCTCATAATCAAAACAACCTTAAGCCTTCTTTGTTCTTTTGAACTACCACAGTAATGACAACATTTTAAGAGTTACCAATATTATTTTCTCCTATAAGAAGTAACAGTTTAATCTTATTAAATCTCATATAATTTTCATATTTACCTTCTGATGTTTCTGCAGGTTAAATTTTCTATTCCATTCTGGCCTTTTTCTCAAGAATACTTTCAAGTCTTTTTAGATCATTTTACTGGGTTGATTATTCTTGGTTGCAAACCCAGCTCCTTTGCTAAACTCTGAACTTTTATATTCCATGTCTTTCAGGCTCCCGATATAAAAGCTACTAAATCTTGTGTTACCCTGACTATAACCCCAGAATATTTAAATTGTTTCTTTATGGTTTATAATATTTTTTCCTTGACCTGGAAGCTTCAAAGTTCAGGGATTCATTTTGTAGCCATCTATTTCTTAGCTAGTAATTTTATGTTAGGGCCCCTGCTCTGCTCCTGGAGTTTGGGGTATAATACCAGGCTTCTGGTATTTTTTGCCACTGTTTTCTTTTTTCTTTTTTTTTTCATGAATAAGAGCAAGGTATTTTATAAGACAAAAGAATTACCTTTAGTGTGATATACAATAGCAGCCCTCAGGTCAAAAGAACCCCAGCTAGATTTTCTTTCTAGGCCTCTCTGGTACCCCTGTTCTTTGGAGGAGGCTAACACAGTGTTCATAGGAGAAGCCAGAGGATTTTCTATCTCCTAGTCCTCTGAGAGAAACACCAAGAGCACCTTGACTGCTTTTTGCAGGTCACTCATGAGACTGGGCTCCAAAGTTAAGGGTCCACCCTCTCTAGCAGTCCCCATCTTGTCATTGTTTTCTGAGCTCTATCTGGGGGATCTTTGACTCTGGGGGTCTTCCAATGTTCTATGTTCCAAGGCTGGTGTGATCACTACTTCACCAGCTTTCACCTCGGCCTCTGAGTACCACCCTGGAGCCAGGACCAGCACAGCTGCCACCACAGTCGCTTTGGGCACGTCCAGCTCACCCTCTGCTCCGGAATGGAAACCAGGACTGGATGGGGATAGGATTGGGGATGTAGACTCTAAACGATCACCCTAGTGCAAATATCAATAATATGGAAATGGGTCTTGATCAATGACACGTTAAACCCAGCGGAATTGTGAGTCGGCTACTGGAGGGGGTTCGGGGAGGGGAGGGAAAGAACGTGATTCTTGTAACTATGGAAGAACATTCTAAATTAACTAAATAGAAAAAAAAAGAAACCAGGACTGGCACTCAGAGTGACCAGAGCGGTAGAGTTCCACCCTCTATGGCCTCACTCACCTGGATGTGCACCTGTCCTACAGTCTGGGACCTGTGTAGTCAGTGTGCCCGCGCTCTGGGTGGGGGGCGGTAAAAGTTCCCAAAGCTGAGGTTGCGCAGTAGACACGAAGGCCTTAGCACCTTTGCCCCATGGGGAGAAGGAAAGTTCCGGAGGCGGAAGCAGATGCTGCCCTGAGGCTGCGCAGAAACAGCTGCCCCTGGCCTCTTCCGGGTTTGATGATTGGGCGGGAATCTGCCCTGAGGCTTCTGCAGTTCAGTCATACCAGCCTTCGCGCCTCAGAGGTCAGAACTTTTCTTCTCAAGTTCTCTGCTTTACCCTACCTTTTAGTTATTTCTGCCACTTTGACGTTCACTTTGAGGCATTGTTTTAAATTAGTTGTGGGGCATTTTGGGAGCCTGAGGTCGTTCTTTTTCCACCATCTTCCCACAGTTTTCTCTTTGTACAGTTAAAAGGTTTTCCCTTCATCTACCAAGCTCATTGTGTGACTTTAGATGTTTGTGTTTTTTTTTTGTTAATATAGGAAATATTATTTTTTATTTAAAAGTTGTGATTGTTAATATGTTGTTACCTGGACTCGAAGCAATGAAGTAGATTTTTAAAAAACCCTAATCATGTTAGAATCAATACTGTATATTGGTTCCAAGGCAGAAGAGTGGTAAAGGGCTAGGCAATGGGGGTTAAGGGACTTGCCCAGGGTCACACAGCTGGGAAGTGTCTGAGGCCCGATTTGAACCTAGGACCTCCGGTCTCTAGGCCTGGCTCTCAATCCACTGAGCCACCCGGCTGCCCCCAATGAAGTAGATTTAAACCTGAAGTGTTTCTGCACTTAGAAGAGAATTTATGAAGTGGTTCATTGCTTATGTCCCCAGTTAGAGATCAGAACTCTCTCACAATGGATTTGGGGTTGAGATCCTCCACACTACGAGAAAGAGCCGGCGCCCCAACTCTCCCCTTTGACTCCTGCTGCAAATCAAGGGACACCCAGCAACATATGGGAGCACTGACTACAGGTGTGCAAAAATAAAATCTGGCAAATGTATTTCTTTCACAGAATAAATTTCTTGTCTATTTTCTTTTTTTAAAACCCTTACCTTCAGTCTTAGAATCAATGCAGTGTATTGGGTCCAAGGCAAAAGAACTGTAAGGACCAGGCACTGTGGCTCCTACTGCCATGGTCATAGTCTGTAAATGAAAGTACTTACTATTTCTGCCTTTTTATATTTGTTTGAAATATCTCTATGACATAATATATGGCCATTTAAAAAATAAGTTCCATTTTATATCCCATTTAGTAGATGCCATAAATCTTTTAGTTTTAGATTCTCCAACAATGTGTTCAGTTATTATATATAAACAAACATTATTTGTTTACCTTTCTGTTAGCTTTATCCAAAACGGAGAGGGGGACATTGGATTCTCTTGGCATTGCTATTTTACTGTCTGTGTTTTTGTATTATTATTTCCTTTATGAATTTGCGTGCTAATGTTGGCTTGTTGTCTATGGATTCTTTCTACATAATGTAGTTTCCCTGGTTATCCCTTCTTATGTTTTGAATATTTGTTTTTGATTGGTATGGTATCATGATTGCAACTCCTACTTTTTTTTATTCACTTGATGCCTAATGAGTTTTTTTCTAGCCCTTTATTTTTATTATGTGTATTTTTCCTTTATTTAAAAAACCCTTATCCTTCTGTCTTAGAATCCAAGGCAGAAGAGCAGTAAGGGCTAGGCAGTGATGGTTAAGTGACTTGCCCAGGGTCACACAGTTAGGAAGTATCTGAAGTCAAATTTGGACCCAGGATCTCCCATCTCTAGGCCTGGCTCTTAATCCACTGAGCCACTTAGCTGCCCCCATGGGTTTTTTGTGTTTTTTTGTATTTTTTGTTAGCAACAGATTGTGGGAATTTGTTTTCTTATCTAATCTGTCCTTTTTCATTTATTTAATTATTTAATCCATTAACATTTAAAGTTATAAGAGTTAGGTTTTTGTTTTCCTCCATTCATCTTAAATACTGTTTTTTTTTCTGAATTGGGATTTTGGAGGGTTCCTCTTTATCTACAAAGACAGTAACTTCAGTTATTTTAGCTCAATATAGTTTAAAGAAATTCTACTTCTACCCTCTCTTCCCCTCAACCTGAAGCTTTCCCTCTCATTTGTTACCCTTTTCCATAGTTTGGGGTTTTACATATTAGTTTGCTTTTATCTAGTTATTTAATTCTTTCACTCTTTCCCCCTCCTCTCAGGTAAGAAGTCAAGTAGAATGTCCCTTTCCTCCCCTCCCCTTCAATTTGTTTGGTTCATTCATTTGTAAAATTTCATTTTTCATACCTTTTCCTCTCTATAAAGAGGATTTATTTTCCTCATTCTGTTCATCATTTATCTTCCATTTCTGTCTATTCTAGACTTTTATTCTTTGATTCATGACCTTTATACTTATTTAGTTCTTTAGTCTCTGTATTACTCATGGAATTAAAACTTGTAAAACACTTGTTTGGGGTTTCTTCTAATCAGTTTGTATGTACCTGTTGTAGAGCTTGCCTCTGGCCTTTTTTTTCACATTATTCTTAGAAATACCATTTCCTGCCAGTTATACAGAGGATATTGACCCATTTTAGTTTTTTCCTGTTTCTGATTTCATTTATTTATTTTTAAACCCTTAACTTCCATCTTAGAATCAAAACTGTATTGGTTCTAAGGCAGAAGATTGGTAAGGGCCAGGCAATGGGGGTTAAGTGATTTGCCCAGGGTCACACAGCTAGGAAGTGCCTGAGGTCAGATTTGAACCCAGGACCTCCCATCTCTAGGTCTGGCTCTCCATCCACTGAGCCACCCAACTGCCCCTCCCCCTCTGATTTTATAGTGCATTATTCATCTTTATCTCCCCTTGGTCTTGAAGGAAGTATGGGAAGTCCAACATCCTCAGGGCTCTTTTAAGCTAAAATATCTTCCTCCACCAAGAGGACAAAGAGGAGACATAGGTCAAGGCCAAAGCTGAGGCCTCAACCTCTCTCCTAAGTAATTCCTCCTTAGGAGTTTTGCCTGGAACTCTAACATAGTTTGAATCTTTGAAACAATTGTGATTCTTAAATAGCTGGATATTTTGTAGCCAGTCCCTAGGGCATGACCAAGTTTGCTAAGGCTATCTGAACACCACTCCAGTTATAAGAACTTTTCTCATTTAGACTAAAGCCCATAATGGATTGTTTGATTAAAATGTTAGCTGATGTTTGAAACTGATTGTTTTCACCTGCTGATGGTACTAAGGCATCTTATCATTTACTTTATATGGGATAGGATGATTTCATTGATTTACTTAATCAACACCCCACCTTACATATGTATTCTTCTGTTTGGAATTTAAAACCCTTCATGACCTGGCTCCTTTCCACATTTCCAGTATTCTCACATTTAATTCCCCTTCACTTATTCTACAATACAGAGACCCTGGCCCAGAGGCCAGCTTGCTGTTTGTTCTTGACTCACAACTTTCCATGTCTCAATTCTTTGCCTTCTCACTGGCTGCCTTTCATGCTGGGAGTGCTTCCCTTCGCTTCACTTTTGCCCTGGTTTCCTTTAAGATTCAGTTTAAATCCCTTCTTTTGCAGGAGGCCTTTCTCACCCCACCCCCACCTACTAGTGCTTTCCCTCTGAGATTACTTCCATCCATTGCATATACATTATGTGTATAGTGTTTTGCATGTTAACCATTGGAATGTGATCTTCTTGAGCCCTGGGACATTGTTTTTGTATCTTGGCTTCACTCACCATTCAACTGAAACTGATCCCTCCAAAATTACCAATTGATCTCTTAATTACCAGATTTAATAACCTCTTCTTAATGCTCATCCTTCTTGACTTGCAGCCTTTGACATTGTCAATCATTTTCTTCTGAATAGTCTCTTCTCTTTAGGTTTTCATGATTCTGCTCTCTCCTGCTTTTTCTCCTACCTGTTCAATCCCTTCTCAGTCTCTTTGGCCACACTTTCATTCAAGTCAAGTCCATGTAATTTCCCATTCAGCTGCTCACTTAAATTTTATGATCTTCTAAAACTCCCCAATCCCTCCCTCCCTCCCTCCCTCTCTCTCTCTCTCTCTCTCTCTCTCTCTCTCTCTCTCTCTCTCTCTCTCTCTCTCTCTCTCTCTCTCTCTCTCTCTCTCTCTTTTCTGTCTCTGTCTCTCTCTTTCTCTCTCTCTCTCTTTTCTGTCTCTGTCTCTCTCTCTCTCTGTCTCTCCACTTTTTTTACAGGTTGTCTCACTGACACTGTGGGTTCCTAAATGTCAGGAACTGTCTTACCTTTCCTAGATTCCCCAGAACATAGTATGGCACATAGTAGGTGCTTCATTTATTGGCTCTGACACTAACCATAGATAATTCCTAAGGTTCTTTCCTGGAACCCCTTCTTTTCTCCCTCTATACAATCTCATTTGGGGATCTCATCAGCTCCCATGGGTTTGAATAGAATTTCTATGTAGTTGACCTCTACATCTATATATTTAGCCCTAACCTCTTTGCTAAGTTCTAGTCACAAACTGTCCACTAAATATTTTGACTAGTATGTCTTGTAGACATCTCAAATTCAACATATTCATAACATAACTCATTTTCCCCCATCAAAATATGCCTCTTCTGAATTTCCCTGTAACTCTCGAAGGTACCTCCAGCCCTTCCAGTCACTCAGGTTCAGAGTTGGTTTCATTAAAAATTCTTAAACCACCCCTCCCCATAAGCAATACTTTGCTAAGTTTTGTGCTTTCTCTCTTCCTAAATAAAATTTATCTGGATGACCAAAAGGTAAGATCAGATCCGTCCCCTTCTCTACAGTCACATAGTCACTACTCTAGTTCAGTGAGTTGACAAGCCTTTGTTAAGTCTTTGCCATACATGATGCTAAATGATAGGGATATAAAGAAAGTTGCTCCTGCTCTGAAACTCATAATGGAGAAGACAACACATAAATAAATACCTAAGTATGTACAAGATATGTACAGAGTAAATGTAAGGTAACTTCAAGGACAGGACTGCTATGGGAGAACCTTGGAAGACCAGGGGAGCAACAATAACAAAGTACTTGACAAGGCTCTGAAGTCCTTAGCATTCTACTTTGAGATCCAGAGAAGACTCTGTGGTCCAGGTTTTAATCTCAAAGATGCAAGAGAGATATAATCCTAGGAGATGGAGGTCAGTGCAGAAACCCAG
Organism: Monodelphis domestica; assembly: GCF_027887165.1. Lineage (NCBI taxonomy): Eukaryota > Metazoa > Chordata > Mammalia > Didelphimorphia > Didelphidae > Monodelphis > Monodelphis domestica. The sequence continues at coordinate 51,475,989 of NC_077235.1, read as the reverse complement.
GTGACCCATGTTGAGACCAAGAGACCCAACTATCCCAAGCCATCAAAAAGTAAACCAGGGCCTGGCAGAAACCCTAATTCAAGAACTAAAGCTAGAGGTATATAAGCAAAATGAAGAAGGCATCAATATAGAGGCCAATATATGATCAATATAGAGAATTATTGTAGATCTAGTAGATTTTTCATAAGGACTATATGAATACCTAGAATAAATGAAGCAAGAATGACTGGAAAGAGAAAAAATAGTTTAGATAAAAGTACTAAACCTCATCCTCCTTGACCTCTCTGAAGCCTTTGACACTGTTGATGTCTTTCTTCTTGATACTTTCTTCTTTTCAGGTTTTTGATAAATTACTCTCCTGGGCCCCCTCTTATCTTTCTCACCACCAATTTTCAGCCTTCTTTGCTAGATCTTCATCTAAGCTGTGCCCACTAACCATGAGTGTCTTCCAGGGCCCTGTTCTGAGCTCTTTTCTCTCTATTTTTCTTGCTTATTTCAATAACTATTTGGTTCTGAGACTTGTCCCTTTTATTCAGATTCCCTAGAAAATGACTAAGACTTTCTGATGATTACTTTGATTCAGGTAGATTTACAGCCAGCCCTTGTTCAAAAAAAGTCTTCTTACCCAAGTATTTTTTTCTTACTTCTTAGTAGTTGGGATAATCATCAATAAAAACCACCCAACGCTATTAGAATCACCTTATACTCATCCCCCTAACCATTCCAGTATTTGTTATCAGCCAATTTTCTGGACTATGTTTGGCAAAATCCATGGTCCCAAATCCTGGATAGCTCTTCAGGGCCACAGGGATGTTCTACATTAAGTTTTATGAATGCCTTTCCCAGTGTTCTGGACTGTGTAAAGAGGCTTGGGAAAAATCTAAATGGAAGAGTCCATAATCAAATCTAGTAATTAACATTCCTTTAAATCCATAAGTTTTTAACCCCTGCTCTAGGGGAAAAATTTTCATCTGAAAAAAATAACACTTCTACCCTCCAATTCCAAGATAACATCTTCTTGTATACAAGTTTCCCCTGGAAACTCTAAAGTTATCAGGATTCATAGAGGGAGTTAAATAGGACAGAGGGCCTATGAGTGATTTTTTTCATTTTGATGACCTCAAAAAAAAAAAAGAAAAGAAGGGAGGGGGAAAAGAATACATTAGAAAAGATAGGGGGAAGAAATGTAGGAGAATTTGTTAACTCACATATTTGGGATGCTCCAAGTAGATGGCTACATTATTAACAAGGAGAAAAGTATAGAGAGAATCCCTCAAACTTTACTTTCATCTAAATTAAAAGGAGAGGTAGAATACACACATACATACACACACATGAAGTGTTTGGTGTAGGAATATTTTCAACTCAGTAAGAATGTGGTAGGGAGTAGGGAATAAAAGAGTCGATTCTGGTAGGAATTAATCAAAAGGAAAACAAATTCTAACCTAGAAGAGTGGATCATAAAAAGACATTTAAAATGATCATTGTTGAGTTGTATCCAACTCTTGGTGACCTTATTTGGAGTTTTCTTGGCAGAAATGCTGAAGTGGTTTGCTGTTTCCTTTTTGAACTCATTTTACAGAGGAAAAAACTGAGGCAAGCAAATAGGGTTAAGACGATTTCCCTGGGGTCACACAGCTAGTAAGTGTCGGAAGCCAGATTTGAATTCACATTTTTCTGACTCCAGGCTCAGGAGTCTATCCATTGTACCATCTCACTTCCCACCAATCATTCCACAAAAGGAGTGTTTTAGAGAAAGAAATAATGATAAGGAAATTTATCAAGGTGAATAAAAGGTAAAGAATCTCAAGTGCAATAATTAAAAGATTAGTGGGAAGGAAAGGGACCCAGAAGTACCAGATCTCAAACTATACTCCAAAACAGTAATCATCAAAATAATTTGATTCTTATTTAAAAAATAGATGTCCATCAGTGAAACAAATTAGGTATATAATACATAGAAGTTAGTGAACACAGTAGCCAAGTGTTCAATAAACCTGAATACTCCAGCTACTAGGGTAGGAACTACTTGACAAAAACTGCTGGGAAGCTGAGAAAGTAGTCTTGCAAATTAGGCTAAGACTAATGCCTCACAAGGACAGCTAGATGGCACAGTGGATAGAGTACATGGCCTAGAGTCAAGAAAACGCCTCCTTCTGAGTTCAAATATGACCTCAAACATTTAATAGCTGAGAACTTGTTTGTCTTCTTGCTAAACTAGCATTACAATCAGTATTTCCTATTCTCTTATACGTGGACATCCTCTAAATCAAATGTCTGTGGAGCTTCTTTAAAAGTTAACAGGCCAAGGCTTTTATGCTGTTTGCTGCAACATCTTGATTCTGTCTTTGTGCAAGCTTCTGTACAAGCTGTGTGGATGGCCAGTATGCAGGTACTTAATTCCAGTCTGTTATTTGCAGTATTCTGACAGTATCCTAAATAGACTAGAAGGGCAATTAAATGTGCCCTTCCATTTTTGCCAGGTGCGTATGGACATACCAGAGTCAGAATGTTTATTACTTTGTTGACACCAACAATATGACCAAGCAACTCTAAAGTGACTTCAGTGTTTCCCAGGTATAGATAGTTTCTATTATTCAGTCCTTCAAGGCCAAAACATTCAAGAGGGAAGGAATAAGCATTTATTAAGCACTTACTATGTGTCAGGTACAGTATTAAATGCCTTACAAATATTATTTCATTTGATCCTGTGGGTGCTATGGATGCTATTATTATCTCCTTTGTACAGTTGGGTAAACTGAGGAAGATAGAGTAACCAAAGTAAACGAAGTAATGGCAGGCCCAGGGTCACACAGCTAGGAAGTGTTTCAGGCAGGATTTGAATTTATGACTCCAGATCCAGCACTGACCCACCTAGTAGCTCGAGCTGTAGAGGTACTTTCTCCAAATGTTTTTCCACAGAATGACTGTAACTTGATGATCCCTTGTGCTCCATTGTCTAGGGTTATCGTGCATTTATATTCTCAATTTTTACAGTTACCTCCATACAAGGTCCTATGGGTCCTGGTGGGAAAATTTTATTCAGAATGACTAACAAGTTCATGGTTATTATTTGTGAAGCCTGAGGTAACCTCCTTCCTTGTCCTCATCTCCTTTTCCCAAAGCTGCACCTGAAAGCCCTCCACTTCTATACCACCAAAGTTATATTCTTTCCTAAGTGTATGTTACCTGTATAAGACCATCTTTTCCACAACTGTATCAACAAGAATATTTGCTTTTCTGGTTTCTTTCTGATAGTAATGTTTGTATATCTGGTCAGCTTATCTTTAATTCTTTTGTCTCTTACTTTTTGCCCTGGATCTGTTTTTCCCTATAGGTTTTATGAGTTCTTTCATTTGAATCAGCAACTTCAGGGCTATTAACCTGCTTAGTTCCTTTGTTCTATGAACAAGAAAAGGTCCCCAAGGTTGTTGGAGTTCAGCATCTGTCGTATCACACGTTTCTTGAGTTGTCATTTACATACTCAAATGATCTATCAGTTTGCAACATTAATATTTGTTTCAGTGCTAAAATAGTCTTTGTAGACTATCCAATAGTCCATAGCTCAGGCTTACTTAGGTCTTTCTGGCCAAGCCTATGTCCTCACAGGGTACCACCAGGAGTATGTTGGCAAATAATTAACAATTCTCTCTGGAGGATAAAAGGATATACCAGGCACCTCTTTTAGTCTGATCTGCATTACTAACAGTTTCCTAAGTCTAGACAATTACTAAAACAATAAATCAAAACCTGAACTGTAGTTCCATTTCTGAGGTGTAAATGGTCACACTGAAAATTTAGCAATTGGGTACTCCAGCTGGTTTGAGTTGGCTCCAGCATGCCCCTGAGTACCACCTTTCTCACAACAAGTCTGGAAAAGTGATTGTCAGCTTGGAATAGGAATTGGAGTGGAGTCCCCCACCCCAAACTTAATTAGTGTAATTGCTACTGTTTGATCAGAGATATAAAATAATTCAAGTTTATGTAAGCATTCTAAGTATGAGTCTAGAGTTTCAATTCCTTACAGGCCCAAAGAAAGGGCCTTAAGACATTTTTTAAAAATCATGTCATTGTCAGAGGCCAGCCAACCCTGTAACTGTTTTGCTATGTATCCAACCTAGCTATATCTCTCAGGGAAACTAAGTATCTTCCTGGAAAATGTTCCCAGATCGGATTTATCTTTGCTATTTCTAATTTGTACATTATATAATCTGTTTCGAGGGAAAGTTTCTCAGGAGAATCAGCCACCATTTGCCATATTGGTGAGATGATTCTGTCTTTGGATCTTCTCCCTGAAATCATACTGCTATTTGAATTGGGGAAACTTACTTCCATGGACATCTAGGCAGGTGGTAGCATAAACATCTTTGGGGCTTATAGGGTAGAATCAGCATCACTCAAGCATATTTTGTCCAGGAGAAATTTTTTTGAAATGTAGAGTGAAATGTAGGGTGAAACCTCAAACCTATATTCATCATCAACTGCTGTGCAGTCATCATTTCCATTCATTAACACTGCAAGTGTATATTACTTGTAGCCTACTTGGTTTTTCAAATATTTTGAATATTCAAATGACTTTGTTATTTCAAAGGGTATATCATCAATGGATGCACCTCATCTCCCTCCCAAATATACTTTTTTACAGTCCTCCAATTCTCTAACTCTGATCTTCATGAAGTTTATACATTCTCCTCATTAAATGTAGGTCCTACTGCATATACATATATACAGTGAACTCTTATTGGTTTTATCCTTCTTAAATTGACAATATTTTTCAAATACCATACCCTTTTCCTCACAGCGATGCTCCATGATACCAATATTTACCCTATTACCAAAAAGCAATATTACCGTTGACCAAACAATTTGATGAATTCCGACAGTGCAAATTAGAAACAGCAATATACAATTTCTCTGTCATGGCAATAATTTATTATTAACTCCCTGGCCATCTCCACCCCATCAGAAACTGGGATTTCACTCCTCATTCCTCTAAGTTTTGAGATGTGAACTTTTTGCCTGGAATTAGGCAGTCATATTTCCTTTATTTCCCCACCATGTTTCCATGTGGGTACCTTTCTTCTACCTCTACAGCACTCTTTTATGTGTTGTCTCCCTCCATTTGAATGGAAATTCTTTGAGGACAGGGGTCTATTCTATTTGTCTTTATATGCATCCTCAGTCAAATAGAATCTAGTTCAAAGTTTGCACTTTTATAAATGTGCATGCTCTCCCTTTTCCCCCCTCCCCCTCCCTCTCAACCCCTCCTTCCCTCTCCTCTCTTCTCTTCTCCTCTCTTCTCTCCTCTTCTCTTCCTTCTCTTCCCCCCTCTCTCCTTCCTTCCCTCCCTACTCCCTCTCCTCTCTCTTTCACACACACACACTCACACAGTGTCAACCAGAATTTCTAGCAGATTATGCCAATTATAAGACAATTGTTCTCTTAAGCATAGATCAGAATTAAAATTCATGTAATAGAAATGCTTAAAATGAATAATGCTTAAAAGATAATGCTGGAACAATAATTCAGGAAATTCTGCTTAAAAGGAAGCCAAATAGAATAAAAGAAATAAAAATTTAGTACAGTATTTAAACTCTCAAACAGAAAAAAAGAAAGGTAAATTATCTTTGACAAGATTGCCAACCTGTAACACTGTTCCACTAATTAGCTCATTTAAGCTTAGGGGCCATTTAATGGCCCCTAAGGTCCACAAGGTTCCTTCCTCTTTGGCTTTAGAGGCTTTATTTTTAGATGAACAGTTATGAGTTCAATCACCATTGCTCAGCCTCTAGTTAGGAAAATTCCCAATATTTAGGTGGAAATAATCTCTATCTTACTTTACATCTATTTTATTCTCTAATTAACCCCTGGCTTATTTGAGATGGACACAATGCAGTTTACTGAAAATAATGGGTAATGAGACAGCAGATGAAGTGAATTGCCCAGGGTCACATAACTAGCAAGTTTCTGAGGTTAGATTTGAAATCATCTTCCTGACTATAGGCTCAGTGCTTTGTCCACTGTGCTACCTAACTGCCCCTCATGCCTTCTTTTTAAATAAAAAAGCAATGATATGAAATACATTCATGGTTTCATATATAATCCTTTTTCGTATTCTGCTCTGTATGTGGAAATGCCCTTTTTGTGTCCAAGTTAAAAATAAGAAATAAAATTAAAAGGTATGGGCCAAAAATGCCTACTGTGTGTCGAGTACTGGATAGGCACTATAGGAGATGTATTTGAAAGGCATGTCTGTCATAGGCATGCATAGCGCATGATCCAGTCGGATCACTCTGGGCTGAGCCTTGCCATTGATCCTAAGGAATTTACTTTCTCCTGGGTAAGGGGAGAGGTTGCAATTACAACAGTTGCACTGGCTAGTATGATTTTGGCTGGCATGAAGAGGAATATAAGTAACTCACAGTTTAGTGGAAGGAGACAAGACTTCCATACATGAAATGATGAGAGACCCAACATTATTCAATATATAATTAAGTGCACACATTAAATACTAATTTTATTTTCTTTTTTGTGAACTTTACTAGAAATATTCTAAATATAGCATAACTTCTAGCAAAGTATTTGACAAATTTTCCATTATATTCTGGTGGATAAGCTCACCAATGAGTTGCCTCCAGTGCAAATCACTTCCACATACCCTTGGTCTAACCTCTATGTACTCCAGTCAACCCTCCAAGACTGCAAGATCCAGATGATTTGCCATTCTGTACCTCTTGCAAAATTTATAAATCTGTAGCTTTAGTGCTGAAGATACAACTTGTTTCAAGGATATTGTTACTTGTTTCAAAATAAGAGTCCCTAGGTAGGAGAGAATAGAAGATATGCCTGGGACCCAGAGTTCGGGTCTCTTCACCTCCTCTACCTCCCTGGCTACCTTGGGAATTTTCAGCTAGATAAACATGGTATGTTGTGAGAGTCCAAGATGACTACTTACTCATAAATGAGAATTTACAAAGTAATATCAAGTAATATCAAGAAGAAGAGAATGCTAGTAAATGGAAGAGGTATGTGTGTGAGAGGAGAGAGGATCAGGAAAAGACTTATGCAGAAGGTGTACTATAAACTGTACTTTGAAGATAGTATACAAGTGTATGTATGATGTTACAGGTTATAGACAGCACAAGTTCTGAAAAAGGTCTGGGGGTTTTAGTGGACTGTTTGAGTCAGCAGTGGGACATGAACGTGGGAAAAGAGCTAATGTAAACTTGGGCTGCATTAAGAGTGACATACCTTCTAAGATCTCATCTGGAGTGTTCAATTATGGGCATCATGGTTTAAGAAAAGCATTGATAAGCTGGAGAATATCTAGAAGACAGCAACTAGAATGCTGAAGGGCCCCAAGTCTATATCATATGAAGATTGGTTGAAAAAATGTTTAACTTGGAGAAGAGTCAGGGTTAATATGATAGCTGTCTTCCAGTATTTGAAGGGATGCCACGTCATGAGAGACTAGATCTGTTCCATTTAGCTCCAGGAGCTGAACAAAAAGCAATGGGTAGAAGTTGTAAAAAAGTGAATTAGGCTTTAATGAAAGGGAAAACTTCCTCACAGTTAGATCTGTCTCAAAGTAGAATGGGCTGCCTCAAGAGATGGTAGATTCTTCTTCCAAGGAGGTTATCAAGCAGAGTAGATGACCACTTGTCAAGTATTTTATAATTGGGGTCCCTTTTGTTATAGGAGTTGGACTAGATGGCTCTTAAGTCCCTTCCATCTTTCAAATTTTGTGATTCTGTAAGGCTAGAGAGGTGAAGTAGTATTGCATTTGTGCAAAGGTGTCTTATATAGGACAATATACTTATCTCATCCTTGGCCAGAAATATTCTGTTATGTATTTTAGATTGTGGTCCAGTAATCCAAATCTCATTTCATGCACCATCTTCTCAAGGACTGTTAATTTCCCCAACCTGCCTCTTTTCTGAAACCCTTGTCTTTAATAGATAGCAGTGATGAAAATACTACTACTGAGGCCTTCAACTTCTTACCTTAAATTTTGTAATCTTAAGCAGTTCTTTCTAGAACTCTTGTTACAGTATCATTTATGCCTCATCCTTCATGATGTTCCTCCTTCAATTTAATAAATTCAGCAAACATTTGTTATGCACCTATTGTGTACAGAATTCGGTAGGAACAAAGATAAATATGAAAGAAACCTGGTTCTTGAGGAACTAACTTACAAAATAATAGGAGAAAGGCCTAGTATGGAAATAATTGCAATGGAACTAGCTTCTTCTCACCTTAAGTCAACAAAGCCCAGAGTGTATAATGAAGGACTGGCCAAGGAGCCCTGTCCTTTACAACCTTGAGCAGAATACACAGTTTATGCAATTCCCATGTGGATTTTGTTGCATTTATTTATCCTGCAACTAGTTCTAGTCTGCTAATTATGTGATGAATAGGAATCTCTTTTCATTGGCTACAGCTATATAGCTGGAAATAGGGGCACATTCAAAAGACACTAGTCCACTTTGTTCCTGCTCTTCCTTTGTCTTCCAGACTGGAAGCATTCTTGTGAGACCTTGCACTATTCCTAGGTGAAGTTCTTTGCCAAAGTTTGCTCTTTTAGGTAAAAGAGATTAGAGGATACAACCTTGTGAGCTTCAAAAGATCAATAGAAAAAGCTACCTGGAAGCTGGAAGTCAAGTTTATGCTTGGATTTGCAGCCAGGAGGTCTAATGCTGAGGCTTGATGATGGAGAATCCTTATGACCACATGGCTGTGAATGTGGTGGGGATCAATGCTATGCAGAAAGCTCATTAATGTAAATCTACTTTCCCAAAAGACTGAGATGATACAGAAGGGAGGACCCCCGAAGTATAAGGAGAAATTTTTGAACTTCTGTTTTGCTAAATCTTTGAAATAAGTATCTTTTTGCAAATGCAATTGCTGTTAATTGGTTAGAGCTAAGGTGATAGTCACTGGTATCTAACCTTGGGGGGAACACATCCATATGGAGCTCAATTAGAGAAAGATACCCCAACACATCAGGGGTACCCCTAGAATCCTGGAGGGGAATAAAGTCAGCTTTGCTCTGGGAAAGCAAGTCCAGAGTACTGGATGCATTGTGGTACAATGAAGGGTGACAAAGAGAAAAGGAGAGGGCCAAGCAAAGTCCTAAAGTGAATTTGAAGGAGAGACCACTTTCATTGGGGAGGCAGGGAGGGTTTCATTAATGAAGTGGTGTCTTAGTTGAGCCTTGAAGGCAGAGAAAGAATTTAATAGACAGAAATGAAGGTGAGGGGAGCTATTATAGTCATGGGAAATGATGTGAGCAAAATCCACAAGACGGAAGAAAGTGGACAAGAATTGGAGATGGAGAGTGGTCCATTTATGTGGAATGTAAAATATGTGATGAGGTTTTATATGGCTGAAGAGGTCAATCAGAACCAGACTGGGAAGTTGTTGGTCAGAACTGGGTATTCAGGCTTTATTTGGTAGTCAATGGGAAGTCTCACATACTCCAATAAATCCACGTTCTCATTGTGATGATACAGATAATAAGTCATCTGTACCTGTCTATTCTAGGAATCTCTTATCTATGTCTTCCCAAAAGATGGCCACAAGGGACCACCTTCCCAGTCACCTAGGCTTGAAACCGTGGGGTCATCCTTGACTCCTCACTCTCTCTCATGCTCCATATCCAATCTGCTACCAAGGCCTGGTGATTTTACCTTTATAGTGTCTCTCAGGCACAACTAGCTCACAATCCCTCTCAGCCTTGGTTTCCTCACCTGGAAAACAGAGATAATAATACCACCTTCTTCACAGGGTTTCTGTGGGGATAAAATGAGATAAGACATGTACAGTGCTTTTTGAAAACCTTAAAGCACTCTATAGATGGTAGCTAGACCTACATAGTCTGTGACTTAATTGGTATAGGGAACTGTTAGGTGAAGAAACTCACTTTACTACTGTAAATTGGTACCTTCCCTGCAGCTTAAAGTCTTAGAGAGTTGCCTAGAATGAAGAAGTTATGTAACTCACCCAAGATCTTACAGATGGTATGTGTCAGAGATGAGATTTGAACCCAGGGCTTCCTGGCTTGAAGATCAGCTCTCTATCCACTGAATCACACTG